>NC_064920.1:1193793408-1194418408 GCF_023897955.1 Schistocerca gregaria
TTAGCGCAATGAGCAGCGTCTGTGTCCGGTAACAAACCTGCGCTGGTTCGCGTGCTAACACTCGCAAATTATTTTTCCTAACATTCGCGTTTTTATTTAGTTTTGACACTTTATTATTAGTGTAATATAAATATATGCTACAATATTTGATGTTATGTAAATGTAAGTTCACCTTTCTTTGAGGGGTGACTTTGTTCGATTGGCTTAATCTACAGGACAGCTTGCGCTACTTGTATAAAGATATTTTGCTCCTTTTTCTTGTACGCTTCGTAATTCACATCTTGCAAGGATTCTGCTACTGGGTAGGAACAGTGATAAAGTAAGACTGAGGTTGGGGTGTTACTAAAATGTGGGAATGATGAAATAATGTTTATCTTATGCGGAGAAGTATTCCAAATTTGTACCGCACTCTTTGTAGTGGAACTTTTATTAGTCTGTGTCCTCATTGATTGGACATGGTACTTTTCTTTTCGTGGACGATGTGATTTACGAACTAGAAACGTCCCATAACTGTCGCTAGAGTGCGTTGTGATCGCGTATACCACGTTGGTGCCCACGTACCGTGTGCACGAGTCGCATCGTTCCTGAGCGTTCAGCAGCACGTTGAACTTGGCACGCTCAACGTTAACGTTAGACAACACGGTCCGTGTGCCGACGGCTTTAATAATGAGAGGAGACAAGCGCTTAAGCGTTGCCAACTACTACAATGCAATATTCTTACGGAAAAATCGTACGAGTTTGGAAGATTACAGTTTATCGTTGGTAATGGTACTTGTATCGTTACGAGTGCCACTGCAGCCTCTGTGTTTCTGATTTTTATGTGGCGGCTGCGGCCGCGCTGCGGCCTGTAGTGAATAACGCAGCGAACGACACGGCCAGAGACAGAGAGAGGGACGCGCCTGCTTGCAGGGGGCATGTGGGGCGCGCAGGTGTCGCAGCGGCGCTCCGAGCTGCAGCTCGTGATGGACGTGGTGGTGGCGTGCCAGTGGCGGGAGGCCCACAGCGACCAGCCGCTGCTCGCCGCCCTCATCTGGCCCCTCATGCAGGGTGAGTGGCTGCCGCCTCGTCTGGAGCCGCTGGGCCACTGCACTGTATAACAGTCCAGCTTCCTTGAAAGCTCATCGCCCAGGTGCACTTCACTACTACAGGACTACAGAGGGTGTTCCACTTATCTTAGTTCAGCTTCTCTCAACTACGAGGGCACCAACTGCCGAAAGCTCAGTATTGCCATCTGTATCTGCAAACATTGACCGAGTCATCCTGAACTCTCCTGAGCTGACGAAGCTGTGGTCCACCTACACATCTCTCCCACATAGTAGCCTCCAAGCAGGTTGGATTATTCTGCAATACAAGCTACTGAGAAGCCGCTATGTGGGAGAGATTTGTAGTGAAGTATTTACTTGCGTAATATATTTCGGAGGAACTTTTCCAGAATGTATCCATCGATTTCCAGAGTACACTTTTCTTGTTTGTAGTTAGTTGTCGCTCCACTAAAATTTTTTGCTAGCTGTAATGGAGGAGCAGTTTTTAGGGAAAACCCGTGAAGGAGCCTAGACTAGGGAGACGGTCAGACTCAGTCTTTTTTGCAGTAGTTTTCAATTGGCAATACTGCCTGTCATTGCTGCCCCTGTGGAGTGAGATGGAGAGTTTTTATGGAAGATTTCGAGGAGCGTGCATTGGAGTCCGCGCCTTTGAAACCCGCCTGTTTCTTTAGATACATTGACGATACCTTCGTTGTTGGGCCTCATGGTAGGGAGAATCCGAATCTCTTTCTAGAACATCTGAACTCGATCCAACCGAACATTCGTTTTACTATGGAGGTGGAGGAGTACGGTTGCCTTCCCTTTCTTGACGTGTTGGTTAGGAGGAAGGGTGATGGATCATTGGGACATGCAGTCTACAGGAAACGTACTCACACCGACTTGTACTTACAGGCTAATAGTTGTCACCATCCGGCTCAGCGTGAAGGGGTACTTCGTACCTTGGCACACAGGGCACATGTCGTTTCTGACGCTGAGACTTTGCCAGCTGAGCTGTCCCATCTTGAAGTTTCATTTCGTCAAAATGGTTATAGTGATAGACAGATTGAACGTGAGTTGCGCTATCGATCAAATGTACATCGGGTAATTGATGATAATTCTGAGTCAACACCTAAGTTTACTGCCTTTTTGCCTTACGCAGGAAACACGTCCAACAAGACCGATCGTATTTTACGGAAATACGATGTGAAATGTGTTTTACGACCTCCATCTAAAATTAGAGCACTTTTGAGTTTCGTTAAGGATGATCTTGGACTGCATAAGGCGGGTGTATATCGTATTCCTTGTAGCTGCGGCTTGGCATATATTGGTCAAAATATCAGGAACGTGGAGGACCGATGTACTGAGCATAAACGGCACACACGATTACAGCAGCCAAGTAGATCTGCTATTGCCGAACATTGCTTCGATACTGGTCACCTCATGTTGTACAGGGTGAGTCACCTAACGTTACCGCTTGATATATTTCGTAAACAACATCAAATACTGGCGAACCGATTCCACAGACCGAACATGAGGAGAGGGACTACTGTAATTGTTTAATACAAACCATACAAAAATGCACGGAAGTATGATTTTTAACACAGACCTATGTTTTTTGAAATGCAACCACGTTAGCTTTGTTAGCACATTTGAACATATAAGGAAATACGTAATCAGTGCCGTTTGTTGCATTGTAAAATGTTAATTACATCCGGAGATGTTGTAACCTAAAGTTGACGCTTGAAACCTCCGACGTTCAGTTGCGTGTTGTAACAAACACGGGCCACGGTCGGCGAGCAGCATCTGCAGGGACATGACCAAACAGCTGCAACATACATCGCGTTTCTACAGATTGATCTGCCAATGTTGCTCGAAAATGTCCCACTGGAAACGCGTCGACGTATGTCGTATCAGCATGATGGTGCACCTGCACATTCCGCAATTAACACTAGGCAGACCCTTGACAGGATGTTCGGCGGGCGTTTCATAGGACGTGGAGGACGCATAAATTGGCCAGCCCGTTCTCCTGATCTTAAACCTCTGGACTTCTTTCTGTGGGGTACGTTAAAGGAGAGTGTGTACCGTGATGTGCCTACAACCCCAGAGGATATGAAACAACGTATTGTGGCAGCCTGCGGCGACATTACACCAGATGTACTGCGGCGTGTACGACATTCATTACGCCAGAGATTTCAGTTGTGTGCACCAAATGATGGCCACCACATTGAACACCTATTAGCCTGACATGTCGGGACACTCTCTGTTCCACTCCGTAATTGAAAACGGAAACCACGTTTGTACGTGTACCTCACCCCTCATGGTAATGTACATGTGCGTCAGTGAAAAAGACCAATAAAAAGGTGTTAGCATGTAGACGTAATGTGCTGTTCCAGTCTCTTCTGTACCTAAGGTCCATCACCGTTCCCTTTGGATCCCTACGTAATTCGGTGCTCTCCGATACACACGATCGAACAGCGGAGGAGTGCTACTCAAGTGTCAACTTTAGGTTACAATATCTCCGGATGTAATTAACGTTTTACAGTGCAACAAATGGCACTGATTACGTATTTGTTTATATGTTCAGATGTGCTAACAAAACTAACGGGATTCCATTAAGAAAAACGTAGGTTTGTCTTTAGAAACATACTTCCGTGCATTTTTGTATGGTTTGTATTAAACAATTACACTAGCTCCTCTGCTCACGTTCGGTCTGTGGAATAGATTCGTCAGTATTTGATGTGGTTTACGAAATATATCCAGCGGTAATGTTAGGTGACTCACCCTGTATAATAACACCCAGATATTGACATGCACGTCCAGTTATTGGGACAGTTTTATTAGGAAGGCAGTTGAGATTAAATTAGCGAGCAACCTCGTTAACAGGGATGGAGGTTACAGTTTAAACTCCGTTTGGAATGCGGCTCTCTCCCTTGTCAAGAAACAGAGGGACAGAGTCAATGCTACCTCACCTGCGAATACCATTCATAAGCTTTTCCTCACTTTCCACATAACATTACATCGTATTTGCTGCAATTGGATTTCATTTTAAGCTAATAGGTAACCTAATATGGTCTTTTCGTTCTTATTAAACTCTGTATCCATTCCTGTAGGGTATAACAAAACGATACCGATAAACTAAGAAGGAAAAGAAAGTTAGGTTTTAATGTCCCGTCGACGACTAAATCACCGGAGACGAAACACAAGTAGAAATTGGGGACAGATGGGGAAGGAAACCAGGTGCCTTCTTTTCAAAGGAACCATCCTGGCTTTGCCTTAAACAATTAAGGCAAATCACGTAAAACTTAAAGGGATGGCGGGAATGGACTTGGAAACAGGGTTCCCCTAAGTGCAGTGTTTTACCATGTACGACCTTGCTTGGCGACAAACTACAAAGTACTGAAAAGGGTGCCTTCAGAAAATAATTGCAGACACGAACCCACGCCAGGGAAAGTGAACAAGTGAAGCTCCACAGAATCCATGATATAGGCGCCAACATCTGATGAGGGGCCAATCGTCTGGCAGACGACGCGAGTTCGTACGCTGGCTGATCGCTCAGAGCAGTGATCCTGACATCATTCGTGACGTCATCTGGTGTGTAACGCATCCATACGAGCTACGACTACAGTGTACAGACAGCTAAAGGCAGTGACGGAAGCTTAGTCAGCGTCACAGCTCCCGTCCGCTGAAGAAGAGCTGTCTCAACCGTAGGTGTTGGTACCTACACCTTAGATGCTCTGAAGCGCTGTACCATGACGTTTCTGGTCATGAATTCGTATGCTCAGCTTCTTCTTTAAGACATCCTTCCTAAAGAGACATTTGACAGTATTGGTGTGTTGCACCCTGTATAATGTCACATACTATCTACAGTTATATAACACAATAACAAAATATTACCGAACTATCAGTTTAATAAGTCACAGCTGCAAAATACTAACACGAATTCTTTACAGACGAATGGAAAAACTTATAGAAGCCGACCTCGGGGAAGATCAGTTTGGATCCAGTAGAAATATTGGAACACGTGAGGCAATACTGACCTTACGACTTATCTTAGAAGAAACATTAAGGGAAGGCAAACCTACGTTTCTAGCATTTGTAGACTTAGAGAAAGCTTTTGTCAATGTTGACTGGAATACTCTCTTTCAAATTCTAAAGGTGGCAGGGGTAAAATACACGAAGAAAGGTTATTTTGCAATTTGTATTGAAACCAGATGGCAGTTATAAGAGTCGAGGGACATGAAAGGGAAGCAGCGGTTGGGAAGGGAGTGAGATAGGGTTGTAGCCTGTCCCCGATGTTATTCAATCTGTATATTGAGCAAGCAGTAAAGGAAACAAAAGAAAAATTCGGAGTAGGTATTAAAATGCATGGAGAAGCTAGAAGGCCCTACGATAAGGGACGGACACCCACAATCCGGCTGAACGCCAGGACCACCCCACAGCGCATGTTTAAAGATAGAGCCATCCAGAAAAACAGTATAGATCTTACGATAACACTAAAAGGGCCGCACCGGCTGCAAGTTTTGGCGTGAGACTTTTTCGCGTCTCTGTTACGTTGCAAACGTTAAAAATATTGCCTTATCACAAAAAGTATAACGTTTCTCATTGGATAGACAGAATTTTTGTAGGCGGAGCTTAAGGTTAACATTGAGACCCTGATTGGTCAGTTGAAAACACAGCCACATAGGTTTTTTTAAACCAACTTCGGTAAATTGTAGTAAGGAGAAGTTAGGAGAGAGTTCCTTCCAAGACGGCGAGCTGTATGGAGCTGCGCCGCCCGCCGCCCCCTGACACTGCGTAACCAACGACAAGGTAATGAACGCACGCGATTCCACATTTTTGAGCGCATATGGCTTCACTCAGAACTGCAGAAGCCTCATCTGTTACAGCCCTCCTTTTTGCGTAATACTAGTGTCGATCGGTAATTAAAACTCATGGTGTTCACATTTGCCACTTGAAGAACAGATCTGAAACGCGATGATTTTTCTTTTATATAGTTATTGAGAAGCCACATCAGCCACTGTAATTTACGGCAAGTTTTATAAGTAATTAAGGATAATTGAGGGTCACTGTAGACCATTTTGATAGTTTTCACTTTTGTGAAATTTAAATTACACCTAGATTATAGATGTGATATGGCATAGGTCATCCTTCAATCATTTGTAGAACTTGGAAACCCATTCAGAGAATATTCGTTCACATTTTTGTCGAATGCAGTTGGTTTTTACAATCCTGTATTAAAACATTTCCTTTTATAAATAGTGCAATTTATAAACGATGTTTTGTGAGTAGAATAAAATTTCCAATGGTAAACTTAACTGCTGTTTCGACGTTATTTTAGCAGCTAACTAAAAATAGGAAAGCCTTGAACCCTTTCCACTAAATGTAGTTAGTATTAAGATTCTTTTACAGGGAGTGCGGTGGAGCTGACGCCGAGATCATTACGTATTTGGTTATATCATCGCTAGTCTCACTGAACTCTTCTGAATTCTACATGTCATGTGTGGTCTGGCGTCTCTTTACCAGCAACAGGTCCCAGGTTCAAACTAGTCAATTCCCTAAAAAACACGCTCAGAGCGTCGTTGCGCGAAAGTGGTAGGGAGACACGACATAGAAGAAACAGAATGTTAGAAGTGAGGTCGCGACGAGACAGGCCGGGTGCTGCAGCAGTCTCGTGTTGTGTTCCGGGCGCAGGTGACGTGCTGCAGCACGACAGCTACTACTGTGACCTGGCCTCGCTGGCCAGCCACGGCCACGTGAAGCCCTTCCCCACCAGGCGGCGGGGCCGCGACTTCGTGGGCATCCCGGAGCCCTCGGAGGACACTCGCCGCCTGCAGGCCCAGCCGTGTCCGCCAGCCTGCCGGCCACCCGACCACCCTGACTGGACCTTCTGCTGATGCTGCCTGCTGACCGGCTGCGGGGGCGCCAGCTGAGGGACGCAGGCTGCTCTGGGGGCAGGCCACCTCGCACTCGTGCCAAACTCCGTTCTGCTCTCTGCTCTCCACTAGCTTCTGTAGACCCGGCATCACTGTCTTGTAGGGCAACATCTATCACACCAGCCAACGGAGGCTTTGTTGTTAACCTACTGATCAAATTATTTATGAGACAGGCATAGGTCGTGATTTGATCCACTAATATCTGTATGAATCAGCCATACAGAGATGAAAATGTGATGATTACCAAGTAGTGTACAAACTGGATTTACAGATTCATAGCAGTGAACACTCAGCAGCTACATAATAAACTTAGATGATATAACTAATCCCTCAGAAACTAAAGGTAGAATAACCTAAAAGAAATATTATTCTTATTGTTTTATTAGTTCTAGAATTACCGATTGGTATATAATATTTCTATGGACATTCTGCATTAGTGTTGTTTAATAAATAAGACATGGACAGATCTCTTAAGTCATTATTCTTAATTCATTACTAGCACTTGTCAATATAGTCACCGCATAATTGTACATACTTCTAATAGTGCAGTTGCAACAGGGTCCACAGCTACGATACAAGTCTTGAAGCAAATTAGTTTCCAGAACCAGCTCACTTTTTATATGGATTTTATTTTTGTTTTGTGTACTACGATGTTTCAGTTGCGTAGCCGTTTTCAAACGACTGCATGTATATCGGAAAAAAACTTAATTAGAGTATAAGGTACAAATCAACCATAGACTATAGCCTTAGAAATAGCACAGCTTCTCAATGTACACCAAAACAAAATCATTTCTAAAATCTCTAAAATTATTTCAGAGCAAACTCAATGTTACAACAAAGACAGTTGCCAAATGAGAATCAACCAAAAAACGATGTGAAATACTAACAAGAAATAAAATACAAATGTTGCATTAGGCATAAAATCTGACAAAGGCAGCACGTTAGTAATAATACAACAAAATAAATATGTCAATGAAAGTCATGTATTTTTTTTCAAAAAAACAATATAACTAAGTTAAAATATGATCCTACATACAAATTTAATTCACAACACAAGAAAGCCCTTAAAAATTGTAACCTTTTCTTCACAGATAAAGAAATAAAAGAATGCACAGTTATGGACCCCAGAACCTCCACATTATGACTACAAAAAAGGACATACCTATCTGATCTACCATCAATAGTACTGACAACCAGGCTTATTTTTGTGCAAAATACTTATTTATTAACTCAACCTGATCTACACATATGAAAAAACACACACTAAAAATACACATAAATTAACTAGCTAGCAATACTAGAAAAGTTAGCTATTAAGTAACAATCAGACTCAAATGAAATTAATTTAGCAAGAGAGAAAACAAACAAAAAATTAAATTTGTAGTTCTGCCCTGTTAAGGAATCATTTCTCATTAAATAAGCAAAACCTTTATAAATAATTTGGTTCCATACTGACAATAATATTAGTAATATAATAAGACAACCATCAGTACACCGGACCTATTCAATAAATCAGGAAGGGTATCTCGAACAAACTGGTAGAAACTTTTGGATACATTTTAAAGAGCACATAAGATCTAATGATAACAATGCAAATGCCTTTGCATTACATCTCCTACACAACGAACATACACCAAAAAACATTAACAAAATGCTTCAAACTGTGCTAAAAAATGGGAACCTAATAAATGTGTTACGAGAAATCGAAATTTTCAGTCGTTTAGAAATTCAGCAAAATACACCTTTTAATGAGAAAACAGATACTAGAACAAAACTTCCTCAAATCACTGACATTCTGCTGATGACCAGTCACAAATAATCTATACAACAAAATGAAATTAAAAATATAATTCTACCTCACCACATTTTTAATATTTACTTTTATCATTTTTTGTATTGTTTTATTTCTTACTATTTTGTTTCAGTTGTTCTTAAATACACACATAAATGCACAGTCACAGTATCTGAAATTATTATTCCATTTATTCCACACTTAGCTTTGCTCTTCGATCAATATAATACCTTTGAAAATGTCAGGCCGCCAGCCGGTCACACCAAAAATACAGTATTTATGAACCAACATGAATAGAAAACATAAATTTAAAGGCATTGTTATTTCGATATGTGTAAGGCACAGTTTTTTATTGCAATTAAAAGTATTTCAAATAAGTCTACACTAAGATCATTACATTTCTGTTTGTAGGGATAATGTTATATATTCTAATTTGCACAGAACCACGAAATAACATGAGATTCGCCCAGTAGGCTGAAAATAGTTATGAAAAAATAAAATTATTATAGCAAAAGTAGAAAAGTGGGCTTCTTTTTAAAAAAGATAAAACTAGGGACTCACGACATTATACAAATTGGACACCTTATCCGTACATAATGAAGCAACATAGATGCTATGGAGAAGCAAGTACAGTGTATAGCTGTTGGGAGGTGTCAGTTAACATCAGGAGGGAGAGCGGGACTATCCCTACCATTTATTCGTTCTGTGCAGCTAAGGGTGCGTTCAATGTGGTACCGACAAGAGTCCAGTCGCCGACGTCGACAGGTTCGTCACAGTGCTTCCAAACTCCTTCGTTACTTTTAGTGGGCTCATGGAGGTTAGAATCCACTGCAACCTATGTCTAGCTCGAACAGAGCGTGTAGAGTGCTGTACACTCTTTCCTTGGTTATAGGAATAGTCAGACGACTTTTACGAATATACGAAATGAAAAGAAAAATGTTCCGTTACGTACTCGTGATGATTCGTAGTTACGTTGAAAAGCACTCAGCACGACTTCAAATAAATTCAGCAAAACAGACGAACGTCAATTAACTTTCAGTGACTTTCATTCAGGACACATATGGAAGGCAAACATAAACTCTAAAGTACCTACAGCATTTGAAAGTGGAAACAAACAAACCGTATTTTCAAATCATCTCATATAACAGCATCACCCCCCCCCCCCCCACTTGCATAAAAAAAACCGGAAACAAGGAGGCTATCTATCACAATGCAAAAAAGGTCCACTACTGAAATTTCAAAGGTGAAAATGGACGCCACCTTTCTCACTTTAACACTCAATATTTTGGGATTATGATCTAGACCTAAAATTTTGTATACAAATTTTGTCTGTGTTGCAGATGACAAGCTGTGTTAAGTATAGACTTGTAGCTGAAATGACTAGACAGCCACAGAACATACATATGCAGAATATAGATACATATACAGAATAAAATGATAGTTCACTAAATTATTTTATGAAATTTTTAAAATTGTTTGAAACTTACGTTTTCCACATGGAGGTTCCGACACATACCCCTGTGTTATCTTTCTCATCATCAGAATGGGAGATTACGGCTCGTACAGAGGCATATAGGCAGTCATTTTTCCTTCGTTCTGTTTGGGAGTGGAACGGGGAGAGAAGATGCTAGTTGTGGTACGAGGTACCCTCCGCCACTCACCGTATGATGGATTTCGGAGTATGTATGTAGATGTAGATGTCACAAACTCATCTCCTGTGAAAATAAAAACACAATCCACATTTTGCGTATGGGAACGTAGGCCGTTTCGACCGAAGAAAACAAACGACACGAATTCTACCGACTGTCGCCCAAAATCTCTACATTAGGGCATGGAGATCGGTTGCGCTGATACTGCGTACATGTTGGTGTGCTAGTATCAAAAGGTCAGTCGGCAGTCGGTTTTCGCCGACTGCATTCATCAGCGTAATTCCTTGATATCAGTGCCACTGTGACCTTACTCAAGACCTATTGTATGGAACGGCCTATGAAAATTGTTCGTAATTCAGAATCATGTATAGTTTTTGCTAATATTGTTCATAAACTTGTATAGATAATAATCCACGGTTTGTCCCTCCTCTGTTCAATAATATCTACAAAATTTGATCTTTTAAGCACGTTTCACGTACACTGAAAACTGGAGCTACAAAGCTTAAATTTTAATAACGTAAGAAGATTAGTGCAAAACCAATGCACAGAAATTTCTGTACAGTTGTGTCAAGGGGATACATATCACAAAGTACTTGGGTACTTATAAGGTAATGTAGCTGTTACTGTGTGAAAGATAATTGAACCAAATTATGAGCATGTGAATATATTATTGAATGTAATCTGAATTTCTTCAATTTTTTGTTAAATAGTTTGGTCAAGAACGTTTCTGGAGACTTTTAAAACATATAAATTCACGTGAGGCACATTTTCTCGAAGGGTACTTTACTTATCACTTTGAAAAGTGGTACGCTATTCTTAGTAATTAGATAAACAAATATGTGCACCAGTTTTTTTATACCGGTCTCAGAACTCTCGCACCAGTGTCTCAGATTTATGTTATGACACATGCAAATGAAAGCACCGTTCGAACAGGTCTTTATGGCCCAATGGTATCGACTGCCACCGTGTCATCCTCAGCCCTTAGGCATCATCGGAGGGCATGTGGTCAGTACACCGTTCCCCTGCTCTGACCATCCCCACCATCTTGTTGTCCAGTGTGGAACTCAGTGATGTTTGCAGTAAGTTAGTAATTTGACCGGCTGGTCACATTTTCACAGAACGTGCCACACAGAGATAGTCACACACTGCAGTGAGTAACAAGGATAGTCAACTTTTAATAATTAGTTGTGTTAATAATAAAATACTCATGTTTATTGTTTCTCTTCTTTGTTCGATGTCATTGGTTCATTGTTCTTTTCCTTTCTATGATTCTTCTTTCTATAATTATCTAGAGGATGATCGGGTTACTGCTTCAATAACAATGCGAAATCTGGCGGACTTTCTGCAGAATTACACATATATGTTCAGTCATTTCATTTCACAATACAGATCTATGATACACACAAAAGACGGTCACCATCCTCGCACTTCCAACTCGTGCAACCAGCTGCCCAAAAGAACAAACATATACCTCTAACAACATGTAGCAAAGAAATTACTATCATATATCGACCTATTTACGTAAAATAATCTTTGGGACACATTTCATTAAAAAAATACAATTTACTGTCCATCTTTTTTGATAAGTCAATAATCATCGTTGTAATTACATTAAGTATTTATAAACGATTACATTTAAACATTTTCACATAGCATTGTAGTAGTGGTTTTTTGTCTTCATTCACTTCATATAATCAAAGATCGGGTAGTATATTTATCTCATTATAAACAGTTTTATCACACTGGCCATTGCCAGTTTTCGTGACGAGGGCCGCTACTCTTCAATCGAGTAAGTCCTCAGTTGTCTTCACAGAGGCTGAGTGCACACCCAGAACAAGGCAGCCCATGACTGTGACCCATCCAAGTGCTAGCCAAGCCCGACAGTGCTTAACGTCGGTGATCTGACAAGAATCGGCCACTGCGGTAATTCCGTTGGTGTTCTAAATAAAACGAAACCCGAATCATCGAAAAATTTCTCGCAAAACCTTGCAGCACACACATTATTAATGCGTGGCTCCATGTTCAATTACTCACCTTTGACGGGTGTTGTACATTGTTATTTGTCATTTCATGATGAATTTCCAGTGTGTAAACATTGTTGTCCAAGTGTAGCGCTTCCTCGATGAGAGTGAGTGCTTCGTGTTTAAAGATGTAGCTTCTCTACCAGTCAAAGATGTGTATGCTACATAGCAATTTTTATTTTAGAAAAATTCTAATAAATTTAATAGTAACGCACTTTGAAAAAATTTGTACCACAGGAGGCTGCGCTAAAGTCGTACAACCTCTAAACAAATTTCACATTTTTACCTGCAATGGTTCAGCACAAAATGTTCTTTATACACTAAACGCAAGTTGTGGGACATTCAACTGCATTCAATCCTAGTCTCATAACGGTCACGATGCTTCCAGTCTTCCCATCACTGTACAGAAGACAAGCATCATATGAGGAAATTTCAACAGTAATTGAGGAGCAAAATGATTTTTTTTGAGCGTTTTTTCTAAATCAGGTTGCTAAACCTTTCGTTCCACCGTGTGAAAATGTCTTTAAAAATCGTTATTTAAATACGCTCACAGCCTTTTATTCTCTACAGGTGTCTTGTCTGATGACAGGAAATAATGATATATCGCAAATAAGGAGAGAGTCTTGCAGAAAAGTGCGTGTCCAACTGCGCATTCGTTGAAACAAGATGATTTTTACATCATTTGTAACGCGAATTAAACTCTGGAAACTCTGAAATATCTCATACAGAGCCTCTTTCAGTGCCAAGGGACCGCTGCTTCAGCAGTACCTACGGTTACTTTTCGAAGGTACGATGTATAAAGAAGAGCAACTTACCAGATCGAAATTTAGCAATTCTGCTAATAAAGATATTGTTTAGTGTTGTAATGATACCAGTATCGATACACGAGGAAAATGTTCCAGACACACTGGTGCTCAGAATCGACACGAAAGGGTGGCATTAGGGGCGTCTATGAAATCATTTCTTCCCTTGAAGCTTTGATTCCCACACATTTCGCCATTTTCACTACGATGAGCAACATGTGGACGTTTTCCATCATCTTTGACACTGCTGACTTGCCCCTGACGATTCGACGACATTGTGAGCCAGCAGTCTCCCACTGAACATGATGTCATCCCCCTGGAGAGCAGCACGATTGCGATCTTTGCTGTGGCGTAAAGTGGAACTACTATGAGCTGTACAGAACCGTGGGACGAAATCTAACGTGATCTGAAGCTGCAAAGGGTATTTGTGCTTTTTCAGCCATCCTATTCGAGCCCTCCTGCTGTGACATGATCATGGCGGTGTGCGACATGACTGACACATACATGAATAAACAGGCAAAGGGTTCCTTTAAGACCCCCCCCCCCCCTCCTACCCCCAGTATGACGATAACATAGGCAGCTCCCATCCCCCCCCCCTCTCCCAACCCCCTCATAGTTACTCGAATTTTAAAAATGTGCCCTTACGGAGAAAACCTTCGACGTAGTGGAAGGCATCTCCAGGAAGGCACCTGGAACCTTA
This sequence comes from Schistocerca gregaria, assembly GCF_023897955.1. Lineage (NCBI taxonomy): Eukaryota > Metazoa > Arthropoda > Insecta > Orthoptera > Acrididae > Schistocerca > Schistocerca gregaria. Next base: position 1,193,807,329 of record NC_064920.1, read on the forward strand.
AAGTGTATCGAGTGGTTGCCTACCTGCAGGCACCTAATACTGCTACCAAGATTTTCTCTGTAAGAACATATTTTTAAACTTCGCAATAAATGGAGGCGGTTACCACCGAGCTTATTGCCTTGAAGGGGGTTCTTAGAAAGATTCTTAGCCATTCCATTCACGCATGTGTCAATATCGCACCCCTCCGTGATCGCACCACAGGATGGCGTGAGGCAGGAGCTAAAAAACCGCAAGAACCCATTGCTGCTTCAAATCACATTCAAATTGCGCCGAATGGTTTTGTGCAGTACCTTGCAGGAACACTCAGTACTCCACAGCGGTCGCACTGCACTCCGAAGGGGTGACATCAGGTTCACTGAGTCTGGTACCGTTTGCCGCGGAATTTGAATCCCCGCCAGACGTCATGGACGTCGAAGGCCCCTGCAGGTCTCTGCACCATCGCGCCGTAAGCTGTGGCGGCGCGCGCCTCCTGCCCTGCTTTTAGTGTGAGGGCGCCACAGTGGAGCACGTGGTTCCAGCAGCCAATACCGGCGCCCCCGATAGAGCCTGCCTCTCGCTCAGCCAGCCCGTCGCTCCACTATTTTTGTTTCCCTTGATCTCCAGAACGCCTATGAGCGTCTCTGGCTTCCCGGGTTCCTCTTCATACTCGAGACCTATGCTCTCCCCATCCAACTCCCGTACCATCTATCCCTCTGCTGGCATGCCCCAAGGCTCTGTCCTTTCCCCCCTCCTCTATCTCCTGTACACTGCTGATATGCCCCAACCTCCCTCAACTGCTCATCTTCTCCATTTTGCTGATGACACCGCCTTCCTAGCCCTTTACCCTACCCTTCAATGGTCCCAACGTACCCTCCAAACCCACCTTGACCAATTCACCACGTGGTGCAACGAATGGTTCCTCCATATCAACCCCCTCAAGACCCAGGTGATCATCATAGACAGCACCGCTTGCTCCTGTCGTCTCCATGATTTCTACCTCACCATTTATGGCCGTCCTATCCACCTCACTCCTCAGCCTCGACCGCCACCTCACCTGGACTCCCCATCTCCTTACCATCCGAAACAAAGCCCACAACAGACTTCACCTCCTGAAGTCCTGTCCAGCCAGACATGGGATCTGCATCCTTCACACATCGTTCACACCTACAAATCCTTGATCGGCCCCATCCTCTGTTATGCCAGTGTAGCTTTTATTTCCATTCCTCCCCGTTTCTATAACGCCCTCCAAATCTCCGAACGCCATGCGCTCCACCTCGTCTTCCGCATCTGCCTTGTCCCCCACGCGCATCCTCTACGACCTCATCCCCTCCCCCCACCTTCTCCTTTTCCTTGAACACATCCGCACACTGTATATTCTCCGCCACCTTGATCCCATAGACCCCCCTGGTGTCTCCCTTCCTCTCCACCCCCAGCCGGTTGCCGCCCCTTTACCGTTGTGTCCCACCCCCTCTCCATCTCCACACCCTCCACCTCCTTTCCCAACGCAACCTCCACCATCTACCCCTCCCGGATGATGAGCTTCACCCTGACATCTACCCTTCCTATATACGCTTCAGGGAAATGCGTGTAACGCAGGCACCTTCATTTAAATTTTTAATAAAAATGTTTCTAACAATTCGCAACTCCGTAAAATAAAACGGAAAATAAGAATCTAGAGCGCGATGGTCTGCACCGTGCCTTTTTCTCCTCCAAGTCGATGGCCGCCTTATAGGCCTGCTTTAGAGACACTTTTTAAAAAAAAATTGAATTGGGAACAAAGCATAAAAAATTGTTTATTATCAAGGTACGGAGGCAATAAAAACACGTGCGTCCGTAGACAAGGTACTCTGATTGTAAAGTAAGAGATGTGGCGCCGTTGCCAAAGAGGGGAGAAGAGAAGGAGGGACAGGAAGTAGGTAAGACTTGCAGGCATCCTCCTGTTCGGCCCTCGGGGCGTGGGGGCAGAGAGGGCAGGGATCAACATGAGAGGCCTGGCCACGGTGTCTCCGGTACCATCACTGGGCAGGAGAACACGAAAGGAGGGAGGATGTCGAGCAAGTGGGGACAGCAGAACTGGGGGAATGACCTGATGAAGTGCATTAAAAAAATGAGAGAATGTCGATGTGCCTACGTCACTGGGGGTTACCGTATATAAATGTAACGTGAGGACTCTCAAATTCGTTAACAGAGGGGGGCGGGGAGGGGGGGGGCTGCCCACTGCTTGTTGAAGACAGTCCAGGTGATCGAGGAAACAAAGATTCTGCAGCGATAATTGGCGAGAGGTGTTCGATTTCATTTTGGGCGGTTTGTAAGTACTGCCAGACGTCAAGGAGTGATTTATCGCCTTCGGTACACAAGTAACTGGTCGTCGATGCCTTGAGTCATACAATAGCTCCGTTGTTGGTGGCGGAGAAATCAGTCTCCTCAGAATGGATGGAAGTCCACCGATCGATCGGGACCGAAATTCGAAGATAGCAGGTAACGAACTGTTGACCAAGTCCAGAGATCTCCAGTGACAACCCAAGTCAGATGATAGCTGGAGAATCCGAACGTTGATCTGTGGCGAGTTCTCCAAATTGGACATGCTACCATATTGCCCAGATGTCTGAGGAAAAGAAAGTCTGATGGACATTGTATGACGGCAAATCCATGGGCCACCATCTCAATGGATGGTTGAAAAAATGCTTCAAATGACTCTGAGCACTATGGGACTTAACTACTGTGGTCATCAGTCCCCTAGAACTTAGAACTACTTCAATCTGACTAACCTAAGGACATCACACACGTCCATGCCCGAGGCAGGATTCGAACCTGCGACCGTAGCGGTCACGCGGTTCCAGACTGTAGCGCCTAGAACCGCAAGGCCACTCCGGCCGGCTGGATGGTTGATTTGGACACTGTTGCGAGATGTGGGACTCAGTAGTGGAGTCTAGACATCTTTGCTTCGAGGTGGACGCGTGCTTGGTAAGTGAGTGTGAGCATAGCTGTTGCCGCAGATGAATTCAGAAATGTGCAGCAGGTAGGATGTGATGTGGCCTATCAGCGTGGGCAGGGATATAGACTTGGGCATAAGAATGTCCAGCAGGCGGAGAGTAAGCGAGGCACCGCCGTTCAACTGCTTGTGCATGGTGGCCGTGTGGAAAGCAGCCGCTTAGAGTCGAACATTGGCGAGGCCGAGGCCCCCCGCCCACTGGAAAGGATAAGCGATTCGTAAAGGACCTTAAAAAGTGAACCACCTGTAAGGAAGTGTCCGAACGCAACCTGGAGGCTGCATCCAGTGGGAGCACCGTGTGAGTGGACCGTCTTGGACGCCACACGTTTATTGAGACATTTGATGCGTTGTAAAGAAGAGGCGATTTATCCGCATCGTCTTTGGATAAGAGGAGAAAATGATCGAATGGTATCATAAGTTCTGTACATACGTGAAGGATACTAAGTAGTCATGTTAGAGACCGTGTGCAGTAGTGTCGCTGCGGATTTAGCCACGTTCATTGTACTGCGAGCTGCAGTTCCACGCTTTGAGATGAAAGTGAGTGCCGCGTGCATTTTGGTCTGTGGTGTAAGAGGAGGAGGCCGCCCGCGTACGCGTCAAACAAGAAGCGTGAGACCAGAAGGGTTAGTCTGCAGGCTCATAGGCAGCGGAGGGGTGGTACTCAAGCGTCTACTTTAGGCTACAGTATCTCCGGATGTAATTAACATTTTACACTGCAACAAACGGCACTGATTACGTATTTCTTTAAATGTTCAGATGTGCTAACAAAACTAACGGGATTGCATTTTAAAAATATGCAGGTTTGTGTTAAAAAATATACTTCCGTGCATTTTTGATGGTTTGTATTAACCAATTACACTAGCCCCTCTCCTCACATTCGGTCTGTGGAATCGGTTCGTCAGTATTTAATGTGGTTTACAAAATATATCCAGCGGTAACGTTAGGTGACTCACCCTGTATACCGGCGCCATTAGATCCGACATTGCGTTGCCGTTATTTTTCTCGTCGTGTAGGTTCTCGGAGACCTCGTCAGGATCGATAGCCTCAAAGCACCAGGCGGATGGAGTGAACTGTCTCGTTCCGAGACCGTACGATGCCTCTTCTCACGCCGTTATGCGAACGCTGTTTTAGTGTCCGTCCCTCTGTGTCGGAAGACGGAAGGAAGTAGCGGCGGTCCAGGATGAAGGGCATCACACGGACGAAGAGTGACGGGCCGTCCGTATCGGTGGCCGGGAGGGGTATATAAGATGGCACGTGCCAACGCAGGTGAATAGTGACCTGTGGCACACCGTTAAGAAAGGGGTGCGTTCGAAAGTGCGTCGAGCATTGTGCAGTATGACAACGTACAATGCCACACGGGCGAAAAGCCACGATAACGTCTTCCGCTGGCAGCTAGAACGCCCGTTCGAAAACTCGTACGGTGCGCATGCCCAAGTCTGCGTGATCGACCGGGATGGTGTTGAAGTCGTCGGCGTGGCAGAAGCGTTGGCCACGTTTGGAGTCACTGAAGTGTTCGTTCAAACGCCACGTCATTAACTACTTTTACTGTCACCGTACTGCTTAACAGGGACAAAAGGATTCCCTAACTGTTCGGCAATGGGATCGTAGCCTCATCGCGTTGGAAGCGTTCCATTTCCAATGCATTTCTCGGGTGTAATCATTAACATAAGGTGAATCGTTGTGTGCATTTTCTGAAACAGTTGGCCATGGCTCTAGTACACGTACTTGAAGGCCGCTGAATGTATACAATAGTGGGAGAACACTTTGCGTAGGCGGAATCACAGATCAGGTCTGCATTACACGGCTGCTAAAGCCAGACTGTTTAGCCAAGTTTTCTTTCGAAATGTCTGCCTTAATTCCAGTGGATTAATTCAAATTCGTTTTTCTCCAGAATGTTTCAGAGTTCTGTGGAGAAGCTACGTTCGACTGATATTTCAGCTCTGAAATTCACGTAGCATAAATATAAAACATTACAAAAAGCCAATTGTCTCGTGATCTCATTGTTAGTGTGTTGCCGAATCATGGAAACCGATGCCCTCTAATGAACTAATCTCAAATATAATCACGCTAAAGGGTCTCTTGCACTGAGGTTTTAATTTTTTATACTGACAATTTTTTGTATCTGTTATGTTTTGACAGAGTGACTTTATCATTTTGATGTACCGCGCATACAGGTATCAACTCATCATATGATTACCTACTGTCCTGCATAGTTCCTGACAACATAATTTATGTAGCCTACATTAGTGACTTAGGGAGATTTTAGACACCATGTATCACTACTTGGATGTTTTCCATCTACAGTGGGCATCGTCTACCTTGATACATTTATCATTTGTGGTTTCCAGATTATGGATAAAATGCAGCGTGTCTTGTACCTCTTTCAACAGATCTGAAGATGTTCAGAATATAAAACAACATTGTAAAGACAAATGTGAGAGAAGACTTTAATAAAAAATATTATATTTAACGCTGTGAACGGTGTGATTAAAAGAGGTACAAATGAGAAGAGTTAACACACGCGTCTAGGTAATAGGAAAAGATAACTGTCATGTGGAAAGGTTCAACGAAATTACATGGGGAAGATTCCACAATGGCAGTGACAATAGTGAAAATGGTATTGGGACAATATTCAGGAGAGCGGGAGCCAACTGCGACTGCTGGGGTGAAATGCACGTCAAAGAAACAGAGACTGAACTGACGTACAATACTGGCCATCAAAATTGCTACACCACGAAGATGGCGTGTTACAGACGCGAAATTTAACCGATAGGAAGAAGATGCTGTGATATGCAAACGATTATCTTTTCAGAGCATTCACACAAGGTTGGCACCGGCGGCGACACCTACAACGTGGTGACATGAGGAAAGTTTCCATCCGATTTTTCATAAACAAATAGCACTTGACCGGCGATGCCTGGTGAAACGTTGTTGTGATGCCTCCTGTAAGGAGCATAAATGCGTACAATCACGTTTCCGACTTTGATAAAGGTCGGATTGTAGCCTATCGCGATTGAGGTTTATCATATGGCGACATTACTGCTTGCGTTGGTCGAGATCCAATGACTGTTAGCAGAATATGGAATCGGTGGGTTCAGGAGGGTAATATGGAACGCCGTACTGGATCCCAACGGCCTCGTTTCACTAATAGTCAAGATGACAGGCATCTTATCCGCATGGCTGTAACAGATCGTGCAGCCACGTCTCGAACCCCGAGTCAACAGATGGGGACGTTTGCAAGACAACAACCATGTGCACGAACAGTTCGACGACTTTTGCAGCAACATGGAATATCAGCTCGGAGACCATGGCTGCGGTTACCCTTGACGCTGCATCACAGACAGGAGCGGCTGCGATGGTGTATTCAACGACGACCTGGTTGCACGAATGGCAAAACGTCATTTTTTTCGGATGAATCCAGGTTCTGTTTACAGCATCATGATGGTCGCATCCGTGTTTGGCGACATCGCGGTGAACGCACGTTGGAAGCGTGTATTCGTCATCGCCATACTGGCGTATCACCCGGTGTGATGATATGGGGTGCCATTGGTTACACGTCTCGGTCACCTCTTGTTCACATTGACGGCACTTTGAACAGCGGACGTTACATTTCAGATGTGTTACGACCCGTTGCTCTACCCTTCATTCGATCCCTGCGAAACCCTACATTTCAGCAGGATAATGCACTACCGCACGTTGCAGGTCCTGTACGTGCCTTTGTGGATACATAAAATGTTCGACTGCTGCCCTGGCCAGCACATTCTCCAGATCTGTCACCAACTGAAGACATCTGGTCAATGGTGGCCGGGCAACTGGCTCGTCACAATACTCCAGTCACTACTCTTGATGAACTGTGGTATCGCGTTGAAGCTGCATGGGCAGCTGTACCTGTACACGCCATCCAAGCTCTGTTTGACATAATGCCCAGCCGTATCAAGGCAGTTATTACGGCCAGAGGTCGTTGTACTGGGTACTGATTTCTCAGGATCTATGTACCCAAATTGCGTGAAAACGTAATCACACGTCAATTCTAGTATAATATATTTGTCTGATGAATACCCGTTTATCATCTGCGTTTTTTCTTTGTGTAGCAATTTTTAATGGCCAGTAGCGTATTTTGCTCTTTCTGTATTACTGAACGCAGAACATTCTCATACAGCTGAGTATTTGAATGGATCTGAGTAGTAATTCAACTAAATTTAATTAGAAACTGTGAGATGCTATTGGTAGACGGTCACATCTCATAACCTCCACCCTACAACTACTTTACGAGTAATTGCTGTTGAGCCAAATTTGTTTTGAAATTTATGAGGCAGTGGGGTTGAAAGTTTACAAACTATAGATTGTAACGCCGCACAGAAACGTATCAAGCAGACGTATGCATTCAATGACTGGAAATTCAAACAGAAGTCGGACAAAACTGCTACGGGACGCGGCACTGCCTAACTCAGTGACGTGAGAGGGTCTGCGGCTGCAGACGCGGAGCCGCCAAGCAGCGGCCGCCCATTTGCATGTGTGTCCCCCTTCCGGCCGCCCGCGCACTCACACACGGCGCCGCTTCCGGCCGGCGGACAATGCGCGCTAAAACCTGAGCATCGCCGCGACGCCGCATCTGCAATGTAAAATGCGACGCCCTTCTTTGTCCGGCCTTCCGCCGGCCGGCCGGGCCTTTCTGGGGAAGGGCGGCGGCGGCTGCGCTCTGGGCCCAAGTCAGACGCTGCCAGCGGCGGGGGCTGGCCGGATATTTAGAGCCGCCGCCAGGAATTACTGCCCGCGAGGCGGCGCTTCCCCGCTATCAGCTACGCCGGTCATGAATACTCATGAGGACAGCGGCCAGTAGAAAAATGTAGCGGCGTGGCTTGGCGGGCTGTGCCGGCCACGGTGCTTGGCCGCCTCGGAAGCCTTACACGAACAATCGACAGACTGCCGCCGCGTCCGAAGAACGGTCGGCACCTCTGCGACTGCCCGAGCTTATTTCGTAGGAACACCTGACCTGAAACTGACAACACACACCCCAGCTGAGTAATTCACAGCAGCCACAGTGGCTATCCTCGGCAAACCGAGACAATAAAATAAACGGAAAACTTAATAACAAATCTGGTCTACTGTGTTGATAGCATTTATAAAATTCCACTATACGTTTCAAAATCACAGCTCCAATATCAAGGCTTTCTACTGCATAGGAACTTGGTTACCCTCCACGAACGCTTCCCCAGATACCATACACAAAAGAAACGAAGTTCACAAATATCCGTACATGACGTCTTGACATCGCAGTGAAGGTCCTTACTTAAGAGCAGAACGCATTGAGAATGGAGTTGTGACTTCGAAACGTTCGTTGGCATTATATAAATGCTACTAACCTTTTCGGTGCAGCTTTGCCTGTCTTCATGTAAGCCACATATAATTCATACATCTCTTGGCCCATCTCCTCCCCACCCCCCTTTTTGCCTCCCTGCCTGCTACATCCACCTCCAATCTGTCAGCCCATCTACTCTTTGCTCCCCTCTTTCTATCCATCTTCTCCACCCTTCTCTCCCTATCTATCCCTTCCTCCTCCCCTCTACCCCCTCTCTCCCTATCCATCTCCTCCTGCCCCCTGTATCTCTCTCCCCTTCTATCCGTCCCTCGGTATCCCCATCTGCACAAGTAGCCTGGCAAGCACCTGCAAGAGGCAGATAAAGCAAGATGGTACCACTCTCAAGCACGCCCCTTATGCAGCACTACCTAATATGTCAGGGACTTGGAAACCCTTTTTCTTCCATGGCTTATATGCTGCTATGCAAAGCAGGACAATAACCGCTAGTACTTCAACACAACACGACTGTTGTGCTGGGCAGCCTACGCGTTGGGGGCTGGAAAAACCATTTCTTGCCCCAGATGTGTTTATGGCACTCTAAAGCTGGTAGATAAGGCAGGTCCATAGTATTCCCATACAACACACCCATCTGTCTGGCAGCCTATACAACAGGGCCTTCAAAACCGTGCGTCTCTATATATAACAGAGCTGAAGTGTTATAACCCCACCCCCCTTATGTTGGTCTTCTCAGGACAAGGAGTTTGTGTATCAGATTTGGACCACTTTGATCCAGATGCTTGGGAGAAATTCTTATACATGCGATCATATTCTCAGCAGTGTCATTATAATTCTCAGCCATATATATCTTCAAAAAAAAAAGTTTGGAACTTTCTGGAAAACTCCAGTGCAAAAGATATTTTCCAGAATATTCAAAAGACATCTCAGCCCCTCACTGACACCCACTCAAAACATATGAGACGCTATTCATAAACACAATGTGTGAGAAAACGATTTTTACCACCCACACTCACCCACTTCCACCCACTGTGGCCAAACTCCATTACTAACAGTAGGAGACCAATGGCTACCTACCACCACAATTTTGAGTGGGTGGCAGTGATTGGTCATGGAGAAAAGTGTCTTTACAGACACACGCTTTGGTTTATATACATATGTGGACATTGTCGTTAGGTTTTCCATGCCATGCGTTCACATTAATCAAGCTGACCGTTTGCCATTTCCCTCAACACTCAAACATGGATTTCAGATCACTTTATATGCTTGGACTGCCATTCAATAGTAATACATTTATAATTCCTAGAATGAATTTTCACTCTGCAGTCAGGTGTGACCTGTTTTAAAAATTGCTGTCAGATAAGAATTGTGTGACGGACAGGGAACCAAACATGAAAACCTCACCTTCACAGGGAAGTGCACAAACGATTTGTCCAGAAACAACTCATGACATATCTTCGCAACATGTACCCATTTTTGCATCCTGCCAGGAAGGCAGCGCGTGGGTCTGCTCCTGTAAACTGAAGGGTAGGTCGAATGTAGGAAGCGAGTAGGAGCAGGTGAGGTAAAAATCTCGGTACCTCTTTTAACGTGAAAGTACACTTAATAGAGAATATTAGTCAATGAAATGTACGTAACTTTTGGTACAGATGAGCACGTAGGTGTGAAGCCGGATGTATCAAAGCTAACACAGGCAAAGTCGGTAGTGGCTCGCCCACTATGAAGATGAAACAATGGTGGTTGGTCGTCAGCTCGCGAACTAATGGGGAGAACCTGGAGGGGAGCTCGTAGAGCTGCACAGAGCCGACTAGAGGGCGCTGTCATTCGTGTCGGTGTCGTAGTGCCAACCTAAGAACTTGTAGCTACGCCGTGGCATCGTAGCTATCATTACCACACCCATGAATTTCAGAGGTTCCAGGTTCGAGCCCACGGCTAGTACACGGTTTTATTCTGCCAATAAGTTTCATACTGACAATAATTCACACGATGTGGTCTTGAATTTAACAATTCATCATTAGACATTATTGCTCTACACTACAGATTAGCGACTACTTATCTACAGCTTCTTAAATTTTGTTGTGTCTCTCTGTTATGACGATTTTCGTAGCAGCAGAGTCTTCCGATGTAGGAGGCACTCAACTAAACAATTATGAAAAATTTGATATTTATGTGCCAACTATCTAACTGGCCACCTCCTATTCTTGTACTGCTAATCAAATTATTTAGTAACAACTTTTGTTTTCCCATGCTAAAAGTATTTTCTGTAATAAAAGAGACTCACACTGTAACAATACTCATATGTATGTGAGCTACTTGGCCACATAGAACTGGTGCAAGGTAAGACGAATTTGTTCTAAGGCTAAACGCTACCAGGCCCAGCTCTCAGGGCGCACTGCGGTAGTTCCGGCTTCTGGCTACGTGAACGGTATGGGCGAGTCCGGGTACAAAGACCAGCAGCATTGCCCGAACTAGGGAAACCTAGAAGCTGGTAATTTGGATGGCTATTGCTCTCATAGCTTTTATGTAGGAAATACTCCATAAAGAGATGAGTGTCAGAGAATCTTAAAGATGGCTTAGTTACAGCCCTTACAGATTCGAAAATACTCACAGTCAAATATTAGAGCAAATCTGAATACATCTGAGATCTCAGAAAAATGAGGTACATCTAATGAGACTACAATACCTCACTATCTTTAAAACTGTGCAGCTTCATATCAGACTACGAATAAACATTCTGACAATTAACCTCTGAATAAACAACTTTGAAATATGTCATGCGATTTCAACAAACGATGTCTCAATTGACAGCATTACACTGTATCTATCATCCCTGAAAGCTACGTAACTGTACCTGTTTCATTCATTGGTTTATTACGTCTTATATATATATATATATATATATATATATATATATATATATATATATATATATATATATATATATATATATATTCTCCATATTTACACAGCTAGTAAATACGAGTACACTGCTTATTGTCGTATTTGTGTAGTTATTTAATGAACAGTTTGTTATTTTTCCAATAACTTTATTTAAATGTTGATGGCAAATGCCTATAAAAAGGCATGTGGTAATGGACACAACAATTGGAAAGAGAACTAAAGGACGGTTTAAACAGCACTGAAGAACAATCTGCCGGCCGCTGTGGAAGAGCGGTTCTAGGCGATTCAGTCCGGAACCGCGGTGCTGCTACGGTAGCAGGTTGAAACCTGCCTCGGGCATGGGTTTGTGTGGTGTCCTTAGGTTCGTTAGGTTTAAGTAGTTCTAAGTTCTAAGGGACTGATGACCTCAGATGTTAAGTCCCATACTGCTCAGAGCCGTTTGAACCATTCTGAAGAACAATCTGTTATTTATCATGAGCACACAAGAATGTTAGCTTATTTATTTACGAACCGACTAATACTTATACTATTATAAATGGTCTGAGTGTAATGGAATGTTTATGACATTTCTTTATTTAAATATTGTTGTAAAATATTAGTTTAGCAGGGGAAGTGGTCATCTTGAATCAAATCATATCTGTACAACTTAAGGACAATGTATTTTTGGTGGAGATGCCTTCAGCCAATGTAAAAGCAGATATAACGGAACACTATGGCAGTCAAGTGGAGACTGGGACTTTCGGAGTAAAGAGCTCAAAGGAGCTGTTCTGAACAATTCTAGATGGGTTCTGGAAGGAAGCAGAGCTGCCTGTGGTAATGAGTGGTATTCGATCATAGAGATGACTGAGCCTGGATGCTAAAAAGGCGGTACCGTACTTTAACTTCTGAAGGGATTTTGTGTTTCGGGAGGTCTGAATGTGCTCTCATTTATTCCACTTGTATCACGGAAACGAGGAGAGACAGAGTATGACCTACCATTCCTTGAATTATGTTTGACAATCTGTGAAGCATCATGTTGAGATATGAACTGTTTTGAGCCAGATAAAACTTTGTATCTTGTGGTCACAAAATGGACTTAGGTTTTGCATATGACCATTTAGTTTATGGATTTTGCTACCATTCTTGTAACGCTCTCAGAGTAACTTTACTGCATTTGATAAGGGTATTTTCTGTATGTAACTTAAATGAATATCGTAGGACCACTTTCCGATATTTGTGATGTCATTTTCTGAATAAAATTATTCAGCATAACTCTCTGTGGTCTACATTAATTACAGCCCTTAGAATGGAGCACCTTTCAAAAGATTATTCATTTACATTTTATTTTATATTACTGTGTATTTTATTAATTAGCAATTCTAACCAGTGCATAGACTGTTTGACTGCAGAATCACTGCTAGAGGTTACTGTTTACAGCAAATTAGCTTCAGGTCATGAAAGGAGACCTGTGTGGCTCAGCACTGTGACTACATCGAACTATTCTTTTTAAACAGAGCCATACATATCCCAAGTACCTAAAGTACGAGTAACCATAGGTAAAGATCCAAGCGGTTTGCTCATATGGACTGCTGTTTGGGATGTGCAACTACCGAGCAGTAAACGTTAGGTTCCATCTCAATTGCGGTCTTTGTTGGCTTATGAGTCTAATCCCTTTAGAATTACAGCTGTAATTATAATACTTTCCGATATTCTACATTGTATGATTGGCAGTCTGCGTGGTGGCTCTGGGCATAAGATTCTGAAGAAGTATCCGGAATTTTGCAGCAGTTGCATGTATGAGGATTGGTAGAGAAAGCCACATGTGGGGAATTTCAGCACAGAACTTCAAGAAAGAAGAAGAAGACCACGCAGAGGCGTGTGAAGTTTGGGTCTTCAGCGGCCAGCAGCAGCGGAGACTTGGACCACGGCACAGGTGCGGCGGCGGCCACAGTACAGCGGGCCACTGCGGCGACTTCGAGTTGCTCAGCATCGACACTGCGGGCAGCAGCAGCGATAATATGAAAATGTGTGACATCATCAGTGACTGAGTGTGTCTGTGGTTCAGATAATGTGAGTGGGGCCAGTTAGTCTGTAAGATGGCAAGAACTATGCCCCTTACATAAAGTCATTGAAGATCACCAAACTCACAATGAGTGAACAGTAGGGCTGAACAAAAATGACTGACAAGGCACAATGCATCTTGTAGGGGGTATAGTATGGACGTATTGGAATAACTAATGTCGGGTGATGGTTTTAAAGTAATTCAGACGACATGAAAACTTTGTGGAAAAGAGTCGATTTACTGGATCCTAGTATACCCCAGGGAAGTATTTAGAGATGACCGTGGCCGGCTGGGGAACGACTAAGGGAAGCGACAATAGTCAGCTTAGGGCGGCTCAATCTCTGAGAAAGCAGTAATGGTGTGCGGCCTCCAGCCGCCTTAAGATGAGTGACAGTGAGTGGGTGGTAGACCCCGACTCCATGCTGGTGTACCAGGAAACAGGTGGAGAACTTTACACCTATTGATAAATGTCCGTCGTCCTGTTTTCTCTGAAACATGCGACAAAGCCACGCAAAGCTATGGTGGAGGGGTCAACAGAGGTCAAAATATGCGTGTTCGTGACTGTAGCAACTTCACGCTGAATAGACGGTCCGCAGAGCATGAAGTAAACCAGGTGAAGAGCGACAGTATGAAATACGCCGGCCTCCGATGGGAACGTAGGACCAAGGAATTTGAAGTACTCTCCTGGGGTCAGAATTCCGGAAAACTTGGTGTTGGTGCAGACACTAACCTTGATGGGTGGCCTGGGGGGAGCTAAATAGAAGAAGTTAAGAGGAAGGGAAATTTTGTGGGAATCTGTTCACTTCCCAGAGCACGCATTGGTCGGCACTGGGAAGCGACACATAATTAACGAGACTTGCACTGCAATTGGTGTAAGTGATTTTGCTGGAGGGGAAACCGAGTCGAAGAGCAGACTGGCAGAAGTCTCAGTAGAGGTCTTCCGTTCCCAGCTTGCCTAGAGTGCAGACGTGGCGTTCTTTACTCAGCTTGCCTGAAAAAGAGTGAGCATCTCTGCAGTTCAGGACTTAGCAAATGGAACGATTGAGCTTGGAGATAGAAAGTTTTTGTTCAGCTATGTACTGAGCAAGATAGCTAGGAGTGAATAGACGAGCACAGCCTTGCAGCACCATGAGGTCGCCCGACGTCCACACGACGACGCCGTTCCGCCACGCTGAATTCGGTGATACTGCGCCTGCTCCGGCCACTGATTAATTTGCTGGATCACGTCGGCAAAGTTTCCACGAGGCTTTCATGGGCCGTGTATTGTAGAATTCTTCTCGCACTTCGCATTACACCTGGGTCAGTCGATAGGAATTACTTTTGAGTTATCGCGCTTTACTTCACGCAAACGCAATTTATTACCACTGCCTGATAGGAGAGTCTTTTAATGTGATGATTGAAGGTCGGAAGTTAAAATATATTTGTGCTAATCGACTGCATCTCTTTTCAATCGGTGCCCATGCGGTTCTAGCGCTTCAGTCCGGAACCGCGGGACTGCTACGGTTACAGGTTCAAATCCTGCCTCGGGCATTGATGTGTGTGATGTCCTTAGGTTAGTTTGGTTTAAGTAGTTCTAAGTTCTAGAGGACTGATGACCTAAGATGTTAAGTTCCATAGTGCTCAGAGCCATTTTTTTTTGTTTTCAATCAAGTAGTTGAAATCCCAAGTCACTTTCTTAATTAATTTTATGTTCAACATTTGCATCTGGTGTTCAGTCGCTGAATATAACATCAATGTGCATCCCTCTTTGATTAAAAGTCATGAATTCTGAATAAATTAATGTCAACACTGCCACCGCAGTTCAGTCAGGAGTCACAGGGCCATATTACTCTTTTGCGTTATCCGATATTGCGGCAGTTTTGCACTCTCTATTGATCTATTAGTCAATTAGTTAGGGTGAACACACGCCAAAACCATCTAAGTGACGGGTGGGGTGTTACAAGTCCAAAATTTGACTGTGATGGTGTTACCAGAGACAGGGCAGGTAGTCCAAGATCAGTGAAGGGAGATGTAATTCCGGATAATTCAGTGCCATAGTTAAGGAAAATGCTGGAAAATTTGAATTCTACAATGGGGTTCTTGGGTACAGAGATAGTTTCAATAAAAACAAAGTAGCTGCAGTAGAGACAAGTGTAGCAGAAATTAAATCTGATGTAGAAGGCATGATTGATTCAAAAGCTATAGGACCAGAAGTAGACGTAATTTCTGAGGAGGTTCGTGCACGTAAATCCAGAGTTGACATAGTGGAACATTATGTCTAGGACATCTTAGGAAAGATATATCACGAACTGAGTGGCGTAGTGAGAATTTATGTGCAGAGGCAAAATGCGCTACAGGACGTGACCAATAAGTCTGTTAACAGTTTCTCAGGTAGAGTAGCAGAATCAGGAAAGGAGGTGAACACCAATAGAGAACATTTTGAATCACGATTAAATAAAGAATCTGTGCAGTATGAACAGCAGTTTAAAGATAAGAGGTCAGAATTATATTCCTTAGCAGCATTTTAGACTACTACAGTGGTTGGTGTTCAGTGGTGTAATTCAGGAATGACAAACTGTTATGCAAATAATGGGAGTTACAGTCCGGTTGCTTTTCATGCTGCTTGTAGAGATCGTTTTGTGAGAGGAATGTCGGAAGAGCAATGATTTGGTGCTTCATTTACTACCTATGACGTGCTAGAGAATTGCTTCCTGAACAAATTCTTTGTGACTCGAACCAAATGTGACTACAGAATGAGTTATTAAACGGACGATGTTTCAAACACGGAACTGGGTCTATGCGGGATTTTTGTATGTGTGGACCAGCTAAGATGACGCATATACACTGGAATGCCAAAGAAACTGGTATAGGCATGCGTATTCAAATGCAGAGATGTGTAATCAAGCAGAATACGGCGCTGCAGTTGGCAGCGCATATATATAAGACAACAAGTGTCTGCCGCAGTTGTAAAGTCTGTTGCTGCTGCTACAGTGGCAGGTTATCAAGATTTGAGTGAGTCTGAACTTGGGTTATAGTCGGCGCACGAGGGATGCGACACTGCACTTCCGCTGTAGCGATGACGTGGGGAGTTTCCCGTACGATCATTTCACGAGTGTACCGTAAATATCAGGAATCCGGTAAAACATTAGATCTCCGACATCGATGCTACCATCGGCAAGTGTCAGCGTGCGAACCATTCAACGAAACATCATCGATATGGGCTTTCGGAGCCAAAGGCCCACTATGGTGCTCCTGGCCTGGGCGACATTCGACTGTTGATGACTGGAAACATGTTGCCTGGTCGGACGAGTCGCATCCAGTGGATGGAGTTGTACGGGTATGGAGACAACCTCATCAATCCATGGACCCTGCAAATCAGCAGGGGACTGCTCAAGCAAGTGAAGGCTCTGTAATGGTGTGCAGTTGGAGTGATATGGGATCCCTGATAGTCTAGATACGACTCTGACAAGTGACACTTACGTAAGCATCCTGTCTAATCACCTGCCTTCATTCATGTTCATTGTGCATTCCGACGGACTTAGGCAAGTCCCACCAAGCGAGGTGGCGCACTGGCTAGCACACTCGACTCGCATTCGGGAGGACGACGATTCAATCCCGCGTCCAGCCATCCTGATTTAGGTTTTCCGTGATTTGCCTAAATCGCTTCAGGCAAATGCCGAGATGGTTCCTTTGAAAGGGCACGGCCGACTCCCTTCCCTAATCCGATGAGACCGATTACCTCGCTGTTTGATCTTCTCCCACAAACAACAACAATGGGCAATCCCAGGAGGACTATGTGACACTCCACACGTACAGAACTGCCACAGACTGGCTCCAGAAATATTCTTCTGAGTTTAAACACTTCCGCTAGCCGCCAAACTCTCCAGACATAGAAATTATTGAGTATATCTGGGATGCCTTGCAAGGTGCTGTTCAGAAGAGACCTCCACACCCTCGTACTCTTAAGAATGTATGGACAAACCTGCAGGATTCATGGTGTCAGTTCCCTCCAACACTAATTCAGAGGTTAGTCGAGTGGATGCCGAGTTGCGTTGCGGCAGTTCTGCGTGCTCGCGGGGGCCCTACAAGATATTAGGCAGGTGTACCAGCCTCTTTGGCTCTTCAGTGTAAATCGTCCGCTGGGAGTGTTGGTGGAGATTAAAAAGTTCCAGAGTCGACTAACTGAATATTTGCAATTGGATCTTGTCCACAATCCGACAAATTCCATTGATGAGTTTTTGATTTTATTGATAAACTTGAACAGGCGTTGAAATTCAAACCACATAATTCGAACAGTACAGAGGGAGATGCGTACCAAATGGGAATAATCACTAAAGTTGTTATCACCGTAATAATAATTTTCACAGGAAAAATGGAAACGTAAACTTTCACAATAAAAATCAAAATTAGGAATGAAGATTCGAGGGGCAGCAGTATCACGAAATGCAACACCAGAAAATGAGGTCAGGAAATTATAAATCGCAGCATCTCAGATATGAAGATGGCGAAATTCACTGGTGTTGAAAAGGACTGGTTATTTTAAAAATCTTGCGGGTGTGGCAAATTCGCCAAAGAAGCCACAAATGTCGGAGATGGAGTGAGAATAAAATAAGGAATAATTGTAAGTAGTGCAATAGTAAATAGGGTGCAAGGAAGGTTTAGAATATGTAGAGAAATTTGACGATAAGGATATGGGGCTAAAAATTTTATTTTGTGATAGGGAAGTGATCGCTGGAATGAATGTATGTTTGTTGCAAGCTTCTGTGGTCAAAAGAGAGGCGGATGTGGACCTGAATTTGGAGGAGGAGAAATGTGTGACGAATTCTAATGAGGCACTAATCAGTGACAACAATAATAGAAATGTAGGTGAAGGTAATGTAGACGATTTTGTATCAGAGAATGTTGATGAAGATGTCTCCGAAGGCGGCGAAGCTGTAGTCTCACCAGCTGGTGATGAATTTTGTGGTACATCTATGGAAGAATGTGAAGATATATGTGAAGTCGGCGTAGCAGTAGTCTCGTCAGCTGGTATGAAATTTATTTTGTATCGGTGGATTCCATGCTAGAACACCGATCGTGTGCCGTGGTTCTGATAGTGGTGTGCTACAGTGTGGTCAAAACAAAAGGTGTTACCAAATAAGTGCAAAAGCGTTAAAAACTTGTGAAAAGATAAAGCTGACTCGAGACCTCGTTTAAATGTACGTATTTATTTTGGCATATAATTAATATGCCGTAATTTTGTAATTGGTGTTACATTTAAAAAATTTAAACTGATAGTATTGAGCCGCTGCGCCTGATTTCATTACCGACAACTTTTAGCTTACGTCTCACCAGGGGCGCGGATTACTCCATTGTGCGGTTATTGCTGCCTCGCCTACTCTCCAACCGTGGCCGATGGAGTCGCGTCTAGAGAGAGAGAGACCTCTGCAGAGAGCGGTGCAGACAGTTGACTGATAGTTTTCGTGCAGTATGGCGCCAGCGGGCAACAATAGTGCTTGAACCGAAGGGCACGCGGTGTGGATAGACACGACGTTGTTCCAGAACATCGGCCATTCTTCATCGCCAGGACTGGGCAGAAGTCAACGGTCTGGTTCGTTTACGTTGAGTGAAACTAGTTGTTCAGCTCTGCGCATCGATTTCCGCTCGGCAAGCTTATGTTTATGTTCAAAAATGGCTCTGAGTACTATGGGACTTAACAGCTATGGTCATCAGTCCCCTAGAACTTAGAACTACTTAAACCTAACTATCCTAAGGACATCACACAACACCCAGTCATCACGAGGCAGAGAAAATCCCTGGCCCCGCCGGGAATCGAACCCGGGAACCTGGGCGCGGGAAGCGAGAACGCTACCGCACGACCATGAGCTGCGGACATGTTTATGTTAATTGAGCCGTCATGCACGCCTTGTTTTTTGGGCTCTGTCATTTTAGCTCCTTGTGTTTTTGGATTAACTTGTCTTAATCTGCTGGCCAGCATTCTTTCACGAAAAAGTTGCCATGGTCCATGTTTCTATGGTTATGTAATGTGCCCAGTTGTCACGCATAGCTATATCAGTCTCGTCTAGTTGTTCTTTAACCAAGGGAACCACTCATTCTAACATTTAATGTTTGTTTTCTCGATGTTTTAGAAGTTGGTGGGCTCTCTGGTATTACTGTTATCCAGAATTTCTAAGCATATTGTGGACTCCAGCTAATGGTAAGACTCTAGTGCGTTGTTTTTTACAATTCTTCCTGGAAGAAATTACAGCTCCATTTCTCAGTTCTATTAGCGAAGCTTATTTACCAGGACGTAACATCTTAATGGAAACGCTCTATAAATGAAATCATTGTTGAACCATAACTTTACTTGCAGTACAATCCAGTCCTTGTAGTTTGTTAACAACAGTTACTAAGTTGCTGGGAGAGAGTTCCGTGTCGGCAGCGTCTTGGCGTGTAGTCCTGGCTTACTTGCCCCTGCGTGCACGGCTCTCGAACACCTCCTATTGCGACTTGCAGTTTGTGCTCAAGTTGAGCATCTTACGTCATCTGACTTGCACTGAAAACGAAATTTTGTTGTCTGCCAAGAGGGCTTTGACTAACTGCCTTCGCATAGGAAATATTTGCTTTTTATTGTTGTATTCTTATTCTAAGTGTTACTGTAAATTTTTTTGTGTATACCCTTTGAGTAATCCCTACGATATCTTTGTTAATATTTACCATTTGGGAGTCTGCCTAATGTCATTGGATTCAATTCACCGGAAGAAATTTATCTAGAACGTTTTAATTATTTTAATTGGCTGGTTTGTTTAAAATTGTTCAATTTAAAAATTTTAAAAACGGCAATGGTGTGAAGGTCTTATCACTTGAATTTGTTTGAGGTTATTGTTATTGTAATTTAACGTCTGTCTCACTCAATTTTTTGTACACCTTTAATAGTAAATTAACTTCAATTTTTCTACCTTTCTTCAAAGGGGATCTGTTGTCATCAAAGAAAATACACTCCTGGAAATGGAAAAAAGAACACATTGACACCGGTGTGTCAGACCCACCATACTTGCTCCGGACACTGCGAGAGGGCTGTACAAGCAATGATCACACGCACGGCACAGCGGACACACCAGGAACCGCGGTGTTGGCCGTCGAATGGCGCTACCTGCGCAGCATTTGTGCACCGCCGCCGTCAGTGTCAGCCAGTTTGCCGTGGCATACGGAGCTCTATCGCAGTCTTTAACACTGGTAGCATGCCACGACAGCGTGGACGTGAACCGTATGTGCAGTTGACGGACTTTGAGCGAGGGCGTATAGTGGACATGCGGGAGGCCGGGTGGACGTACCGCCGAATTGCTCAACACGTGGGGCGTGAGGTCTCCACAGTACATCGATGTTGTCCCCAGTGGTCGGCGGAAGGTGCACGTGCCCGTCGACCTGGGACCGGACCGCAGCGACGCACGGATGCACGCCAAGACCGTAGTATCCTACTCAGTGCCGTAGGGGACCGCACCGCCACTTCCCAGCAAATTAGGGACACTGTTGCTCCTGAGGTATCGGCGAGGACCATTCGCAACCGTCTCCATGAAGCTGGGCTACGGTCCCGCACACCGTTAGGCCGTCTTTCGCTCACGCCCCAACATCGTGCAGCCCGCCTCCAGTGGTGTCGCGACAGGCGTGAATGGAGGGACGAATGGAGACGTGTCGTCTTCAGCGATGAGAGTCGCTTTTGTCTTGGTGCCAATGATGGTCATATGCGTGTTTGGCGCCTTGCAGGTGAGCGCCACAATCAGGACTGCATACGACCGAGGCACACAGGGTCAACACCCGGCATCATGGTGTGGGGAGCGATCTCCTACACTGGCCGTACACCTCTGGTGATCGTCGAGGGGACACTGAATAGTGCACGGTACGTCCAAACCGTCATCGAACCCATCGTTCTACCATTCCTAGACCGGCAAGGGAACTTGCTGTTCCAACGTCCGCATGTATCCCGTGCCACCCAACGTGCTCTAGAAGGTGTAATTCAACTACCGTGGCCAGCAAGATCTCCGGATCTGTCCCCCATTGAGCATGTTTGGGATTGGATGAAGCGTCGTCTCAAACGGTCTGCACGTCCAGCACGAACGCTGGTCCAACTGAGGCGCCAGATGGAAATGGCTTGGCAAGCCGTTCCACAGGACTACATCCAGCATCTCTACGATCGTCTCCATGGGAGAATAGCAGCCTGCATTGCTGCGAAAGGTGGATATACACTGTACTAGTGCCGACATTGTGCATGCTCTGTTGCCTGTGTCTATGTGCCTGTGGTTCTGTCAGTGTGATCATGTGATGTATCTGACCCCAGGAATGTGTCAATAAAGTTTCCCCTTCCTGGGACAATGCATTCACGGTGTTCTTATTTCAATTTCCAGGAGTGTATGTAAATCATCTTGTTGAACTCTGAAGTGTTTTGAGCCAGTGAATATTTCATATATTGTAATCAGAAAATGCATCATCGATGACTATTTAGTCTGTGGTTTTTCTACGATACTTGTAATGCTATAAACGTACTTTATAGCATTTTATAAGATTATTTTCCGTCTGTAATTTAACTGAATATCGTAGGATACATTTCTGTTTATTTGAGATGTCATTTCGTGAATAAACATTATTCAGTATAACTATCTGTCACCTACAACATTTACAGACATTAGAATAGAATCTGTTTTGTTAAATTAATCACTTAACTTTTATATTATATTTCTGTTTATTCTCTTAATTGGAAATCCTATTCAATGCTTACACTTTTTGACTGCAGGCTCAGAGGTAAAGATTATTATTTGCAGCAGTAAACGTTTGGTACCTTCGCAACACTCACCAAAAGTGTTCTTCATCTGAAGCATTCTCAGTAATCTTGGATATTGTTTGCTTATTGTATTTGATGTGTGGGCTTCAGGATAAAGACTGGTTTCATGCAGCTCTCCATGTTAATTATCCCGTGAAACTTTCCTAACTCTACATAATAACTATAAACTGCATCCACACCATCCTGTAATCAAGCCTTGGTCTCCATCTATATAACCTTTGCTCCGCACAATTTCCTCCATAATCAAATTAACTGTTTCATGATACTTACGGATGTGTCTCCTGAGCATTCTTTTAACTGTGTTGTTCCACAAAACTCTTTTCCTCCCCAATTTGGAACAGTATGTCTTAATGATCTACCTGATCTATCCATTTAATTGTCAACGTTTATCTGTAACACCATATTTGGAAAAGGCATTTTAACCTATTAGTTCACAAATACCTGAATAATTCAATGTCGCGTCCAGTGGTCAGTTTGTGCCGTCACTTCGTCTATCTTATTGTTGTGTAAATATCAGCTTTCCTGCGGCCGCCCAGTAACATGTGCTTGTCCATTGCCCCAACATCTAGACACCATGACAGCGCTTGGGGCTCTCTTCCTCGATCTCTATGTCTTCCCTGGTTGGCAGATCTTAACTGTGACCCTGCAAGTGCAGAGATTCATGTGAGACGGTAACGGAGAAACTCAGAACCATCAGATTCGATAAGTGACTGTTCCAAATCCCACGACCCCACACAGCCCTTTTCTCTAAGAAGGACAGTTTATACAGAGTAATTATGTGTAACAGTTACGGTTGCTTATATGACCCAGTAGCGGTTTTGTTGTTGTGGAATGTTCAGTTTCGGCTTACCGTGACTGCACGCATATAGATAAGAGAAAAATTGTCATTTCAGTCTATATGATAACCTATATGCATTTTATATTACTGAATGTATCATTTTACATGATCTGTTCCCTAGGCATCTACAATACATTCTGGAAACACATTTTTATGTCTATATATAATGATAATAAAGATGTATTCGTATCACCTACTGACCGCGGTCTAGGGGTGGCGTCTTTGGCCAACAATCACGAAGTCCTGGATCCCGGGTTCCAGCTACTGCTTGGATTTAGAAATGAAAATCATAACCAATGACGACCAAAGACATCCGTGATGAGTCACCATAGTTCTGGCAACGGCCTTGTCAAAGAGGACGGAAGAGCGGACAGAGATTCGGGGAACCTCTTTCCCACGATGTAGAAACAGATATTTTGAATATTCTATCTTACCTAAATTCTGGGAATAAAGCAAGTATAAAAATGTAAAAAATAAGCGCCTCAGTGTATATGGGTGGTTGTTCGCGTAGGTGGTTACTGATGAGTATCTATGACAAAACTAACGTGCCTTTACTTAATACGGTTCCATTCGAATAGGCCACAGTCCTTGAGTCGTCTGTGTGGCAATCAGTTGGCCTTAGTTTACAGTACGTGGTATGCATTTAGTAGTACGTTTGAGTACCTGATCAGATTCATACCATGTGCCCCCAAATGGGATGTAAGCACGACTCTGGAATTGAAAAGCATACTGGAATTGTAGCTCTGCATCAGGAAGGTTATTCAAGTAGAACGATAGCAACAATAGTACTCATAGCCCAGTCTACAGTGGTGTACACACTGCAGTGGTTCAAGCAGACTGGTGGCAATGCACGTGTTTCACGACCTGGGAGACCCCGAGTAACGTCACACAGGTCACACGTATGCACAGTGAACATCACCGGACTCGCACTCACCGAGCGTATTTACCAGTGATACAAGACATCTTTCATTATTTTGTGATTTTCAATTTAATAATGATTTTGACATATTTCCGGATAATATTTTAGTTTTTGCTAGGGTTCTAGCAGTGCTCTGCAAGATCTTCACAAGTGCACCGGAATCGATGCCCTGGGTAAAGGCGTCTTTTACGTAACACCAATTTACAACTTTATACAACGCTAGTTAGAAAGAATTCCGCGCATCGGCTACACTGGTATGATGCCGTCACAGGCAAAATAAATACTGCGCGACAAAGGTGTAGAGACATGGATTACACGTTGTGGGTTGGATTAAAATTTACGCATTATTAGTCTCTTAGTTATTAGCGATTCAATTGTGACGGTATTTCGTCACACAAGAAAGGCCGATCGACGAGCGAATAGGCGCTTTCACGAAAAGAGAAGAAAGAAAGGCAGTAGAAATCGCTGGAAATTGATTAGCAGAGAAAACATGACTGAATAAGAACTGCCCTCATAAAGGGTGAACATGTTTCATTAATGATGAACTGCAGGGACGGATTTCTGACTGTAAATGGCGGAAAAAAGAACATGTGTCCGGAAGTGCATCGTTGCCACGGTAGATGGCTCTGACGAGTGACAGTTCCTCTGACCACGTACCGTATGTTCTTTGTTTGTTGCAGGCTGTGTGATTGTCGCAGACTACTGTAAGCAGCAGATTGGTCCGGTATTCATTAGTAACAATCCGAGATGGTGTTTGTATACGGCCAAATAGATGGACATAGTCGAGAGGCAAGAGGCAGCACGGCTATACCAAAACATTTAGCCTCACGGACCCCAAGCACATAACACAACATTTCAAGCCCTTTTTTGACGTTTGTGTGATCGTGGGTCCTTTCACAGACGAGCGTGCAGGGAGCCGGGATCTGTGCGTACACCAGATTTGGAGGGCTGGGTTCTACAGGATCCTGCGGGCTTCCGAAAGAATATATGAAGTGATGAGGCCCTCAACTACGCACCCTCAGACACAGAATTGAAATATTAAAAGTCTTGGCTGGTTTCGTTGTCTACGGGGTGAGATACGTAGTTGCCGCATTACAATCCAAATACTGCTCAGTCTACAGTATACAATATGAATATACACATGAATCGAATGGTCGAAAGTTCCTATCATTCGGAAATAGCGAATTTTTTAAATGAAAGACTTCAATTAAATAAAATTTGCAGGTATCATCTTAACGACTTTAAATGATGAGTACGATAGTAAAAGTACGTTTGACAATGCGGTATATTTCTGCAAAACACTTATTGCTGTCGATGGTGAAGCAATTAAATAAATTGTAAGTTGAATAACAGGGAAACAATAGATTCCTAATGTACGTAATTGGTTATGAACAACAACATAGCACGAGAGATATTCACTGCCAAACGGTTACTACGTCTTCACTGCAGAAGCTACGGAAACCTCACAAGGACACAAGTCGGCACTCCGAAATATTTCTATCTCCAACGACCACACGCAAACTGCTCAACACTCTCAAGTCTCTCCTGCGAGTGTGCGTCCCCGTCACGTCTCTGCGCCCAGCATTCACTCCCGTGTCCTCTCCCATACTCCCGGAACTCTTCTGTCGCTTCCATCCATTCTCTCCATTCACGAGCGCTGTGACGCTAGAGCGCTCGCGCCATGTCTTCAAGTCAACGCACCCACAAAAACATAATGAAGCGCATTCGAAATACTGGATTTACATTTAAATAACTTCAAATTAAATAAATACTCCTTGACTGGACCATAAACACGCTCTAACATACATCATTAAATACATAAAAAATTAAATAAAGATATATCAAAGGAATACCAAGCAAAGGTAGGCCAGTAGCCTAATGTCCCCGTGCTTTCTAAAACATAGTACGTATTTGACCAATTTCTTCATGAATAGTTGTTGTTGTTGTGGTCTTCAGTCCAGAGACTGGTTCGATGCAGCTCTCCATGCTACTCTATCCTCTGCAAGCTTCTTCATCTCCCAGTACCTACTGCAACCTACATCCTTCTGAATCTGTTTACTGTATTCATCTATCCCTCTCTGTCTACGATTTTTATCTTCCACGGTGCCCTCCAATACCAATTTGGTGATCCCTTGATGCCTCAGAATATGCCCTACCAACCTATCCCTCCTTCGAGTCAAGTTGTGTCACAAATTTCTCTTTTCTCCAATTCTATGCAATACATCCTCGTTAGTTACGTGATCTACCCATCTAATCTTCAGCATTCTTTTGTAGCACCACATTTCGAAAGCTTCTATTCTCTTCTTGTCCAAACTATTTATCGTCCACGTTTCACTTCCATACATGGCTACACTCCATACAAATACTTTCAGAAACGACTTCCTGACACTTAAATCTATACTCGATATTAACAAATTTCTCTTCTTCAGAAACGCTTTCCTTCCCATTGCCAGTCTATATTTTATATCCTCTCTTCTTCGACCATCATCAGTCATTTTGCTTCCAAAATAGCAAAACTCATTTACTACTTTAAGCGTCTCATTTCCTAATCTAATTCCCGCAGCATCACCGATTTAATTCGACTACATTCCATTATCATCGTTTTGCTTTTGTTGATGTTCATCTTATATCCTCCTTTCAAGACACTGTCCATTCCGTTTCTCTGCTCTTCCAGGTCCTTTGCTGTCTCTGACAGAATTACAATGGCATCGGCGAACCTCATAGTTTTTATTTCTTCTCCATGAATAGTATATATCGGATATAAACAAAGACATAGATGAATAAATATATTTATAACCATGCTGCTACTGTCTTTTCGTGTAACTGTGGAGTACTTATGGCCTGACGCGATCGATAGTAATCGACCACTTTGACCTCCCATAACTCATGTAGTATTCAAGTTACATGCCTGTAATTCATACCAATTTAGGTTTACACAAATAGCTTTCTAAAGACACATCGATCGACATAGTCGGATGAACCGTTTAAATTTTTTAATCCGTTGCTGAGTGTTACTTGCATAATTTATCGTTAGATACTAAACTTTAAACTAATAAAGATATTGAAAATCTGATAACATCATCATAATAGTCGTGCAAATAATGGTAATGTATATGTTTCTCTTTTGAGGTATCGTGATTCATCTGGCTACTATTAATTTCTATACGAACTGTGAAATGTCCTCCATTAAGGTTTCACAAAGTCCGCCATCTCTGGCAGTCCTGGCGTGTCTCCTTCATCGACTCAGCATCACCATGGAATTCCCAGCCACGTGGCCGACGGATCCCAGCTAACGTTCAGCACCACGTGGCCGCAGACGAACCGCTGCCCGCTGAGAGGCCCCAATGTGGCCACGCCAACTCCGAACATAGAATGAGCCACAACTTCTCCGTTATCTCACAATACTGAGACGAACTCGTAAGTACAAGCTCCAGGCAAGTGCTCGCCAACATGATATGAACCAAAACACGGCTATGTGAATCCTGCATGACAGTCGCTACTTCCCCTATCACCTGAAATCCCATGGAGGCCACTTTGAACATCTGTTGCGACATGGATCCCATGCAGCTCTGTACTATGTGCCGAGACCATTTGTTGTCGTGTGCACGCACAATGTCCATTTACAAACACACTTTCATCGGATTTTTTCCCCTCCGTTTCCATTCTGAACCTGTCCCTGCAGTTTGTCAGTCTTATTAACGTCAGCCCTGTCTTCGCCTCTTAAGTCAGCAATGTGTGTACACTATGTGATCAAAAGGATCCTGGTACCTGGCTGAAAATGACTTACAAGTTCGTGTCACCCTCCATCGGTAATTCTGGAGTTCAATATGGTGTTGGCCCATTCTTAGCCCTGATGAAAGCTTCCACTCTCGCAGGCATACGCTCAATCAGGTGCTGGAAGGTTTCTTGGGCAATGGCAGCTCATTCTTCACGGAGTACTGCACTGAGGACAGGTATCGATGTGGTACGGTGAGGAGTCGGCGTTCCAAAACATCCTAAAGGTGTTCTGTAGGAATCAGTTCAGGACTCTGTGCAAGCCAGCCCATTACAAGGATGTTATTGTCGTGTAACCACTCCGCCACGGGCCGTGCATTATGAACAGGTGCTCGGTCATGTTGAAAGATGTAATTGCTATCCCCGAATTGCTCTTCAACAGTGGCAAGCAAGAAGGTACTTAAAACATCAGTGTAGGTCTGTGCTGTGATAGTGCCACGCAAAACAACAACGGGTGCAAGCCCCCTCCATGAAAAACACTCCCAAATCATCACACCACTCCCACTGAATTTTACTCTACACACGCTGGCACATGGCTTTCACAGGGCATTAGCCGTACCCACAACCTGCCATCGGATCGCCACATTATGTATCATGATTCGTCAGGCCACACAACGTTTTTCCACTGTTCAATCGTCCAATGTTTACACTCCTTACACCAAGTGACTCGTCGTTTGGCATTTACCGGCGTGATGTGTGGTTTATGAGCAGGCGCCCGACCATGAAATCCAAGTTTTGTCACCTCCCATATAACTGTCATAGTACTTGCAGTGGATCCTGATGCAGTTTGGAATTCCTGTGTGATCGTCTGGATAGATGTCTGCCTATTACACATTACGACCCTCTTCAACTATCAGTCAACAGACGAGGTCGGCCTGTACGCTTTTGTGCTGTGCGTGTCCCTTCACGTTTCCACTTCACTATCACATCTGAAACGGTGGACCGAGGGATATTTAGGAGGAGGTCTAATGACTACTGAGGTCGCTAATATGGAGTACCTGCCAGTAGATGGCAGCACAATGCACCTAATATGAAAAACGTTTTTGGGTGAGTCCGGATACTTTTGATCGCATAGTGTACAAACAAGCCATAGGCTTAACGAAATAATGAATATAAGATTAGGGCTATTTATAATTTCAGTCAAAAGAGTGGCCAAGAACATAGCGCTTTACATAGTTTGCAAGACATGGTTACATCACATTAAACATGTGATCCAAAATTGTGAAAGTACCACAAATATTGTTCGCTCTGTGACAGGCGTTTTTTGAAGAGCAGATATACAGGGTGATTCGGTTACCCCTAACAATAAGTTTTATCCAATCCGCAACTCCTTCAAAAACCATTTGCGAGATTTTCATATTCTCTCGCTCGCTATGCGAAAAATATTAGACCTACAGAAAAAATAAAAAGGACTTTTTGTAGGAAAGGTAACACAGTTAAATTTTTTACTGCGGTACGTTTTTGTTAGTGGGCTTAGTTTTCGAATTATTCGAGAAAAACGAACAAAAATGCCCTTCAGTTCCACTTCTACCCCCACACTCATCACTCACCAGTCAGGATTTTCAGTATGTTGTTCGTGGTAATCCCTCCGACCATTGCATGAACATTTCCGACTACACGAACTTTTCCCAATATTCGAGCTTTTTTTGGTCTCTATTCATTGGACTATTACGCCACCAGCTCAATCAGCTACCTCATTAATATTATTAACTGAAACATATCGGTGAGGCTAATGAACGAAAAACGGCTTTTGTAAATGTTATACTACATCTGATTATGTTGACAGTTCTTACAAGCACAGTAGTTTCGTTGTCAGAAGGCCTGACGAATATAACAATGTAATTGTTTATTTTATGCTCTTAAAATTCGAAAACTGTCTGATAAAATGTACACAAACGTCTATTTTACAATTTTTAAGTCCTCGGCTAAGTCGGTGGTGTAATAACTCCAGTCCATGAAGATAACAAAGGACGAAGGTAGGGAATAGTTCGTTCAGACGAAAACATTAGGATGGGATGTCACGAACAACATAGTCAAAGTCCTGACCGTTAGGAGCTGAACGTGGGATTCAAGTGCGTTTGGAGGTCACATTTGTACGTTTTTCTTTAATAACTTGAAAACTACGGCCTCTAGCGAAAACGAAACCCAGTACAAAATTTAACTAATGAAAATCTCGAGCGTGGTTTATGAAGGCCATCTGTAATATTACGCGACAGCGGCAGGGGCACCTAAATGTATGTCGCGTTCCAATAAGACCTTTCATGGAGTACGAATGCATCTGCTATGGTTCAGAAACACAAAATAAACTAGAGAAATTTGATAAGTCGAAGTGTAAAGACATTAGATGTTGGAATGGAGCATTCAAATCAACTAAAATTAATGTTTTGCTGGTGGAAGATAATTAAATGCCACTAGAACTACGCAGGAAATATATCACTGTCAACTTCCTGTTGAAGCATTTCCATTTCTGTCACACTACAGTGTACTAACAGAACGTTTTCCAAACAGGTATTGGTTAACGAGAAACTACAGACGTTAGCGGATCTTTACTTCGATGCTTTGCCTTTGCGTGAATACTCTGCCACTTCACTAAATTTTAGGCATTTCAGCACATCCTTCGTGAAGCTGAGAGCTAAGGAGCGCTTTCCATTCATTCAAGGTACAGTGAATGAGAAAATTTTAACTGAGAATCTGGCAGCATGGCCGTCCTCGAGACAAATTTATACATATGGCTCTAAAGAAAAAAATGGGGTAGGAAGTGCATTCCTAAATAGCAACAATAATCGAGGAGTTAAATTCAAGCTCCACGAAGTAACGTCTATACTCGCAGCAGAACTTGTAACGATTTTGGAGGGACAAATAAATGCAAGAGAACTTCAAGAAGAAGCAATCATTGTTTTATCAGGTTCATGGTCAACACTGATGCTCTTAAAGTGCTACGATATTAACAGCACCGACGACTATTCAGTATACCGCATTATAGGACAAGTTCAAGAGCTCTAACTAAGACGAGCATCATATTTTGGTTGAAGAAACAGAGCGGAATAAAGGGAAATGAAGAATGACCAAGGAAGCTGCATACACTGATTCAGTAAAATATGATACAGCGTCACATGACGATATCTCTCAATTAAAAGGGCTAGAAACAGGGCGCAATGCTCCAAACACCTCCATCAGTCTCGCAAAATTAAATGGCGAGATTATGCCACAGTGGAATTTGGTCCGTCGTCACATCCTGGAAGGCAAGATTCTGGCAACATATCTACCGCCTCCCCGTCAACCATGGATCTTGCCTTTGGTGGGGAGGCTTGCATACCTCAGCGATGCAGTAGCAAACACAATGGAGGGGTATCTGTGGGAGGCTATAAAAACTTGATGTTCCTGAAGAGGGCAGAAACCTTTTCAGTAGTTGCAGGGACAGCAGTCTGGATGACTGATCTAGCTTCGTAACATCAACCAAAACGGCCTTGCTGAGCCGGTGCTGCGAACGGCTGAAAGCAAGGGGAAACTATGGTCGTAATTTTTGCAGGGGGCATGCAGCACTAGTGCCTGGTTAAATGATTATGGCGTCCTCTTGGGTAAAATAAAAAAAATGGTTCAAAGGACTCTGAGGACTATGGCACTTAACATCTGAGGTCATCAGTCCCCTAGAACTTAGAACTACTTAAACCTAACTAACCTAAGGACATCATACACATCCATACCCGGAGCAGGATTCGAACCTGCGACCGTAGCAGTCGTTCGGTTCCTTACTGAAGCGCCTAGATTCGAATCTCCAGTCGGGAGCCACTCAGGAGTATGGCGTCAACGGGAGAAACAAAACTGGCGACACAATTTAGTAGTTATGAGCTCTAGATTAAAACTGAAGACACTGGATAAAGACAGGAAACTAAGGAGGTAGGACCTGGACAAGTTGAAAGAACCAGAGATTGTTGAGAGTGACAAAGAGAGTGTTAGGCAATGATTGACAAGAACAGGGAAAGGAATACAGTGTAAGTCGAATGCGTAACTCTGAGAGATGAAATAGCGAAGGCAGCAAAGGATCAATTCGGTAAAAAGACAAGGCGTAGTAGTAATCCTTCGATAGTACAGGAAACATTGAATTTAACTGATGAAAAAAGAAAATATGAAACTGCAGTAAATGAATCAGGCCAAAGGGAATACAAACGTCTCAAAAATGAGATCAACAGGAAGTGCAAAATGCCTAAGCAGGAAAATCTGGACGACAAATGTATGGATTTAGAAGCACATATCACTAGGAGAAAGATAGACACCGCCTGCAGGAAGATTAAAAAGGTCTTAGGAGAAAAGATAAGTAGCTATGAATGAAGACTCAGATGGAAACCAGTCTTGAAGAAAGAAGGCAAAGCTGAAAGGTGGAAGGACTACATAGAGGGGCTATACAAGGGATATGTACTTGAGGGCAATATTATAGAAATGAAAGAGGAAATACATGCAGATGAGAAGGGGCATTTGATACTGCGAGAATAATTTGACCGAGAACCGATAGAGCTAAGTCGAAACAAGACGCCGGGAATAGACGACATTCTGACAGAACAACTGATAGCCTTGGAGGGAATAATCACGACAAAACTCCTCCATCTAGTATGCAAGATATATGATACAGGCGAAAAACCCTCAGACTTCAAGAAAAATACGATAGTTCCAGTTCTAAGGAAAGCAGGTGCTGACAGGTGTGAATGTTACCGAATTATCAGTTTATTAAGTCATGATTGCAAATAGTAACAAGAATTCTTTACAGAAGAATGGATAAACTGGTACAAGCCGACCTCGTGGAAGATCAGTTTCGACTGTGGAGAGATGTAGGGCAATATTGAGGCTACGAATGCTCTTATAAGTTAGGTGGAAACCTTTGTATATAGCATTTTTAGACTTAAACAAAGTGTTTGACAGAGTTGACTGTTATACTGTCTTTGAAATTGTTAAGGTAACAGAGGTAAAATACAGGGAGCAGACGACTATTTACAACTTGCGCAGAAACCAGCCGGCAGTTCAAGAGTAGAGGCGTATGAAAAGGAATCTGTAAAAGAAACAAAAGAAAAATTTAGAGTGGGAATTTCAGCTCAGGGAGAAGAAATAAAAACTTTGAGTTGTTCCGATGACATTGTAATTCTATCAAGGACAGCAAGCGACTTGGAAGAAGAGTTGAACAGAATGGACAATGTCTTGAAAGGTGGATATAAGATGAACATAAACGAAAGCAAAACAAGGATAACGGAATGTAATCTAATTAAATCAGATGACACTGACGGAATTAGTTTAGGAAACGAAATACTTAAACTAGTAGATGAGTTCTGCTATATGGGCAGCAAAATAAGAGGCGATGGCCGAAGTAGAGAGTGTATAAAACGTAGACTGACAACGGCAAGAATAGAGTTTCTGAAGGAGATAAATTTGGTAACGTCGAATATAGATTTCGGTTTTAGGAAGTCTTACCTGAAAGTACTTTTGTGGAGTAAAGCCTGGTATGGGAGTGAAACATGGTTTATAAACAATTGAGACAAGAAAAGAATAGAAGCTTTAGAAATGTGGTGCTATAGAAGAATGCTGAAGATTATATGGTGAGATCACGGAATAAATGAGGAGGTACTGAACAGAATGGGGGAGATAAGAAAGTTGTGGCACTGTCTAGAAGAAGAGATTGGTTGACAGGACACATTCTGAAACATCATCGGATCACTCTTTTGCTACTAGAAGTGTGAGGGCTAAAAATCGTAGAGACCAAAAGGTTAATACAGTAAGCACGTTCAGAAGGACGTAGGTTGCACTAGTTGTTCGGAGATGAACAGCCTTTTACACGATACAGTAGCATGGAGAGCTGCAGCGAGCCAGTCTTCGGACTGAAGCCCACAATGACAGCATCTGCCGCCTCAGCATGGTCACATTTTTCTCGTGTGAATGCGGCAACGAGGATGGTGTTAGTCAAATTTTCTTCGGTTGTGACAGAATGTATTAAGAAACTGCGAAACGTATGCATCACCTGATGTCCTTTTCCAACGCTTTACCAACAAGCATTATATCTCTTTTAGCAGTAGAAGACATAAAAGTATATAAACTCTGTACAATTTCATGGCGGAGGGACAAATGGTATAGGAAAAGACTTTTTTATATAGTAAAGGAACATACCGTAAGTTTTTCCTTAGAACATTAATTTCATTTTAAATGGAGGTAACAGATAACTATTCTTTGATGGTTAAGGCTGACACACAATTTAATTTTTTTAAAGAATATTTAAAGGGTGACTCTATTGGTACTGTCCAATACCTGGTACTAAGTATTGGAAAAACTGGCCTTCGGACGGTGGTGGTACAACTGCCGGTCACACACAGACTTCTTGTGAATCCACAACCGACGACTAGGCTGACACTTCAAAGCTTGCTGCCCACCAAATCACTGAGAAGACCAGAAGGAGAAAAGGAAACGGAACCAGACTTCATAGTCTGAGATGGGGATTCCATAATCGACCCAAATCTACAAAGAACTTAGCACTAAGAGCCCATTTATTAGTATGGCCCGGGTGCATGCACTGATTCAGATGGGAAGGGTATAATAAAGCCACTGTATCCTCTCCTGAGGCAAGCTGGCGCACAGCTGTTGTAACTGGTTCTCAATGTCCTGCAAACTGATAATGGGACAATGTTAAGCCCTGAATGGTCCCACAAATATTCTATTGCGGATAGATCTGAGGATCTTGCTGGCCACGGGTGCACGTCAGCATCATACAGACAGTTCCTAGAGACAAGTGCCAAGTGTGGACGAGCATTTTTCTGTTGAAGAATGGCAAAAAGTACTGTCGCTTTGAACGATAACACACGAGGACGCAAGGTGCCAGTAAAAAACGATTGTGTGCTGTCAGAGTTTCCTGAGTCACCATCAGCCGTGACTTGAAGTCATACTCTACGGATTCCTAACTGTAATGTAGGAGTAGCACCGCTGCGCCCTGTAACATTACTGGCCCTTACCAAACTCTAAATCGCCGATAGTGTTAACTTTCTGTGAAGGGTTCAGTCTGACCGCGACAGTACTTAATGACAAGGAATCGGACTGTTATTTCGTAATCGCGAAGTAAGTGAACCAGTAACAACAGCAAAACTAAAGTGTTTTGAACTTAATTCTACTAATACGTAAATAAACTGTCATTATATGTACATGCGGTCGCAGCCTAATTAGGCAATGAGGTATTAAGTTTTATGGCGAAGTGTAGATAAACTTCACATAAGGAACTAACTTCACTTGATACACAAACTAATCTCTTCCAACACAGTTATTGTCAATATTATACGTAAATTAGCAAACAACAGAATTGTTAACTCTTATGGAGAACATAGAATGGCCAATACATGCAGCAGTAGACACTGTCTTACAATAACACTTGTTATTACCAAAAACTACTGTGCACTACAGTGAAAAATACAGAAGGAGATGTGAACTTACTAACAAAGTCTGACTGGCAGCAGCATGAACTACTACTATTTTAATTAACTATCAGAAAAAAGATCATGATTTTGAAACAGTACTGATTACTACGTGTTACAGAAATTTGCACATGAAGTTAGTCTATACAAATGGGCAGCACAGTTAAGATTCATAAGAGAAGTTTGGTGCAGAAGGAATGAGTATACTGGTTGCTACATTTGCTCAGGAGCCTTTACTTTCATTTATCACAGAAGTTAATTAGCTTATGGGGGCCCTTACTCTGCTATGTTTTGAAGAAACATAATCAATTGTAAATAGTAACACACAAAATTAAGAAAATGGGAAATATCTTAGTAACAGCTTGAAGTATAATGAATAATGCAAAATTAGTTCAGAAGTTAACAAGAGGACCTAGCAATTAGTTTCTCATTGGACCCAAAGTCAAACTGACTTTGTGAATGACTACACAACTTGAAAAACTACTTTAAAACAACGTATACAAAGAAAAACACACTTACAGGTTTACAAACCTGTACAAAATGAAACACTACTGCTGTCTTTTTATTTTACTTACAGATAGCTACAAGAACTTTATATTTTTCTTATTGATTTTTATAATGCCAGCTTCTTATTTAACGAAAAACTTTCTTTAGGAAAACACTTTAGGAAACTTTAAAATGAAAAATTATACGGAGCAAACCATTTACAAAAAAAATAACCAAATTTCACACGCCACAAGGTTAATGAAAACTGCAAAATGTTTTACTGCCAAATTTGTCAGTTTAATGAAAACAAGATACTCGGAATTAACTCACTTGAAAATGACCTTGTTTAGGAATGTGGCTGGGGATAACAACGGGTGTGAACAAGTAAGTTAGAAGTTCCACAAAAGGTTATTATTCAGTACATAATACCTGGTCCATTGGATGTACTTATTTAGATAACAATTTTGCTGAAGGCGGCGCTTGTGGAAAATTACAGTGGCTACAAAACTGGCGGTAAAGCATCCATGGTCTCGATGTTAGCCGCTTCCTAATATAACTCTTCTTGCTGTCGTAAATTTAACCAAACGGGGCCAACAAGGACACCGTGGTCGATA
The DNA here is from genome assembly GCF_023897955.1 of Schistocerca gregaria. Classification (NCBI taxonomy): domain Eukaryota; kingdom Metazoa; phylum Arthropoda; class Insecta; order Orthoptera; family Acrididae; genus Schistocerca; species Schistocerca gregaria. The sequence goes on from NC_064920.1 coordinate 1,193,843,417, forward strand.
GGCCGCTTCACAGTCCATCCGAGGCTCACCTGCATGCTCGCAAGCTGCTCTTGCTTTAATTTATACATCCAAATTAACGGCAGTACCTGCCAAGGCCGCCGCTGACCACTCAGTATCACAGTGAAACTCGAACTTGTCATCTCCTCCTTCCTTCCCTTCCTAATTACATTCATTGTCCACAATAAGCAAGGTCTTTTATGGAAAATTTGAGAGGAGTGAAGATTAGAATAAGCTTTCTGGTTTGCTTAGCTTTTCGTGTAGGGTTGGCTCTAGTTCTTCTTATCTGGGGATGCGATTCTTGAAGCTGGAATTCTCACAGTTTAGGTCTTCATGATTGAATTTTTGTTGCAGAATTTTTGTTCTTACGTTAATATATTTTACCTTGTTTTAGTATATCATACAGTCTTTTGTATTTTCACATTAACAAAGCCGAAATTACGTTGTTCGCCCAACATACAAAAACACCGTACGTACGATCATATCAGAGGCGTGCTTACTACTCCTTCACTCTGCGGTAATAACCATATTCCAAAAGGTTTACAATTTTTCTTGAAATATGACTTTCTATTAATTTCAGTTGTTATTTTATAAATGATTCCAGAAAAAAACATAGTAAACAGTACTAGACTGTGTAATTAATAATAGAAATTATAAGTGAGCCAAATAATTCTTAATTTCAAATCTTTCTAAAAAATAATTGTAACTATACAGTTAGACCTAGTACTTATAGACTGTAAATCAAAAATAAAATAATTCCTTTTCATTAATTTTAGCTTGAAATATAACATATTCTGTATAAAATTATATGAACGTTTTGAGAAAAGCAGCTGAGATAATAATGACCTGTCGAAAATTCGAAAAATGATACTGGTATCGACTAGTACTGTTGATGAATGGTAATGCTAGAGCAGGGTGTCCCGTTACAAACTGTCACTCGACAAAAAGAAATCAAGCACCTTGCGCGTCAGGTCCAGCTTTTTCAGTCCCGTCAAACTACTTCCGTAGCAATCTAGCTTTTCTACAGGTTTCACATTTAGCTTCCCTACTTATGGACCACAAAAATGTACAGAGCTTTTACAAACTGTTACATTCACAGAGTATTACATATAAAACAGTTCCAATATAATTTCTTAAAATGCCAAAATAATTGGCACAATTGTCACATATTTATACAACCAAAGACCTGGACAATGAAGACACATTATTGTGCAATGTCAGCAGAGAACGTATATGGAATATACGTAAATCTGTAGATTATTTGTGTCACAGCCTCTCCTAAACAGTGGAAGACTGGGGTCTCTCCCCATCTCACCGCCACACTCACTAATGCTGGTCATCTCGGGTAGTGGAGAACCGGCAGTCATCGGTGGACACGATGCAATATCATTCATCAGCAGTCCATGCGTCTCAGTCACAGCTCCATTCCAAATGCAGTAGTCTGCGGTGTAGCTTAAACGGCAGCCTATGCATCATCATCATTTAAGATTGATTATGCCTTTCAGCGTTCACTCTAGAGCATAACTCCCTTATAAAATTCCTCCATGATCACCTATTCAGTGCTAACATTGGTGCCTCTTCTGATGTTAAACCTATTACTTCAAAATCATTCTTAACCGAATCCTGGTACCTTCTCCTTAGTCTGCCCCGACTCCTCCTACCCTCTACTGCTGAGCCCGTGAGTCTCTTGGGTAACCTTGCTTCTCCCATGCGTGTAACATGACCCCCCCCCCCCCCCCATCTAAGCCTGTTCGCCCTGACTGCTACATCTATAGAGTTCATTCCCAGTTTTTCTTTGATTTCCTCACTGTGGACACCCTCCTGCCATTGTTCCCATCTACTGGTACCTGCAATCATCCTAGCTACTTTCATATCCGTAACTTCAACCTTGTTGATAAAGTAACATGAATCCACCCAGCTTTCGCTCCCATACAACAAAGTTGGTCGAAAGATTGAACGGTGCACAGATAACTTAGTCTTGGTACTGACTTCCTTCTTGCAGAAGAGAGTAGATCGTAGCTGAGCGCTCACTGCATTAGCTTTGCTACACCTCGCTTCCAGTTCTTTCACTGTGTTGCCATCCTGTGACAATATGCATCCTAAGTACTTGAAACCGTCCACCTGTTCTAACTTTGTTCCTCCTATTTGGCACTCAATCCGTTTATATTTCTTTCTCATTGACATTACTTTCGTTTTGGAGATGTTAATCTTCATATCATAGTCCTTACATTTCTGATCTAGCTCTGAAATATTACTTTGCAAATTTTCAATCGAATCTGCCATCACAACTAAGTCATCCGCATACGCAAGACTGCTTATTTTGTGTTCACATATCTTGATCTCACCCAGCCAGTCTATTGTTTTCAACATATGATCCATAAATAATATGGACAACAGTGGAGACAGGTTGCAGTCTTGTCTTACCCCTGAAACTACTCTGAACCATGAACTCAATTTACGGTCAACTCTAACTGCTGCCTGACTATCCATGTAAAGACCTTTAATTGCTTGCAAAAGTTGGCCTCCTATTCCATAATCTCGTAGAACAGACAGTAACTTCCTCCTAGGAACCCGGTCATATGCCTTTTCTAGATGTATAGAGCATAGGTACAATTCCCTGTTCCACTCATAACACTTCTCCATTATTTGCCGCAAGCTAAAGATCTGGTCCTGACAACCTCTAAGAGGCCTAAACCCACACTGATTTTCATCCAATTGGTCCTCAACTAATACTCGCACTTTCCTTTCAACAATACCTGAGAAGATTTTACCCACAAAGCTGATTAAAGAGATACCTCTGTAGTTGTTACAATCTTTTCTGCTTCCATGTTTAAAGATTGGTGTGATTACTGCTTTTGGCCAGTCTGATGGAACCTGTCCCGACTCCCAGGCCATTTCAATTATACTGTGTAGCCATTTAAGACCTGACATTCCATTGCATTTGATGAGTTCCGACTTAATTTCGTCCACCCCAGCTGCTTTATTGCGCTGCAATCTATTGACCATTTTCTCCACTTCCTCAAATGTGATCCTATTTCCATCGTCATTCCTGTCCCATTCTACCTCGAAATCTGAAACATTACTGATCGTATTTTCACCTACGTTGAGCAACTCTTCAAAATATTCCTTCCATCTGCCCAAGATATCCACAGGATTCACCAGGAGTTTTCCTGACCTGTCCAAAATACTTGTCATTTCCTTCTTACCTCCCTTTCGAAGACGGCTAATTACACTCCAGGATGGTTTTCCAGCAGCTTGACCCATAGTCTCGAACCTGATTCCAAAGTCTTCCCAAGATTTCTTCTTGGACGCTGCAATTATCTGTTTGGCTTTGTTTCTTTCATCAACATAACTTTCTCTGTCTACCTGAGTTCTAGTATGTAGGCATTTTTGATACGCCTTCTTTTTCCTTTTACAGGCTGCCTTGACTGTGTCATTCCACCAAGCAGTTTGCTTCTTCCTTCTTTTACACACTACTGTTTCAAGACATTCTTTAGCCACTTCTAGTACTGTGTCCCTGTACCTTGTCCATTCCTTTTCCAATGACTGTAATTGACTACATTCAACTAACTGGTACCCTTCTGAGATCGCTGTTATGTACTTGTGCCTGATTTCCTTATCCTGAAGTTTCTCCACTCTTATCCTCCTACAGATGGACCTGACCTCCTGCACTTTCGGCCTCACAATCCCAATTTCACTGCAGATTAAATAATGATCAGTGTCATCAAAGAATCCCCTGAATACACGTGTGTCCCTCACAGCCTTCCTGAGTTCCTGATCTGTTGTTATATAGTCAATGAGAGATCTGGTTCCCCTGCCTTCCAAAGTATGCTGGTGAATGTTCTTATGTTTAAAAAAGGAGTTTGTGATTACTAAGCCCATCCTGGCACAGAAATCCAAGAGTTGTTTCCCGTTCCTGTTAGCCTCCATATCCTCTCCAAATTTACCCATAACCTTTTCATACCCTTCTGTTCGATTTCCATTCCTGGCATTAAAATCACCCATGAGCAGAACACTGTCCTTGTCCTTTACTCTAACAACTACATCACTGAGTGCCTCATAAAAACTGTCCATCTTATCTTGATCTGTCCCTTCACAATGCGAATATACTGCCACAATCCCAATTTTCTTGCTAGACACTGTCAAATCTATCCACATCAGTCGTTCGTTTACATACCTTATTGCAGCCTATGCATCGGATACTAATTCCCTAGTCTGGCTACTGCTAGTTTTTGAACAATGGTGTGGGATGATTCAGAATATTGCAGGAAATCCAGTACTTGTGAAGGGGTTACGATTCGCTTGGTAAATATTACGCTAATGATCTCTTGTGATAGTCAGAAGAGGTCGACTGGAATTTTGACGGGTATGCGTGTCCTCACCTTCCCATGCAGTCCAACGTCAGACCACTGTCGCATCAGGCTGCACCACAGAACTGGACCTCGAACGATTTGACCAGCCGGCCAAATGGACAGGCGCAACGAGGATCCTTGCAAACTCACCTGCTGATAAGGCGTCTCCCACTAGTGGGCGGCGTCTCCCCGTTCTACACAGTGATCACTCAACATCTAATATTCCAGTATGAGATTTTCAGTCAGCAGCGGAATGTTTGCTGATATGAAACTTCCTGGCAGATTAAAACTGTGTGCCGGACAGAGACTCGAACTTGGGACCTTTGCCTTCCGCGGGGAAGTGCTCTACCATCTTTACGGGCAGAAGTAAAGCTTTGAGGACGAAGTGTGAGTCGAGCTTGGGTAGGTCAGATGGTAGAGCACTTGCCCGCGAAAGGCAAAGGTATGGATTTCGAGTCTCGGTCCGGCACACAGTTTTAATCTGCAGGAAGTTTCATTTCAGCGCACACTCCGCTGCAGAGTGAAAATCTCATTCTGGAAACACCCGCCAGGCTGTGGCTAAGCCATGTCTTCAGTTCCGCAAGGTTCGCAGGAGAGCTTCTGTGAAGTTTGGAAGGTAGGAGACGAGATACTGGCAGAAGTAAAGATGTGAGGACGGGGCCTGAGTCGTGCTTGGGTAGCTCAGTGGGTAGAGCACTTGCACGCGCAAGGCAAAGGTCCCGCGTTCGAGTTTCGGACGCCACACAGTTCTGATCTGCCAGGAAGTGTTTCAACATCTGATATTGTCCACGCCCCTTGTATACCTTACCAGGTCTCTTAACAACGCTAAAGACGAGAAACACTAGTGCTCTCTGATGGTTGTTCTACCTGTCAGAGAGAGTTGCAACTCTAATTCATTTACATACACACTGATGCTGTGTACGTGTATGAAGTTCCACTGATATCCTACTGTGTGTTGTGAGCGAATCACTCTTCTGTCAAGCAGTGTTTATTCCACATTTCCAACACGAGATAGATTGATGACGATTTGAAAAGCTTTGTAGGTGATTCTGAGTAGAGATATTTCCTTTTTCATCGAAATAAAGCGTTAAATAGCCGCACGCTTGACTTCAGAGAGTAGAAATTCCTCCAAATTTCAGGGTAGAGTTTTTAGTTGGGTACAATTTATCTTTCAGCAGCGAAAAGGTGATGTTACGGTAGCTACGGTGAGCTTGTTGTTTACGGTAGCAATAGGGTAGACACGCAAACGAACCGGACGAGGACTGCCACACGAGGCACCGGAGTCGCTGCACTTGCGCCGGCGCTCACAATGCGGCCAGCGACAGGGCGGGGGGCGGCGCGGGGGTGGAGACGCCCCCGGCGCTGCAGCGATCCATATTCATGACGGCAAACAGGCTTTATTAGCCTTTGTTCAGCCGACCGCAGGCAACGGGAGCCATTACGGCGGCCCACTTAGCCAGTCTTTCGCCGCCCTCAAAGGGACGCCTTTTATAATAGAGCGCAAAGTGGCCGTAATGTATACACGGAATCGCGAATCAGAACGCCGCGCGGCCCGCTACCCGCTCGCTACTCGCTACTCGCCGCCCGCTACTCGCTGCTCCCGCGGGGAGTTTTGCTGTGGGTCGCCTCGCCTCCAGCAGACCGGCTGGACGGCTGGAAATGACAGCCGTCGCCCGCCTCGTCGCTGTACGAAGCCATTCTCCTTGGCGTTTATCCACATCACCATCTATACTCCTCAAGCCACCTTACGGTGTGCGGCAGTATCGCCCCAGATGAACGCTGCATCAAGTAAACTGGCTGTGATTGAAATATGAAAGCTAGTTGTTGAGTTGACTGTTGATATACTCTGCTTGCAAGTACCATGCAGTAGAAACAATACGCTCCCCCATTTTCCTCCATATACGAGTATGTTAATGGTTACTGACAGCGATGAGGCAATGTCTGCTGTAGTGATTAGAAGTAGGAAATTCACTGTGACTAAAGCGGCTCACCTATGTGGCAAGCACATGGCCACAGTAGAAGTGAAGGACGCACAGACCAAGTGGGCTGAATTAAGATCAGACATGCAGTAATCTCATCCCGTCGTACCGTATGTGCCGGGTGATCAAAAAGTCAGTATAAATTTGAAATTTGAATAAATCACGGAATAATGTGGATAGAGAGGTATAAATTGACACACATGCTTGGAATGACATGGGGTTTTACTAGAAGCGAAAAAATACAAACGTTCAAAAAATGTCCTTCAGATGGCGCTTCATCTGATCAGAATAGCAATAATTAGCATAACAAAGTAAGACAAAGCAAAGATGATATTCTTTACAGGAAATTCTCAATATGCCCACCATCATTCCCTTAACAATAGCTGCAGTCGAGGAATAATATTGTGAACAGCACCGTAAACCATGACCGGAGTTATGGTGAGGCATTGGCGTCGGATATTGTCTTTCAGCATCCCTAGAGATGTTGGTCGATCACGATACACTTGCGACTTCAGGTAACCCCAAAGCCAATAATCGCACGGACTGAGGTCTGGGGACCTGGGAGGCCAAGCATGACGAAAGTGGCGGCTGAGCACACGATCATCACCAAACGATATGCGCAAGAGATCTTTCACGCGTCTAGCAATACTTTGCTTTTTTTTTATTCTAATAAAACCCCATGTGATTCGAAGCATGTGGTTCAATTTTTACCTCTCTATCTACATTATTCCGTGGTTTATTAAGTTTTCAAATTTATACAGACTTTTTGATCACCCGGTATATAAACTCAGGGCAGTAGCTCTATATGAACGAGGTGTGTGTATCCTTGTGGGAACAGATGCGAATGCGAAATTCTCTCTGTGGCTCAGCAGGCACGAGGTGAGATACTAGAGGACGCAATACAGGAACTGGACCTCATTGTTTTAAATCTAGAAGGTCAGCGGAGTGGATTCGAGGGACGAGCTGGTGTAGTCACTAACATAGACTTCAATTTAGCAAACTGCATGGCAGCAGGTAAGATTAATAGTTGGCAAGTGCTCCAGTACCTAATATCCAGTGACCATAAAGCACTTGTTATCGGGGGAAGTGGCAACAGTAGATGGAGGTAATCAGAGTAAAGCATGATTGAGTTAGTCATCAGGAACACGGATTGGGATGACTTAGTCGTCTACAATGCAGCATTTTCTATGGAATTGCTTCCGGTACATGTAGACTGTCGTGTGCAGCTACTAACTGAAGTCTTACAAAAATGACAGGATATTTATATCCAATCAGGCTACAATCCCTTGAACCCCAGAACTTTCCTCGCTGAGTCGAAAGGTAAGACTAAAAAAAAAAAAAAAAGAGCAATGTGCCTTACGGCAATCGTAGCGCACTAAGAGGCTCCATGAGTACCGGGCAATTAATATGCGCTACAATACATTGCTTCAGGAAACTAAGCGAATACAGTGGGAGAAGTTTCTACGAAGATAAGTACAATTTGACATATCGGAAAGGCAGTATAAGTTATTGGCTGAAAAAATTAAGATACCTACTGTCATGAGCACAAATGGGAAAGAGGATGGCTCAGTGATGGCTGGATGGAGGGAGTCAGCAGAATATATGCTGAGCGCCCTACTTCCTGACGATAAGACAAACACAGATATTGAAATACACTCACAACTTAAAAGTGAAGTAGATAATGAATTCGACAATCAGATGTTGATGACACTTTTCGCTCAAGAAGTAGCTAGAGTATAGTAGGGAAAGGATAAGGACCCAGCATCACCGAAAAACTGTACACCTACTTGCTTATTAATCGTCTTGGCCAAAGCTCAGGAGCGTCTACTCCGTCAGCGGTTGCAGGTGCACAGAAAGCTCTCGGGTCTAAAAAGGTGTCAATATGGATTCGGAAAAGGAAAGTATATAGATGATGGTGTTGGTAGAGCTCTTCAGATAGCTGAAAATTCGATAATGAAGTGTGCAATCGCGCTCATGATTGACATCTCAGGTGCGTTCGGTAACATTTGGTGCCCTGCGATATTCGCTCACCTCAAAGATCTTCAGGGTCCACAATTGACTGTATAACAGATTTGAGCATTGTTGTAGTGGGTGCAGCGGTTTGCGGCGCAGAGCAATTTAATCAAAAAGATTACCAAAGGCTGTCCTCAACGCTCCATAGGTGGTCTATTGTTCTGCGATATTAGTATTGCACCAACGTTACATCTGTTAGACGGGCAGATGCGACTGAAGGCGTTGTTGCATACGCAGATGAAATGCTAGTAGTTGTCTCAGCAGACTCCAGGGCAAGAACTGAGGAAATGACGAATGATGTGCTTGTGGAGATGCAGCATTGCTGCAAGGGCAACAAACTGACTACAGCTGTTCCTAACACGACATACGCCCTTCTGAAGGGAAGACTCACTTGCCAGAAATTCTTCCCCGAATCCTTCAAAAACGCAGCACTGTTTATAGATTTTTAGGCATTCTTCTATAGGAGAAAATAAATTTTCTAGAATATGTAAAACCTGTTTCTCAGAGAGAGGCTAAATTTATGTCTAAGATTCGCCGTGCTGGAACAGCTAACTACAAATTACCGATGCATGCCGTGCGGTCATATCACGTAGCTGCCTTCGACGACATTGGTGCCTTCGCTGGCAGCGATTGGGAGCATCGCATTCGACGAGGCAAGTACAAAACAATTCTGCTGACAAATTGAGCGGAGCGTACTTCTGAGGGTAGCCGCTGTCTTTCGCACTACGGCCGTCGAAGGCCACTGTACAAGTTGATAGTAAAATTTCTTGTTTTTTTGTACAATATATGGCATAACTTTCTTTACATCTTCCATTTTGCTATTTTTCTTTGTGGTTAAGCTTCTTGACTAGGTGCAGATACTTCACTAGTGTCCTTGCGGATAAAGGTATGCAGGCTTTGAAAACCGTCTGATCTTATGTACTCTCTTGCTTTTTACAATACCTTTGTCTTCATGAGAATACTCAAGTTGTGATATTTTGAAATACTAAATTGCGCTCTCTCATTTAGTGGAAGGCATCTGGCTTCAAGAGAGATTGACAACTTCTTATAATAAGTGCGCCAGCAAGTAAAAAGAAAAAAAAACACATAGCCGCAAATATTTACCGTTAGGGATAAATCTACTATCTACCAATCACCCCATTCATTCGGATAAACTACCTAACCATATCTACAGCTATACCAGTAAGTTTCTCAGAACTACAACATTACGTTTTACAAGACTTGATCTAGATCGGTGCTGCTTTCCTCCGTGTTCCATGTATTTTTCCCCTTGTAATATCAATTTCTTAATAACATTCGTTTTGCAGGCTACTGAATTTGCTCTTCCGTGTTTTTAGTGAATTGTCATTTAATCACAACATTCACTCATCTTGTAATAATTATCATAAATTACTAACACTAGCATAACTTCCACTATTTTTCAATAAATACAGTACTCACTACACAACAAACAAAAAAGGCAAACGGAACCAGCAGCAGTAAACAATTTGCAGCTGTTACCAACTGTGAAGTGATAGGAGGAACCAGAGTCACTGGCCTAGGTATCTTCCGACGCTCACTTTATGGAAGACAGTGACTGTAAGGCGTAGGAAGGAAGCTTGACTGAGGCAAGTTTTGACACTCGGACTTTCGTAAACCCTTACAGATGGCGAAAATGCTGTTATCTCAAAAAGTAAAAATTATTATTTAGGTACCTTTTAGCAGTTAGCCATTTATTTATATATTGTTAGTCCTCAGACCTCTACTTATTCCGAGGCTGCCAGTAGCATATCTGATAATATAAGCTGGAACTTATTCACCTGGAACTCCAGTTAATTCATTTTATATGTTTTTTTAAATTGATTCTTGTTTTCAATACTCTGTTTTACTTCTACATTAATATTACCAACGGTTCCTGTTAACATAATGTAATGCAATACAGATAATATAAAAAGTTTAGGTCAAAATGATTATTAATATGTACCACCTGTTGATAGTTTCTGGAGAACAGTCCTAAAACTCGTGGCATTAAATTGATTTGAATTGAACCAGTCTCACTTCACCCTTCTTCTGTTCCAGTCGAGAATGATTTGCTGGAAAACGGTTGCTAATAAGCTCCGTATGACTGCAGTTTAGTTTTATCTGCACGGACTTTCCACGGGATGTAAGAACTACGGAGAAACATATTGACCGACTACTGGAAAAGCACGGTCTCGCAGTTACAACAGTATGTCAAAGCACGGAGCAGAGTGCCAGAGTTGCAGCGTCTGTCTCTGGAGTTGAATGAGCATCACCGTAACGCTTTAGCGTTTACTAAATCAACCTGTAACGAAACCAGCTGCTCTTCTTTGAATCCTCTCTATTTCCTCTATCAATACTATCTGGTACGGATCCCTGGTTGACGAACAATATTTAACTGTGGTCGAACGAAGTTTTTCATATGCTACCTCCTATGGGTGTCAACTATAGTTTCTGGCATCTGCCTTACCTTTATGAGATCGTTGCACTTTGAATCGCTCCGTTCCCGTACTCCTAGACATTTCATGATGTGACTGCTTCCAGCGATTGTTCTGGAGTTGTATACTCAAATGGTTCAAATGGCTCAGAGCACTATGCGACTTAACCTCTGAGGCCATCAGTCCCGTAGAACTTGTTGTTGTTGTGGTCTTCAGTCCTGAAACTGGTTTGATGCAGCTCTCCATGCTACTCTATCCTGTGCAAGCTTCTTCATCTCCCAGTACTTACTGCAGCCTACATCCTTCTGAGTCTGCTTAGCGTATTCATCTCTTGGTCTCCCTCTACGATTTTTACCCTCCACGCTGCCCTCCAATACTAACTTGGTGATCCCTTGATGCCTCAGAATATGTCCTACCAACCGATACCTTCTTCTTGTCAAGTTGTGCCACAATCTCCTCTTCTCCCCAATCCTATTCAATACTTCCTCATTAGTTACGTGATCTACCCATCTAATCTTCGGCGTTCTTCTGTAGCACCACATTTCAAAGGCTCCTATTCTCTTCTTGTCCAAACTATTTATCGTCCATTTTTCACTTGCGTACATAGCTACACTCCAAACAAATACTTTCACAAACGTCTTCCTGACATCTAAATCTATACTCGATGTTAACAAATTTCTCTTCTTCAGAAACGCTTCCCTTGCCATTGCCAGTCTACATTTTATATCCTCTCTACTTCGACCATCATCAGTTACTTTGCTCCCCAAGTAGAAAACTCCTTTACTACTTTAAGTGTCTCATTTCCTAATCTAATTCCCTCAGCATCACCCGAGTTAACTCGACTACATTCCATTATCCTCGTTTTGCTTTTGTTGATGTTCATCTTATACCGTCCTTTCAAGACACTGTCCATTCCGTTCAACTGCTCTTCCAAGTCCTTTGCTGTCTCTGACAGAATTACAGTGTCATCGTCGAATCTCGAAGTTTTTATTTCTTCTCCATGGATTTTAGTACCTACTCCGAATTTTTCTTTTGTTTCCTTCACTGCTTTCTCAATATAGAGATTAAATAACATCGGGGATAGACAACAACTCTGCCTCACTCCCTTCCCAACCGCTGCTTCCCTTTCATGTCCCTCGACTCTGATAACTCCCATCTGGTTTCAATACAAATTGCAAATAACCTTTCTTCGTGTATTTTACCCCTGCCACCTTTAGAATCTGAATGAGAGTATTCCAGTTGTAACACCATAGCTCTAATGCTCCAATGATTTATTTTGGTTTTTGTTTCATTTAATGTTACATCACTGAGCTTCTGTAAATGTGTTTGTTTGAACCGATAACATAAAATTGTATACTCATTTCTTTGTAAGAACTTCGATGTCATGATATGATTCCATGCAATGTAGTGTATCCGTCATTTAAATTCTTTGTTCCATTTGAAGGGAACAAAACTTACTCTATATAATTGTAATTTCTGTGTGAACACTTTTTTTGTAGAAATGTCAATATGTGCAAATGCTCTGTTTTATTTAATGTATTTTTTTACTGTTATGTAAACTGCTGACCTTCACTTAGGGTTTTTAGTTCTTTAATGTATAAAAGTTGTTGTGGTTCCCCTCGGGGACGGAACTGTGTAGCGCGCACAAATTGTGGTTGACCTAGGTAGAAAAGGTGGAACTGAGAGTCAGTTGGGACGAGCCACCAGTCGGGGACGAGCTACCAAACTGTGCACTGCCATGTAAATGTTGCATACTGTGCTGGTTCCGAGAGAGGTTTTTTCCTGCTACTTTCCAATGCCTCGGATGGATGGATAAATAGCTGGAATTATTCTGGAATTTGTATCTATCATCGCCACTAAGAAATGACAGAGTCCAGCAATTCTACCTGCAATTCCACCTACCGATATGCAATCGCCACCACATTGCGCAATCACTGTAATGGAGCACTATAGCAATGTACAGTGAAGGATCAGCTTAATGGATGTGTTGGTGTGCTCAAATATAAGGTAATTTATAACTGAATTTATGTACCTACCTTGATTTTTCACTTATCATAACACATCTCAGGTTCCTCTCCGTTTGAACTAAAGTGATGTCCGAGTGTCCTTACTGAAAGAACATTAAAGCCCTGTGTTTTGCTAATTGATGTTTCTTGAACATAGTAAAAAGAAAGTTAAAGTGGCAAGGAAGTGAACTAAAGTAATTGATGCTTGCAGAAAATAATTTTTCTATTAAAATTGCTTATTAATGTGTTGTTGCCAACTTCAAATTAAAAGTTCTGAAGACTGAGGCTTATAAAGTTTTCCTTAGTAAATGATCACATTACTGCCTGTTGTAAATCGCAGAAGGTGAGTCAGTATCTAATATATATGTTAATTTTCTGTCTCAATGTAGTAAAAGTCGAAAACTGCAGTGCGGAACGTTATATACTCAAGTTTCCTAAGTGTTTGTCTCTCCTGTGTATTAGAAGTGCTTATTAATAATATAACAGGATCCACAGTTTGTCTGTTGGGTTAATGCTCGGTAACAAGTAACAGAAAGACCACTAATTAGGAAAACCTTAATTTCTTTAGTCAAATGATAGTGAGGAGCAACTTATAAGTGGATTCAAATTAACTTTCATTTTAAATAGTAACGTATTTAACTGAGAGAGACTTAACCTACAATTAATGATTCTGCAGTTAATAGTGATAATAACGTTATAAAGACCATTCAGTTTGTGTAAGCCCTGAAAGTAATAGTGTGTTTCGGTATCTGTTATAAATTTGCAAATAGTTTGTGCTGCTCCAGTTGTTAGCTTCAATCTTAAAACATACATATGTGTCAAGAGTTCACTGCACTCGCGTGTGACAAAGTATAGGTTGTGTTTATCCATTAAAGTTACTAATAACTATTTTCTTGAACGAGAATGTTAATCATTCTCTTGCCTAGTTAGGCTGGCGACCGTTTTCTTAACCCGTTAAACAGTACAGATAGGCAAAATTTTGTTTGTTACTGTTCAAATATTTCCGTAATTCTGACTTTCACTTCCGATAAGCCACCTCCGTTAGGTACAACACGGTCAATACAACAAAATTCCTCTCAGAGGGTAACACTGCTCTGTTTCGTCATACCATAATTGCTTTAATAAGATTGTTTTATTTCACAACCTGCTTTAAGGTTATGGTACAACAGCAGACGATAGTGTTATACAGTCAACATTGACAAAAGCTTTCTCTAAGTCTACAAATGCTAGAAACGTAGGTTCGCCTTTCCTTAATCTTTCTTCTAAGATAAGTCGTAAGGTCAGTATTGCCTCACGTGTTCCCATATTTCTACGGAATCCAAAATGATCTTCCTCGAGGTCGGCTTCTACCAGTTTTTCCATTCTTCTGTACAGAATTCGCGTAAGTATTTTGCAACCGTGACTTATTAAACTGATAGTTCGGTAATTTTCACATCTGTCAACGCCTGCTTTCTTTGGGATTGGAATTATTATATTCTTCTTGACGTCTGAGGGTATTTCACCTGTCTCATACATTTTGCTCACCAGAGTTTTCTCAGGAGTGGCTCTCCCAAGGCTATCAGTAGTTCTAATGGAATATTGTCTACTCCTGGGGCCTTGTTTCGACTTAGGTCTTTCAGTGCTCTATCAAATTCTGCAAGCAGTATCATATCTCCCATTTCATCTTCATCTACATCCTCTTCCATTTCCATAATATTGTCCTCAAGTACATCGTCCTTGTATAGACCCTCTATATACTCCTTCCACCTTTCTGCTTTCCCTTCTTTGCTTAGAACTGGGTTTCCATCTGAGCTCTTGATGTTCATACAAGAGGTTCTCTTATCTCCAAAGGTCTCTTTAATTTTCCTGTAGGCAGTATCTATCTTACCCCTAATGAGATAAGCCTCTACATCCTTACATTTGTCCTCTAGCCATGTCTGCTTCCTGTCGATCTCATTTTTGAGCCGTTTGTATTCCTTTTTGCCTGCTTCACTAACTGCATTGTTATTTTTTCTCCTCTCATCAATTAAATTCAGTATTTCTTCTGTCACCCAAGGATTTCTACTAGCCCTCGTCTTTTTACCTAATTGATCCTCTGCTGCCTTCACTACTTCATCCCTTAAGGCTACCCATTCTTCTTCTACTGTATTTCTTTCCCCCATTCTTGTCAATTGTTCCTTTATGCTCTTCCTGAAACTCTTTACAACCTCTGGTTCTTTCAGTTTATCCAGGTTCCATCTCCTCAAATTCCCACCTTTTTGCAGTTTCTTCAGTTTTAATCTACCGTTCATAACCAATAGATTGTGGTCAGAGTCCACATCTGCCCCTGGAAATGTCTTACAATTTAAAACCTGGTTCCTAAATCTCTGTCTTACCACCTGATACCTTTTAGTATCTCCAGGGTTCTTCCATGTATACATCATTGTATCATGACTCTTAAACCAAGTGTTAGCTATGATTAAGTTATGCTCTGTGCAAAATTCTACCAGACGGCTTCCTCTTTCATTTCTTAGCCCCAAACCATATTCACCCGCTATGTTTCCTTCTCTCCCTTTTCCTACTGACGTATTCCAGTCACCCATGACTATTAAATTTTCGTCTCCCTTCACTACCTGAATAATTTCTTTTATCTCATCATACATTTCATCAATTTCTTCATCATCTGCAGAGCTAGTTGGCATATAAATTTTACTACTGTAGTAGGCATCGACTTCGTGTCTACCTTGGCCACAATAATGCGTTCACTATGTTATTTGTAGTAACTTAACTGTACTCCTACTTTTTTATTCATTATTAGACCTACTCCTGCATTTCCCTTATTTGATTTTGTATTTATAACCCTGTATTCACCTGACCAAAAGTCCTGTTCCTCCTGCCACCGAACTTCGCTAATTCCCACTATAATTAACTTTAACCTATCCATTTCCCTTTTTAAATTTTCTAATTTACCTGCCCGATTAAGGGATCTGACATTCCACGCTCCGATCCGTAGATCGGCAGTTTTCTGTCTCCTGATAATGATGTCCCCCTGAGTAGTCCCCGCCATGAGATCCGAATGGGGGACTATTTTACCTCCGGAATATTTTACCCAAGAGGGCGCCATCATCATTTATCCATACAGTAAAGCTGCATGCCCTCGGGAAAAATTGCGGCTGTAGTTTCCCCTTGCTTTCAGCCGTTCGCAGTAGCAGCACAGCAAGGCCGTTTTGGTTATCGTTACAAGGCCAGATCTGTCAATCATCCAGACTGCTGCCCCTGCAACTATTGAAAAGGCTGCTACCCCTCTTCAGGAACCATACGTTTGTCTGGCCTCTCAACAGATACCCCTCCGTTGTGGTTGCACCTACGGTACGGCTATCTGTGTCGCTGAGGCACCCAAGCCTTCCCACCAACGGCAAGGTCTATGGTTCATGCGGGGAACTTAGAACTACTTAAAGCCAACTAATCTAAGGACATCACACACATCCATGCCCGAGGTAAGAGTCGAACCTGCGACCGTAGACTGAAGCTCCTAGAACCGCTCTGCCACAGCGGCCGTCAGTCGTCGACTCATAAATAGGTTTTTCTGTATGTTTGTGAAGACTAGCCTCAGGAATGACTGTAAGGATTTTAATACGGTTTCCACTAACAGACTGATGCAAAAGGAAGATTTGTGTATATAATTTATCGTGATGCGGACCTCGGGGAGGATCAGTTTGGATTCCGTAGAAATGTTGGAACACGTGAGGCAATACTGACCTTACGACTTATCTTAGAAGAAAGATTAAGAAAAGGCAAACCTACGTTTCTAGCATTTGTAGACTTAGAGAAAGCTTTTGACAATGTTGACTGGAATACTCTCTTTCAAATTCTGAAGGTGGCAGGGGTAGAATACAGGGAGCGAAAGGCTATTTACAATTTGTACAGGAAGCAGATGTCAGTTATTAGAGTCGAGGGGCATGAAAGGGAAGCAGTGGTTGGGAAACGAGTGAGACAGAGTTGTAGCCTCTCCCCGATGTTATTCAATCTGTATATTGAGCAAGCAGTAAAGGAAACAAAAAAAAATTTGGAGTAGGTATTAATATTCATGGAGAAGAAGTAAAAACTTTGAGGTTCGCCAATGACATTGTAATTCTGTCAGAGACAGCAAAGGACTTGGAAGAGCAGTTGAACGGAATGGACAGTGTCTTGAAAGGAGGATTTAAGATGAACATCAACAAAAGCAAAACGAGGATAATGGAATGTAGTCAAATTAAATCGGGCGATGCTGAGAGAATTAGATTAGGAAATGAGACATTTAAAGTAGTAAAGGAGTTTTGCTGTTTAGGAAGTAAAATAACTGATGATGGTCGAAGTAGAGAGGATATAAAATGTAGACTGGCAAAGGCAAGGAAAGCGTTTCTGAAGAAGAGAAATTTGTTAACATCGAATATAGATTTATGTATCAGGTAGTCGTTTCTGAAAGTATTTGTTTGGAGTGTAGCCATGTATGGAAGTGAAACATGGACGATAACTAGTATGGACAAGAAGAGAATAGAAGATTTCGAAATGTGGTGCTACAGAAGAATGCTGAAGATAAGGTGGATAGATCACGTAACTAATAGGATCGGTTGGTAGGACATGTTTTGAGGCATCAAGGGATCACAAATTTAGCATTGGAGGGCAGCGTCGAGGGTAAAAATCGTAGAGGGAGACCAAGAGATGAATACACTAAGCAGATTAGGAAGGATGTAGGTTGCAGTAGGTACTGGGAGATGAAGAAGCTTGCAGAGGATAGAGTAGCATGGAGAGCTGCATCAAACCAGTCTCAGGACTGAAGACAACAACAACAACAACAATTTATTGTCGCTACGTATGACAAGCTGTCAAGCTGTAGGCACACTAAAAGATCAAAAGTATCCAGACATCTCCAAAAACATACGTTTTTAATATTAAGTGCATTGTGCTGACACCTGCTGCCAGGTACTCCATATCAGCGACCTCAGCAGTCATTAGACATCGTGACGATTTCCACATCCCTAGGTCCACTGTTTCTAATGTGATAGTGAAGTGGAAATCTGAAGGGACACATATAGCACAAAAGCGTACAGGCCGACCTCGCCTGTTGACTGACAGAGACCGCTGACACAATTTAACAGCTTTTGCCGCCCGGGGTAGCCGTGCGCTCTGATGCACCTTGCCACGGTTCGCGCGGCTACCCCCGTCGGTTGTTCGAGTCCTCCTTCGGGCATGGGTGTCCTTAGCGTAAGTTAGTTTAAGTTAGATTACGTTGTGTGTAAGCGCAGGGACCGTTGACCTCAGCAGTTTGGTCCCATAGGAACTTACCACAAATTTCCAGTTTTGTACAGCCGACAATTGAAGAGGGTCGTAATGTGTAATAGGCAGACATCCATCCAGACCATCACACAGGAATTACAAACTGCATCAGGATCCACTACAAGTACTATCGGGCTATGTCAAACGACGCCTTGCTTGATTTAAGGAGTGTAAACATTGAACGTTTGAGCAGTGGAAAAACGTTGTGTGGAGTCACGAATCACGATACACAATGATGGCAGGGTGTGGGTACGGCAAATTCCCGGTGAACGTCAGCTTTCAGCGTGTGTAGTGCCAAAAAAAAAAAAAAAAAAAAAAAAAAAAAAAAAAAAAGTTCAAATGGCTCTGAGCACTATGGGACTTAACTTGTGAGGTCATCAGTCCCCTAGAACTTAGAACTACTTAAACCTAACTAACCTAAGGACATCACACACATCCATGCCCGATGTAGGATTCGAAACTTCGCGCGGTTCCAGGCTGAAGCGCCTAGAGCCACTCGGTCACATCGGCCGGCGCAGGATTTTCAAAGTTACGTCTCTGTAACGGGGAGTGTTAGTGCTCGATACTGCCACCACATACATTACAGCCGGAACCCAGTAACAGCTGCCACCCAGCATCAGCTACCAGCTGATTTTAACAGATCAACAGGTCTCAATTTGTCTGAAACTCCACTGACGAAGAATACGTACCCATCTTACCACTGCCACATGATGGCACATACTATCTGTGGTGGAGGAGGCCACGCTGGAGAGGAGAAAGCAAGCAACTGTGATGTGTGTAACATCATGGAGACGGTGCTAAGTTAGGTAGACGGCTACTCACAATGTCGCAGGCAGGTCATGACTTGTGTGCGACATCACAGGGGCAGTGCCAAGATGTGCGGAAATTCCATAGTCAGCAAGGTCTCAGACAAGTCGAGACTGGTTGACATGTTGAACTTGCATATGTCTTATTTCTCAGTGACAGAGATGTGGGCTACACCTGCATTTTCAAGTACTCGTTGGGCACTTTTCTTTGCGCACAATCTGCAAGTGTGTCACATTGCTTGTTTTTGACATTCACTATTTCCATTTTTCTTCATGCAATCTGAGTGAAACATTCTTTATGGAGAATAACCATTCCCTTTCTTTTGTTATTGCAGTATCAAATTGCCATGTTTTTTTTTTTTTAATTTCGGTGTGGTGGTGAGTTTCTTTCATTAAATGTACTGCCTATATAAAATGGGTACATATTAAAATTTCTTGCATTAATTCCAACGTATCTTACAGTTGCAACCATCACATTTTAATTCAGATGTTCCTGAAGTACTGTACTGTATTTCTGTTTCTTTTCCTTTATGTGTTTCAAGTTTTTGAATTGCACAATGTGTCTTATAGGTTTTTCGTAGATGTTACTAATTTTGTGTGCTTGAGTTGGTACAGTATATTATGGTGTGCCATTACGATTTTATGTTTTGGGATGAGTTTTCTGTTCGTAAATTATTTTAATTGTGTTGTGTGTCTTTTCTGTTGTATCCATTCTTTTGTGCTATACTGATCGTGTTCAGTTTTCTTGATAATTATTACTACTTAGAGGAGTTCTGCACTGTCTGTTTACCACATGTCTGATGGCTACTACTTTGTGAGAATGTGTCTTTCTTACGTATTGTGCCTTATTATGACTGTAGCTGTTTCTTTTTTGAGAATGTTCGAGCTCTTTCTGTTGCTGCGTTTTATAATTTTGCGATCAAAGTAATGTGTTGTAATTCTATTATCATTCCACAATGAACTGAATATTGTGCTGTATGTTACCTATCTGCATGTGTTAACTGTTTATATGTTCTTGTGGTTTGCCTATGAGATGTATGTCATCACCTTCACGTGTGTTAGTATGAGACCTATTCGTTTCTATGATTTCCACAAAAAATCACTTTTCAATGTGATTAATTAAGATATTTGCTACAATGTATGAGACTGGGCTTCCATTGAGAGGCCTTTCTTTGTAAACAGATGAACTGGTAAATTGTATGTAGTTTTATTATTTATATTAGTCCTTCTGTAGTAGTATTTGCAATTTCTGGGTTTCCTGTCAGTTGTTCTTTCACGCAATTGATTGCGTCGCTGAGTGGGATTAATGAGTACATGAGTTGGTCATCAAAGTAAATCAGTTTTGAAGTTTGTGGAACATGGGTATATTTTTTTATTAATTCTAAGGTGATTTATGTACTTCTGTTGTTCTCGAGTTCGTAATGTTCAGGTAAGTGCTGAATGTTAACTTTACGATTTGGTGTGTGGGAGAGATCTTCAAACTGATAAGTCGTCTCAATGAACTCTTGTCTTCCTATATTTTGGACTGGCTTCTGAGCATTGGAGCTGCTGGATTTTTTATCCAATTTTTGTTTTCGTGTTTTTGTAGTATGGTTTTAACGCTTTTATTGAATTTTTCGGTTTCGCTTGCAATCTAACAGATGGATCAGCCCAGATGGTACACAATAATGCCACCAAAATTTAGAGCATTTTACTTGGAATGTAGTGAATTAGTGGCGCAAAACTAGAGTTTGTAGTAAATAAACAAATTGTTTTACACTTTTACATTTTCAAATACACCAAAACAAAAGTAGGATATTAATTTCGTTGTCAAAATGGCAGTAACTTCAAGTCTTTTTTCTTGCGAAACAATAAAATTGCGACGAAAAGCTACACAATCTGTTTGCAACTCCTACAGCGTTAGTACACTTATGTTCAGGTCCGTACTCCCGACACCAGTTCAATCGAAAATAAAAAATGTAGTAGAATAAGGCAATGATATTTTTTCCAACTTCTCGTAGTATAATGATTCACCATTTTAGGCTGGTGAGTATGGTAAACGAACTAACATTAGCGATGGTGAAACTGTCCAACACTATGCACGCGTAATGCAGTTGCCAGCACCAATAAACGAGAATTATGTTGTGCCCCATCCACCTTCACTGTGTGAATCTCTCTGATTGACCCATTTCCAAGGAAGAGACGTGGCTTAAAAAGGGACTGAAAACTGTGATTGGAAGAGCTGATGCGGCAGTACAATGCAGGGCTCTAGCTTGGCTAAAGATTGTGTTGTCTTGGAATGTCTCTTACTGGTCTGTTTCCTAAAAAAAGGAGTTGCCGTCGGCAAGAGGAAAAGATGGGAACAGACACAGCTTATGAATAAGGAAAGGGATAACAGTGGGAAGGGGAGAGGAGAGGACAAGGGGAGGAATGTTGCTTAGGAAGGGGCTGTGGCTTAGGAGTGAGGAGAGACTTGATGGCACCATGCAACTGTCCTTGCCCCTGCAAGAAGGCAACCCGGCTGTCTAAGGTCACACCCAATGCATTCCTCTCATGACTTGAAATGCCCATAGTACTTCTCCTACAACACAGAATTCCCACTGCCGTCCTGTAACAGATTACAGACGCAGACATAGTTACATCACAGACTCATATCTGAAATCTCTAATCAGTTTATGAAGAGCACTTGTGGTCATTTTACTCTTCCATTTGTTTCTTTTGGATCTTGACTTCAAGCCCGAGTTTATCGTACTATTGTTTTCTTGTCCATCTAGTCGGTGTCTCCAACTTACATAAACATAAAAAGTCACCAACTGTTTCTATGACCTCTTTTTGTTAATCTGTGTTATTTTCTTTTATGTGTGGTTAATTACACATTATTTTACTCTCATTACTGTTCATTTTCTATTTTCTCTATAAAGTCCATCCATTCATTGTTGAACTTTTTCTGCACTAGGAACAAGGTTTAGGCTATAGTTGCATCTCAAAGTCTAAGATGCTTGCTACATTGAAATACTACTTCTTCATTTTCTCAATTTGAAACTCGGAAGATTTCTTCTGGAACCACTAAGCTTACATTGGTGAAACGGAATCTCCTTGCCTGTCTCGACTTTCAGTCTAGAAATTTGGACCTTGCTGTTGGTAAGAAGGTTTGCGTGCCTCAGCGATACAGATAGCCATACAGTATGTGCGTCCACAACGGAGAGGTATCTGTTGAGAGACAAACGTGTGGTTCCTGAAGAGGGGCAGACCCGTTTCAGTAGTTGCAGGGGCAACAGTCTTGCTGTTCTGGTACTGCGAACGGCTGAAACCAAGGGGAAACTACAACCGTAATTTTTCCCGAGGGCATGCACCTTTACAGTATGGTTAAATGATGATGGCGTCCTCTTGGGTTAAATATTCCGGAGGTAAAACAGTCCCCCATTCGGATCTCCGGGCGGGGACTACTCAGGAGGACGTTGTTATCGGGAGAAAGAAAAGTGGCATCCTAGAGGTCGGAGTGTAGAATGTCAGATCCCTTAATCGGCTAGGTAGGCTAGAAATTTTAAAAAGCGAAATGGATACGTTACAGTTGGATATAGTGGGAACCAGTGAAGTTCGGTGGCAGGAGGAACAAGACTTCTGGTCAGGTTAATACAGGGTTATAAATACAAAATCAAATAGAGGTAAGGCAGGAGTAGGTTTAATAATGAATAAAAAATAGGAATGCGGGTAAGCTACTACAAACAGCATAGTGAACGCATTATTGTGGCTAAGATTGATAGGAAGCCCACGCCTACCACAGCAGTACAAGTTTATATTCCAACTACCTCTGCAGATGACGAAGAGATTGATGAAATGTACGATGAGATAAAAGAAATTACTCAGATAGTGAAGGGAGACGAAAATTTAATAGTTATGTTTGACTGGAATTCGACAGTAGGAAAAGGAAGAGAAGGAAACGTAGTAGGTGAATATGGAATGTGAGGGTAAGGAACGAAAGAGGAAGTCACCTGGTAGAATTTTGCACAGAGCATAACTTGATAAGGGCTAACACCTGGTTCACGAATCATGAAAGAAGGTTGTATACATGGAAGAAGCCTGGAAATTCAGGAAGGTTTCAGATAGATTATATAACGGTAAGACAGAGATTTAGGAACCATGTTTTAAACTGTAAGACATTTCCAGGGGCAGACTCTGAACTGTAGATTAAAAGTAAAGAAACTGCAAGAAGGTGGGAATTTGAGGAGATGGGACCTGGATAAACTGACAGAACCAGAGGTTGTAGAGAGTTTCAGGGATAGCATTAGAGAAAGATTGACAAGAATGGGGGAATGAAATACAATAGAAGAACAATGGGTAGCTTTGAGAGATGAAATAGTGAAGGCAGCAGAGGATCAAGTAGGTAAAAAGATGACTGCTACTAGAAATCCTTGGGTATCAGAAGATATATTCAATTTAATTGATGAAACGAGAAAATACGAAAATGCAGTATATGAAGAAGGCAAAAAGAAATACAAACGTCTCAAAAATGAGATCGACAGGAAATGCAAAATGGCTAAGCTGGGATGGCTAGAGGACAAATTTAAGGATGTAGAGGCGTATGTCACTAGGGGTAAAATAGATACTGCCTACAGGAAAATTAAACAGGCCTTGGAGAAAAGAGAACCACTTGCATGAATATCAAGAACTCGGATGGAAAACCAGTTCTAAGCAAAGTAGGGAAAGCAGAAATGTGGAAGGAGTATGTTGAAGGTCTAAGGGCGATATTCTTGCGGACAGTATTATGGAAATGGAAGAGGATGTAGATTAAGATGAAATGGGAGATATGATACTGCTTGCAGAATTTGATAGAGCACTGAAAGACCTAAGTCGAAACAAGGCCCCGGGAGTAGACAACATTCCATTAAAACTACTGATAGCCTTGGGAGAGCCAGTCCTGACAAAACTCTACCATCTGGTGAGAAAAATGTATGAGACACGTGAAATACCCTCAGACGTCAAGAAGAACATAATAATTCCAATAAGTCACGGTTGCAAAATACTAACGCGAATTCTGTACAGATGAATGGAAAAACTGGTAGAAGTCGACCTCGGGGCAGATCAGTTTGGATTCCGTAGAAATATGGGAACACGTGAGGCAATATTGACCCTAGGACTTATCTTAGAAGCTAGATTTTAAAAAGTCAAACCTACGTTTCTAGCATTTGTAGACATGGAGAAAGCTTTTGACAATTTTGACTGGAATACTCTCTTTCAAATTGTGAAGGTGGTAGGGGTAAAATACAGGGAGCGAAAGGGTATTCACAATTTGTACAGAAACCAGATGGCAGTTATAAGAGTCGAGGGACATGAAAGGGAAGCTGTGGTTGGGAAGGGAGTGAGACAGGGTTGTTGCCTATCCCCGATGTTATTCAATCTGTGTATTGAGCAAGCAGTAAAGGAAACAAAACAAAAATTAGGAGTAGGTATTAAAATCCATGAAGAAGAAATAAAAAAAATTGAGGTTCGCCGATTACATTGTAATTCTGTCACAGACAGCAAAGGACCTGGAAGAGCAGCTCATCGGAATGGACAGTGATTTAAAAGGATGTAAGATGAACATCAACAAAAGCAAAACGAGGTTAATGGAATGTAACCAAATTAAATCGGGTGATGCTGAGGGAATTAGATTAGAAAATGAGACGCTTAAAGTAGTAAATGAGTTTTGCTATTTGGGGATCAGAATAACTGATGATGGTCATAGTAGAGATGATATAAAATGTAGACTGGCAATGGCAAGGAAAGCGTTTCTGAAGAAGAGAAGTTTGTTAACATCGAGTAAAGATTTAAGTGGTAGGAAGTCGTTGGGGTTGTTTGGGGGAGTAGCCCAGACAGCGAGGTCATCGGTCCCATCGGATTAGGGAAGGACGGGGAAGGAAGTCGGCCGTGCCCTTTGAAAGGAACCATCCCGGCATTTGCCTGGAGCGATTTAGGGAAATCACGGAAAACCTAAATCAGGATGGCCGGAAGCGGGATTGAACCGTCGTCCTCCCGAATGCGAGTACACAGTGATAACCACTGCGTCACTCAGGAAGACGTTTCTGAAAGTATTTGTATGGAGTGTACCCATGTATGTAAGTGAAACGGGGACGATAAATAGTTTAGACAAATAGAGAATAAAATCTTTTGAAATGTGGTGCTACAGAAGAATATTGAAGGGTAGATCATACAACTAATCAGGAGGTATTGAATAAAATTGGGAAGAAGAGGAGTTTGTGGCACAACTTGACTAGAAGAAGAGATCGGTTGGTAGGACATGTTCTGAGGCATCAAGGGATCACCAACTCAATATTGGAGGGCAGCGTGGAGGGTAAAAAGCATAGAGGGAGACCAAGAGATGAATACACTAAGCAGATTCAGACGGATGTTGGTTGCAGTAGGTACTGGGAGATAAAGAAGTTTGCACAGGATACAGTAGAATGGAGAGCCGTATCAAACCAGTCGCTGGACTGAAGACCACAACAACAACAACATTCTGCATTTCACTGACATTGGTTGCATCAGTGCAGGTTTCACAGGGCCTGTTATCAAAGATTTTGTTTTTGCGAAACCACCCCAGACAAAGCAGGAATAACTAATAACTTGCAGAATTTTCAAGGTAATAATAACTTCTCACTATTCAATGCTACAGGCTGTTATTTAACGCATTTTTCAAAATGTGAGAGATTGTACAGGGTAATATTTTGAACGTTCTTCTGCTAGGAGCCAATGGTTCAAAAAAGGAAACAGAGTTTCTGTCTCACCTTGAAATGGTGTTTCTTTTTTTGTTCTTATAGAAATCTTTTCTACGTATTCAGTAAATTAAATACACCAAAATTTACTCTGGAAAAAACCTCTGACAATTAAAATCAAATTCAACAGTCAAATCTGTGTCTTCACAGCTTCAAAGACCGAAGTGCTTTTAATAAACATTCAAAACTGGAAAGAGAAAATTATTGAATGTAACAATTGATTGAAAAACAGCACCCAAAATAATGAAGAAAGTGGACCAATTTAAATATCTGAGGAACGTGATATAACCCAATGGAAAAGACAAAGAAGCTAATAGAAATAAGACTAGGAAAATGAAATTTGCTTAGATCAAGCAACACATTTACAACAAGAAATCAATACATAACAAAGTCAATAACGTGATAACGCCAAATCCGCTATTTCAGTCAGAATGTCTACGGGGGGTGACACTGAAGCCTAGAAGGGAGGACGATATCAGGAACCAGACACACACACACACACACACACACACACACACACACAGGCAAATGAATTAGCGAATGAAATTAGGAAAAGTCTAATGAAATATACTGCACACATGTAGAATGAGTGGCGGGTGATTGCCCAGAAGAATCTGGAAGTACAGTAAGAAACACAAGACCATCACAGTAGAAATCCAATGACCATTCTGGGCCAAGAAAGTATGCCTAGCTGTCCCTCGGATGTTGCCACGTGGAGAGGAGAGCTCTGGGGTACATGTCGAAGCACACACACATGTACACACACACACACACACACACATTATATATATATTGCTCTTCCAGTCACAACCCACCACTATCTTTGTTCTGGTAGTTCATTCTGTTGCATTCTAACTGGCATCAAAAATTCCCGAATTTCGAGCCTCTGATCCCTGTTCTATGTTCTCATATTTCATTGTGTATATTCCAGAGCCGCCATCTTACTCTTCTAGATTGATCTCTTATCTCAACTCCACCATCCCTGTTTTTGTAGTGCGTGCTACTTACCACAGAGCCGCCATCTTGCTCTTATATTTTGATGTCCGACCCTGTATCCACCATCTTTGTTCTTTTAGTTCGTTCTGTGTCCGCAATGAATTTACAGTGTAAATATTGGTAAGGAGCTGAGGATTAGCTTTCGAGGCTCAACTATGCTTTCACCACACGCTACAGTGCTCACTTTGAGTAAGAGACGTTTACCATCTTTTGTTATGTCAATATACATTGCCTTACTGTGGAAACTGTAAGTAGGTTGCATCGAATTACATACTGGGCAGGCGATAAATCAACGTCATTTAATACTGAGTATGAATTGCTAAGTTACGCAATAATTTTCTCAGCTTTCTGTTAAAGCTCGCCTGTAACTAGATTTAGTTCGGTTTACTATGGTAACCTGCCATATGTTGCTCTCTGATGCAGGCGAAATCTGGCAGGGTGAAAGAAAGGTGAAAATAAATAGACAACTATTTTGTCTTAGGTGTCGACACTCTACTCTCCGACATAATTACGGTCGAAGTTTTGACGCCACTTCAACACCCCACTCGCGCAGCACGTAACCAAGTGAGTTGGTAGCGCTCTGGCTAAGAGCACTACATCGAAAATTTACAGTCCGTGATCAGATCCAGTCTTATGTTTCTCTCTCTCTCTCTCTCTCCCTCTCTCTCTCTCTCTCTCTGTCTCTTCTGTTGTCGTGGAACTATGTAACATAAATATTTTTCTGACATCGTGAAACACAGAAGAATTATTGACAATAGAAATAATTACGTCGAATATTATTAAAAATAGCTTTTTATCATAACAACTGAACCGCTTTAACACTTCCCAGAAAACTGTTACCGAGATTTTCTGTTTGTCTCTAGTATGCCAGTGGTAAATTTACTCCTAGCTTTCAAAAATACGTAAACCAATTGATGGAACGGAAACAGAATGTATACGCAACACTGACAAAATCGAGAGATCTCACAAAAGCAACCTATCATCAGCTTCTGGACGACGTTTTGTGATCCTACGCGAAATTGGAGCCGTTTCTCTACATTGTTGACTCGTGGAGTGGGCAAACCAATGGTTCCATATGCGATGGGCTGTTTGCCTATGAAATCGCAATACCCATTTGTTCGTTAAAAGTAATTCCGACAAAGTGTATGCCTTTGTGTTGGACCTCCGACGTATACTTTTACTGACAGGTGAGGCTGGCATTCGCCAACTGCATTTTCATCTCACAGCAAAGGGAGATCATAAGTAGAAGAAATAGAGTTAAAACACACACCTTCATCCATACTCAGCTGCAGGGTCCAGCTTTCGAGAAAATATTTCGATATGCTTAGTTTGTTGCGAAATTATCGCCAGATCGCGAGTTATTTAGCTGCGTTAACGAGGATGTGCACCTCGTTATATTCAAACTAAAAATGTTGCTGATGCATAGGTGCCTACTTATGTCGCTGATGCTGCTCCAAATGTTTATACTTACAATGTTTTTGTGACACGTATCGCCGTGGGGAACGACTGGATCCCTTTCTAGCATTGAATTAAAAATGAAAACAAAAAACTAAATATTAAAATTTATATTTTCCTAATTTTTTAATTGCCGTTAGTTATGTAATTCCTGTCAGATCTGCGATGATAAAATCTATTTTTAATCGAATGTAAAATGTTCATTTATTTTATCATCAGTACTATTGTATGCCCCTATGTCACAAAAGAATGTTGATGTCACATATTTCCGCGACAACTAAACTGAAAACAGGGCGCAAAAACTTCGAAGCTGTGATTATAGCCACTGTACCACCAACTCTCTTAGATACACGCTGCACGAGCAGACTGATGAAGTGTGTCGGAACTTTGACCGTCATTTTCTCAGAAACTATTGAGTGTTCGCACCTAAGCCAAAATAGTTTGCAACGGATTGGTTAAATGTTCGTCCTAAAGAATAATGCGCTCTCACCTGCAGCTCTGTCCACACGGCTGCCCTGTTAGAAAACGAACGACTGGAAAAGGTGTCGTGGAAACTGTGGCACTGTCCGTGTCCAGAGGGGGCAGAAAATTATTCTAATTTCAGCTTAACTGAGCTTTTAAATGACAGTTTGTGAAAGAAGACTTCAATACATTGTTACTTGTTTGATACACAAACACCGGCCAGCCCGTCCTAATCTTAAGCTACAGTTTCAGCACTCGCACGCAATCACATTCACCCATAATAGCCAGCTAACTGTGGTTACCTGATGCCTTTAGCAAAAAAAGTGCAAAATAGGTTGCCTGTGACTGAATGCTCGCTCAAATACTCCACAACTCGATACCTACGAACGTTCAGTTCTCGTTCCCGACTTGCACAACACTCCACTTGGATTTTAGTTAGTTCAAAACACGCAGTTTACACATTAAAAACAGAATTTCGCGAGTTTGTCTTTCTAACACACAAAACATAAAAAACAGAATTTCGCGAACTTGTCTTTCTCATTCGTCCTCAACTACTTTGCGGCACTCCGCGGTCAAGTTTTAGTCAATATTGTGCAAAACACAGGGTGTTTCAAAAAGAATATACTTGTTTCGAATGCAGAATATTTACGGACCTCCCAAGTTCAGATTACAGATGTTTAATATGTCCTCCATCAGCGACACGAACAATATTATATCGATACTCAAATTCCTCCCATACTCGGGCACTCAAATCCTTCGTCACTGATGTTATGACAGTATGGATCACGTTCTTCAACTCTTCCACGTTCTGTGGGAGCGGTGGTACACGTTGTCATTAAGGAAACCCCACAGGAAGAAGTCAGAGGGTGTCAAAACCGGTGACTGTGGAGCCCAGCTGAGACATGCTAAGTCGCCAGCTCCTTGGCGACCAATCCAACGGTTCGGCACAGTTTCATTCAGATATTCACGCACTTGGCAACTCCATCAAAGAAGAGTGGGCGGTAAACAGACGATCGGGCGAATCATTAGCATGTTCAGTGGCTGCATCTGGCTTCTGTAGGCCCCAAATTCGAACGTTGTGTTTGTTTACCTGACCACTAACATGGAAACTCGGTTCATCACTGAATAGAATGCGTTGTGCGAAAGTGTTATTATTGTCAATAGCATCAAGTATCTCGTTACAAACTGCCACACGTTTGTATTTGTCATCAGGACGCAGAGCTTGTAACAGCTGTAACTTGGACGGCTTCATAAACAACCGACGACTCAAAAAACGCCAAATTGTTGTTGTAGGCAGTTGTAACTCCCGACTGGCACGACGAGTTGATTTTGAAGGACGACGTTTAAAAGCAGTTTGAACTCGTGCAACATTTACTTCAGGAACACGGGGCGGCCAGGACTCTTTCCTTTACATACAAATCCTGTATCTAGAAACTGTCAATACCATCTGCGAATGTTCCACCCATAGGGAGAATCAATTTTGCACCTCAACCTGAAACGTCTTTGCACTATAATCACGGAACTGCACTTCGCAAACTTGAGAACACAAATCATTTCTGCTGCGGAGTAGCCGGCCAATGTGATCGAACTGTTCTAGGCGCTTCAGTCCGGAACTGCGCTGCTGCTACGGTCGCAGGTTCGAATGCTATCTCGGGCATGGATGTGTGTGGTATCCTTAGGTTAGTTAGGTTTGCGCAGTTCTAAGTCTAGGGGACTGATGACGTCAGACGTTAAGTCCCTTAGCGCTTAGAGCCATTTTTGCTACGGAGTGCCGGCCGTAGTGGCCGTGCGGTTCTGGGCGCTACAATCTGGAGCCGAGCGAGCGCTACGGTCGCAGGTTCGAATCCTGCTTCGGGCATGGATGTGTGTGATGTCCTTAGGTTAGTTAGGTTTAATTAGTTCTACGTTCTAGGCGACTGATGACCTCAGACGTTAAGTCGCATAGTGCTCAGAGCCAGTTGAACCTCCCCCTTTTTTTTTTTTTTTTTTTTTTTTTGGGGTAGTAGCCGTTTTAAACATGTGACGGCTACGAAGCAAAACAGAAGGCAACTGACATCTAGCAGCTATTAATACAAACTAGACTATGTATTCGTTTCTACAATAGCCGAGCCGAGGACAAAGGAATACTTTGTAATGCGTATATTCTTTTTGAAACACCCCTCGTTTCGTGTGTTCAGAGCTCCTTATACCCCAATCCGACCTTACTTTAGAATTTACAAGGCAATTTTTAGCCCACAAAACACCCGTGAACATACTGTCCTCTGACCGTTGGACTACTTAAAAAAATATGAATGTTTTAGTTGGACCACTTTTTTCGCTTTGTGATAGATGGCGCTGTAATAGTCACAAACGTATAAGTACGTGGTATCACTTAACATTCCGCCGGTGCGGACTCTATTTGCTTCGTGATACAATACCCGTGTTAAAATGGACCGTTTACCAATTGGAAATTGCGGAAAAGGTCGATATCGTATTGATGTATGGCTATTGTGATCAAAATTCCCAATGGGCGTTTGCTATGTATGCTGCTCAGGGAAGTCACATCCTATAATTTTCGATGCTATTACTGAAAATTCCATTATCAATTTTTTTCATTGCGGCAATGCATCATTATGCAGTTACTTATCTTTACCTTTATTAGTTTCCACACATTAATTAGTTTATCTGACTAGACATGCCTGCTAAGTTTACATCACTATTCCAAAGAGTGTTAAACTTGATCAACACAGTAACACCCCCTTCTACTACAAGTCATTATGCCTCCATAAATTTCCTTCTACTCTTTATTTCAACACGCTGCCCAGCAACAAGTAATTTTATTTCACCGTTAATTTCTTCCTTCAACAATCACACTTATTTTATGTACTCTCCAAAATTATTAATAAGTTTCTTTTTCCTCTGACTTTTATTCATATTCTCACTAGCTAACTTAAGCATGTTCACACGCCCTAATCACTCTACTTTTCGCAAGATTTGAAGAAGTTTGTAGATGATAGATAAGGTTCAGTATGACATAAGAGGAAGACTGAGAAAATGAAAGGAAAATGAAGTATTGTTGTCAGTAACACTTCCTCATCACCTAGCATCAGAGTGCAATGCCACCTCAGGTTCTTACCCTCGGCTCCTCTCCAATTCATGCAAATATTCCACCTTTACTTCCATTTTATTATTATTATTAAACATTTTTGCCTTCAGAACAGCGGACAGCGGTTAACTTTATTGTTACGTGATTATACTCTTTTTTCTTGTTTCTTCATTCTTTTTCTCTTTCCAAAATCTCTGTGCTCCTGTTTCTTTTCTGTGTCCATATTTTGCCTGTCCCCTTCCTTTTACTTCAAATTTCATGTTCATAATTTTATTTCCGAATTTCTCTTTCATTTTTCGTTTTTTAATGAAACTGTGTATTAAATCAAAAATCCTCCTTGTGAGCCAGTTGTTCTTCATTTTATGAATGTATCCCTAGAATGCAAGTCGTTGTTCTCTAATAATGCATGTGAGTCTGTCTGTGCATTCGTATAATTCTTTGGTTGGTCCGTTCATCCATATACCATCTGTGTGTATTGAACTAAAAAATTTTTTTGAGCTTTTGACGTTCTAATTTTTCTGTGTCTGTGATGACTGATGCTCTGATTGTGGTCATTTCTGATACGTAGAGTACTTCAGGTACTACAACTGTATTGTAGTGCCTGATTTTGGCCTGTCTTGAAATATTTCTTTTATTATAGTTTGTCCATGTCAGGTTGTACATTTTCTGAACTTTTCTGTTCTTTCTACGTCGGATTCCTTGTTTGATCCTTGTATTTGTATATATTCCACCAAATATTCGAATTTTTCCTCTCTGTTCAGTTTTCCACTTTTCATGTACATGGCTTAGGTGTTGTTCTTTCTTTCCATGTATTGTTCAAATGGTTCAAATGGCTCTGAACCCCATGGGACTTAATTTCTGAGGTCATCAGTCCCATGTATTGTGTTTTCTCATATGATTACATCTGTTTCGGCAGTGATGTCTTGTACATATTCCACTGCTTCTTGTGCTTCTTGTCTATTTTTGCTGAGTATTGCCATGTCACCTGCACATTCCAGGCATTTAATAATCTTGTTTGCTTATATTCTTTCTAACTGAATTTCTTTTACTTTTTCTTCCCATTTTTTATAATTTTGTCCAAGACCATGTTCTATACAAGTGGTGAAAGACCATCTCCTTGTCTGCTTCCTATATCTATTTCGAATGTGCCTGAGGTTTCTCTAATAAATTTTAATTTGGTTTTGGTGTCTGAAATTGTCTGTTTTATGAGTGCCGTAGTTCTCTCTACTCCAGGGTTCTCGGAGTTGAGGAGTTTAATAAAGTAGTTTTTCAGAATTTTACAGTTTCCTTTCCTATTAGTTTCCAGAGGTTCGTCTGTTCTTTTGACGCTGATAACCCATTATATTTTCTCTGAATCTTCTATGGAAATTTCTCGTGTTATTCCTCTTTAAATCTTCCTCGATTTCATTTAGTCTGTTTTCGCTGTAAGTTCTTTCACTCTTCTAATATCTTTCGAGGACTGTTTCTGGACTTTTTGAAAAACCTGTGATGTCTGTTGCTCTGTTACTGGTAAATTTCTTCCAGGCCAGGATTCTACGTTCAGCGGCATGATCACAAGTTGCGTTCTACCATCTGTTTTCGTTTCCTAGGAGACTGACCCCAACTTATTGCAATCTGAATTCTCTTCACGAGGTCTGCCCAATTTTCCGTTGAACTTCGATTAATTTTCATTAATTTTGTCTTTGTTAGTCTTCAAATATTCTGGGTATGGTGTAATAATTTTATTCTGTGTTGTCTTTCTGTTTCTGGGGCTTGACCTAATTTTTACTTGTAGCAAGTAATGGTCAGACTCGAAAAATCGTTTGCATCTTCACACCTTCAGAATTTGTCTTGTATTTTTTATTGTTTTGGCTACGCGAGCTATTTGGAATTCTTCCCATATGTTTTTGCGCGTTATCCACGTTGTAAGTTTTCGTGTTGGGTTTTGAAACTGGGTTGACATAATTTTTAAGTTAAAATTTTGACAGTAAAGTATGAGATGTTTCCCATTCTTGTTGCTGCATTCGTCTGGTGTGTTGGGGCCTGTGATTTACTAGTACTTCTTTTCTATGCCAAGTTTTCTGGTATTTTATATGTTATTTCTTCCATGCCTTCCTGAAAGTCTTCGACGTTCTGTGATTTCTTTCTCTTGTGATCGTTTGTCGGTGATGTGCGTTGACGATTGTGTATTTTGTGTCCTGCTTTTAAGGTTATTGCGGGGATTATTCCTGATTCTGAATTGAAATCTAGGATGTTGTGTATGACTGATTTGTGAATCACAATTTTATGTGCTCCTTTACCTTTAGTTTCATGTTGACTATTCCTAGTTCCGCTGGATTCACCCCATCTCTTCACGATATTTATTATAACCTTCCAGCCCCGTTCTTTTTTCTACAATATCTTATAGTAATATTGTCCCTTTCCTCAGTTGTCTATTTTTCTAGAAAATGGTACAGTAACTTTTCTCTCTTTTATTTCCATAACAGCAAATCTTAATCAAAATACAACTTCATTTTGAATTTATTAAAAAAAGCCACACCAGTCAGTATGCCAATGCTCACACCGGGAATAATCAGAAAGGTGTGATACAACTGCATGCTTTTTATGTCAGCAGGTACCATTATATTTAATGGGCTTCTTTACTTTTCCAGTGGCTACAATTAATTGAATACATAGTACAGGCATTACTAGCAGGTCTTCCCTATAAGATAATGTTTCTAACAGCATGAAGATCACTGCCACTCTCAGCTGACTACTGCATTTCTCCACCTTGTATACCCAGCTTCATTACAGATCTGTGACGTGACGAAAACATCACTGCGTTGCCATGCAATTTCATAAACGGCGACCGAGCGAGGTGGCGCAGTGGTTAGCACACTAGACTCGCATTCGGGAGAACGAATGGTTCAATCCCGCGTCCAGCCATCCTGATTTAGGTTTTCCGTGATTTCCCTAAATCAGTCCAGGCAAATGCCGGGATGGTTCCTTTGAAAGGACACGGCCAACTTCATTCCCCGTCCTTCCCTAATCAATGAGACTGATGACCTTGCTGTTTGGTCTCTTCCCCAAACAACAACAACATAAACGCCGCGGACTCTGCCCCACATTTTAGCGGAATTTGCCCGTATAAATTTACGTTTACTACGTCAGTAAACAAATGGTCGTTAAATACGCTTATTTAATAAGTTTTAAACCCTCCATATCGCTTTTTTTCGAGATGCACAATATTGAGACAGTCAGATTTAGACACAATGTAACCATCCTTTTTAAGCTTATCCAAACTGTAATGTAGATTTATAAACAGGTTTTTCATATATTCTCTAATGTAGCAAATGTCCTTGCATCGAACATTTTCTGAGAGTACTCCGATGTTTAATATACTTAGACTGTCTTCCATAAGGTCAAACACAACACCCATTCTGTAGCTACAAATTGTAGCTTCCGACCTAGTAATACCTTGTTCTTTAGGTAAGGAAGAACTAAAAGTTTCTCGTTGGCACCTATCAGTGGACTGTGACGTCACATACTGCCTGCATCCCGAGCCTTCCTCTCGCCTCCACCACCATCCTCGCCGCAAGGGTGAGACATCGGGAACGGTGCCAAGATGTTTATGTAGGCTTACCTAGGGAGGTCTCAGACAGGTCATGGCTTGCTGATGTGTTCAAACTGGCATGTGTCTTATTTCTCATTTTGTAGAGATGTGGGCAGCACATACTAGTTTGGTGCCAGAAAGAGCAGTTGTGTACTGTGGACTGCCAAGAACAACTAGAGAAGAAACTGCCTACAGTGTTACAGAAAGAAATGCGTGGTGCATTTAACAGTTGAATATGTGGCAAATTCTCCCCAACGGCGATGCGCTGAAGTCAAACATTCTGTACTCAAGGACCTTATTTAACCTCACTAGTTGGCATTTGATGTAGCCCGGATTACCGAAAATCTGGATAATCGAGAAATACTCTACTACATATAAAAACTCTTATACGTATTATAACATACATCCTTTTATTTTGGCACTAGTGAGACACAGTTTCTTGCCACTGAAACTTATTGTAGTCTAATGAAACTTGTGTGTCATTTGAGAGGAGCACGATTGCATAGAAATTTCACTAATGTCAGGTCGACTGATTTCCGGCTGACGATAAAGATCAACCAATAGTTTTTCTAGCTTTACCATTAGCTCCATATGACGCATTATTTCTTCCCCTGAAATGCCACTTTCGTTGTACAATTCGCCATCATTGCCGTTCACCGTAGTACAATATGTCGCAATACAAATTTCGTCATCGGCTATCTCGCCGTAACCAGCATACAGTCCTGCAACCAGGCTTCTGTGTCACTATCGTCTATATCCAAACAACCACGCAAGCTTGCTAACATTTCAACGAATTCAGAGGTGTTGGCTACTTCACAAACTTTAGCTGCTGAAATAGCTTCTTCAGTTTCTTTTATGAAGTCTTCTGCAGTCACTGTAGCTCCCCCAAAACATTTATCCATTCACTCATAGCTGGCGTATGCCATAACGATCTTTGTCTTTCCAACTAACCTTAGCAAGCAGTGAAGTTAGGACCGCCTTCACGTAGCTTGCCATTTAATTCTAGTGCCTTTTCCTGCAGGATTTGTCCGGATATCGGAACACTATGCTCTCTTTCCTCTATGAACTAAACGAATGGAGCTTCCTCCAGTGTTCCATTTCTTGCTTTCTTTGTTGTACTGCAGTTCTGCAATCCGTCTTTAGCCATCGTTTTGAAGCAGAAGTCTTCCGTCTCTTTTCGGGTCTTCTTCCAGTCTATCAGTTGATGTCCTTACACGGTATTCTGCAGCTATGTTTTTCAGCGGTTCTCCGTTGTCTTTTCTGTTTAGTGCTTCCAAGTTTTTGTCCGCCAAAATACGACTTTGTTTCGCTTCGCAGCCGTTTCACTCACTCATACTCAAGGCACAGGAACATAAGAACACTACCGGTACAGATTCTTAACTCTGTAAGGAACAGATCCACGCTTAACTGGCAATGTCTATGTTACCTGTGATACCAACATAACAACTGTTCATTACCGTACCGCACCAGCTGCAATCGCACATTTTCGCGTTAAAAAATAATGGAAAACGTAACAAAAAAAATGAATCCGGCTAAACTAAAAATCCGGATTAATGAGAGCCGGATAAACGAGCTTCTTGTGTGCAAGTGGATCAGTGTGCTGTGGTATTGCAGAAAATCCATGTAAGGGACAATTACATTACAGATCTGGATATAGTTCAATATTTTGTTGGGATTTTTTAACAAACGATGTGTGGTCACCTAACATCAACATAACGAAGATGTCTGGTAACCTAACGTGAAACCACGACTTATGTGTGAAGAAGACTGTCAATGAAACAGCAGTGTGATTCTGAACAAAGACAAGACTGTTGGAATAGATAATGTGGATCTGCTCCAATCCATACATATTATAAAAATGCGTGTATCTTCCATGTCTCCTTCTAAACCACTGGAGCGATTCTAACCAAACTTCGTACATTTGTAACTTAGTGCCAGCAAAGAATCGCTGTGGGGTAATAACGACGAATCTATCAAAGGGGCGCAGGTGAAGAGCAAAACAAGTGCAGCTCCCTATACACGAATTCCCAAATTTTGTATATCCACTAGCTGAAAAAATGGTTCAAATGGCTCTGAGCACTATAGGACGTAACATCTGAGGTCATCAGTCCCCTTGAGCTTAGAACTACTTAAACCTAACGAACCTAAGGACATCACACACATCCGTGCCCGAGGCAGGCAGGATTCGAACCTGTGACTCGGTGAGACCGGCCGACCTGTCCACTAGCTAAGTAGCTGGCCTTGCACAGGGATGTATTTATTCCAGTCTTCTACTAATCCACTAATCCATCTTCTCCTTCCCTCCTTCTGTTCATCCCCACCACTCGCTCTCCCTGTTCACCTCCTCCACCTCCCCCCCCCCCCCCCACTCTCTGTCCACCTCCTCCTGCCCCCCACTCTGTTTGTCGTCTCTGCTCCCTCTCTCTGTCCATCTGCGCCTCCCCCTGCCCATCTGCTTCTTCCCCCTGTGTCCATCTACTCCTCCCCCTCTCTAATTTCATCTCCTCTTCCCCTCTCTCTTTGCGAGCCTCCGCCCCTCTCTCTGTGCACCTGCTCCTCTTTCCATTTCCCTCCTCCCCTACATCTGTCCATCTCTTCCTCCTCCTATCTGTGCCTACCTCCTCCTTCCAGCTCACTGTCTGTCCATCTCCTCGTCCTCTCTTGTCTATCCATGTTATCACTCTTACTCCAATAGGAGACTGGTAGTTCTTACCCCTACAGTATGTCTTTCCAGACTGTAGCTAATGTAAGGTGAACCAACTAAAACTTGCACTGCAAATACTGTGGAAATGGAATTGCTATTGATGTACGGTTTCCTCACAATGGATTGGTAGTCAGCAACTCGTATTGTTAGCCAATAAACAGATTGTGATAATATTCAAAGTGCATTTTTGTGCAGCTATAGAGTTTCTTAAGTCGAACAGTACCTATTGATATTAACAAGGTAAAGGTAGGGTGAGTGCCAGTCATTTACGAGATATCATATTTTGAAAAGTTCCCACATCGACACTTGTACAGTACCTGTGGTTGCACACCCTAAAGAGCAATATAAGTATGTGGATTCTGATAAGTAAGAAGACAACTGATCATTACAGGTTGTGTTCAAAATGACCACCGAAAAGAGCAAAACACGCTTTCTGTCTGGTACGGAACGACTACTGTACATGTGCCAGTATTGTAGTGGAGATGTCCGAGCGTTTGCTGTAATACATCGTTGCATATCGTTGGGTGTAGTTGGTATGTCCTTGTAGACAGCGTCTACAGGAAAAAAGTCTACAGGCGTCATATCTGGAGAAAAGGTGGCCAAGGTACAGGTCCTCTGCTTCCCATACAATGATTTGGAAAAATTCGTGAAGGCATGCTGTAGTACTGCGTGCACCGTGGGTTGGGCAGCCATCGTGCTCGTACACAGGTTCCTCTCAGCCTATAGAGAAACTTTTTCTGTCATCCGGTCCGCAGCTCGTGGTCTAGTGGTTAGCGTTGCTGGGATTTTCTCTGACCGGGGACTGGGGGTTTCTGTTGTCCTCCTCCTCCTCCTCATCATCATCATCATTCGTGACAGTGGCAAGATTGGACTGTGTAGAAATTGGACTGTGTAACAACTGGGACTTTCTACGGGCGCTGATGACCGCGCCCCACGAACCGAACATGATCATCATTCGTGAAAACTTGTGTGTTAGGAAGTTGTGATGCTCTGAGCGCCTTCTGTGATCTGTCTTTGTAAAATGGGCCTATGAGCTGATGGTTCATTATCCCACACCACACGTTAACACTCTACCTGACGAAGCCAGAGGCGTTTGTTAGCGGACCAATAATGCATGCTTCGGAGGTTTAGCTGACGATGATTGGTAAATGGGCTTCATCACTATACAAGATATATGACACACTGGCGTATCGTCTCCTCATGCCCCTGTACAGAAATTAACGCGATTCTCATAATCTTTTCCATGCAGCTCTTGATGGAGAGAGATGTGATACAGATGGAGCCAATCTCGATGGGGAGAGCATAGGTTCCTTTCCTGAATCATGCCTTTTCCTCGTCCGATTGCGCGACAGCTAACGTGTGGATCAACTGTAACAGGCAGGAAGAATACTAATTTCCCTCTCTTCTGCCGTCACTTATTTCCTCCTGTTAGTTGTCGAGGTTTCACACTACCACTTTCACTTAACTGGCTGAAGAGGTTGATAAATAATTGCCGAGATAGTTGACGTCTGCTAGGATAACTTGCTGCATACACCCTACAAGAAAGAACTGCATTGTTCGTACACTCTCCAAACATCATGAGCAGGTGGACTTTTTCTGCATTACTAAGTCTCTTCGGCCTCTCCCGACTTACTGCTTGGACCGTCATACAATAACTGACTAGCAGCCGCAGTGCACTCAAGGAACACGCTGTAAGCTAACTTAATAACATCGTACAGGGTGTTTCAAAAATGACCGGTATATTTGAAATGGCAATAAAAACTAAACGAGCAGCGATAGAAATACACCGTTTGTTGCAATATGCTTGGGACAACAGTACATTTTCAGGCGGACAAACTTTCGAAATTACAGTAGTTACAATTTTCAACAACAGATGGCGCTGCAAGTGATGTGAAAGATATAGAAGACAACGCAGTCTGTGGGTGCGCCATTCTGTACGTCGTCTTTCTGCTGTAAGCGTGTGCTGTTCACAACGTGCAAGTGTGCTGAGGACAACATGGTTTATTCCTTAGAACAGAGGATTTTTCTGGTGTTGGTATTCCACCGCCTAGAACACAGTGTTGTTGCAACAAGACGAAGTTTTCAACCGAGGTTTAATGTAACCAAAGGACCGAAAAGCGATACAATAAAGGATTTGTTTGAAAAATTTCAACGGACTGGGAACGTGATAGATGAACGTGCTGGAAAGGTCGGGCGACCGCGTACGGCAACCACAGAGGGCAACGCGCAGCTAGTGCAGCAGGTGATCCAACAGCGGCCGCGGGTTTCCGTTCGCCGTGTTGCAGCTGCGGTCCAAATGACGCCAACGTCCACGTATCGTCTCATGCGCCAGAGTTTACACCTCTATCCATACAAAATTCAAACGCGGCAACCCCTCAGCGCCGCTACCATTGCTGCACAAGAGACATTCGCTAACGATATAGTGCACAGAATTGATGACGGCGATATGCATGTGGGCAGCATTTGGTTTACTGACGAAGCTTATTTTTAACTGGACGGCTTCGTCAATAAACAGAACTGGCGCATATGGGGAACCGAAAAGTCCCATGTTGCAGTCCCATCGCCCCTGCATCCTCAAAAAGTACTGGTCTGGGCCGCCATTTCTTCCAAAGGAATCATTGGCCCATTTTT
This sequence comes from Schistocerca gregaria, assembly GCF_023897955.1. NCBI lineage: Eukaryota > Metazoa > Arthropoda > Insecta > Orthoptera > Acrididae > Schistocerca > Schistocerca gregaria. The sequence goes on from NC_064920.1 coordinate 1,193,883,914, forward strand.
CAGATCCGAAACGATTACTGCATCACGCTATCTGGACATTCTTCGTGAATTTGTGGCGGTACAAACCGCCTTAGACGACACTGCGAACACCTCGTGGTTTATGCAAGATGGTGCCCGGCCACATCGCAGGGCCGACGTCTTTAATTTTCTGAATGAATATTTCGATGATCGTGTGATTGCTTTGGGCTATCCGAAACATGGAGGAGGCGGCGTGGATTGGCCTCCCTATTCGCCAGACATGACCCCTGTGACTTCTTTCGGTGGGGACACTCGAAAGACCAGGTGTACCGCCAGAATCCAGAAACAATTGAACAGCTGAAGCAGTACATCTCATCTGCATGTGAAGCCACTCCGCCAGACACGTTGTCAAAGGTTTCGGGTAATGTCATTCAGAGACTACGCCATACTATTGCTACGCATGGTGGATATGTGGAAAATATCGTACTATAGAGTTTCCCAGACCGCAGCGCCATCTGTTGTTGACAATTGTAACTACTGTAATTTCGAAAGTTTGTCTGCCTGAAAATATATTGTTGTCGCAAGCATATTGCAACAAACGGTGTATTTCTATCGCTGCTCGTTTAGTTTGTATTGCCGTTTCAAATATACCGGTCATTTTTGAAACACCCTGTACCTACCAACTACACAGGTTTAATGGCACAAGCAAAATGCCGTATCTCGTAAACTACTCACACTGGATCCTGCAGGAAACACCACCAACATTCTCTTTTCCCTAGTCTTAACTTGTTTACATCAACAGGAATTGTTCCATTTAAAAAGGTGTACGTTCGCACAAAGGTACAGTTCCTAAGTATTACTAAAATCTATTGATTGGTTAACAATACGAGCCCCATTCTGTGAGAACCGCACATCAATAATGCTTTGTATTGCCACAAAATTTGCGGCTGATCACCCTGTATGTATCAAATTTGATGGAAATCCTTGTAGCACCTTAGGATGAGCTACTTACCCGTAATTTGGTCGGTCACGAACTTGTCACAAATATTTCACACATATTGAACATATTTTCGTATTTGTTCACATACTTCACCTCTGTTGTCTAGACAATTTCGCCCTATGGTTTTCATTTTCACACATCTCAATGTTTATGATCTCGTACATCCTGAACTACATGCTGTACAGTAATATAATTTGTAGCTACATTCAGTGCTATATGTTGCCCCTGTCTGCCTAACGTTTTGTGAATAGTGATAGTAGTATAGAAGTAATAAATTAACACGTCATGCATGATTTGACAGTTTCTCACGCATCTCCGTGTTTATGACGTCATACCTCCTGGACTCTGTGTCCTGCAACGATGTATTTTTCTAAGTACCTTCAAGTGCAAATGTGAAAACCGTGTGCGAAAAGTGTTGCGAATCTAGTTCATAACACCGAATTAACAAATTCGAAAAGCTTGCATCATGCGGTAGTTTTTCACGCATACAGTGTTTGCCACATCATACTCCTGAGTTAAGTGTCGCACGAAAATGTAATTTTTCTGGTACATTCAGTGATATATGTGAATATTGTGTGCAAAATGTGCCACCAATACGTTTTGCAGTAAAGAAGTAATAAAGTGAAACGTCATGCTTCATATGGAGTTTTACTGCACGAAGAGCGAAAATGTAGTAATATGTGGTGGTTGTCAGGGATAAAAGGTTTAGTTAGAGTTTGAAATGATGTGTAAAGTTTGTTACAAGTATCTAAGCGCTCTCATTCTCAAATACTGGATAGCTAAGTTAAAGGTATTCTCGCGTCTTTGGCAATACTTTTTTTTCGCTCCCACCCCCACTCCTTCGATAGGTGGGTGGTTCTCAGCCCCACAACGATTCCTTGCAGACATTAAGTGGTAAGTGTAAAAAGTCTGATCGATATAAGTGGAGTGTTTTAGGAGGAGATGTGGTTCATACGCTGATCAGGACATTACGACGGCCGACCTACTATCGATATAAACTCATCCAGGCGATAGCAGCGTCACCTGGCAAGGAATGAGTGCTGGTCAGAGCCACGCACGGTGCGCGTAGCTTCAGCGAGGCTGCTGTCCGAGTTAAAAGGGGCAAGTTAGGCGGAGGGCAGGGAAGCTGGGCGCGAGCATTCCGGAATCTGCACGGCTTGTCGGCTGTTCGAGGAGTGTCTTCAGCGCGTGCTGAAACCAAGGTAAGACGGCGTCCAGACTTCGTGGGGTTGGCCGGCCACCCCTCATTACAGATGTCCGACGTCGTAGACTGGGCAGATGGGGAGAACAGGACAAGCGGCGATCCCCGGCGGGGCTAACGTCAGACTTAAATGCTGCTCAGAGTGCACCGAGAACTGCTGACGATGGGCCTCCGCAACCGACGACCCATGAGTGTGCCAACATTAACGTCGTCACATCGGTAACTACGAGCGAAATGGGTACGTGACTATCGGCAGCGGACGCTGGGGCGTGGCGGAGCGTTGCGTGGTCCGATGTATCCCGATACCTTCTTCAACATGTCTTGCAGGTGAACAGCTCCTTGACACCTGTTCTGCGGGACCGATACAAGCTGGCGTCGGACCCATTGTGCTTTGGGGAACATTTACGCGGGCATCGACGGGTCCAGTTGAGCTGGTGCAAGGCACAATGACAGCCAAGGAGTATCGATCGCTGGTTGCAGACTACTTACACCTCTTCATGATGATCACGTTTCCCGAAGGTACTGGCATTTTTCAGCATAATGGTGCGCCATGGCACAAGGCCGGGAGTGTGATGGAGTGGTTCGAGGAACACCGTGTCGAATTCCAGATGACGTGATGGCTCCCAAACTCGCCATATCCGAAGCCGATCGAACACATCTGGGATGTGATTGAATGTAGCGTCAAAGCTCATCGCCCCCTTTCCCAGAATTTACGGGAATTATATGACATCTTGTGCAGATGTGGTGCGTGCTCCCTCCAGAAACTTACAAGGGCCTCACTGTTTTCACGCCACGACGCTTCGCCGTTGTTATCCGTGCCAGTGGTGTACATACCGGCTATTAGGTAGGTGGTCATAACGTTCTGGCTGATCAGTGTATACGGTTAATTTAAGCACAACGACAAACACAACTTAATTTATAAAAATTAAAATCTTTGTAAGGTGGTCGAAATGCAGCTTTGCAATATAGTTCTCTTTTGTTTTGAGCTGACACCAAGTGACACGAACAGTTTTGGTGATGAGTCAGTCGTGATATCAGCTGTGGTGTAGAAGTTTACTGTTTACTACTGATAAAACTCTTTGAAGATTGTTTTAGAGTTGAGATACATAATGTGTGAACCTTTTGTTTGTGAACAAGATCTTATTTAGCAAAGTGGTTATGCAGGTAGGCTTCTCATTAAAAGATAGAAAAAGCGGAAAATGTGTTTCATTTTTTAAAAAAACCCAGCCCTGACATAAATTTGAGAATGCTTGAAGGAAATTTTGCTGAACCTAGACTGCTCCTGTCAGAAGAAGATAAGTAAATTAACTTTACTTTCCGCCACCGCTACTGTGAAATTATTTTTTAATATTACACGTCAAATTGCAGTTTCAAAGACAGTCATTAACTTTATCGGGAAGCTAACGGTAGTCGGTGATTAGAACTATTGACATCATCTGCGATCAGAAAATATTCGACTTATATAATAATTCTAAAATTTTTGATTCCAAGTATGCCGGGTAATAACAGGACAGCAACTTCTATTAACTCGTTTGATGTATAAAACAGCAAAAGTTGCGAAATTCAGTTCTTTTTGTTTAATTGCTGATTGCTTTCGGGTAACACAATCCAGTCTCAAATCTTCCAAACGAAATGTTTGTCCTGCCAATGGCCACTGAAAAATTTGAGTCGGACTCAGGTGTGTACAACATAAACATGATATGCGTGCTATCACGGAACAAACAGTTGTTTTGTTTGTTTGGGAATATCCATCCTCTGACACATCAACTGCATGTTTTCAATCAAATAAGAGACTATTCGTCTATGTCCTAGCTCCTGTTGCTACACCAATTACATTTCCATGAGAATTAGATATACATTCTGATGTACTTGCAGCCATTGTCTTTCCTCTGCAAAAACTAAAACTTAATGAGTCATGTAATTTATTTCTCACATTTTTAACATTATTATTAACTGAGACGAATATTATGCTCACAGCCAGTAGCGCAGGCGCATTACTGAAGCCTATGCAAATCTTAATTTATGGGTTCAGTCAATAAATTTATATAGCTATTGAAAATACTTCTTCAGTTCATGATGAGAGTAAAGACATTTATTTTTTCTTCGTATTCGGGTAGGTCTTTAGGTAATATAAGCCAACAATATATTTAACGCCTCCAATCCAGCGTACGGTCAACATCTAAGGGATGAACGGGACGAGTCTCGCCAGTATCACTGTGGAATTTTGATTACGTCAACGAGTGTCGACATCACGATTTAATTCAACATTCTGTTGAGGGTAAGTGTTACTGTTTGCATTAAAGGATATTTGATTCTTCTGATTGGAATGCCACTGGTTGTTTGAATTACTTTGTGTCGTACTGAACTGTGGTGTGTTTCGAGCATTGGGATAGCACTGGTAATGGGTGCCATCGGCCCCCCTCCTTCTCTTACGATTCGGAGATTCAGTATTTACGGAGTCACCAGCATCTGACATCTGAGGCGGTGAGACAACAAACCCGGGGCGTGCGTAGCTGATCGGTAGCTGATCGCTGACACAGCGGCGTTGGCTGCTTCCATTTCATTCCCATTCCCAAGATCATTTCCACTACTACGAGCCCTTGCATCTTCATTTATTAAATCTGTGAGGTCTAGTACAGACAAAAAGGTATTCCAGATTGGATTCAGGTATCGGTACTAGCTTTTCCTTACTGCCAATCAGCGACATGCCTTTCAGAATATCTAGCACATCTTTTTCTGATACAGGTTCATCTCAGAAGCAAGTCTTGTTCAACTAGTTTTGACTTTACTTTCTTGCGGTTCCTTGACTGGGATTGTGTAATTCTGAATTAACGAGTTCTTTTCTCATTTGTTCTAGCGCGCATTTTGACCAATATTTTGTTAGAAAGGCTTTTCTTAAATTGTTTTAAGAGTCACAGAGTCCTGCAGTCCCTGGAAAAAGCCTGTGATGAACTGTATCATTTGTGCGTCAGACCGCGTTTTAGACAATATATTTCTAAAAGATTTAATGAAAATAACAGAATGTACAGTTTTCTTTTCTGGTACGAACAGCGGAAGTCATTTAAAATCTTAAAAACTCTTAAATTAGATGTGTTTGATGAGCTATTACTCCCAAAAAACAGACGTGGGGTTGGGTCCTTCCACTAAACTCCTACTGCTATAGTTCTGTGGCAATTGTCTGCCTGTGCATACGTCATCAATACGTTCACCGGTTGGCGATAGTGTACTGTGATAGTGGTCACTGGTTCCATCTGTTTGAGTTTCGTGTGATGTCTTATCACCAATTTACCCTTTCACAGTATTTCATTCCTCCTCCAGACGATGACCTTGACTAGTTAATTTATCTAGAACCTCTTGTTGACATTTCAGCAGATCGTGACTCAACGTTTTCCTCACTAAACTAAGATTGCTGCTGATACTTTGCTTGCGGTGCCTTGTTCAGCACGTGCCTCATTGACAGTCTGAGCTATCGCTTTCCTTAGCTCAACTTCAAATATTTCAGTAATTTAATTAACCTTTTCTTTTAAAAAATTCTCTCTTTTGCTTTCGGTCTCGGCACATACATTTTGAATGCGCGACATTACTTCTTTTACTGTGAGCTTCAGGCTATTTAACACTAGTTGCAAAGTGTCAAAACTTTTGGACAAGTCTTTTAACTTTGCAGTAAGGCCCTTGATGGTTTCCTACAAACCTCATATTTCGGTATTTATGTGATCCAAGTCACATCCTAACACTTCTGCTACGTGTTTAGCCACTTTTAACAGTCAGATCTGATTCTTAACTTGTTCACTGACTTGCTCCTCTTGTTGCTTAAAGTAGGAAAATCATTAGAAGCGACGTCTTGCTTATGACTCATAGAGGATAGGTTACTATTCACTGTTTATTATTTTTGACTCATGGTCTCTTGTTGTGGTTTTAGTGTCGAAAAGTCATTAGAGATGCGAACCGTAGTGAAGTTAGCTTTGAAAAGCGCGCCACAGCGCGTGGCGTGAAGCAGTCGCCCTCCGTTTTCTGGCAGTGGCTCCGTTGTCGCAATTGAAGGCTTTGGTGTCTCCCTCTAGCGGGAAAGGGGAAAAGTGGGCTGTACGCGTGGGTTTAAGATGTGGCTGTATGGACTTTCAGGTAGTGTTGGCAATCACGGCATCAAGAAGCGACTTCTCTGCCGGTCCACGACGACCTGGTTGCTGGCCGGCTCCCACGCTACTTGGAGGCACGCGACGACGATGACGTCATTGAAGAGACGACGGCGGAGGAGGTGTCGTCCATCCTGCGTGCCCTGAACCCCAGGGAAGCTGCGGGCCCAGAGGTTGCCGCCGGTGGCTGTCACTCATCTCGCCGTCGTCTTTAATGTAATCCTCCGGTCCTGCACTTTTCCTCAGTCCTGGAAGCATGCAGAGATCGTGGCGATTCCGAAGATGTGGAAGGATCTGCGTCAGCCCGCGAACTACAGACCTATTAGTTTACTGCCGGTCTCTGAAAGGGTGTACATCAAGCGGCTGCAGCGCTGCGTTGACGAGGAAGGCCTCCTGCCCGAAGAGCAGTTCGGATTTCACAGGGGCCACTCGGCAGTTCACCAACTCCTACGGCTAGTGGAAGATGCGTTCGTCGCCCTCGAGCAGCGCGAGTTCTTCGGCGCGGTGTTCCTGGACGTGTCGCGTGCTTTCCACAGTGTGTGGCACCGCGGCCTCTTGTTCAAACTTTTTGAACTTGGGGTCCCGACGTCGCACGTCCGTCTCATCCATTCCTATCTTGCCGATAGGACCTTCCATGTGCGGGCCGCGCACGGCTTGTCCTCCGTCCGCCGCATCAACGCCGGTGTGCCACAGGGCTCGGTCTTGGGACCACTCCTGTATTCGCTGTACACTTCTGATGCGCCGAAGATCGACCGCGTGCGGCTCCCCCTGTACGCGGATGACACGGCTCTATATACGAGGTGCCTCAATGCCGCCGTCATGCGCCGCCGTCTGCAGCTCGCCGTTGACACCCTGGCAGCCCGGGCCGTCAAGTGGCGTCTACAATTCAATGGGGCCAAGACGCACTTCCTGATCGTCACCAGGCGACTCGTTCCTGCGGGTCTGCAACCGCTCACCGTCGGTGGCAGCCCTATCCCGTGGCGTCCGACCGCGCATTACCTCGGCGTCACTATCGACCGCCGACTCACGTGAGTTCCGCACATCCGCAAAGTGAAGGCCAAAGTGCGGAACCGGCTCCGCCCGATGGTGAACCCCGGCTCCCGACTACCACCGCGTCTGGGCATCACTCTCTACAAGGCGCTGCTCCGCCCTGTACTCCAATACGCCGCCGTCGCCTGGGGGAACGCCGCCGACACGAACCTGAAGAAGCTGGAGACACTGCAGAAACGCATCCTTCGGCTGGCCTTGCACCTGCCTTACGATTTCCCCACCGCTCATCATCACGACATCGCGAAAGTACCTCTGCTCCGTGACCTCTTCCAGGCGGCCGCCCGCACCTTTTACGAACGTGCTGGCCGGTCACACAACACCCAAATCCGGACGCTGGGCCGCAAACTGCCGCGCAGCGTCAACACCCGCTGGCCACACCTGCTCGCTGCATAGCTAGCACTGCAGAACTGTGCTGAGGAGACACCCAAGAAGACATTCCACATGTGAAGACGCATTACATCGGCATGCATGGGAGGCAAAGCACTAACTGCTGCGAACTCCATCACACGTCGGAGGACAAGTTATCTCCGTGCAGATCCACGCGATGGACAGCACGCACACCGCAGCATCAGCGTCAGCGACGCGAGCAGCGGCTCCGTGGTATGAGGCGTTAACTGCTCGTCGCGGAAGGAATCTTTCTGAGCGTGGGTCCACAAGGGGCCTAATCTGCTGTTCGGCCGTATGCTGTCGACCGGCGAGGAGGTTCTGAAAATCGGCGCGCCTTCCTGCGTCCGTTGAAACGCAAGGCAGCGGGCGGCTCAGCAGAGCATTTGGAGGCGCTGCGTTGGTTCAGTCCTGGGAGTCGTAACGCACCAGAAGTTGAGTATTGATCGTTAACAGATTTTATGGAGTTTAATTGAGTTCAATTTACTTATTCTTGTTAATTATACCAGCCGTATTTTGTTTTAGATTTCCCGCCATTCGTTCTCGTCCGCCCACCCATGGTAATATTAGAAAGGGAGGTCCGTTTGTCCCCTTTTGGGGGGGGGGGGGGGGGAGTGAGAGTAAATCTGTGGTTCGGATTGCTTCTTTCCCCTCCCAGCTTACCTACGGGTTTATTCGACTGTTAGCCTCTGCCATGTCTGTGAAAGTCTACGGCACCAATGACTGTACTGTTTAGAATGCAAGGCACTGAGACCTGAGCCATTCTCTCGCCTGCCATAACTAGTACTACTAGACTCACGTGTAAAAGGTGCTCTAAGGAAGAAGGAAAAATTCCTTTTGCCTATTGATAAGAACTAGTCAATTGCATAACGAATTCCTGCTCATCTGGAAGCTGCAACTTACGTAAATTTGGGTTTATGTGTACTTGGCTATACGTAAGCAAGGTTGTTAATGTACGCCTTAGTGGATTTTTTTATATTGTTTCTAGTCAGCAAAAACTGTGCTGTGTTTTTCCAATTCAACACCTTTTAAGGCTTTTACTTAACATGCTTATGTGGTTCATACAAGTAATTGGTTATTAGTATGTTTACATGCCATGCAAAGTTCGCCATTTCATTACAGGTAGAAATTGTTGCCTTGAAAGGAGAATGTTGTAAAAGTTCGCAAGTCCTACATGGCGAACGTGTGTGTTTGCCGTACGTTAACTGGCAGAAATTTGTAAAATTTGTTTTTTCATATATTTTGGAAATGTAAATGTTATTAACTGTGAGTGTCTCCCGTGTGCATGACTCATGCGTTTTGGTTTTTCTATTTTGAGAACTTTTGTAAACAGGATTGTCTTTACATGTTGCAGACAAGTTAGAATGGAGTGAAATGAATGGAGTGAAATTCATCTGTAATTTTGCTGAGCTTGAAATATTATACAGAGTCGCGTTGTATACGTTAAATTCCTTGCCTGTACTTGCCTTTTACTGACGTAAAATTTTTTATAATAATTTAATAATTTAAAAGTCCTTTCATATCGTAAATTGTGACTTATTTGTTAAATGATTGTTGTTTTTTATAAATATTGTAAAGCCTTGGACCAAATTTGAATAAAGAGTGTTACTCAAAATTGTGTGTAATTTCACCAGTTATTCCTTGGCACCTATTTCCACTTTACATTTTGTGTATTGATTGAGATTAATAACCATTGGTGAACCAGTAGAAATTTTACGCTTCAAGATGCATTCTAATTTTTGCAAAATCAGTACAGGAGAATCTTGTGCTGTAGTAACAGATTCAGTCGTCAGGGCTAATGCTATTTTATCTACTCCAAAAATGGGGTTAGAAATCAGCGTCTGGTGAATTACTGGATTACAATTCATAGTATTAACTCCAGAAATAGAATAGGAGGTCATAACATTGGATTCTATACACACTTCAGTTCCACCTGGTGACATTGCACAGCTTGCCTTGGCTGAGCCGGTTCTTGTGTTTACATCAACGGACCCACCGTGAACCGTTAGGTTAATCTCATTTACAGTATTAGTCTGTGCCATTTTCAGCAATAACATCATCACAAGGAGTACCAACCTTCTAAAACGTTACCACTTTTACGTAATGCAACTAAAAATATTAGAGAGGTAATGCCTGCCGCTCATTAATACACGTCGCAAAATCTCTCTTTGGCAATAGAAGCCGATCACCGCTAGTCAGCGACGCACACTTCATTATGTGGGTATGCCATCTTGTGAAATTTCTACATACTGTAATTTAATTTCAACGAACCTAAATAAATGTATAAAAACAAGTCTGAACGCCCAAGAAATTTGTTTCTACTGAAATGGATCTACTGAATTTAAAAGCAGTAAGTGATTCTGTTCTCTTCACCTATTGGTGCAGCTGTAGGTCAACAGTGATTAAGATAAGAAATTTGTAACTAATTCCTTTCTTTCCAGATTTTTTTTTTTTTGCTTTTTACAGAGTTCAATACTCGTATTGACCAGAAAACAACGAAATAATTGCAACGTGTACAGCATGAAAATCAAGTCCTGCTTGCGAATACGCCGGTACATCTTTCCCTCTCCAACCAAGAAGAGGAATTACATTGGTAAAGGCAATGATTTGAGAATGTAGATATGTGGACTCATTGTACGCTGCTGGGATAACAAGTTCGCAATTTCTAATGCGCGACCGAGTAAATATTAATTATTACAGATGCGTAATTTTTATCGCTCTTAGACATCGGACTTCGTAATGAAATAATAGCTGCATAATCTGAATAATTTTGTTACCTTTAGTAGTGATCAGCATCAGATGTAGAAAATGGTTGATTATTGTCCGTCGAAAAGCCGTTATTCTGGAAAGCGTTAGATGTACTTACAGAAACTGGAAGCTTTCATTAGTCAGTTGAGAGAATGATAATTATCACTTAAAACACACACACACATGCAACTTACTCAGTTAATGCAAATATTATTAACTAACAATCACAAATGCTTCCATAAGCAATGGCCAAGGCAGAAGAAAGTAAACTAACTGAAGCAGAAAACAAAAAAAAGGCTCAAAACAAGTGATAAACAAGATAGAATAATATTTTATTGATTTTTATCGGAATTGCAGACATAGATGAAGTTTACCTTCTCTCGCCATGTATATTAAAGGTCATTTAATAACAGGCTCCTAATATTCTTTATAATAAAAAAAATTATACACCTCGATGTGTCGTTTCAAGCATTGAAGTTCAGTACATGGTGTTTCATTTATATGTCTTTCGAAACACTTCAGTGTGCCAAAAGCAGGAAAATTAATTTTGTACGAAGCATTGATGGTAGTAGAAGTGTTGAGACAGTTAAGTAAACAAATAGGTAGGATAACTGAAAGTTGAGAACAGGCGTTATCAAAAATTCAAAGCTTTAAGATGAAACGATGATGCAACAGTAATAGATATGACTATGGTGATAGCATTGTTGTTGAAGGAGAAAATACATTTGATGACAGCAGTAAGGTTGTTGTTGGCACCATTTATAGACTTATCTTTTGCCAAAAACAGCAGACTGTTAAAGAAGATTCACAAATATGCTGCAACTAAAAGTGTTATACAAAAGTGTGAACAATTTGCAGAGCTATATATCAAAAGTATTTGTAGTGAAAGTGATGGTAGTTTCAAGATGTTGGCTAGACAGTACAACGAAAGGTCAATGAATAATTTAACTGATTTTGAGAATGCCTGTTTTGACAGAAACTTGATAAGGTTGGCAACTATTGTGTGGAGAGATGTGTTTGTAAGGACAAAGTTCCAAGTAGTATAATTATCTGGAGTTTTACTCGGCAGTTTATTAAGGGGAAACTGTTTTGTTCCTCAGCGGTGTACTCTGATAAAACTTTCTGTACTGGAGAGACAAAACAATCTTTTATATACGGAAAGGCGACAGTTTTTGAAGCGGATATTGTAGAAACAATACTGAAAAGCATGTTCACTAACATTTGAAGAGCATGTACACTAACATTTCAGTGACCAGAGGATCATGAATCCTATTCATGATTTGGGTGTGATGAACGCATGGTCTCGAACCAATGTGGCATTACTTCAGAAATTTTTACCCTTTCATGCTGCATGCATTCTTCAATTTATCCATCCCTAATTACATGTTATCCTCTACTGCCAATCTCTATTCTGCCGATTAATTAAGAATCATTTTATTAGAAATTAAGAATAGTAGGAAATAAAATGTAATATCTCAGTAGAAGGAAAAAACATTAACATTTTCTGTTTCCTTAATGAGAAATTTTCTGGTATTTTTGGAAAGTAATATGTTTTCTGTTATGTTTGTTTGAAAATGTTGAGTCATGACATAAGATTTTTTATGCATCTCTATCTTTTAATTTATTTGAAGTCAAGGAAGTAAAAGATGAAATATTTACCATATTTGAAAATTATCGTGCTATCTTGATGAAATATCAGGTATGCTAGAATATATTCAAGCTTTTTTAAAGAAATGTGACTAGTTTGGGAGAAATAACACATTTTTTAAAAGTGTCTGTTCTGAAGAAATAGTATGAAGAGTGGGCATTTTATATTTTTAAAACTAGATGAGTTCATGATGTAAATATACAGCAAATTTGGCCTTGATTAAGGAACTATTGGACATTTTAATGAAATTTGTTTATCTAACAAACTATTCCCACACAGATGGTTTGTCAGACTCAGTGATATTTTACTGTAACATTGTGGGTGTTTGTAGTTTGTAAGTTTGATTTTTGTAGACGCATCTGAAGGGGTTAATCAAAAACTTTGTTGAGAGTGGTGATATTTCAGCTTTCAGATTGTATCAACATTTTTTTTATCACTGTCATTTTGCAATGAACGTTCATTGCAGAAATGCCTGGAATGACCAGACTAAAATGGTAAACATATTATGAAAGCTGGATGTTATACTGGTATTTACATGAGAAATGTTGAAGAAGAGTTGATGTGGTAATGTATAAAGTTATTTATTTGGAGAATGTGCTGTGCAGAAATGAGTATGGTTTGGAAGCTATGATCAGAATAACATTTTAACTTACGTATTACGTTGAGGCCATCGTATTTTTTAGTTTATGTGAATATTGTATGTCATTTTCGTCGATATGCACAAAGAGTTTTGATGATTCCAACAGAGATGGTGATGTTAATGGTGGTGTTGTGCTGATGATGGGTTATGGATTTAATGTGTTCTGAGTTGTAGTGTTTCGTATTCTTTATTTCAATTTTATACATGTTTTGAACATAAATTAGTTTATTCTGTGCTCTCAGTTATGATAATTGTATCTGTTTATGCAAAGATGATTCTGTGATGTAATTGCGAGCCTAATAGTTCAAAATACTTGGAATTTCAGTTACCAGTTTTGTAATGATGGCATGTTCCTCGGATGAAGAAATTATGGTAGCTAAATGTATTAGATGATGGATAAATTAATGTTGTAGCTGACTGTAATTTTTAGTACCATCTCATTGCAATTTTTCAAACAATTGCCTGACATACACTTTGTGACAAAAAAAAGATGCACCACGAATGAGTTATGTAAACGAGTCCCAAATTGAATACTCATATAGGTATCCGCAGAAAATGCTAAATTGTAAACTTTGGCGGCTCATGGATGAATGTGTGACACCGCAGCGCAGTTTCACTGTACAGCTGGCACGAATAATGAACAGGGCACATGTCGATTCCAGGGCATAAATACTTTGCGAATTTCGTGTCGTGTACTCAACTGGACAGTAACTATGCCTCGCAGACAGGCGAGTGAACAATATACGCAGATGTCAATATTTGAGAGAGGACGTGTAGTTGGTGTCAAAGAAGCCGATTGAAGTAATCGACGAGTCGCTCCGCATGTGACAAGGAGCGATGTCACTATTCGTCAATATTGGCAGGAATGAGTGAACCGTTGCTGAACATAGCGTGAAGAAGGAAACGGTCAACTTAGAGAGACAACAGATTGTGAGGACCAAGCGCCGGCCACTGTGGCCGAGCGGGTTTAGGCGCTTCAGTCTGGAACCGCGCTGCTGCTAAGGTCGCAGGTTCGAATCTTGCTTCGGGCATGGATGTGTGTGATGTATGTGATGTGAGGTTAGTTAGGTCTAAGTAGTTCTAAGTCTAGGGGACTGATGACCTCAGATGTTAAGTCCCATAGTGCTTAGAGCTATTTGAACCTTTTTTTTGTTTTATTGACCAAGCAATAATTTTTTCTTTATTGTCAAACTGACATTGAAAGAGGATGTTTCTAAAGAATTTACATAAATGTTGATTAGCTAGGCAATTGCCCATTGTGAGGTCAACTTACTCTTTGCAAAATTTGTTATTAAAGCTGAAGTAGTTATGTGATAGCACTAAGGTGAGAGGTTTAACAAGCTCATAAATTTCAGGTAGACTGACCTTTTAATATTTAAACAAGTTATTTCTAAATTCTGAGACTTTTCTTTTACTGGTGTATTTGTATAAAAGTCAACTATATCAAAGAATGCGAATCAGGCTGTGTTTGGTATGAGAATGTCTGATATTTTCTGAAAACTCAAAGCTACTGTTCACATAAAAATTATCTTCAAATTTAAAGGCCTTTGTTAAGGTCTCATTTGTTTTTTGTACTCATTTTATAGAAAGGGCTTACAAGCAGTTCATAAGCTGACGTACAAGACAGTGTTCTTTGAGAATCTTTGGTTACGATTGAAGTTTTGAATCTGAAGGATTCATTATTGTTTATTCAGATTTTTCAAATGAGGTTAGGAGAAAGTTGCACTCCTTGTGGGTTTTTTAAGATTAGCCTGTAATTTTAGCGTTGGATCGGAATTTATGTTGTTTGTTTCTGAGAAATATATTGTCTTATTTATTATTCATGCTAGTGTCTTCATACATTATTACTGCAGAGTTTGCTTTACCTGCTGTAAGCACAAGTGCTTTATTGTCCGGTAGATTTATATCTATTTTTCTGAGATCATTTGATTCTCGTGAAACCTGGCATTGTGCCTTTTTTGTGATCATATGTTTCTGGATTAGTTTGCTTATTTCATTACCTGCTGCATAGCAATTATTTAATTTGGCTATGTCACATGCAAGTTTGGTTTTAACAACTAGATCTTTAATGTTATTTTTATTTGTGTTGGCTGCAGTGTTACGTTCTAGGCCCTTGTTTAGCAAGTTTTGTGCAGATTCAGAGAAATTAATAGATGTGGAGCTGATAACTGAATCAGTCTTCGCCAGATGCTGGGTTATTGTATGATTTCTGCCTTGAAATTAGGGCTAATTAAATTTACAATACATACGAAATGCAGAGGCAACAGCTGGTTACTTGGTTCTAAATAAAGTACATATAACCATATGTTCAAAATCTCTTTTTGTTTGTATTTATCTCTTATTTCGATACGTAATCAATATGGTTTACTCTTGCCAATTGTGAACTTTTACTACTGTTTTTGGTATTCACTTTGGTATACTTGTGGCTGTTTGCAGTATTTCCCACAGTGTAATTCGCTAAAGAAGCAGTGGTGTTCTCCAAACATATGAAAATGTATAGGTGTTCCACCTAACTTTACCACTTCATATACACTCCTGGAAATTTAAATAAGAACACCGTGAATTCATTGTCCCAGGAAGGGGAAACTTTATTGACACAATCCTGGGGTCAGATACATCACATGATCACACTGACAGAACCACAGGCACATAGACACAGGCAACAGAGCATGCACAATGTCGGCACTAGTACAGTGTATATCCACCTTTCGCAGCAATGCAGGCTGCTATTCTCCCATGGAGACGATCGTAGAGACGCTGGATGTAGTCCTGTGGAACGGCTTGCCATGCCATTTCCACCTGGCGCCTCAGTTGGACCAGCGTTCGTGCTGGACGTGCAGACCGCGTGAGACGACGCTTCATCCAGTCCCAAACATGCTCAATGGGGGACAGATCCGGAGATCTTGCTGGTCAGGGTAGTTGAATTACACCTTCTAGAGCACGTTGGGTGGCACGGGATACATGCGGACGTGCATTGTCCTGTTGGAACAGCAAGTTCCCTTGCCGGTCTAGGAAGGGTAGAACGATGGGTTCGATGACGGTTTGGACGTACCGTGCACTATTCAGTATCCCCTCGACGATCACCAGAGGTGTACGGCCAATGTAGGAGATCGCTCCCCACACCATGATGCCGGGTGTTAGCCCTGTGTGCCTCGGTCGTATGCAGTCCTGATTGTGGCGCTCACCTGCACGGCGCCAAACACGCATACGACCATCATTGGCACCAAGGCAGAAGCGACTCTCGTCGCTGAAGACGACACGTCTCCATTCGTCCCTCCATTCACGCCTGTCGCGACACCACTGGAGGCGGGCTGCACGATGTTGGGGCGTGAGCGGAAGACGGCCTAACGGTGTGCGGGACCGTAGCCCAGCTTCATGGAGACGGTTGCGAATGGTCCTCGCCGATACCTCAGGAGCAACAGTGTCCCTAATTTGCTGGGAAGTGGCGGTGCAGTCCCCTACGGCACTGAGTAGGATCCTACGGTCTTGGCGTGCATCCGTGCGTCGCTGCGGTCCGGTCCCAGGTCGACGGGCACGTGCACCTTCCGCCGACCACTGGCGACAACGTCGATGTACTGTGGAGACCTCACGCCCCACGTGTTGAGCAATTCGGCGGTACGTCCACCCGGCCTCCCGCATGCCCACTATACGCCCTCGCTCAAAGTCCGTCAACTGCACATACGGTTCACGTCCACGCTGTCGCGGCATGCTACCAGTGTTAGACTGCGATGGAGCTCCGTATGCCACGGCAAACTGGCTGACACTGACGGCGGCGGTGCACAAATGCCGCGCAGCTAGCGCCATTCGACGGCCAACACCGCGGTTCCTGGTGTGTCCGCTGTGCCGTGCGCGTGATCATTGCTTGTACAGCCCTCTCGCAGTGTCCGGAGCAAGTATGGTGGGTCTGACACACCGGTGTCAATGTGTTCTTTTTTCCATTTCCAGGAGTGTATTTCCGAAATGAAACAAAAATGTGAAAAATGCAATTGGTCAGGGATGCTCCTATGTCATGGGCTAACAAAATGGGCAGGAATGCACAGTCCCTACAAATAAACAAACGTCACTTTCTTTACAAAGTTTTGTTTTTTTAATAGCACGTGGATGCTTATTCTACAGCAATTAAAACTAGAGCTACAATTAGTGATGACCGACTTGGTGTCACGGCTGAAAACCTTATACTTTCTGGAATACTTAGACTTTAAATAATAGAAACGGTGCCACAGATTCTGCAGTGATGCCGTAATGTGGGTTGCCTGCCGTAGGCAAACTATGCTCTATGTATTACCGCAGAAACTTTGGTGTCGTTGCCATCCTCTAAAGTGTACGTATTTCGGAAGATATAAGTTTTAGAACAGTAAAAACAAGTTTCCATCTCTAATTGTACCTCTAGTTCTAATTTCCGCAGAAAAAAACAAACATTTGCCATTAAAAATGTATCTTTGTGTGAAGCTGATGTTTGTTTCGTTTATGAGTAATGAATTCCTGCCCATTGTGTGAGCCCGTGACATAAGTGCATCCCTGGCCAATTTCATTTCTCACATTTTTTTTTCGATTCGTAGATAGTTGGCAGAGTTAGATGGTACACCCTGTACCAAGGACGGTAAAGACTACCGAAGTATATACTCCGGCACTTGTAAATGGATTTACATACAGCTTGATTCCATCACAATGTTACGAAATTTCCGGGATAATGGAGAAGGTTTAAATGTATCAATTTTAGGTAATTGTTCCAGCTTCGGTAACTAACGAATCGAAAGTTACAAGGGAAGATGATTCTGATACCTCTGACATTGGAATACATGTACCGGTACTGTTGTTGCTAAGAATGTATCGCACACAACTTTAATAGGTGGTAGTAAGGAGCAAACTAAAAAAACGTGCAGTAAACATGGACTCTAAAATGTTTGCTTTAAGAGCTCTGAGCACTTGTTCAATTGAGGAGACGTGCTTCACACTAGCAAAATTGAACAATCACTCATAGCTCCTCAGGTGCGCATTTTACAACCCATGTATACTAGACTTTTTTCTTGTTTTGGTCCATACTACCACCTCTGAAAATTTGCATACCCTACATTCTTAGCAACAACTGTACCGGTACATGTATTCCAATGTCAGAGGTATCTGAATAATTTTCGCTTGTAACTTGCGATTGGTTAGTTTCCAAAGCAGAGACCTTTACCTAAAATTGATATATTTATCCATCTCCATCATCTTTGAAAGTTAGTAACATCAATACGGAATATACACATTTACAGGAGAAGGCTCCTATAACTTTGACGCTCTGTAGCGTCGTTGGATGACGTTTACGACCATGTGTTCCTATCCAAAGTATTATGTGCTCACTTACCTCTACAACTTCTAGAAGTTTGTAAAGAGAATTTCTGAACACCCTTTTTATCGGTACTACATTTTGGTGTATTTAACTCCCACTCGACAAACGTTTGTGCCGTACCTCAATTCCTTTGGGCCTTTGTTTTGTTAGAACTGTAAACTTCGTATTTTGTTTTTGTTCTTATGATACAATAAATCCTGAGTTCTTTTACAGAATTGTGATGAAATATAAAAATCCGTTTTATTACAGAAAATTATAGTTAAGTTTTCTATATCATGCTCAACTGATACAGATGTTTTGTCATGCCTCACACTAATAAAAACTACATATTTAAAAAAAGCTTTTGATATAAAAACTTATTTATGTTCTTGCGAACTTTGCTTCCACAATTATACAGGATGACTATGTGTTTGGAAATTTATATTTCTTAGGGTCACAAAATGTCATGTGTCTGCTGTGTATGGCATTCAGCGAAGGTGTTGTTGTAACGATCCAAGCTTAATAGTCTCTTATCCAAACTGAATTTACCAGTGCTGGTTTCTCTATTTATCTGTCCGATACTACTTTTGTTCATAATTGCACGATGCTCGGTTTTACAGGACAGCTAGGTATTTTTACGTACTATTCTGTTGTTTCTCTTCATTTATTTTTTCTTGAGGCCCATGACAACATTTTATATACCCAAAATGCAAAAATGTGAAAACTTTGAAGATTTAGTCTTCCTGCTACATACATACTTAATTTAAACACAAATCAAATTCAGCTGCATTTATAAAACTTAATACAAATCATATTTTACAGTAAAACAAGAATTAATGTTCTTTATTGTGCACTATGCACTTCACAGCTTGTATTTAAATCTTTGTTGTCATCATGTAATTTGGGGACGCGATTGTCCTTGGTCTTGAGTTCACGCCATGTGGCGTTAACAGTTTTGGTTGCGAGGCAGTCATGTTACGGGCAGCTGTTATATCAGACACCATATACAGGATTATTGCTACTGATGATGAAGCTCTTTTAAGATTGTGTCAAAGTTCAGATGCATTACGTGTGAACCTTTTGTTTGTGATCCAAAACAGATTTACCAAAATCGTTACGCAAGTAAACTTCATAATAAAATATGTGGAGAGCATAAAATGTGTTTCAGTTAACAAAATAGAACCCAGACTTGAATTTTGGAATGTTCGAAGGAAATTTTGTTACCCCTAGCTTACAGCTGCCAGAAGAGGATAAGTAAATTAACTGTAGTCTCTACCACGGCTTCAAGAAACTATCTTTAGTATTACATCCTAAGTGGGCTTTGGACCCACGATCGGTAATGTCTTTACCCAGTAATCAAAATGTCCTCCGCCTCTCGTTCAAACCTCACCACTGCTTAAATTTTGCATACAAATCAACAACACTGGTGGCCGATGACTTCCAGCGTAAGAAGGCATCATCGCTCTGCCAACGGACCTATCAAAGAGGGCAGAGGAGCGGACACAGGTTCAGTCCACTCTCTTGCCCTTGCAGTGGGAAACTGCCTCTAAAAGGCGGAAGAAACAGCCATCATCAACGGCATAGGTATGCAGAAGGCAACGGAAACCACTGCATTAAAGAAACGTACTTACATTGAAAAAATCGTCATGATGATCTTCCCATTGCCAATAGGTTCTGGACTAGGGGACTGCAAAAGGGAAGGTAACCACCAGATAAAGACTGAGTAATAAACGTAAGGATAATGTTCTGTGAATTGGGGCGTGGAATGTCGGAAGTTTAAATGTGGCAGGGAAGCTATAAACCTGAAAACTGAAGTGCTGACACTCAATCAAGATATATTGAGGATCATTAAAGTGGGAAGAAGACAAGGGTTTCTGATCAGACGAGTATAGGATAATATTAACAGCATCAGAAAATAGTAGAATGGGAGTAGGATTCATTGTGAGTAGGAAGGTAGGGCAGAGAGTACGTTACTGTGAACGGTTCAATGATAGGATTCCTCTCATCAGAATCGACTGCAAACCAACACTGACAACAACAGTTCAGTTGTACATGCCGACGTCGCAAGCAGAGGTTGAAGGGACAGAGAAAGTGTACGAAGATGTTGACAGATAATTTAGTATGTAAAAATCTAATAACCATGGAGTGTTGGAATGCGGTTGTAGGGGAGAGAGTAGAAGAAAGTGTTACGGAGCAATGTTGGTGTGGTAGTAGGAATGAGAGAGTAGAAAGACTAATTGACTTCTGCAATAACGTCAGTTCTTAACAGCGAGTACTCTGTTCAATAATCACAAGAGGAGGAAATGTACTTGGAAAAGGCTTGGAGATATGGGAAGATTTCTGATAGATTACATCATTGTCAGGAAAAGATTCCGAAATCGGGTATTGGACTGCAAGGTGGACCTAGGAGCAGATAAAGACTCAGTTCACAATTTAGTAATGATGAGGAGCAGGTTGAAGTTAAAGAGACTAGTCAGGAAGAAAGAATGTGCAAAGAAGTGGGATACGAGAGTAGTTAGGAATGAAGAGATACACTTGAAGTTATCTGAGGCTGTAGCCACTGCCTTGAGAAATAGCTGCGTAAGCAGTTGAGTTGGAGAGAAAAAAGGGTAATCACAGAAGTTGGAAAGAAAAATGTAGGCAAAGGAAGGAAACTGCGAAGAAACCATGGATAGCAGATGAAATACTACAGCTGATCGACAAAAGAAGGAAGCACAAAATTGTTTAGAGAAATTCAGGAATACAGAAATACAAGTCACATACAAATCACTTAGGAATAAAATAAACAGGAAGTGTAGGGAAGCTAAGGCAAAACTCCTGCAAGAAAAAATTGAAGAAATCGAGAAAGAAATGATTGTCGGAAGGACGGAATCATCATAGAGAAAAGTCAAAACAGCTTTCGCTGACATTAATAGCAAGGGTGGTAGCATTCAGAGTGCAATAGGAATTTCACTGTTAAATGCAGAGGAAAGAGCGAATAGGTGTAAAGAGTACGATGAAGGCCTCTATGAGGGGGAAAACTTGTCTCATGATGTGACAGAAGCCGAAATAGACGTCGATGGGGAAAGACAGGGTATGAATGTGAAACAGCTTTGGAAGACTTACATCAAATAAGCAGAAGGGTCAGATAACATCGCATCTTAATTTCTAACATCACTGGGAGAAGTGGCGACAAAATGACGTTTCATGCAGGTGGGTACAAGAACTGTACCTTAAGACTTTTGGAAAAACATCTCCGAAGACTGCAAGAGCCGACAGTTGCGAGAGTTACTGTACAATCGGCTTGGTAGCTCACGCATCCAAGTTGCTTTCAAGAAAAATATACGGAAGAATGAAAAAGAAAACTGAGGATCTGTTAGATGCAGTCTGGCTTTAGGACAGGTAAAGGCACCAAAGAGGCTGTTTTGACGTTGCGGTTGGTAGCGGCAGCAAGATTGAAGAAAAATCGAGATACGTTCGTACTATCTGTCGACGTGGAAAGAGAGTTAGACAATGTAAAATGGTGCAGATATTCGAAAGTCTGAGGAAAATATGGGTAAGCTTTAGGAAAAACCGGGTAATATACAATATGTACAAGAACAAAGGGGGAAAAATAAGAGTGGAAGACCAAGGACTAAGTACTCGGATTAAAAAGGGTGTAACATACGGATGTAGGCTTTCGCCCCTACTGTTCAATCTATATATCGAAGAAGCAATGAAGGGAAAAAACGAAGGTTCAAGAGTGGGTTTAAAATTCAGGTTGAAAGGATATAAGTGATCGCATTGGCTTATGACATTACTGTTCTCGGTGATAATGAAGTCGAATTACAGGATATGTTGAATGGAATGAACAGTCTAATGAGTACAGGATCGGGAGAGTAAACCCACGAAAGACGAAAGTAACGAGAAGTAGCAGAAATGAGAACAGCGAGAAAATTAACATCAGTATCGGGGATCAGGAAGTGTACGAAGTTAAGGAATTCTTCTGGCCAGGCAGCAAAATAACCCATGACAGTCGGAGCAAGGAGGACATAAAAAGCACACCAGCAGTGGCCAAAAGGGCGTTCCTCGACAAGAGAAGTTTGCCGGTACCAAGGAGGA
This sequence comes from Schistocerca gregaria, assembly GCF_023897955.1. Taxonomy (NCBI): domain Eukaryota; kingdom Metazoa; phylum Arthropoda; class Insecta; order Orthoptera; family Acrididae; genus Schistocerca; species Schistocerca gregaria. The sequence continues at coordinate 1,193,906,067 of NC_064920.1, forward strand.
AATTTCTCATAATGTACGTTCGGAGCACAACTGTTCCTATTAGTAAGAGATGCACTGTGGGAAAACTGGAAGAAAAGGAAGTTGAAAATTAGGTGGTCTGACGAGGTAAGTAAGGCATGACGAGGTTCTCCATAAATGGGCGAGGAAAAGAATACACGGAAAATACTGACAAGTAGAAGGGACAGGAAGATAGGACGTCTTTTATGACATCAGGAAATAACTTCCATTGTCTTTGAGGGAGCTGTAAGGGGGTAAAAACTGTAGAGGAAGACAGAGATTGGAATACATCCAGCGAATAGTTGAGGAAGTAGTTTGCAAGTGCTGCTCTGAGATGAAAAGATTGGCACAGAAGGCGAACTCGTGGCGGGCTGCTTCAAACGCGTCAGAAGACTGAAGACGAAAAGAAAATAGCTTTACGATTCAAACTGCAATTTCAGCTTATTTAATTATTAACTTTATCAGCAAGCCAACGGTAGACAGTAATTAGATTTGGAAGACAACTGCTAAAGACTGATAGAAATCTAAGTATAAACACATTAACTTTAAAACTAACAGTTGTACTTCTCTCTCCAGTTGATTTCCTGTGATGCTGCCTTGAAACTTTCTGTTGCCTGCTCTTCAATTACTCGTTTATGATGCCAGTTCGCTGTAATCAGGTACATGTGGCTAGTTCTGCATCATGGTCGGAAGCGCCAGTCACTACTGGAGCCGCGCGGTTAGAGGCACCATGTCCAGGATTGCACGGCCCCTCCCGCCGGAGGTTCGATTCCTTCCCCGGGCATGGGTGTGTGTGTTGTTCTTAGCATAAGTTAGTTTAAGTAGTGTGTAAGACTAGAGAGCGATGACATCAGGAGTTTGGTCTCTTAGGAATTCACACACATTTCAACATTTTCACTTCTGGATAAACAGTATATTATTCATTAATTATGCAATTTATAATGTAACACTTCTTTGTGTAGGTTTTCTCTGGAAGGATTAGCGAGCTTCGTTTGCAGTCTATGTGCATTTTGGCACAACGGAATGCAGGTAGTTTCTCAGGAAACGACCGAAATACTAACTTAAGTTAAATTTTTTTAAGCTAGGTAGAAATGGAGGAATTAGCAGCAGTTGCTCTGTGTCGCAAGAAACAGTTTGATGTACGCCATTGAGAAAAGACACACTCAACGGCATACGATGCGAACTCTAGTGCCATCTTGTGGTGAAAAATTAAGTTATTTGGAAAATCATTGACAAACGATTCGAGTGCCATCTGAGAGTGTGTGAAATGAGCTTGAAACAGAATTTCGGAGACCTTTTTAAATCTCGTGCCATGAATAAAACGATTAAAAATAAAATATTCTTTGTTTCGGATACATAACAGTGCTATGCACAATTTACTGTGTTTTTCGTGTGGAGATAAGGGTAAGATGGCGTATGTGAGTGTACAAACGTTTTTAGGGTTTGTATTGATATGTGGACTGCGGTATAGCACATTACAGGAATGAGTTATATTTCATTATCCATTTTTCTGGATACTATTTGTTGTGATAGAGGTAGTAAACTAACCTGAATCGGATCACCGCATCACACCTGCTTGGCATCGATTACGACTAACAGTGTAGCTTATCAGCACAACTTCAAGGAAGCAAAAATGAAAAGTCCACTTCACGGGATTAGACTGAATGCGTGACTTATGTGGTGGCTCTGGTGATATAGTAATATAATGAGAGCCGCGCGGGATTAGCCGAGCGGTGTCAGGCGCTGCAGTCATGGACTGTGCGGCTGGTCCCGGCGGAGGTTCGAGCCCTCCCTCGGCATGGGTGTGTGTTTGTCCTTAGGATAATTTAGGTTAAATAGTGTGTAAGCGTAGGGACTGATGACCTTAGCAGTTAAGTCCCATAAGATTTCCCATACACATTACACTGAGATTATAGAAGAAAGAGTGTGTTAGTTGGGTGCTTTTGGTCACATGGGCGTCCCCATGTTTCTCTGTGTAAGTCTCCTAGGGTCTGACAAGAGAGATGTGATAACAATTTAAAACTGAATATATACTTTCGGAACCTGCGAACTGCTAGTTGTTACTCTCTAAAGCAGCCAAGGGAATATTAAAAAGTGTGAAACATGGAAAGTAAAATGTGCCAGCTACAGTGATAACTAGCTTTCCAAAAACAAACTCGCCTTATTTTCGGATACAGGGCTATCGGCACGGTATCCTGGCGACTGCGTCTTCCACAAACCTTGCTGCAAACAGTACTTGGTTCGCTTCACCGACGTTCGATTTATACGGTTATTATTGTTGTACTGTTACTGTTTCTGATGTAGTAATAGCATTACAAAATACGAATTAGTTGTCTGTTATTGTACTGCTTTAATGTGTAATTCTGATGGAAAAATTTACAACGTAAGTCATGTTATAAGTGTTCAGTAATACTTCCTGAACGTTTCTTTTCTCTGAATTTTTCACAGAATTAATATTAAGCACCAACGAATATCATATGCTTTCGTTTGTCTGCATTGGAGTATAATAAGAACTCATTTGTTTCCAAGAATATTTGAAAGTTTTCTCTGTCGATCTACATCTAGATCTAACATCTATACTCCGAAAGCCACCTTATGGTGTGTGGTTGGGGGTATTTTGTACACACCGTCACTTCCTCCTTTTCCTGTTCCAGTCGCCCATGGTTCGCGGGTAGAAAGACTGTAGGTAAGCTTCCGTGTTGGTTCGAATCTCTCTAATTTTATCTTCATGGTCTTTTAGTGTGGTGTATACAGGAGGATTCCAATGGCCTTGCCGCAGGAGTAACACCGGTTCCCGTCAGATCACCGAAGTTAAGCGCAGTCGGGCTGGGCTAGCACTCGGATGGGTGACCATCGGATCTGCCGAGGGCTGTTCGCAAGCGGGGTGCACTCAGCCCCTGTGAGGCAAACTGAGGAGGTACTTAACTGAGAAGTAGCGGCTCCGGTCTCGGAAACCGACATACGGCCGGGAGGGTGGTGTGCTCACCACGTGCCCCTCCATGTCCGCATCCAGTGACGCCTGTGGGCTGAGGAGACTCGGCGGCCGGTCGGTGCCGTTCGGCCTTCATGGTCTGTTCCTGACGAGTTTATACAGGAGGAATCAATGCATTGGTTGCATCTTTTAGGAACGTCCATTTTAACAGTAGACCATATCGTGATGCAGAATGTCTCACTTACAGCGTCTGCCACAGAATGGATCAGTAACGAAAAATGCTACTCTTCTTTGGGTCTCCTCTGTTCCCCCTATCAATGCCATCTGGTGCGGATCCCAGGACGACGAGCAATATTCAGCTATTGGTTGGACGAGTGTTTTGTAAGTTACTTCGTTGGTTGGTGGACTACATTTCCCCATGATTCTTCAAATGAATCGCAGTCTGGTATCTGTCTTCTCGTTACGCTTCATATTGCTCTTTACATAACTGCTTATGTCGAGAGCCAACTGACACTCCATGTACCAAGCGCCGATCCTCCACAGGTCTCCCTGCAGTTCACAATTTTCTAGCATCGCGGCTGTTATGTAAAGCACCAACCACCAAAAAGCCTCATGGAATTTCTTATATTATCTACTATGCCATTTACATATATTGTGAAATTTGCCTTTGGGACAAGCCTGAAGTTACTTTTAACATCTCAAGACTTCTCAAGACTTCTTCGTTCAGAGTGACATGCTCCGTTCTGATTGCTATGAACTCCTAAATAAAACCACATCGTTCGCCTGATACTCCATACGCTCTTACTTAGCATTTATATGTTGTATTTAGTATCTGTATACTGTAATGGCTATAAATATCTTTTTCAGTTCACAAACTCAGGCTTGCAGTTGTTGAACTAAGCGAAAGTTTTGATCTCGATATTATTTTAATGTATATGGTAAATGCTACTTCTTCATATCTCCCCTACAATACTATTAATTTATGGTCATGTGTATTATTGTATTGCATATTATTGTTATTATTTATATCACGTATATTTATAAATACACACATCAAACAAAATTTTCTATCACCTCGGTTCCGAGAGGTCCGGAACCTGTTCAGAAAATTGGAATTGACATCTACATAAACATGTTGTCCGCCCTCTTTATTGCTCATGACAACTACACGCTGATGTTGTACCAACATATAGCGAGACCTTCACAGGTGTTGGTTCAGATTTCTGTACACAATGGTACCTATAATACCCAGTAACACGTCCTCTTGCATTGATGCATGCCTGTATTCGTCATGGCATACTATCCACAAGTTCATCAAGGCACTGTTGGTCCAGATTGTCCCACTCCTCAATGTTGATTCGGCTTACAACCCTCAGAGTGGTTGGTGGGTCACTTCGTCCATAAAGAGCCCTTTTCAATCTATCCCAGACATGTTCGATACGGCTCATGTCTGGAGAATAGGCTGGCCACTCTAGTCGAGCGATGTCGTTACCCTGAAGGAAGTTATTCAGAAGAAGTGCACGATGGAGGGGGGGGAAGGGGGGGGGCGAATTGGCGTCCATGAAGACAAATGCCTCGCCAATATGCTGCCGATATGGTTACACTATCGGTCGGAGGATGGCATTCACGTATCGTACAGCCGTTACGGTGCATTACATGACCACCAGCGGCGTACGTCGTCCCCACATAATGCTACCCCAAAACAGCAGGGAACCCCCACCTTTCTGCACTCGCTGGATAGTGTGTGTAAGGCGTTCAGCCTGACCGGGTTGCCTCCAAACACGTCTCCGACGATTGTCTGGTTGAAGGCATATGCGACACTCATCGGTGAAGAAAACGTGATGCCAATCCTGAGCCTTGCTGTTGGCCCATCTGAACCGTCGTGGTTGCAAAGATGGACCTCGCCATGGACGTCGTGCAACCTATTGTGCACAGTAACACGACGTCCTGTGGCTGCACGAAAAGCATTATTCAACAAGGTGGCGTTGCTCTCAGGGTTCCTCCTAGGCATAATCCGTAGGTAGCAGTCATCCACTGCAGTAGTAGCCCTTGGGCGACCTGACTGAGGCGTGTCAGCGACAGTTCCTGTCTCTGTGTATCTGCTCCATGTCCGAACAACATCGCTTTGGTTCACTCCGAGACGCCTGGACCCTTCCCTTGTTGAAATCCCTTCCAGCCACAAAGTAACAATGCGAACCTGACCAAACCGCGGTATTGACCGTCTAGGAATGGATGAACTACAAATAATACGAGCCGTTTACCTGGTTGAATGACTGGAACTGATCGGCTGTCGGACCCTCTCCATCTAATAGGCGCTGCTCATGCATGGTTGTTTAAATCTTTGGACGGGTTTATTGAAATCTCTGAAAAGTCAAAAAGAGTGTGTCTGTGATAAAATATCCACAGTCAGCGTCTATCTTTAGGAGTTCTGGGAACCAGGGTGCTGCAAAACGTTTTTTGGTGTATGTATTATATTTTTATGTTACAGTTCTACGGATTCCAGTATATACGTGTGCTTAGACAGACATAAAACATCAACATATTTTTGACAGTCTAATCGCCTAAACTAATAAGAAGTTCATTAACTTTGTAGTTTAGTCCTCTAACAATCTCAACATTGAGGCAACTATAATCGACCATACGGAAAGTATATGCTATGGAGTTTTACCTCTGCAAACTCTTCAATATTTCGTGCAATGGTTTACTACATTAATACTAAACAATAACTGCGCTGAACATCGAGACAAAATTAAGTCATTTATGGGGGGAAGGTACCAGTCAAGAAAATGTGTAAAAATCAAATTTTTGGGCCAAATAGTTTTTGTGAAATCGCATGATAAGTGTGTCAAAGCAGTTGAACACCATGTGTCTGCACAGGCGAACAGTGCAGTGATGACAAAATCACGCACAGCGCGGAATGCGGGGAGCAAGTTTGTGTAGCCGTGAAAGGAATAATGAAGAGACAAAGCAATAGGAATTTCAAAAAATTGCATTCAGACGAATAGAATTCATGCACTAAGACACTTCGATATTGTTTTTAATGAAGAAAATATTAAAAGCACCGCAGAAAGTTCGAATTGAGAACCTTTCGGTTAGCAGCCCAACACCTCAACCTTTACGCTAGCGTAGCTCGTTCTTCAGTGCAACTCCTGGAGGATTCTAAAACGTCACCCAAAATACCGACAAACGCTGTTGCTATGACTACGAACTACTCACGCTTCGTCGAAGTACAACAGGAAATAAAAAAATTACAGCTGTTCTTTATTGCGAAAAAGCGGTTCGTGAGAATGATACAAACACCTGTCCTTGCTGTCGCCTGAATTTGGAGCCGTGTTGCTTATTTGGTTTAATCAATTAATACAATATGAAGCAATTAGTATAAAGAATGTTTTTTCAAACTTTCTATAAAAGAAAGTCTGCTATCAAGAGATTGCTTTTGTCTTATTACTTTATTTATGACTGAACGTTTCTAAAACTGAAGACACTCGTCCATGTTCTGCACTGCAGTCGAGCTCTAGCAACGTCGGTCTCTGCTCATTGGCTGACTGTGTTTTGTGACGTCAGATGCGCAGAACGATTTAAACTCGGCCGCCGTCATGAATGACGCGCACTTTAGGTTATCTTTCTTGTTGCTGATGCTTAGGCCGTGTCTCGTGCTTCCCGCCTCTCAGCAGCAGCAGCTGGCACAGCACCAGTGTGGGACCCATCTGAAGTCTGCATCGTCCCGGTTATTTTCCGACAGGCTGACTCGCCTAACGGCTTAGTCCATTCAGGACTGATCTCATCGCCGCAGAATTTCCACAATTCGCACATTTTCGTAAGAGGTTTCTACACCTGGTATTTCCAGATGACTCTGGTACGGTATTATCTGTTCTTGGCCAGGCTTTTGCCTCCTCCGTCAACTATCAACACCTGGTCATTTTCACGCAGATCGTTGCTCAGTGCCCCACTATTCTCTATTACCTGCACTGCGCCAGCACTGGATTATGATACTGGATACGTCGTACCTTGTTCTTGGGCTTTCCTGCTGCTGTTAGCCTACACCATGTCAATGACTGATACCTGAAAACAAACAACTATCTCATCGTTCTCAACTCAATTTTTGATCGTCTCTCAAGTTGTTTTTAATAGCCTACTACGCCCCACTTTCACCTACAGCTGAATGGGGGTTCCTGTTCTTCAATACTTTACAGGCTATATCTTTTCTTCAGCTCAATAACGACAAAAAAATGGTTCAAATGGCTCTGAGCGCTATGGGACTTAACATCTATGGTCATCAGTCCCCTAGAACTTAGAACTACTTAAACCTAACTAACCCAAGGACAGCACACAACACCCAGCCATCACGAGGCAGAGAAAATCCCTGACCCCGCCGGGAATCGAACCCGTGAACCCGGGCGTGGGAAGCGAGAACGCTACCGCGCGACCACGAGATGCGGGCTCAATAGTGACAGCTTGTTCCTTTACATAGTTGCAATGCAATGTTTTTTTTATGTCTCTCTCTCTCTGAAAACGGCCATAGCTTTAGTGATTGTTGAACAGTATGGAAATGAGGCTGAGACGTTAAAGTTTTTTATGCCTCATTTGTCTCCTTCTTTGCGATGAGCAATTACAGCGTTGTATCAGTGTTATCTCCGCCGACGTTTTGTACAGCTTCTCTACAACTTTAGGACCAGTTTTAACCACAGCTATTGAAAGACCGTAGATTTCAGGCGTCTTCAATGATTATGAACGTGCCATCTGGCATTATCACTTGAATGTCATTATTTTCATTATTACTTCATTCACCTATTGAACTACAGAAATATGTAAAGAACTGTTGGGGTTTCGTATAATTTTTCTCAGTTTTTAGCTGTTGTGCCGTCTGCCATATTAATTGAGGAAACGTGACGTTTATTTGAGATCACATTCTGCTTTATTTTCTAGATACTACTCTTATTTTTCAATCCTTTTCTTACAAAATTTTCATTGCATTTTCTCAGATTCTGCACAGGACATTACTATGATTAAGTTTTCATTTTCTAATTCATCATTTTCTATCACGTTCCTATTGTCGTGTGCTTTCTCTGTAATAGTTTCCCGTTCCTTTCCAGATTTTCATTTGTCTTCTTCATAGGTGTTTTTACTGTTTGCTAGCTTGAGTTCGTTAGACAACTACCACTTTTATCAACGCCTGTATATTTTTCAGGTCTTTCTGGATTCGACACCATTCTCCTACGTTACGATTTCCACCGACGCCCCCCGCAGTACCAAGAAGCATCCGACGTGGGTGGAGGTTACGGTTTTGACAGAACACATGCTCAGCGTGCGGAAGGATGCCGGAATAATCGACTGTAACATTCTCAGCGGGACCGTCATAGCATCTGTTCTCATCGATTTATGGAAACCACTGAAAAGCTAAATTCAGATGGGGATCAGAACCGACGACTTCCCGAAAGGCTGTCGTGAGACACATTAATTATACTTCAGTGTAGGGCAGGAGAAGCAGCTAAGTAAGATAGCGCTCTCAGATACCTTCACCACGTGCTGCTGCTAGTCCGCGTAAGAAAACGCTGCTGATGGCCGTCTGTATGGAAACCCAGTATGGATGGGCTGCTCATCAAGCTAAGCTCCAGACAGCGAGGCGAAGCCAAGTCTCCCAAGCTCTCAACCAAATGCATTTACTACTGGTGACGCAGGAAATGACTGACTGCTGGTTACGTTTTAACCCTTGGTTTACTTACTACCCCCTTAATCACGTCAACCGTCGGGAAACTTGCCAAGAGGTCGAAGGAACGACGCACAGCTCGCTAACTGTCAGAGGGATGACCATTCTCTGCCTAAATTTGTTTTTGAAGTTTGATATATGCGCCTACATCAGCAGTAATTTAAACTTATGGAAATGTAGGATAGCGGTAGACAAGATTTTACACCACTCACGCCGAATTAATTGTGGGGTGGCGGGTGGAAACTATTTGTTGAATACTAAATGTGGAATGTGTTTCCCAACGATGCACCATTTGTGGGGTGGTGTGTGGAAATGTTTGTTATTAAAATGTTTCTATGATTTATTTAATGCTGTTGTTTGCCGTTCTCAACACTGACTCTCTAACTACAATATTGGTAACCAGAAAGTGATTAACAAAACGTGAAGCCTGTAATTAGAATTCCTAGTGCCCACTTCATCTGGGAAATACATTTATAGCTGCAGCTTACCGCTCTGAGGAATTAGATTGTCTGGGATTCATAATCAAAAACGATTCACTCTAAAATATTCACTATATTCTGAAAGTCACATACCAAAAAGAATACACACAATCCAACTACCCGAGCAGTTCAGAATCTAATGCGCTGATGCAACTATAACTGTTCAAATTAAATGTTTAAGTGAATACTCGCCATAATTAGATGATAAAGTTCATCAAACACCACGCTAAATAATGGTAGAATGTCTGTCCCGCGGCGGCACGTGAAAATACGACATACGCGAGCTGAAGATAGATTATCAGTCATCCCAGAATTAACACTTCACTCGAAAACGATTTCATGGTTACGCGTATCCCGAGTAACTTATTACGGCATCCGAGGCTGTTTATAGCAATGATACCGACGCGACGCGACTCCCGGCACAGATGGTGCGTTGATCAGCGTCTGGAGAGAACTGGGGCCTCTTTTCTCCAGCAGCGTTCTTATATATGAAGCCGCGGTTTTCACGGCTAAGGCAACGTCTGATCAATTCGGCTCTCCCGACTAGCAGCTGGGCTAGTAATGTACCACTTTTTAAATTATTGAATAAATCATTGCTTCCTTTGCTTATGGCCGATGAAGCTCTCAATTTAAATGTGCAATCAGCACACAAGTAAGTATTCATAATAAATGTCTAACGTGGCTAAGTCCGATATTTTGGGCGAGAGAATTAATTTAATTACACTACACGCAGTAGACGAGCTCTGAACTTGCCCTTTGGAGATAAGCTATCGCTTTAGTTCTATAGTTATTCAGTTGAAACTTCTCGCATCTTTATGATTATAGCGGATCTCCCTTCTACTTAAATTTAAACATCCTAGCTTCATTTATTCACCTACTTAATCTATCTTGCTTCCTTAATTTTAAAGACAAAAACCAGAAAATCATGAATTTCAACTAAAATTTTAATTTATGAGATCCAGAATACTAAATTATTATGCAAAAGGGATCTCTATATAATTTTTTAAGTTTCTAACTCTTTTCTGTTGCCCCAATGATTTTTACAGAAAAACGTCCAAATTTCTAAAGTGGTTAAAGCTATTGAACTGATATTCAACACATATTGGTTTAGTATTGCTCCTGACATGCCAGAAACGTTTCAGGTTATTTACTTGATTTTTAAAGTATTGCGCAACGTCTATGACGTCAGAACTAGTTACAGCGGACTGGCTGGCACACAATGGAAAGACTGATGTGAATTTTATACGGCGTGAGTAGGCTGCTTCCCTACATAATCATCAATAAGATAACTTATTTCCGCTACAGAAACAAATGGTTCAAATGGCTCTGAGCACTATGGGACTTTACTTCTGAGGTCATCAGTCCCCTACAATTCAGAACTACTTAAACCTAACCTAACCTAAGGACATCACACACATCCATTCCAGAGGCAGGATTCGAACCTGCGACGGTAGCGGTCGCGCGGAACCAGACTGTAGCGCCTAGAACCGCTCGGCCACCTCGGCCGGCGCTACAGAAACAGTGAACTGCTGGTGAATAGAGATCAACTGAGGGATCACTGACTAAGAATTACAAGTTCGATTGAGTGGGAAGTCGTCAGGATATTTCCCAGACACGGCTTAAAATGTCACAAGTTGCGAGTCAATGTTCAACCCGACCTCGTTTACAACTAAGTTCAACGCTGGAACTATATCACACTAGAGTTGCTGAAATATTTGGAGGTCCGAAGCTGCTTTACTCAGCTCAAATTTTAAGTTCCCTGCAACGAAATCTCAATGTCGGCATACGAAAATGATTCACGACAGCCTGTGCTGGAACTCACACCATATACTATCGTCTTTCCCGATTTTATATACAAATTTCCTAAGTAAAGAAATCATATTTCTGCAAAACGTCTTAACCATACACTCTGCAATCAGTTTATGTTTCATTTGGAACGGAGTACAACATGATACATAACTATTCCACTACACATATTCATGCCAAGTCCAGCCATCACATGAGGTTTTATCGTAGCCTCATCTTCTTTAAACTGCCTTGCCCATCTCCATGTATTCCTACATAGGCGCTACCCCCACCACACACCTGACCACTTAAACAATTCTTTAACAACAAGTAAACTGTACAAGCTGAAACATTTTATATCCATAATTGGGATCGGTCAAGTGTAATAACGTAGGACTGTGAGTTAAGTGAATCTATATACATAACCTTTAGTGTAATAAAGTTGTTCCATATATGAACAGCTTGTGCGATATTTTTGCCTCTTGCGTGAGCGTAAATAAATTTGAATAAAGCAGAAAATGTAGTGCTGTCTGACTGCGTAAGTTCAAGCTCACTCCAATATTTTTATATTTGAGAATACAGTATGTAAAAACTACTAACTGAAATTTGGTTGCATGTCTACCTGTGTGGGTCTATGTTTCAACACTTTCCAGTACTGATTACAGTCGTATGAATCATGCTGTAGGCACCGACTGTTCATGGTGTTTAAAATCGCCTAAGTACATTGAGATTACAGCAACTGAACTTGGTTTAAGGAAGTTTCACGTCGTTGTAGACTGATTACACTGCACGAAGGTGTTACTTTTTCATAGCAGAAAGATTGCACATGTCTGTGTGTTAAATGTTGCTGCTGTATGCTGCCATTCAGGAGAAAGACAGACATAATCGAAACAAGGGTGAAGAGCTCGAACGGCATTTAAAAAGTTTATTCTCTGCAGATCATTAAAAATGTGGTACTGACAGCGCATGTGATTATAAACTCTGTTACTATAACGTCACAAGCATTCGCACACATTCACAAAACATTACAATACAATTTCACATTTGTATTGATTGTACAAAAACTACTTGTGATACTCGGGAAATAAATCAACATAACGAAAAGATAATTACTTAAACAAAGAACTCATTCAGTGGGGAATCTGAAATGGATGCACACAGTCAGAGCTTGAGCCGGCCAATGTGGCCGAGCGCTTCTAGGCGCTTCAGTCTGAAGCCGCACGACCGTTTACGGTCGCAGGTTCGAATCCTGCCTTGGGCATGGATGTGAGTGATGTCCTTAGGTTAGTTAGGTTTAGGTAGTTCTACGTTCTAGGGGACTGATGACCTCAGATGTTGAGTCCCATAGTGCTCAGAGCCATTTGAACCATTTGTTTCTGTAGCGGAAATAAGTTATCTTATTGATGATTATGTAGGGAAGCAGCCTACTCACGCCGTATAAAATTCACATCAGTCTTTCCATTGTGTGCCAGCCAGTCCGCTGTAACTAGTTCTGACGTCATAGATGTTGCGCAATATCGAATATCGCCTCAGTTGAGCGACTGGATTCGTGATTTCCTGTCAGAAAGGTCACAGTTCGTAGTAACAGATGGAAAGTCGTTGAGTAAAACAGAAGTAATATCCAGCGTTCCCCAAGGAAGTGTTACAGGCCCTCTATTGTTCCTGATCTCTATTAGCGATACAGTAGACAATTTTAATAGCCGTCTTAGATTGTTTGCAAATGATGCTGCCATTTCCCGTCTTGTAAAGTCATCAGATGACCAAAACAAATTGCAAAGTGATTTAGATGAGATATCTGTGTGGTGCGAAAAATGGCAATTGACTCTGAGTAAAGAAAAGTGTCAAGTTATTCACATGAGTATTAAAAGAAATCAGCTAAATTTCGATTACATGATAACACACATAAATCTGAAGACTGTACACTCAACGAAATACTTATTACTAATTACAATTACAAATATCCTAAAGTGGAACCATCACATAGATAATGTTGTGGGTAGAACAAATCAAAGATTGTGATTCGTTGTCAGAACACTTAGAAGGTGCAACAGATCTACTAAAGAGATTGCTTACACTACACTTGTCTGTAATATTCTGGAGTATTGCTGCTGTGCGATGTGGGGATCCATATCAGATGGGACTGACGGATGACATTGAAAAAGTTCAAAGAAGGGCGGCTCGTTTTATATTATCCCGAAATAGGGGAGATAGTGCCACACACATGATACGTGAGTTGCAGTGGCAAGCCGGCCGCTGTGGCCGAGCGGTTCTAGGTGCTTCAGTCCGGAACCGCGCTGCTGCTACGGTGGCAGGTTCGAATCCTACCTCGAGCATGGATGTGTCTCATGTCATTAGGTTAGTTAGATTTAAGTAATTCTAAGTCAAGGGCACTGATGAGTTCAGATGTTAAGTCCCATAGTACTTATAGCCATTTGAACCCTTTGCAGTGGCAATCATTATAACAAAGGCGTTTTTCGTTGCGACGGGATCTTCTCATGAAATTTCAATCACCATTTTTTTCCTCCGATTGCGAAAACATTCTGTTGGCACCCACCTACATAGGGAGGAATGATCATCACGATAAAATAAGAGAAATCAGGGATCGCACAGAAAAATTTAAGTGCTCGTTTTTGCCGAGTGCCGTTCGAGAGTGGAACGCTAGAAAGACAGCTGGAAGGTGGTTCATTGAATCCTAGGCCAGGCACTTAATTATGAATAGCAGAGTAATCACATAGATGAGGACACTGATGTAGATGCTGTTGCATTGGATTTGTTTGAGATTCTATTCTTAATTACTTGTGAATCAATGGCCGAAGTTCAAAAATAGTGTAGACCTACTCCATATTGTGGCCACTTAATACTAATACAGTGAATCGCACCTCTCTTGACAATATGTAATCCACAAAACACTGTTTCAAGATGCATCATTAATTTCAGGCAATGCGTTTATCAATATGTATGTTTGATCTACATGTGCGCTCAATAATGTAACATTATTTCCTGTATTTCAACACATTCTGGTTCTTGTAATTCATTGTTTGAGTAGATTATTTTTATAGCTTGTGGAGGTCTATGATAAATAATGAGTCTTGTAAAAATCAATTCATAGTCCAGAGATAATCTCATATATTTCGTTTGTTTCTATTTCAGTAAGAGGACTCGTAATTTTTTATTCCTGTATTATCTGCAGAAAGAACATAATTTACATATCGTGGCAATACAAATGTAAGATCAGTTTTGTATATCAGAAACAACGGAGGACCCATAATAGAACTCTGAAGTACACCCTGACTGACTGACGTTCTGAGCGTCTGATGCTGTGCAATCGGCTTGAAACTGATGAACTCTCCTTTGTGCCATGCAAATAAGATCAAAATCATGAACCTCCTGTGGAAATAACTTCCATTTTACTAATTATGATGAATCACCTGTCACAGTAAATACAGCCTGTTCAATTGACTGTCACTTTTGAATCATATGTTTTGCTACTTTCTTCTTCTATACCAGGACTTCGTAAAGTCTATGTTATATCATCTTCTCGAATTCTTTTTGAAAATAATGGGATGTATCAGTGATTTTTATTAATGTTTTATCTACTTTTCTGTGAACTTACTTAACAATGACATGTTGCATGGGGGCTTAATTAAATAGATGGCAAATAAATTTAATTTTAGTCACTGTTTGTGCGGTTACGCACTCTCGTAACCGGTTGGCCCAGAATAATATAAGTACGCAATCTGACTGCATAGAATAACAACAAAGAATGAAAGGAAATTTCCGTTAACACAATTAATTAACTAAGTCCCCAGCAACTATAAAAGCTACGAAACAACAAAGTACAAATGTAACTGGTCTGTGTGTGGAAGTGTGAATCAACGTGCACATCTGGCACGGTTCTACCTCAATAAGACAAGATATTTTAAACACAATTTACACTGAAGTAATTAAAAAAAACTAGAAATACTATAATTGCATATAGAAACCAGAATTACAGTCTAACACAGGAACACGAGCCAGGTGCTTAGTTGGCTGAACCTGTGACCAAGAGGCATAAGACATTTGAAAGAAAAAGTTTTCTTTACCTTCATATATATTGATGACAAATACACTCTGATCATTACAACATCCCGAATCCAACAACATCTGGTGTCTTGCCCAACAGAACAACTCCACATGACATGGTCACAATTAGTACTCTAACTATGGCTACCTCAGAACTACTACTACCCTCAACAACTTCTCAGCGGCAACTGCCAGTGGAGGCGGCTAAATAATACTCTTTGGCGCAATCTCTGGCGCTGTGAGTCAGTACAGCCAACTTTCATATGCCCCTCCTCCACGGGCTAGAATTTGATGGTATTTTTGCCAGCATTGGTGGTGAAAATACCACCAAATTCGTGAAAAAAATACAGACAAAAATAAAAGATAATATTAAATAAGTAAATGCCACATAACTAAATAAATTTTGGCTTTTCACTGACCCTTCAATAACCTAATATATGAAATACAGTAAGGAATACAAATGCTTGCATACATGTGATTGTACATAATAGTTTACACATGTATCATGTGGTTAAACAATTCAATCAATAGCGTCAGAATTGACGAATAGGTGCAGGTAAGAATCTCATATCATTTCATCAAGAGAAAACACACAAAAAAACCAGTATATACAAATATTCACCTAAAATCCTTACAATAGTTCAATAAACAAGGAGGACTCCTCAGAGTAGTTTACAGTTCCAGCAGTAGCACCCAGAAATGGTCAACAGGTACAAATAGCAGTCTCATAACATTTCATCAGCAATATTTAAACAGCTCCAACAACGGCACCCGGAAATGGCGAGCAGGTGCACACACCAACAAGTGACATTATTTCAGTAGAAGCGGTCCATCATGGCACCCAGCAATGTTGAACAGGTGCAGACAGCAACAAGTGACATTATTTCAGTAGAAGCAGTTCCATCAGTGGCACACAGCAATGTTGAACAGATGTAGAAAGCAATAACTGACATTATTTCAGTAGAAGCGGTTCTATCAGTGGCACCCAGCAATGTTGAACAGATGCAGACACCTACAAGTGACATCATTTCAGTAGAAGCAGTCCATCAGTGGCACCCAGCAATGTTCAGCAGGTGCAACCACCAAGTGACATCATCTCAGTAGAAGCAGCCCATCAGTGGCAACCAGAAATGTTGAACAGGTGCAAACACCATCAAGTGACATCATTTCAATAAAAGCAATTCCATCACTAGCACCCAGCAATGTTGAGCAGGTGCAGACAGCAACAAGTCACATTATCTCAGTAGAAGCAGTCCATCAATGGCACCCAGTAATGTTGAACAGGTGCAGACACCAACAAGTGACATCATTTCAGTAGAAGCAGTTCCATCAGTGGCAAACAGCAATGTTGAACAGATGTAGACAGCAATAACTGACATTATTGCAGTAGAAGCAGTTCCATTAGAGGCACCCAGCAATGTTGAACAGGTGCAGACAGCAACAAGTGACATCATTTCAATAAAAGCTATTCCATTACTGGCACCCAGCAATGTTGAACAGGTGCAGACACCAACAAGTGACATCATTTCTGTAGAAGCAGTCCATCAGTGGCACCCAGTAATGTTGAGCAGGTGCACACACCAACAAGTGACATCATTTCAGTACAAGCAGTTCCATCAGTGGCACCCAGCAATGTTGAACAGATGTAGACAGCAATAGCTGACATTTTTTCAGTACAAGCAGTTCTATCAGTGGCACCCAGCAATGTTGAACAGGTGTAGACAGCAACAATTAACATTATCTCAGTAGAAGCAGTGCATCAGTGGCACCCAGCAATGTTGAACAGGTGCAGACAGCAACAAGTGACGTCATTTCAGTAGAAACAGTTCCATCAGTGGCACCCAGCAATGTTGAACAGATGTAGACAGCAATAACTGACATTATTTCAGTAGAAGCAGTTCTATCAGTGGCACCTAGCAAAGTTGAACAGATGTAGACAGCAATAACTGACATTATTCCAGTAGAAGCAGTTCCATTAGAGGCACCCAGCAATGTTGAACAGGTGGAAACAGCAAAAATTAACATTATCTCAGTAGAAGCAGTTCCATCAGTAGCACCCAGCAATGTTGAACAGGTGCAGATACCAACAAGTGACATCATTTCAGTAGAAGCAGTCCATCAGTGGCACCCAGCAAGGTTGAACAGATGCAGACACCAACAAGTGACATCATTTAAGTAGAAGCAGTCCATCAGTGGCACCCAGTAATGTTGAGCAGGTGCAGACACCAACAAGTGTGATCATTTCAGTACAAGCAGTTCCATCAGTGGCACCCAGAAATGTTGAACGGATGTAGACAGCAATAGCTGACATTTTTTCAGTACAAGCAGTTCTATCAGTGGCACCCAGCAATGTTGAACAGGTGTAGACAGCAACAATTAACATTATCTCAGTAGAAGCAGTGCATCAGTGGCACCCAGCAATGTTGAACAGGTGCAGACAGCAACAAGTGACGTCATTTCAGTAGAAACAGTTCCATCAGTGGCACCCAGCAATGTTGAACAGGTGCAAACACCATCAAGTGACATCATTTCAATAAAAGCAATTCCATCACTAGCACCCAGCAATGTTGAGCAGGTGCAGACAGCAACAAGTCACATTATCTCAGTAGAAGCAGTCCATCAGTGGCACCCAGTAATGTTGAACAGGTGCAGACACCAACAAGTGACATCATTTCTGTAGAAGCAGTCCATCAGTGGCACCCAGTAATGTTGAGCAGGTGCAGACACCAACAAGTGACATCATTTCAGTACAAGCAGTTCCATCAGTGGCACCCAGCAATGTTGAACAGATGTAGACAGCAATAGCTGACATTTTTTCAGTACACGCAGTTCTATAAGTGGCACCCAGCAATGTTGAACAGGTGTAGACAGCAACAATTAACATTATCTCAGTAGAAGCAGTGCATCAGTGGCACCCAGCAATGTTGAACAGGTGCAGACAGCAACAAGTGACGTCATTTCAGTAGAAACAGTTCCATCAGTGGCACCCAGCAATGTTGAACAGATGTAGACAGCAATAACTGACATTATTTCAGTAGAAGCAGTTCTATCAGTGGCACCTAGCAAAGTTGAACAGATGTAGACAGCAATAACTGACATTATTCCAGTAGAAGCAGTTCCATTAGAGGCACCCAGCAATGTTGAACAGGTGGAAACAGCAACAATTAACATTATCTCAGTAGAAGCAGTTCCATCAGTGGCACCCAGCAATGTTGAACGGGTGCAGATACCAACAAGTGACATCATTTCAGTAGAAGCAGTCCATCAGTGGCACCCAGCAATGTTGAACAGATGCAGACACCAACAAGTGACATCATTTCAGTAGAAGCAGTCCATCAGTGGCACCCAGTAATGTTGAGCAGGTGCAGACACCAACATGTGACATCATTTCATTAGAAGAAGTTCCATCAGTGGCACCCAGCAATTTTGAACAGATGTAGACTGCAATAACTGACATTATTTCAGTACAAGCAGTTCTATCAGTGGCACCTAGCAATGTTGAACAGATGTAGACAGCAATAACTAACATTATTCCAGTAGAAGCAGTTCCATTGGAGGCAACCAGCAATAATGAACAGGTGCAGACAGCAACAATTAACATTATCTCAGTAGAAGCAGTCCATCAGTGGCACCCAGCAATGTTCAGCAGGTGCAGACACCAACAAGTGACATCATCTCAGTAGAAGCAGCCCATCAGTGGCAACCAGCAATGTTGAACAGGTGCAGACAGCAACAAGTGACATCATTTCAGTAGAAGCAGTTCTATCACTGGAACACAGCAATGTTGAACAGATGTAGACAGGAATAACTGACATTATTTCAGTAGAAGCAGTTCTATCAGTGGCACCTAGCAATGTTGAACAGTTGTAGATAGCAATAACTGACATTATTCCAGTAGAAGCAGTTTCATTAGAGGCACCCAGCAATGTTGAACAGGTGCAGACACCAACAAGTGACATCATTTCAGTAGAAGCAGTTCCATCAGTGGCACCCAGCAATGTTGAACAGATGTAGACAGCAATAACTGACATTATTGAAGTAGAAGCAGTTCCATTAGAGGCACCCAGCAATGTTGAACAGGTGCAGACAGCAACAAGTGACGTCATTTCAGTAGAAACAGTACCATCAGTGGCACCCAGCAATGTTGAACAGGTGCAAACACCATCAAGTGACATCATTTCAATAAAAGCAATTCCATCACTAGCACCCAGCAATGTTGAGCAGGTGCAGACAGCAACAAGTCACATTATCTCAGTAGAAGCAGTCCATCAGTGGCACCCAGTAATGTTGAACAGGTGCAGACACCAACAAGTGACATCATTTCTGTAGAAGCAGTCCTTCAGTGGCACCCAGTAATGTTGAGCAGGTGCAGACACCAACAAGTGACATCATTTCAGTACAAGCAGTTCCATCAGTGGCACCCAGCAATGTTGAACAGATGTAGACAGCAATAGCTGACATTTTTTCAGTACACGCAGTTCTATAAGTGGCACCCAGCAATGTTGAACAGGTGTAGACAGCAACAATTAACATTATCTCAGTAGAAGCAGTGCATCATTGGCACCCAGCAATGTTGAACAGGTGCAGACAGCAACAAGTGACGTCATTTCAGTAGAAACAGTTCCATCAGTGGCACCCAGCAATGTTGAACAGATGTAGACAGCAATAACTGACATTATTTCAGTAGAAGCAGTTCTATCAGTGGCACCTAGCAAAGTTGAACAGATGTAGACAGCAATAACTGACATTATTTCAGTACAATCAGTTCTATCAGTGGCACCTAGCAATGTTGAACAGATGTAGACAGCAATAACTAACATTATTCCAGTAGAAGCAGTTCCATTAGAGGCAACCAGCAATAATGAACAGGTGCAGACAGCAACAATTAACATTATCTCAGTAGAAGCAGTCCATCAGTGGCACCCAGCAATGTTCAGCAGGTGCAGACACCAACAAGTGACATCATCTCATTAGAAGCAGCCCATCAGTGGCAACCAGCAATGTTGAACAGGTGCAAACACCATCAAGTGACATCATTTCAATAAATACAATTCCATCACTGGCACCCAGCAATGTTGAACAGGTGCAGACAGCAACAAGTGACATCATTTCAGTAGAAGCAGTTCTATCACTGGAACACAGCAATGTTGAACAGATGTAGACAGGAATAACTGACATTATTTCAGTAGAAGCAGTTCTATCAGTGGCACCTAGCAATGTTGAACAGTTGTAGATAGCAATAACTGACATTATTCCAGTAGAAGCAGTTTCATTAGAGGCACCCAGCAATGTTGAACAGGTGCAGACACCAACAAGTGACATCATTTCAGTAGAAGCAGTTCCATCAGTGGCACCCAGCAATGTTGAACAGATGTAGACAGCAATAACTGACATTATTGAAGTAGAAGCAGTTCCATTAGAGGCACCCAGCAATGTTGAACAGGTGCAGACAGCAACAATTAACATTATCTCAGTAGAAGCAGTTCCATTAGTGGCACCCAGCAATGTTAAACAGGTGCAGACACCAACAAGTGACATCATCTCAGTAGAAGCAGCCCATCAGTGGCAACCAGCAATGTTGAACAGGTGCAGACACCATCAAGTGACATCATTTCAATAAATGCAATTCCATCACTGGCACCCAGTAATGTTGAGCAGGTGCAGACACCAACAAGTGACATAATTTCAGTAGAAGCAGTTCCATCAGTGGCACCCAGCAATGTTGAACAGATGTAGACAGCAATAACTGACATTATTTCAGTAGAAGCAATTCTATAAGTGGCACCTAGCAATGTTGAACAGATGTAGACAGCAATAACTGACATTATTCCAGTAGAAGTAGTTCCATTAGTGGCACTCAGCAATGTTGAACAGGTGCAGACAGCAACAGTTAACATTATCTCAGTAGAAGCAGTTCTATTAGTGGCACCCAGCAATGTTGAACAGGTGCAGACACCAACAAGTGACATCATTTCAGTAGAAGCAGTCCATCAGTGGCACCCAGTAATGTGGAGCAGGTGCAGACACCAACAAGTGACATAATTTCAGTAGAAGCAGTTCCATCAGTGGCAACCAGCAATGTTGAACAGATGTAGACAGCAATAACTGACATTATTTCAGTAGAAGCAGTTCCATCACTGGCACCCAGCAATGTTGAACAGATGTAGACAGCAATAACTGACATTATTCCAGTAGAAGCAGTTCCATTAGAGGCACCCAGCAATGTTGAACAGGTGCAGACAGCAACAATTAACATTATCTCAGTAGAAGCAGTCCATCAGTGGCACCCAGCAATGTTGAACAGGTGCAGACACCAACAATTAACATTATCTCAGTAGAAGCAGTCCATCAGTGGCACCCAGCAATGTTGAACAGGTGCAGACACCAACAAGTGACATCATTTCAGTAGAAGCAGTTCCATCAGTGGCACCCAGCAATGTTGAACAGATGTAGACAGCAATAACTGTCATTATTTCAGTAGAAGCAGTTCTATCAGTGGCACCTAGCAATGTTGAACAGATGTAGACAGCAATAACTGACATTATTCCAGTAGAAGCAGTTCCATTAGAGGCACCCATCAATGTTGAACAGGTGCAGACAGCAACAAGTGACATCATTTCAGTAGAAGCAGTTCCATCAGTGGCACCCAGTTATGTTGAGCAGGTGCAGACATCAACAAGTGACGTCATTCCAGTAGAAGCAGTCCATCAGTGGCACCCAGTAATGTTGAGCAGGTGCAGACACCATCAAGTGACATCATTTCAGTAGAAGCAGTTCCATCAGAGGCACCCTGCAATGTCGAACAGGTGCAGGTAACAGTCCATAATATACAACATCACTAATCAGACAGTTCATCTGAGTTTATCAGGAGAAATTAAACATTTCCAAGTGGCACCCACCAATGTTAATACGTGTAAGAGTACGAACAACAGTTTGAATGCACACGCAATTGCTTTTATAAAAACATTATCAATGCCCTTACACTAAACATACAAATTATAATAAACACACCAATGATATCAGATAAATGTCGTATTAACTATTACAAATACACAAGTATCAATAAACCTATATTTCTGGGTGTCAGTGCAGCCACAGCAACCAAGTAAAATAATATTTAGGAGATACTTTGGTACCAATTATTTGGTATTAGAAAAGGAAAACACACACTCACTCATCTTTCATCCACATTTAAGTATTACTATATAATTTAATGTTGTTAACTGTGTAAATGCGATTCTGTCAAAATTTTATGCTCAATATGTGTTTCAAGTAGTAGTGGTACAGTGTATAACAGTCAATAATAGTTAGTCAACGTCCTAGTCATCATGTCGAGACCAGTGTTTGCCAAGCCAACTTTTTCTGAACAACTGTCAGTTTGCCATGATATGCAAATACTTCCTTTGTCCAAAAAAAAAGTATGTACTGCTTATAGATTTAACAAAGTGTGTGTGTGTAGACAATCTTCTAGTGTTCTAGTCTGCCATCTTCATTCTCCTTGTTCCATATGAACCAACAAAAACAATATGCTCCTCACTTACTTTACCTCTTATCCACCAAAACTGGAATAATCATCAGAATCACATAATCTTAATACTTCAATAATACCTCTTCAATACGTCGATACATATAAACCTTATCATCAATACCATTTACCTTACCTCTTGTCCACCTGAACTCCAGTAATCATCAACTTCATACAATCTCAGTACCTCAATAATACCTCTTCAATACGTCGATACATATAAACCTTATCACCAATATCATTTCACCTCCATAACAACTCTTTCCTCTAGTCAGTCTCCTCGAACAAAACAGATAAAATCCTAGTGCAAACTTCAATTCATCATCCCATACAATCCGAAGACACAACGTCCACACATAGCCTCTGTGTAATCCATCTGACCCAAATCTTCTACTCATTATGAATTATAAAATACATTTTGGTTACCTTGCCCATCATTAAATAAAAGAAATGCATACATGATCTCTAACAGCCTTTAGTTTGAATAACTCTCACTAAGTAAGTACGAGTACGGAGTGTGAATGATCGTAATATTTCACAGTGTGTACACCACTTTAAGAATCATGGCAAAACAGAAGCAAACATGTGGAGTATTTCTTGTGTCAAGTGTCACTTGCTATTTCAAGTGCTCACGAAGAATGCAGTGTAATAACTGTCAATGGTCTAAACCTAGTGTTGGTATGTCATGTCGTTAGCTTCCTTTCTATTAGCATAAATTTATACAGCTTCCATAAAACCTCCAGCTCATGTGACTTCAATGAAGTTTCTTGTACCAATGTCATTCGTAGAATTATAGCATTTCATTTTCTTATCTTAAAATATAAGGCACTGAGCGTAAGCAAAATATGCAATAGCGAGTAAATGTACCGGTACAGAACTGAATGTTAATAAGTGGATGTAGCACAATCCCTATAACGAGGCTCTGCCAAGCGAGCAATTTATAATTAATACCATATGTGTGGCCTAAACTCCATGTTCTTACACCGTACATCAGCATTTCTATATACCAAATTTAAGAGTAGTTATGCCAACAAAACAGAAATGTGTAAATATGCAATCCATACGCAAAGCAGCAAATACATATCTTACATAATAAACAGGTCATTAGCATCATATCAGCATAAGCAAATAAATGTTCATATGTAAACTTAATAAGTAAACACGAAGGCGCAAGCATATAAATCACAAATTATAACTTGAATACATAACCATATCGGCACAATTAATCAGGTGACAATCATAATTTAAATAAATAGGCACAGCAGACACATAATAAAAAAATATGACATCATTGTCAAAATCAGTTAACACAAAGCATAAATCACGTAATTGCGAGCAGCAAATTACGTCTAAAGTGCGTACCTAAGTGGAAACATGTTACCTGAAAAATAAACTCAATTAATAGTTACCTTTTTAGTTTATTATTTTCTCCTTCGAAATGACATTCTTCCTGAAATTTTCTAGATGGCATGTCCTCTTAACGTTCGACACACACAGAATTTACCTGAAGTTCTTAAATATTTTATACAACTGTATCCTGAAAAATGCTGAACGTTAATAACATAATTTATCAAGTCACTACAGATATATACTGAATTGAATCAGAGAAATTAGACTGTGTATTTGTTTACGGCTGTCAGTGCATTCGCACTGAGGGCTCGATCAGCTTCAGGTACGCGTGACGTAGGAAGTAATTGTTTGCGGTCAACGACTGCCTTGTGCGGCGCGCAGACTTGACTGTTGCTTTGAGTATGTGCCGCCGCCGGAACACGGCGCGGTATCCTTGTATTCTCTGCGTGTTTACGTATAACTGTTTGTTTCTCAAAAGTATGTCATTCCACAAAAATTTTAACGTTCCCTTAGAGCGCCGAGATTTAAGAATTTCTACTTCGACAGTGTTATCATGAATAATTTTGCGAACCCTATATGGACCGTTATAAAGCAGAAAAAATTTGCGACACAATCCTTTTCCTTTGTGAGACAGACGATGAGACTTAATTAACACCTTTTGACCAACTGACAAGGTTTTTAAACGACCAGGACGTTTAGCTGATTTCTCTCTTCTAGCAGCCGCAGATGCAATATTTTGTAGAGCCAGGTTGACAACTTCAGAATGCCGCAGTTACCGTGATGGCGGAAAAGGAACGATTTGAGAAATGCGATTTGACGGTGCTTTATTTTTTAATGTCAATATAGGCGGTAAAGAGGTTGAATCATTAGGAAGTTCATTCAGAATGTTTTGAAAAATATGGATATACTGATCAGACGTTCTATGATTCTGATGACAATAAAGTCGACACAATTTATTGATTTCCTTCATCCATCTCACTGAAGCGTTAGATTGAAGGTGAAAAAGTGAAATGAAAATTGGTTTAACCTTACGACGCCGTAGAGTACGAAGCCAAATTTTACAGCGAAACTGTAATTCATTATCTGATATAACCTTATCAACATGACCCACTTCTTTAAGAAAATGTTTGATGAAAGCATTAGATACTGAACGAGCTGTTGCTTTGCGTAAAGATGTAAAACACACATATTTTGATGTCAATTTCACTGCTACCAAAATGTACGCAAAACAATTAGTAGAACGAACCATTGGACAGAACAAATCAACTGCAGCCATGTCCTTTAATTTCGCTGGAATGATAGGAAACAACGGTGCTCTGTGAGAAATAGTTGGCGGCTTAGCCTTCTGACATAATTTGTATTTGACAAGAACAGATCGAATACGTTTCTCCATATTACTGAAGTAGCAATTTTCTCGTAATTTATGAAAGCATTTTCTGGGACCAAAGTGTGCATAACTGAAATGTGTATACCAAATCAATTTATTAACCCACTTATCATGAATGCAAACTAACCAAACAGATTTGTCGACCGATTTTCGTTTAAAAAGAATATCATTGCGAACTAAATAATACTGTCTAATCGCTACGCTTTCCTTTCTCCTCCGCTTCTCCTTAATTTCCTTCCAGATTGGATCCTTATTTTGCCCCTTAGCGATTTCCTGGAGCGAAGACGAAATAAAATTTTCAAACGCAACACCTTGAATATACACCAAACAATAATTGTTTTCTTTGCAGTCCTCCTCAGCACTTTGTTTCAAACCCATAGGTGATAAAACATAAGCAATAATATTTGAAGAACCTTGTATGTAAACAATACTAAAATCAAATTCCTGTAGATACGGCGCCCATCGTGACAATCTTCCATGTGTTAATTTTGCTGACATAAGAAATTCCAGAGCTCAATGATCGGTGTAAAACTTAGTATGTCTGCCATACAAAAAGATGCGAAATTTTGTAAAACCCCAAACAACAGCCAAAGCTTCAAGTTTCGTAATCGAATAATTCTTTTCTGATTTAGAGAGAACACGACTTCCAAATGCAATAGTTTTCTGTACTACAACGCCGTTTTCTTCTATCTCTTGAAATAAGTGTGCACCTAGGCCCTTGTATGATGAGTCCGTCGCCAAACAAAAATCTTTGGATAAATCCGGATGTGAAAGACGTGGAGAAGCAACTAAAGCATCACGAAGTTGTTCAAATTCTGATTGAGCTTCCTCATCCCAACACCAATTAGAATTCTTTCCAGATAGTTCACATAAACGAGGTGTGGCCAAATCGTCCAATCTAACAAAGCGTCTAAGAAACTTACAGACACCAAGGAAACTACGAACATCACGTTTTGTAGTAGGAATAGCATAAATACGAATACCGTCTAGTTTCTCTGGATCAGGTAAAATACCTTCTGTAGAAATAATATGACCAAGAAATTTCACCTGAGAACGACCAAATTCAGATTTTTCCAAGTTCATTGTAATGCCAACTCTTGCAAAAATATGTAATAAGGAATGCAAAATTTTGTTATGTTCACTCCAAGAACGTTTAGCAATACGAATATCGGCAACATATGAAGTAATTTTGTTAGGAAGATAAACAGGTAAAATTTCGTTTAAACTACGAATGAATGCTGCTGAAGATACAGTAAGTCAAAACGGTAATTTCCGAAATTGATAACAGTTACCAAAGGCTAAAAAGGCAGTGTATTTTCTACAATCAGAGTGAAGTTCTATTTGCCAAAAACTTGCGCGCATATCAGTCGTGGATAAAACTTTAATTCCATGGAAATGGTGAAGAAGTTCATCTAGATTTTGTGGACGGTCAGTTTCAGGAATGATGATATTATTTATATGTCTGGAATCCAGAACCAAACGAATTGACCCATCCTTTTTAAGAACGACGTGTAATGGGCTGGTATAAGGACTGACTGCTGGATCAATAATGCCTTGATCTAACATGTATTGAAGTTCACTCTTAACCTTGTCTCTGTAAGCCAAAGGAATAGCGTACGTTTTTCCTTGTATAGTTCCTGTGTGATGACTAAATACTGTAGCATGTGACGTCAAAATTTGGTGCAGTTCTTCTCTTGCAACGTCATCTGGCACTTCAGCTTTCTTAACCTCCTCATTAATTAACTCTTCGCTATTAATTACATCATCCATCGCGTCTCTGTATCTATTCTCGTTGTCATGAATGAACACATTGTCGTCATAATGCTCATCGAAAACATCAGAAGTAAGAAACCTTAAACATTTTGTGTCTGATTCAGATTGTGTTAAACAAACAAACATTTCGGCATTCCGGCAACAGTCAAGCTCACACTTGCGTCCTTAAAGTTTAAAATTGCCTTATGTGTGTTAAGAAACTCCATATCTAATATAATTTGTGTACTGAGTAATGGAACAATAATAAAATTAACAGAAAATTCATATCCTTGACAAATGAAATTTAAGTTGGTCTGTTTGACTTCCACACTTTTTCCAGAAATAGCTCCCCGAATTGTAGTTTTAGAAACAGGTAACACTGGACAAACAATAGTTCTTACACATATACGAAAAACTGATTCACTAATAACATTCAATGGGCTCCCAGAATCGAAAACTGCAGTGAACTTATTCTTACCCACACATACTTCAATAACAGGATGTAAAAATGCGTCTACATTATTTTCCTTTTCGTCTAGCAAAATGTCTCTCACGTCTTCCAGGCGTACGTAGTGTAAAGTCGTAGCGTCATTACTTTCTGAACCGTCTATATTGCTGCCACAAGCCGAAGCTACAAGTCATTGCCGAGTGTTCGCGCCACGTCTTTGATTATTCCCGTCATTTCGCGGATCAATTTCTACGATTTGCACTTGTCTCCCTGAATTTATGTCACGCGGAGGATGCCAATTAGGCCCCTCCTGTCTGTTACATGTAAATTCTTGGTTGCGTCTGTTATTAAAATTTCTATTTTCCTGTCTATCTGCATGACTACTTCTTGTGTAATTTCGACTGTCACTTCTGAAATTATTGTTATATCTACTGCCCTGGTTATTTCTGTAATAAGAATTCCTATTATTGTATGAATAATTTCTGTCTTTATGATACCAATTACTGTTTCCGTATGACTGATCATTCCGGTAGGAATTTCCGTTATTATAATTGTCTGTGTAATTTCTGTTAGAACGTCTGTTATTGGCATAAGGCTGGTATCTATTGTCCTGTCTGTTTCGTCTGTCATTCTCAAAATTACCGCTTTAACGTCCGTTCCGATCACTATCCCATCTGTCTGGAAAACTACTGTGATTACCGTTACTGAAAAAATTACAAGAAGTCCCGTTGTCGTTGTCATACTCAAGTTCTTGTAGCAAAGTCTTAAAAGTCTCAATGTCGTCTTTACATCTTCCGGCTAAAGCAATTTGTCTTATCGATAGTGGCAGCTTAGTTAAACAAATGCAAATTAATTCAGTCGGGCTATAAGGGTTGGAAAGGAACTGATTCTTTCGAATCATGTCTTCAAAGTATTCTGTCGGCGTGCGGAACTCAGACTGTTTAAAATTACGCTGCATAATAAGACTATGTTTGACTCTGTCTTGCGTGTTTTCGGACCAATATGCCGATAGAAATGCATGATAAAAATCATTTAAATTATTACAATCTCTAATAAGTGCGCGCATGTGCGTCGCCGGTTCGTTTTCTAAATATCCACACATAAATTCCAGTTTGTGACTTAGTGGCCAATTTGGTGGAAGTGCGTACATAAATTGATCTAACCGTGAACATGGATGTATGTCATTCTTAGAATTGCGAAAGATCTTAAATTTCCGAACAGTTAAGAAGTGTTTATAGTCAAAGTTTTCGCCTCGTGGCGACAAAGACCTACCGCCTCTGTCCCCGTCCCAATGTCGATTATTGTCAAGTTCGCGGGCCTGGCGCTCTCTTGTTGCATCTCGTAAATGAAATACATTATTTTCTTCAAACCCCTCTGCTATCTGTGATTCTACATTTCTTCTGCTGTCTTTTCCTACGATTTCGCCTTCAAGTTGTTTGACTTGCTTTCGTAATGCCTCAAATTCCCTTTTAACGCTTTCATTAAATTTTCCCTGATTTTCAACATGTTTAGTTATTTTCTGGTACTCTTTGGTTACTGCAAATGGCAATGGAGCTGTATCATCTGAACCTCTGTCCCCATTTAAATTAAGACTTGTCAGTTTATCTGAAATCTCCTCAACTCTTTCCGATAAGTCACCTATTTATTCTTTCTGTTTATTTACATCTTCCATAAGTGTCGCTACTCTGGTTTCAGTATTGACACATTTAGTAGTTAACTGTTCATACTGTTGTGTTAGGTTATTTATTCATTCATTTGGTACGGATTCCTCGATTCTTTCAAATATTTCTTCCTTATCGTGTGCACGTTGTAAATTCAACTCTGAACATTTTTGTACTATCACGCAATCTCTTTTTTCCTGTTCTCTATCCTGTTCCTTTTGTCTGATTTCTATTGAAATTAATCTATTATTGTGAGCATTCAAAATCGGTTGTACTTCTTCTCTAATTTCTTTCATTAATTCATCTTTCATGTTTCTGAAACATGTCCCTATTCGTGAGTCTAACCGTTTTGCCAGTGTTCCCATCTCTGGTTTTAATTCAGATCTTAACTGTGTTCCCATTGTTCGCATATCAGTTTCTAACCATGTTGCCACTGTTTTTATTTCAGATCCTAACTGTGATCCCAAATTTAATATTGCACTCATCAGTTGCACCATATTAACTGGTTCGAAACTCCTTTCACCCCTAACATTTCCCGCAAAATCAACTTCTTTCGTCATAGCTGTAAAGCTGTCTGTGTTCGATACTATTCCAGAATCTTCTGTCGTTAATATCGTATTCTGAAAATTTTTTGATTGTGAAAAATTTTGAACTGGTTCCGGACTATTTTCACGACTTGTTAAATTGTTTTCTGCTTCATTATTCATCATACTGTTCTCCTGTGTTGGCGAGTTCGCCATGTTAACAATTTCGTCATTCTCACTATCCATCATTTTTGCCTTTTTCATCGATCACATAATCATTTACAAAAGATACAAAACTCGTCACAATACGAAAATTACACAGAATATAACACTATCACCAACAATACCATTCACACGAATTGCTTCCCGACAAACACGCCTAACCAACAATTAAAATCTTCATAGTTGCACAAAATTGTAAACTCGTATACAACACATCAAAAATTAAATTCTGCCAAAATACCATTAGAAGAATGACAAGACAACTACAAATGTTCAATTACCAAATCTACATATGCAATACAGACTACAATTACTAAACTACAAATTACTACAACAATCCTACTGTCTGCTATTTTTACTATCAAAAGAATTCCAGGGGACGATCCTGGCAGGGTCGCCATGTGCATGGGGCCTTAATTAAATAGAATGTAAATAATTTTAATGTTATTCACTGTTTGTGCAGTCACGCAATCTCGAAACCGGTTGGCCCTGAATAATATTAGTACGCAATCTGACTGCATAGAATAACAACAAAAATGAAAGGAAATTTCCGTTAACACAATTAATTAACTAAGTCCCCAGCAACTATAAAAGCTACGAAACAACAAAGTACAAATGTAACTGTTCTATGTGTGGAAGTGTGATTCAACATACACATCTGGCATGGTTCTACCTCAATAAGACAAGATATTTTAAACACAATTTACACTGAAGTAATTAAAAAAAACTAGAAATACTGTATTGCATATAGAAACCAGAATTACAGTCTACCAGAAGAACACAAGCCAGATGCTTAGTTGACTGAACCTGTGACCAAGAAGCATAAGACATTTGAAATAAAAAGTTTTCTTTACCTTCATATATATTGACGACAAATACACTCTGATCATAACAACATCCCCAATCCAATAACATCTGGTGTCTTGCCCAACAGAACAGCTCCACACGACATGGTCACAGTTAGTACTCTAACTACGGCTACCTCAGAACTACTACTGCCCTCAACAACTTCTCAGCGGCAACTGCCAGTGGAGGCGGCTGAATAATACTCTTTGGCGCAATCTCTGGCGCTGTAACTCAGTGCAGCCACCTATCAATGTTCAAGTCACTTTGGCAAAAAAACACAGTGAAACAATTCATTTTGTAACATAACATAGTTGAAAATTTCGCTGAAGAATATTAGATAAAGTTACTACTGATTCCATCATAATTATTTGAACATATATTTTTTAAGACGTTTGATAAAGTTGAAAACTTTTTTTGAGATGTAGGATGGAGTCGAATTTTGTAAAACGTGTTTTGGAAGGCTTTTCTTGTAAATCTGGAAAGGAACAGTTCAGAACTAAATTGTCTTATACTGTGAAAAGAGTTACCAACATTTACTACCATTATGAGATTGTCCTTTAACAGATCATTACACACCTGCAAAGAGGTTTTTTCATTTTCTTAATTTTTTTCTCTTATTTTCTGCTGAATTTCAAATACTTATTTCGTTGCTGTAAGTACTTAGTTGTTTTCAAAATACATACATACTAATGCTCAAATAACTACTCTTACAATTTTACAATACAACTTATAGTATAATTTGACTGTGTTGTAGTTCATGTCCCATAATGCTATGCAGAGTTTGTCTTAATATTGTATGATGTTCTGATTTAGGAACATATAATCTACTTCCAAATGTTAATTTCTTAAGATCACAACATCAAAGCAGCCAGTGGCTATGTTAAGAATCATTTCATTGAAACTGGGTGTGCTGTATACTACTTTCCATCCTCTATTTCACAAACTCTTTTTTGGATTCCTTAATTTAATTTCATTCATAGCCCATTTAGTTTTTCAGTTTTTTTACTCATGTCACGTTCCTTTATGCTGAAGATCACCAATTTAATATCATGATCTGAGAGATAGTTCACTAAAAGATTTATGCTGTATTAGTTCAGATTCTTGATGTGTCTGTGAAAATATTGTCAATAGCATTGTCACTGGCACTCATAACACCTGTTGCAGGTTCTGCAAGGGGAGTTCAGGAGCTCAAATTAACTAACTATAAAGAAGTCATGTTCTAAAAAATATTAAAATCTTCATTTAGCATTATCTCATTCTGTTCAGAAGTTAAAAATATTTCATAACTTTTGTCTCAGGCTGTTGTTTGAATACCTTAAAAATGTAGATTGGAGTTCTGTGTATGGCAGCTATTACTATCAACATTCCATAACTTTCTACTTCTGCAGCAAGAACTTCAAAATGCTGATCATTACAAAATCATTCACATTTTTATTCCTTCAGAATGTATCAACCAACTCCTTTTTTCCATACTTGATCTGCAGAAACTGAATTCTACGATACATTCAACATATCTATTTCAGTTGTAATATGATGTTCAAATATATATCTTCTATATGATTTATGGACTGCAGTTCATCTAAGCAAATCAGGCCATGAATAGTAATTTTTAACTGTCTGTTATCGATATACAACATATTTGCTTTAGCTTTCCTGTTTTAACAAGTTTCAAACTGTACATTTTCGTTTATATTTAATTTTTTTAAATAAATATAGCTCGAAATCTGAGTTTACCCAAAAATGTTGCTAGCTCTACATGGTTTACCAGTGGCTCGCAGTTTATCACCTTAAATATTCTATTACCACCACAGTCAGTTTCTCTTTCTCTCTCCTATTGAGATGTGGGCTATGACTCATCATATCCCACCTGCCAATAACATCAACAGAAACTAACCACTGCTCATCACTCTAACTAACTGAAATCATTGATCTAAGGCCATGATAATATAATTCACACATTTGGTCAATTAGTATCAATCACAATAACTAGAAACCGAAACAAATTAAACATTTGTTAACTATTAGATTGTTTTAGAGGTTTCTTAATAACCCTGCATTTTTAATTGCATGATTTCAATGGAACAAACATATCAGAGAAAACGATTCAGCTTTGCAACTGAAGTTGTCTGAATTGTAGATTTCTATAATTCTTGAATATGAGTGGGACAGTTTTAATAGAATGAACTGCTAAATTTGCAGAGAATCATCCTTAAAGGATTTTTTACTCTGACGTCACTCTTGTATGGCCTTAAAATAGTTATCCGGTACATTGTTTCCATGTCTAACTGAATATGAAGGAAATATTATAGTAAACATAGATGACTACTTCTCAAGTCTTCTCAAGATTCCTTGGGCAAAAATTAGCACACCCCTTAACAAAGTCTCACTATTTCATAGTAATGACTCTCCGAAAGATTTAATATTGCATACATGTGATATCTGTCAACTGCCTCTAAGAGACTATCGACAGACTGCTTGTGTTACGAACTGCTTAAGCAGATGTGTGCTGATATTAACTCATATCTATATTGCTCTTGATTTTGCACAGTGAACTTCCATTTCCCTAAATTATGAATTAATAAAAATACAGTACTATAATATGTCAGTCAGCCGAAATATGTAGGGTATTTTAAACATAATTTTTGTATGTACAGCCATCCCCAAAATGTTGTGTTAAAAGATTGTTGAATGTAGTTGTTTTCTAAAACACATGGTGTTGTTTCATAATTTTCAACAGTTGTCACTATTTAACCGCAGAAACTTAGAATATTCCTCCTATGTTAATGAATAGATAGCATAGCCACTAGATTTTAGTGTGATTTGTTGCCATTCTATGAAAAATTGAAATCATTGTCAGAAGTCAGCCTCATCATAAGATATAGCTTTACAGTCAATAATTTTGTCTTAGAATCTATATTACTTGCCCCCAAATGTACAAATTTCTCTCAAACCAAATTTTTGCTAGAAAGTAGATCTAAACAAGGGCTGCATAATGTAAACTTTTATAAAATCATAAGGCGTAATGAAGATAACTACACGCTGATTACGAGAATATGAAGAAAATTGACAAAAATGATGCATTGAATTCAAATATTGAAATTTCCGCCTAATGGAGAAAGGAAGCAAACAAATTCGTGATGGTGCTATGACAGGGGGTCCGACATGTATCATCCAATGAAATGATATGTGGCATTTGAGAACACTAGTGACTCTCCTAGTTTTACCCACAGACTATCAAAAGAACATGACTTAATTGGGAAATGATTTTAAATGTAACTTTACTGGTTGTATGACGGTGTCACAGCATTAATGACATTCCAAGTAATTAAAAAAGAGAAATTCCAATCTGTGAGTGGAACTAAAAACTGTATTTGATCGCTATTTTTTCCCTTCGTTTTATGACAGTTGAGCTATGAGCTCAACAGGTGCCTCTATAAAGGTCAAAAAAACATTCATATTTATCAATAAAAGCATTGTACAACTACATCGACACTCCGCAAGCCACCGTATGGTGCGTGGCGGAGGGTACCCTATACCACCACTTGTTATTTCCTTTCCTGTTCCCGTCGCAAACAGAGCGAGGAAAAAACGACCGCCTATATGCCTCCATATGAGCCCTGATTTCTCTTATCTTATCTTTTTAGTCCTTACGCACAATGTACGAGGTTGAGTCAAATGCAAACTTTAAATATTTTTTTCAGTATCATTTATTGTGCAGAAGTGGTACAGAACTTATCGCTTTTCAACATAATCTCCCCCACACTCAATGCAAGTTTTCCAGCGCTTATAAAGTCCATAAATTCCATTAGAAAAAATTTTTTTTTGGTAGTCCACGCAACCACTCCTGCGCCGCGTGGCATACCTCTTCAGCAGAAAGGAACTTCTTTCCTCTCATTGCATCTTTTAGTGGTAGAAATCACTTGGTGATGAGGAATGGCGCCATTTCTTGCTCGCTCTCTTCGTTTCTAGTTGGTGGAAGTGAACCCAGGTTTCGTCCCCAGTAACGATTGTTGCAAGGAAGCCATCACCTTCTCGTTCAAAGCGCCGAACAAGTTCGTCACAAGCATCAACACGTCGTTCTCTCATTTCAGGAGTCACCTGCCGTGGCACCCATCTTGCAGACACTTTGTGAAACTGAAGCACATCATGCACAATGTGGTGTGCTCACCCACGACTAATCTGTAAACATGCTTCAATGTCATTCAGTGTTACTATGGCTTCAACTGCTGCAATGTTTTGCGGCATCACAACTCGCTGTGCCTGACCAGGACCAGGAGCATCTTCCACTCAAGTCACACCATTTGTGAACTCCCTACTCTATTCGTAGACTTGCTGCTGTGACAACCATGTATCACTGTACTGAACCTTCATTCGTCGATGAATTTCAATAGATTTCGCACCTTCACTACGCAAAAACCGCATAACAGACCGCTGTTCTTCCCTGGTGCAAGTCGCAAGTGGGGCGGTCATCTTTATACTGATACTGCGACGGTATGAGTGCAACTGCACTATGCTGCCACCTACATGCCATTCTGCACGCTGTTTGTAGCACGCTGTTTGTAGCACGCTTACCAATTTACAGGATAAAGGCGCGAAATTTCGATTTCTTATTACAAATTAAGGTTTTCGTTTAACACACCCTCGTATGTACACTATGTGATCCAAAGTATCCGGACCCCTGGCTGAAAATGACTTACATGTTCGTGGCGCCCACCATCGGTAAGCTGGAATTCAATATGGTGCTGGCCCACCGTTAGTCTTGATGAGAGCTTCCACTCTAGCAGTCATACACTCTATGAGATGCTGGAAGGCTTCTTGGGGAATGGCAGCCCATTCTTCACGAAGTGATGCACTGAGGAGAGGTATCGATGTCGGTCGGTGTGGCCTGGTACGAAGTAGGCGTTCCAAAGCAGCCCAAAGGTGTTCTGTACGTTTCAGGTCAGGACTCAGTGCAGGTCAGTCCATTACAGGGATGATATTGTCGTGTAACCACTCCGCCACAGGTTGTATATTACGAACAGGTGCTCGATCGTAGGTGGCCGTTGTGGCCGTGCGGTTCTAGGCGCTTCAGTCTGGATCCGCGTGACCGCTACGGTCGCAGGTTCGAATCCTGCCTCGGGCATGGATGTGTGTGATGTCCTTAGGTTAGTTAGGTTTAAGTAGTTCTAGGTTCTAGGGGACTGATGACCACAGATGTTAAGTCCCATAGTGCTCAGAGCCATTTGAACCATTTTTGCTCGATCGTGTTGAAAGATGCAATCGCCATCCCAGAATTGCCCTTCAACAGTGGGAAGCAAGAAAGTGCCTAATACTTCAGTGTAGGCCTGTGCTCTGTTAGTGCCACGCAAACATGAAAAATACGACCACACCATAACACTGCCTCTGAATTTTACTATTGGCACTACACACTCTGGCAGATGACGTTCACCGGGTACTCGCCATACCCACACCCTGCCATTCTATCGCCACATTGTGTACCGTGATTCGCCACTCCACGCAACGTTTCTCTACTGTTCAGTCGTTCAATATTTACGCTCTTTACACCAAGCGAGGCGTCGTTTGGCATTTACCGGCGTGATGCGTGGCTTAAGAGTAGCCGTTCGACCATGATATCCAGATTTTCTCTCCCCCCGCATAACTGTCATAGTACTTACAGTGGATCCTGATGCAGTTTGGAATTCCTGTGTGATGGTCTGAACAGATGTCTGCATATTACGCATTACAACCCTCTTCAGCTGTCGGCTGTTTCTGTCAGTCAACAGACGAGGTCGGCCTGTATGCTTTTGTGGTGTATGCGTCTCTTCAGGTTTCCACTTCACTATCACATCAGAAAAGGAAATCTCGCGTATAGACGAATGACACAGATAACACCCAGTCACCTGTCTCACAATGTCAAATGACTACTGAGGCCGCTAATATGGAGTACCTAGCACAATGCACCTAATTTGAAAAACGTTTGTTTTTGGCGATATCCGGGTACTTTTGGTCGCGTAGTGTATTAGGTACTAAAATCATTTAACAGTCAGCTTCAAATGCCGTTTCCCTACATTTTCCCAACCATGTTTCTCGATAAGAATGTCGCCTTCGCTCCAGGGACTTCCATTTGAGTTTACGAAGCATCTCTGAAACACATGTTGTTCAGATCCACTGGTAACAATCAAGCATTCCGCCTCTGAGTTGTTTCGATGTCTCCCTTCAATCCGACGTGGTACAGATCCCAAACACTGGAGCAGTAGTCAAGAATAGGTCGCACCATTGTCCTACATTCAGTATTATTTACAGGTGAACCACTCTTTCCACTCTTTACTAACATTCTCCCAATGAACCAAAGTCGACCATTCGTCTTCCGTACCACAGTTCTCAGACGCACATTCCATCTCATACTGCTTTGTATCGTTACGCCCAGATATTTAAACGACTTAACTGTGTCAAGAAAATCACTAGTAATACGGTATCTGAACCTTATAGGTTTGTTCTTCCTACTCATCCGAATTGACTTACATTTTTCCACATTTAATACTAGCTGCCACTCATCACACTAACTAGAAAGTTTATCTGAGTTGTCTTGCAGCTTCCTACACTCACACAACTTCGACCCATTACCATACACCACAGCATCAGTAGCAAACAACCACAGATTGCTGTCCACCCTGTACACCAAATCATTTACGTGTACAGAAAACAACAGCGGTCCTAGGACACTTTTCTGGGACATTCCTGACGATACCCTTGTCTCTGATGAACGATTGTGACAGCATATACTACTATTTCTAATATCGTTAACAGGCATGATCTGAGAAACTTGCGGCTAACATGGAATCATTAAACTGTGTAGAAACCTAATAAAACTGTGACTAAACAAACACAGCTGACTTGTGTAGCCTCATCTTCAGCACGTATGAGCTTCCGCCTGCAGTGTAGGCAACTGAATAGGTTTCATTGCTAGATGCCACTTCCTGCATGTTCAGTTTTCAATTGTTTTTTTACAAAAACAATAATACTGGAATTAAAATCTGCATAAGGAATTGTAGGATAAGATAATAATACAATAAAAATTGAGTTGGAAGAATTCTACAAATTGTACGCAGTGAGACTACACTTCCATGTGATTATGTCAAACTTCATTAGTATATTAGTGTCTTTTGTACACCATATAACAGTTCATACTCAAAACATCAACTCATGCGAGATACTGGTACATCAATAGTTGAATGGTACATGCAGAGGACACATGAATATGAAAATGAAATGAACAAGAAATTTAGGGAGAAACTTCTTTATTTCTTTACAATAACTGTACGCTATGTAACCTAGTCTAAATGATACCAGATAAAGTGACTGATGCTCTTAGGAATTGGGAAGATGGGAGCAGGAAATTTTTGGAAACGAAGATCAACCGATCATCGAGGAATATGAAAGGGGCAAAAGGAACTATCGCAATCTTAAAACATAATAACAATTCAATTAAGATTTTTCTCTTTCTCAGATATATAAAAATTAATTTTAAAGATATAGGTCACAATCTTAGTTTTTTATCAATAAAAATTTACTCGCGTATTATGTGCAAGGGAATATTGCTAACATCTCTTTGGTAAAAATGAAAAATAAAATATTACACTTTGTTTTACTTATTATGAAAATAAGCAATAAATAATGTATACATAGAGGCGTGTGTAAGAACCACTTGTCTTGCAGGCGCAACTGTATCTTGGGACAGACACTCTGACTAGGGATGTTAATTGCTTCAGTTTTTACTCAATGAAAGCCTAGTAAAAGTGTTTCTTTTGTCATTCCGCAACACTTCATGTATAACAGTTTTTACACTTAGCCTATTTTTGTTTGCTCAAATTAAAAACAAAAGAATTGTTGATAATTGCACGAACTTGCATCTCCACCTACAAGGACCTTCTCAGTATACGTTTAGGGGCCTTAATTGTAATGTTATAATGACTCAGAAACCATTGGGTACCTGTTATGTACTATAATAGTTCACAAAATACATCCTTAGAGGACATAAGTAAGTATTTGCAGGCAGTAGACTGTGTTCTGATTTCATTTAACACTACTACAAAATTTTTATAGCATTTCTCACGGGAGGAAAACTATGAAATTTATTGTTGATGCTAATTAATTTTTGCTCTTCCCTCTTGGAAGTAAGGTGATTACGATGGTTGCAGTTCTGTTATCACAAGGAGATCAACTGTCAAAATTTCTCAGCCCACAAATTAAACTAATTTCAAAAATTTTTCTTTGGTGTACAACCTTCTGGGCTGTTTACATGTACCGGATTGCGTTTATTTCCCTGAAGTACCTCGTGCTGTGTTTAAATGAGATGCTGCTGAGCAAATGGAGGTGGCTGCTCTTTTTTTTTTTCAGAAACATTTGCCTGGCGGTTCTTCCAGGTGGGATGCAAGTAGGCCTTAACGACAAAATTAAGGATTACTGTTTGTGCAAGTGCGAGATTTGTGAGGAATATTTATATATTATATAAAAAAGAAACATTCGTTAATATGTACATACAATGATATGGAAAAGAGGATTATGATGATAAGGGATATGATAAATCAAGTCTTTGGCTGTTCTGTATACAAAAAATAAAAATCATCTAACTTTTCTTTTAATATTTATATATGTATAAGATGGTCGCATAATTTTTCTTCTGGTTGTATATAGGCATAGCTTCGTGGTCGTAGTATTCACATCGACAGTGTATCCCAGTGGTGTACTCCCCAGACACGAAAGGTCGCAGTTCAGAGTGGAACTGTCGTGCAGTCACCAAAGGTCCTGTGCCTCCACACTCCAAACACCGACATCGTGGTAGTAGTGGGACGTACGTACAGCACCAGGGGACTCTCTCTTCCTCTCGTGCTGACTAGTCGTCCAGTAGTCAGCAAGTGCCGAGACAGCCTTTTCTCGCGTTCGGTAGAAAGACCGCAGCAGATGAGATCAGTGGCGCAGTCCGGTAGCGTGCAGAGTACGGGTGGTGGGGGAGACCGGTACGAGACCGTCAGCGGTGACCGTGATGACACTGTGCCTCCAGAAGCAGTATGAGATCAGGCTCTGCAGTGTGAGGTCAGAGACACGTCTCGGCAGGGCGTCAGGCCCCGGGAAGTGGAGACCCCGCGTGGCGCTGGTGAGAGGCTCAGACCAGACCGGCTGGGAGTTCCCCGCCTCAGCCCAGAAGGAGGTCCAGCCCCTGGGCCCTGGAGCAGGCGGCGCTGGCGCTGCCTGTGGGAGAGGCCGCGCTGGCGCCGGAGCTGGCCCTCGTGGCCGCCAGCGGCGACCGCGACTCGGAGAGGGCGCAGCTGGCGCGGCCTGCAGCCAGCAGGTGCGCCTGCAGCTGCAGCTGCGGGGGCTCGCAGCCGCCCCCGCCGCCCCCGCAGCCTCCACTGCCGCTGCCGGTGCTGCAGCTGCTGCTGGTGCTGGTCGTGCTGCCGGCCCCGCCGCAGCCACCGTACGGATAGTAGGGAGCGCCTGCTGTGGAAAGCACATACCGTCTCACACACAGATAACTACTGGCTTGTTTTACTATACGCTTAAGTTTATAACGAACTACAAACAGAAGCCTATGAGATGCAATATACAGAGGGGTGTTTCGCCTTTTGAAACATAGTTGTGGTATTATTAGCACTAGAAAATTGAAACGTAAATTGTTTGTATGTCGTAGGTCTCAAGTTAATGAGAAAAATCACACTTAAATTTTCATGTTGATTTGCTGTTTGTACAAGGAACAACTCCCTGTAAACTTTTCGCTGAACATGTTACCAGAATTGAAGAGGAACCGCACTAGTAAACCGTTGGAGGATGGCCATAACATTGTGCTAGGAATGTATGATCCTAGTTAGGGCTGAGATCAGATGTCATCAGATGATACACTAGAAGCATGCAACCATCAGGTGAACAACTAGTCATAATAATAAATTTCACGTGTGAAGTTTTTATCGCCTCGTGTTTGCTACGACTGCATCTTTCCAACGACTCCCGAAAGCACGTTTTCCATTCTCGGAGAATTCAGCGGCCATGGCCTCAGCTCACCGCGATCTGCAGTTAGCAGAGGCCTCGTCTGGGGCCATGGTTCCTCTATCCCACAGCTGCCCCTCTCGCCCTGGCTGGCTGATCTACGCACTGGCTACAGTGTTGGATCGAAGCGTCGGTTTTATCAACTTCACTTTCATATTATTTCTGTCACAATATTGTTGCCTACAAATTTATTAACTGTAGATCAATTCATGTGGCAATGAAAAGCTGTACTTGTTCAGGATTAAAGCCTCTACGCCCACTCAGATGCAGGAGAACAGTGTTTTTAAAATGTTTTGTCATCGGGTTTTGTGCGACAGTATCTTAAGTGCCAAAACAGAAAAAGATACATGCATACATTTTGGACTAAAGACTGCCTCAGAGTGGTGGTGTTCAAGCACCTTACCCTACTACACCACAACGAAAAAAGAAGGACATTTTTAATATTGAAGCTGAAGAGCTTAAGGAGCTGTGGTGACTCTCCTCCTCCAAGTCGGCCCGTTTGACGTCCTACCCGCCTTAAAGTAACCTAAATGTAGTAGTAATTATAACATAAAGCAAACACAGGCAGTTCGTTGGCCGACCGAACTCCAGCACCCACGTGAATTCATGCCGGAATTTTCATCCG
This sequence comes from Schistocerca gregaria, assembly GCF_023897955.1. Lineage (NCBI taxonomy): Eukaryota > Metazoa > Arthropoda > Insecta > Orthoptera > Acrididae > Schistocerca > Schistocerca gregaria. The sequence goes on from NC_064920.1 coordinate 1,193,947,389, forward strand.
ACACAGATTCACTGAAAAACGAGTAAAATAAAGAGAAGTAGTTTACGGGAAGAGAGGAAGTGTCTACAAAAATTCTGAGAAGCGTTGGAATATACATTATAACGGCTACAAATGATATCACCCATTTCAGAAAAAGAAACTTTTGCCACAAAATGTTCGATCCAGGCCTAACACGACAAAAGTACCAAGTGACATAGATCGTTCAATACACGCGATTTGCTATACTGTGGTTGGAGTACGAGTAAATAAACGTGTAAGTGTCGCATTTCAGCTCCATAGGTTCTGTATTCAAATCTTATTCGGTCCAAGAATGTTTCTCGGTCATTCTTCTCTTCTTTCACCTTTATATCGTATATGTAAAAATTATTATGGTTAAATGTAATTTGGAGTCCTCCTTGAGCTACAAGTACAAGTTTCCCTGTAACTGGCTGGGTAAGCGAACTGAAAGATCGGAGTATGGCTAGGGGATGTCACTCCAATACAATCATGCCTAATGAAGCACTGTGTGACGACTTCATGTCTCGGAAGGAGGTGAATGACGCCACTGTGAACTACTGTTTTGAATGTATTGCGGATGTGTCTCCTGGTATTTTCGTTTTCTTTATAAGACTAACGTAAACCTGAAATTTTCTTACTTTGGCTTATAGCATGAGAGTCAACATTTCCGGACCTATTTTTTCTACCATCCCTGCAAGTGTGCATCATCTTCATGACGGAAACACCACGAATATTACCAGACCAGATGAAAAAAAGGAAGACTGAGTCTCATACGTGTGAAGGAGTTACCGCGAGAGAGAGAGAGAGAAGTCGTGCTGGCAGAAAGGAGTGGTGCAGGCGAGAGTGCTGTGTGCGGAGTGCTGTGTGAGGCGCCGTCGACAAACTGAGAACCGCTGCCGCCGCTGCTGCCAGCGTGGAATACTCACTGTTTACTTACTGAGTAACCCGCCGGCGCCGTAGCCGTAGGAGCCGTACGTGGACGAGTACTGCGAGTATGGCGGCCCGTATGAGTAGTCGCTCACCGGGACGACGCCGGCGCCGCCGCCCGCGCCCACTGCAGACACAAAACACACAGGCTTCCGTCAGGCGACACACGAACACTGGTGCTCCGCGGGGCTGCGTTCTGGGACCTGCGCTACTTACTGTCCACATCAACTAGCAGTTCCCCGCTACTTGTTCATCCGAATCTTACATTACACAACGAAAATAAGGGAATTGGTACATAAAATAAAAACACACTTTCTTTATTTACATGTTTTAAGCGCATAAATATGCTATAAAATATTTTGCAAATTCACAGTAATATTGTTAAATACACAAGATTATAACATGTAACATTTCTAGTGTTCCCTCCAGATACAAGACTAAATAAATTTTTGGGTGAACCCATTCTTGAGGAAGCAACATACAATTGCTTGTGGAAGAAATATGGCGAACTCAGTCCCACTTTAAGGTGCATAATACACTACCACTGTGAATCACTGATCGTGAAGGAGAAAATAGGACACTGCAATCTCTTAAAGAGGTAATGAGTTACACGCACCCTACCTGTCACCAATTATGGCGGTGAAGTGTGTATCTTACCCCTCACAGAATTATTAGTATTATTTTTATTATTATTACTTTTATTATTAGACAGTAGACACTATGCGATCGGACTTTTGTTGACTTTGCCCCAGGTATGCCACAGCTATGCTTACATGTCACGCCCTTCCTTCCTAATCCCACTTTTGTTGTCCTATTAAATATATTTTTCCATATAGCGAGTCATATATTTACCAAGAACGGTGGGGATTGCTCCACGCTTTCCAGAGATTTTCAGGGAAACACACACACACACACACACAGACACACACACACAACACACACACACACACACATAGACACTCACACAAACACTCAGTCTCCTCGATAACAGGAATTTCTCAGTATTCCTCAGGCTTGATTCAAGCTTTCAATGTCCCTGATGTTGCTATGCTTTACTTGTGAACACTACTTTTCATTTGTGAAAACACACTGATTATATTTCAGTCTAGCGCTTCTCAACAGGGCCACTGATAGCGTTTCATGGATTGGATTGTGTTGGGGGAAGAGAGCAAACAGCGAGGTCATCGGTCTCATCGGATTAGGGAAGGACAAGGAAGGAAATCGACCGTGCCCTTTTCTAAAGAACCATCCCGGCATTTGCCTGGAGCGATTTAGGGAAATCACAGAAAACCTAAATCAGGATGTCAGGACCGTCGTCCTCCCGGATTCGAGTCCAGTGTGCTAACCACTGTGCCTCCTCGCTCGGTTAGCGTTTCATGTCACTGTATGATTTGATGGACAACAACCCACTCATTTCATTTCACTGCATTTAATTAAATGAATATATACATTCGTTGTGGCAGGGTAAGCCACGGATATTCATCAGACTAGGTCCCAACATACTCGGATCCCTGACACCCCGTGGGAGAAACTTTGGTCGCAGTGCAGTCCACAAAAATCACAGGTGAAAATATAAGTGACGACGAGAGTTGGCGTCGGGCCCCGAGCCTGCTGAGACAGCGTAAGGGGTTAGGTGGCAGCTCGCGAAATGCAGAAATCCTCGTTTGAGACACAAATTTTCAGCTGCCACGACGTACTGGAGGAGTCGACTGGGCAGGGAAGGTAGGGGAAGAGCTCCGAGCAGTATGACTGAGGGCAGTCACCAGCTGAGTGCGTGGAAGTGAGTGCCTTGCCTGCGGAGTAGTGCGCGAAGCCCGGCAGGACGGCAGCGTAGGGCAGCGGCGGGGGCGGCGCGTGGTGCGTGTGGGCGGCGGCGGCGTGCGCGTGGGCGGCGCCGGCCGGCTGCAGCACCGTCAGGCCCGGCGACGCGGGCGGCGGGTCGGCGGGCAGCGACAGCGGCAGCCCGGGAGACGAACCCGCGCCCACCGGCTCGGAGCCCGCGCTCGCGCTCGCGCTGGAGCCGCCCCCGGGGCCCGGCGACGGGTACGAGCCCCCGCCTGCGCCTCCGCCTCCGCTCTCTGCGCCGCACAGCAGAGGACACGCGGTGAGCGGCCGTCCGCCGTCCCAGCGGCCCGCCCCGCCGCTACCAGCCGCCGCCTCCCTAGCCGCCCTACACGACGAGTGATCCACCGTCTACACCGCACCTGGATACTGTATCTCGCGTCTACTTTTGTGGTCTTCAGCGCGAAGAATGATTTGTTGCAACTGTGCTCTCTTGTCTACCAGGCGCAAACTAAATTAATCGTTCTCTCACAACTCAGGATGTGTCCTACCAACCTATCCCTTATTTTTGTTCTAGTTGTGTCATAAAGCTGTTTTCTATCCAACTCGATTCATTACCTCTTCATCAGTTAACCAATATATTCATCGAATCTTCTTAAATTCATATTTGTTTTTGTTTACTAACGCCAACACAAAAATTATATCCTCCTTACTTTGCCGTCCTCATTCATCTTTTGTACATATATCAAAACTGGTGCACTACTTGCAATGTATGTTTGAAGCATGCAGTCACTCAGCATCACCCGAATTAAGTCGACTTCGTGCCATTATCCTTCTCTTACATTTGTTGATGCACATACTTTAACATGTTTTCAAGACACTATATATTCCGTTCAAATTGATCACTCAATTCCTTCGCCTCTCTGACAGACCTGCGGTATCAGCGGCACACCTTAATTTTTATTTCTTCTCCCTGATCTATAATTCATTTTTCAATTTCCTCCTTAATATTTTTTACTGTTCGCGCGATTTCCATATTGAATAACATGGGATAAGAAACAAACGTGTCTCATTCTCTTCTCAATAACTGCCTCCCTTTCATGTTATTCCACTCGTAAGTGCAGTCTGCTTTCACTCCTTGTATGGACAGTACAGCCTGGACGACGGTCCTCTCGTTAGGTCGCTGTGTAACAACCGACATATTTGGATGTAAGTATAAATCTGTCTGACGCATTCGTGAATTTTATTACAAACAGACCGATTACGTCTGGCAAAACCGGGTGTTGTCTGTCGCGAAAGGAAAGAAAGAGCGACTAGTTCCTATCGCATAGCTACCACCAAGAGTTCTTGTATGTATGTATGTGTGTGTGTGTGTGTGTGTGAGAGAGAGAGAGAGAGAGAGAGAGAGAGAGAGAGAGAGAGAGAGAGAGAGAGAGAGAGAGAGGGACAGAGATGAGAGGTTGGAGGAAGAGAGAAAAAAATTGAGAGCCACGGGCAATGTTTTAGAAACGAGCCCTTGAAAGCCCATGAATCCAGAACACCTTTTCGTTCTGGCTCTGAAGGCAATTTGGCAGCTGCTACACTTACTTGGAAATCACTGAACACCACTATTGCACCAGGAGTAGCAACAGACAGAGCGAAGTGACAAGAGACAAAGAGCATCGTTTTCAATTTTCTTCTCCCCCAAGTTCCCCACACATACAGAAGTAAAATGTTGTGGCACCAGGAAGGATTTGCTGACACTAACTAAAGTGAATGCTTAACGCAAAGGAGAAGAAGTTAACTAAAACAAATAGGAGCACAACGACCAATTTTGCAAAAAATATTTTACCGCACCTCTGTAATTTAAGTAAGATTAATGTTGGAAGCATTGATAGGGCCCAAGAGGAAACACGACTCGGCACGGTCAATGTTGTCGTCGACTACGTCACGTCAGGTCTTCGCTGTTTTCTGGTGATCATGAAGATACTGATTTACTGATTACACTGTATGGAGGTTGCGATGAAGTTCTAAATGTTTAAGAAACTATCACCTCGTTGACACACCCGATATCCTTTCTATTGAAAGATATGTGACAGCCAGTAACGAGATACATTATGCTTATCACAATTTGATGTCACATTCTAAATGTAGCTCAAAAAAATAAATAGTGCAGTCATGGAAGAACAAGTATCTGACAAAAAGTATCTACAGCGAGCGATGAACTGATCGTAAAGCTATTCTACGAAAGAAAACGGAGAATATTTATATGAGACCCGTTTCCAAAATCGGAAAAACAAACATTAATCCCATGCCATATGAGTGGTGATGACACTCAGAACTATTCGGAAGTGTCGAATGAAATTAAGTACTCTATGCTCAAATACCCAGAGACATCTTTTAAAACAATAAAATAAGCATATGAATAAGCGTTCATTCGTGACTACAAGTATCAATGAAGAACGTGTGGCACACAGAACGTTGATTTTGAAGGGGAAAAATATGGTTTTGAGAGATACTGTAATTGAAATGTAGGACATGAGTTCGTGAGTCTTCCTGAGAACAGCTGCACTTAAAGCACCGAGATCGTGTTTTGCTTATGCTTTTACATTTACAACTTTACAACTGAGGTCAATAAGGTAGGAAATTTGTAAGCAGTCGACTTTTATTTTATACCACAAATGCATTTTGCTTGCTCGGGATGAGAGTCCATAGCAACACTTAATTAAAGCCAAGCATGCAATATCTACGTAGGTACGCACGATCATGCTGAGGGAACAATAAAAAATTACATGCAGGGCACTGGTTTAATAAGAAGCATAAATCAACTGATGTAAACAGAAATTTAAGCGATGAGTTCCTGACGTGAGTTATCGTCGCGTACTGAGGTAACCTAAGCCGGCCGCGGTGGTCTCGCGGTTCTAGGAGCGCAGTCTGAAACCACGCGACTGCTACGGTCGCAGGTTCGCATCCTGCCTCGGGCATGGATGTGTGTGATGTCCTTAGGTTAGTTAGGTTTAAGTAGTTCTAAGTTCTAGGGGACTGATGACCAAAGCTGTTAAGTCCCATAGAGCTCAGAGCCATTTGAGGTAACCTGTGATACCCACAAAATAAATGCAGCTAATATCAGTGCTCATAGTTAGTCTGTATGCTGCACCACAACGTATTAAAGCTAATCGTAACGTCATTTTTTAAAGCACTGACTAAGTTTCTGTCCAGATGGTTATGATTAGGACTCTAGAGAAACTTAACCTGCGGCGTAGTCGGGTTGTGACTAAGCGTTAATTGCAATGGCGGCTGGTAGCGGACGGCACAAGGCATTCACACACAGTAACACAAAGAACAAGTAACACAAAAAACACAAGCACTGGCAGGATACACAAGCCTGCGAAAAGTACTACAAAACAAATCTGTTAATTCACATAGATCATTAACAAATAAGTAAAAGCATGAATTTTATTTTACTTACTTGTTGCACTGGTCAGCTGTTTCGTCCAAAGCTTCTGCAGATAAGGTGTGAAAATGTGAAGGACGAACATGAGTGTTATACCCTATCCCAGAACTGTGGAATCTCGAAAAGAGTAAACACAAAAGAAAGGAGGCAAAAGGAGCACTACGTGTGAGAACTGACAAATTGTTGTGTTGCTCTGCCCTACTCCACCAGAACAGTGGAGTGAAGCTTTTTGCCAATAAAATCACTCAAGATAACAATCGTTAATAATAAAAAGTGTGGTCAAGACATGAGAAAAATTGTTAAAATGCTTTATTGTTGTAAAGCAATTGGCCTCCTACAGGCGAGATTATTTTGTTTCATATTTTCAAGAATCGATTATCTATACCACTAAACGACTGATAACAGCACTGCTCCGAGTGTTTATTTTAAAGCATTCAGAAATACTCGGTACGTAATACTTTCTTGTTGATTTAATAACGAGACTTCTGCACACGTAATTTGTGGAAAACTGTTCTCCTGCATTTGTCCTCGAGTATCGATATGAGCGACCTCGAAGCGCACAGAGTTGGAATGGGAGGGAAAATAAAGAATCACTGCAGGGTATTCGTTCACAGTTTTAATGACATAACAAATCGAAGAACAGAAATCGTCACACCATTGTATTTTTTTTTTTTTTGGAGGAAAAAACAGTGCCTTAGTTACATTTCGTATCCGATATTTCAATGCCTCCCTCAGTGGTTTCATGTGAGAAGTAGGAAGGACTTCACAAAAGTCTGCAACAAGACAGAGTTTACTGGCCGCAGTGGTCTAGCGGTTCTAGGCGCTCAGTCCGGGACCGCGGGACTTCTACGGTCGCAGGTTCGAATCCTGCCTCGGGCATGGATGTGTGTGATGTCCTAAAGGTTAGTTAAGTTTAAGTAGTTCTAAGTTCTAGGGGACTGATGACCAAAGATGTTAAGTCCCATAGTGCTCAGAGCCATTTGAACCATTTTTTTGAACAGAGTTTACTATCCCGGATGACGCAAGAACCAAAGGAAAGCGTACATTACTAACCAGAAGAAAGTTCATGTGAATCCATTACCTCATCACAGCAGGTCTAAAGACGGATAAATCATAGCAAAGTTGAAAGCATTTCTGTTGGGAATACAACCATACGTTTTCAAAATTGTTTTCGTCACATCTGAGTTTACATTCCGTAACTGCATATTATTGAACGATATACAACGGCATTTTGAATATTCGAAATATTACTAAATTGCAAGCTAAAAATGTAACACCTATTTATGTCCATGTTACCAGCAGAAAACCACTCTGAATATCGCTTCTGTGTTACTGCAGTCTCCTGTCCGAAGGCGGTTTGATGCAGTTCTCTACGCCAGTCTGTTCAATACGAGTCTCCTACATAACCACTGCAAGATATATCCAATTCAAGCAGCTTAGTGTAGCCAAGCCTTGGTGTCAGTCTACAATTTTCACACCCATTCTTCCCTACATCACAAAATTAACTACTACGCGATGACACAAATGTGTCTTTTCGAGAAATACTACTGAGAAAATTTAGACAACCGGCATTTGAATCTGATTGCCGAACGATTCACTGCCGCCAACATACATTGCACCTAAGAGCCACGAAAATAAGATACGGGAAATTGGGCTAATACGGAGGCATATAGACGATTGCTTTCCCTCCGTCTGTTTGCGAGTAGAACAGGAAAGGAAATGCCTAATAATGGTACAGGGTACCCTCCGCCACGCACCGTACGGTGGCTTGCGGAGTATCTGTGTAGCTGTAGATGCAGAGGCTCAGTCAACCAATCACTTCAGAAGTTCTTTTACTCGTATTGTACATTAAGCTTATTTCTCCCGAATAATATGCAGTACAAGTTGGTTAGTTATTCGATCTACGTATCTAATTTTCAGCGTTCCTCTGGAACACCAAATTCCAAAAGCTTCTAGTCTCCTCTTCTCTGCGTTGCTTATCGTAAAATATTTTGCTGGCCACTACTGTTAAGATTCCCAAATCGTAATCTATCTTACTCAGTATCGCCTCGTTTTATTCGACTATACTGCGTTACCCTTGTTTTAATTTTCTTGGTGTTCACCTTATTTTCTCTTTTCAAGACATTACCCATTCCGTGCAACTGATCTTCTAAGTCCTTTGCCATTTCTCACAGACTTACAATGTCATCAACTCGCCTCAGATTTCTTACTTCTTCTCTCTGAACTTTAAATCCCTTTCAAGATTTCTTCTTGGTTCCTTTCACCCTTTGCTCGATTTACATACTTTTTTAACATGGCGAATATGCTAAAATCCTGTCTCACTTTCTCTCATGTCCTTCGGCTCTTATAGCTGCAGCCTGGTATCTGTACAAGTTGAAGATAACGTTTCGCTCCTACTCTTTAACGCCAATAACTTCAGAATCTGAAAAAATGTGTTCCGTTCAGAACTGTTGACAACTTTTTCTAAATCTGCAAATACAACAAAAAAGAAAAGAATCAAACCGTCGTCGTGGACTAGGAAAATCACTCGCGACAGGCAGGCTAATAGATACAGCGGCCCGGAGGTGAGCCGATGCGGCGTTCGGAACGCGCCTTCAAAAAAAGCCCCCGGGAGGGATGACAGCGCCGGATTGGTTTTCCGTGTTTTAATTCAGTTACGGAGCGCGAATGCGAGCGGAATAGAATTAGGCCGGACGACGGCGGCCAATCGCGGCGCCGCTGAATTTTTCAGCAGACAAACAATTTTTCGAGTGCGTTCTGGCCGTTCTCCGCGCGCGCTGCTCTTCGGGAAACTCCAGTTAGGCGATAAATAATGGAATTACTTAACGAGCAGGCACAAAGGGAACAGGGCAGCACATGAAACATGCACAGATCAAAAGGAATAAAAGTGCTGAATATTTCAGGCGGAGGACCGGGCATATGGAACGGCAATTGTTGGCCGCTTAACAAAACATGGCGGCCGAGCCGTGTATCTGCGAAACCGAATAAATCTGGCCGCCGGCGACTACATATATATCTGGCAGGAAATACGGGCGCGCGTATATATATCATGCAAATACGGCGCGCGCGCGAGAGAGAGAGAGAGAGGGGCTGGAAAACGCGGCGAGTGGCGGCTGGAGGGGGTGAATTTACATGCGACGGCGAATGGCGGCTTTTTGAGGCGGCGTGTGGGGCGGGTTATGGACGTGGCCGGCCACATATTGGGGCGGAGATGGACGGCGGCTCGGCGGACGTCCGGCGCGCTGCCGGCAGGAAGAAGGCGCACAATGCGGCCGGCTCTGGCGCTCGCGGCCGCCGCCCGCGCCGCCCGTTTTAATCCGGGCCACGCGCGGTTGCCTACCACCCAGGGGCCCGCGCGTACGCGCGTACCGAGCCCGATCTACTGTCAGCTCTCTCACTGGTTCATACGACGCTGGCTCTCCTTACTGTACACGTAAACAAATGGTTTTTAAGGGAATCTGGGTCAGCTGACTTGTTTGATGAGGTCTGACACGATTTACTCTCCTGCGATCATTTCTTTATTTCAACGTAACACACAAACCAAGGTCCTCACTTATTTGTAGTATATATTCAATTTTCTGACTTTCCTTGCAATTATTGCCATCAACAACTGCCTCTAACAACACAAATATTTCCAGCGGTTTTGAAACATGTCCTGCCACCCAGCATTTGATTTTAGAGTAGCGTTTTCCAGAAATCACTTTTCAAAGCGATTCTGCAGCGAACCACCTCATTTTATTTTATCACTCTACTCTACTAGTAGTTCCGTGTAGTGCGGTGCTCCAGAGGCTTATTGTCAAAAGTTTCTATATTAAAAAAAATTATGGCCTACACTCGGTATTAGCAAAGTTCGCTTGGAGAGGATTGCTGTCTTTGCTTGTGATACTTTGCTTCTTATGTCCTTGTTTCGTCCGTCACGCGCAATTTTGCCATCGCCATAGCTTTCACAGGGGATACTAACGCCTTCTGCGGATCTTGTCACTGGTAGCCTTTCAAATTTACTTTTAATTCTACTTCTGAATCCTTCCTTTAAACTCTCAATTGCTTCTTCGACATACAGTTTCGGCAGCAGAGCAGAGTGACTGCATCTCTGCCTTAAGCTCTTTTTAAGCTAAACGCCTTCTCTCTTAAGTCATCCATTCTTAGTAATCGCTCTTGATGTCCTTTACGACGCGACGAATAGTTCAACAGTAATGGAAGCACTTAGTCAATTTATTTTTCAGACACCACGTAAAGGTATAGAGAATATACTGTACCTAATGTACGAAAATATTCTGTATCGCAACTACGGTCGTAAAGTAATTTGGTCGTTTGAGACTCACACACTCCACTGAGTTACAACGTTAAACGCAATAAGTCAACGTTCGTATGTGGAGTAATATTCCTACAGTAGGCCAGTAACTGCTCGTCGAATTCTGCTTTGTCCATTACTGTGGTTTTGGAACGTGAAATAATAAACGTTGGAAGAGTGTGAAGCAATTTGAGGCTGGATTGGGATGGTGAGAGGGTAGTCGTGGCTGACTGACCTGTCTGGTGGGCGGCAGTGCCGCGCCTGGTTGTTGCTACTGGCAGGCGGACTCACCTTGCTGGTACGGAGACATGGAGGGGTCGAGCACGGCGGTGGGGCACAGCTTCATCTCCTGCATCGTGATGGGCGCCAGCGGAGTGAGCGGGCCGCCTGTCGCACACACAACACGCCGGGTGCACAACTACAGCCAGACAGGCAGCTACCGCCAGCACACAAGCGCAGCCCGAGCGCGACGCCCACGCAGTGCAAACGCCACCTGCAGCCGTCTTCCTCTTGTTCTCTTCCCGCAGCGCCTATGCCACTCATGTTCACGATCCGATTCTACTTCGATCGAGAGCTGCCGTACTTACGCCATGCTCACAACGTAGTAAGTGCCCCCTTAGCCTTTGTCAGCAAGCCCTTATAAGACGCATCTGGTGTAAGGGGGCCCCAACCTCTCATTTGTGTATACTTTTCTGGACAAACAGCTTTCGGCTTCTTTAAGATATTTGTAATCTCGTTTCATTCACACACATAGTGACCAGACCCTCATGATAAAATACCAAGGCGTTTACGGGATTTAATTAATCACCGAGAGAAAGACATCACCATTGCTTCCTTAAATGAGATTTTTTTTCAGAATAGCAGATCTGTGTGCGAAAAATTCAGTTATGTAGCGCTTTTGTAGATATGACTGGAAATTAAGTAGTAAAATAAAACTGACCCTGAGTATCTTTATGCCGTAGCTGTGGTCCGTCGAATGGCTGCCACCCGGGAGTTTTCTGCGCTCTCCACGGAAACTGGCGCCCCTGAAGCAAGCGATACTCGATGTCTATGCCACTTTCAAAGTTGAGTGGTAAGTGGCGCAAACTTACAGACGGCGCACCATTGGAGGCATCACAGCAGCAGCATAAAGATACTCATAATCAATCTAGGTTTACTTCGTAATTTCTCGTCAGACCTGACTGTTTCATACAGATCTATTAGCCTGAGGGGAAGAAAGCCCACGATGGTCCGATTAGGAAAAAATAGATTTCATTAAAGTGGCTTGGTGACTAATAAATTTCTGTAAGCGTGCTGGTTTCTGTCTCGTTGTCCATGGCCACCATAAACCTAGGTAAGGTGAGATTACACATATCTGTAAAGAGTCCAGAATGGTTTTGTAGTGAATACATTCGGTGTTTCTTTTATGGTGAGCAACCGAAGACCTGGGTGACGCAATCCGGCGTATCCTCATATACTGGCCATTCGCGTCTGGTGGGAAGGCTGTTGGGCCAGACATGACGTGAACTCGAACGCCTACGTCCTTCATTAGAGACTAATGCTTCGCTCACTTTACTGCAGCGCTTGATCACAATTTGACGCCACACTCTCAAACGTAAATGGGACGGCGTTCTTTCTCAACTGTGTTTCAATGAGTAGTCGACATCGAGATGCTCCAGCGAAAAAGGATAGTCCTTTCCAAGCAGCTACCCCGAGTACACAAGACCTGCTTGCTGGACTGTCACGTGAACTCTAAAAGCCTAGTGCCTTCCTTAACGACCGAGCCCTTTTACTTGATGAAAAATGTTCTAAATATCTCAGTAAAAAAGGAAGGACTCGTACGAGCGTCGCAGCACGCTAGGTATTTAGTGTAATGGTTGCGATTAATGTTTTCAAAAATAATGTCGCTTTGAACTGTCCAACACCTCCATGATAGGTACCACTGCCGTTCCCTTGAGAACAAACGCCACGGAAACTGCCTGCTCGGTTTTCCGAGAGCTCCGCATAACGCGTTAATCTGTTCGTGGTTCATCTCCAAGTTTAAAAAGCGGGTGCTGAGACCTTCATGTGGCTCTTAGTAGCTCCAAACAAATGCATCAGGAAAGACCTACATATTATAGCGGCAAAGACAAAGGCAATACACAGAAATGACGCATCTGTGTTTATTTTCTTGCGTACATTTCGTTGCAGTAATTCCGTACTCTCAGTCAACAACGCTGATTTACAGATACAGCCATGGCGCATTTCGTCATGCGTTATCAGCAAAAAAATTGTCTGAGGAAATAGCCATCGACTTGTTTGTATGGCATTAAGATTCCAAAATTGAAGCTAAATCAGGTAAATTCTTCAATAAATATATCAACATCTCATAAACTCTGTGATGCACTGCGTGGGCGTCGAATAAAAAATAAACAAATCAAATATAGTAAAATAATTATGCATTCCAAAAACAAAACTATTGCATCAGTCAGACAAAAAGAATGCCACCATGCTTACATGCAACATTTCTAATCATTCATTCGCATCTATACTAAGGTGCACTAAAAAGAAGTTACCACAAAGTTTACAGATAAATTTTCAAATCAGCTATAATAAACTACGTTAAACAGAATGCACGAGTAACTAAATGTATCATGTACTTAGGTAGGAATCTGAGCGATAGGCTGAACAGTCGGTCCAGTTATGTAATACCATTGCAACTTTACAGTGTTCTTGAGGAGACACAGCAGGGAATGAAAATTGTTCTCTACATACGTAAAAAAAGTATTTGAGAATAACGTTGGTCAGCGACACTCGTTTTCACCTAGGAAAGGTTACCTGTTGGTATGGAATGGCAGGTAGGCAGTTTGCGCTTACAAGGGAAAGTACGGTTTCGCCTGGCGGCCATTACGTGAGCAGCTATTATTGCAAAACTACAGAATGATCCGTTCTTTATGTGTAGTAGGACGCGTAAATGCGACATGATTTATTCTTTGACAATTACTCTATCTCTAGAGATAGGGTGGTACAAACAAAGGGCAAATATACTAAACGAACGATAAACAAGTTAGAAACCGCTGAAAGTGAATTATACTGGCCAGTAAAGACTAAGCTAAACATTTGGTTTACGTGTGCTTATTGAACTTCAAAATTCTAAATTCGTGCAGGAACACAGATCGCTGATATTACCTGTATTACTAAACAACTAACCTGCTTCATCGTGTACGGCCTCAGTAGCGAGTTGCCTATTAAACGGCTTCCAAGAGCAACAAATATTTGATAATCAATATTTCAGGGTAACTACTGACGAAATTACAAATTCAAAATGCTGCGATAGTCCATTCATCAAGGGGAATAATGTTATGTTAAAGGTTTCACGGTGAGATATTGTGTGTATACTGTTAGATAGCGTTGCTCAACCCCCTCCCCTCCCCGCAAACTACTCGGTTTTATATTCAGCCAATATTGAGAATTGCAGAACTCAGCAACTTCCAGGAAATTTTACATATAATCTCAAACTTTTACCAGAGCTTTGTCGCTGACAATTCTCACAAAATGGTGAAAGGAACAAAGTTTGTCGCTTTCCGCTGTTCACGCAGTAAAACTACAGCATCAGGCTTCTTTACTACTACCTCTGTTCGTGGCAAATTTTGAAGGTAGTATTCACATGTTCCAGTGTAGCTACCTGCAAAATTGTATCATTGTATGACGCACAATTTGGGTGATACGACGTCATACACGCTGAGATGCTTGAAAAACTAGCTTTTGCTTAAACTGGAGCGCAAGTTACCCAGACGGTACTTATCCTGTGTTCGATAATGAGAGCAATTAGCGACTTCCAACGAACGTTATAGATAATTTCAAACTTTTTTTAAACTTTGCTCGCTTAGACGCATATATTAATTCAGATTTGTGAAATAATCACAAGTATGAAGCTCTTTTATACACGGGAATTCAATGCCCTGCATAATAGGGGATTTACTGGTATAACAGAAGATATTATCAACCCACAGGACAGTGTGCTCATTTTGATGCCCGTGTTAGTCCTCTGAAGCTACTAGACGCTATTGATTGTGACTTCCCCGCATCAAATGACGCCGCGCATCTAAATGGGAACTTGGTGAGGTGTGCAAGTAGAATACCTTACCTAAACCGTCTGTTGTCACATGCGCGTTGGCGAAAAATAGCAAACAAGATCTGCTCTTACGACAAATAGTAAGATACCAAGTTTTCTCGATGCGCCTGAATATCGGGCGACAGTAATTACCCTATTTTAATGGATGTTGTTTCCGTTTGGGTGATGTTCAAACAGAAAGTGCATCAACGAATATTGTTCACAGAATCTGACGGAGATACCTATGTCAGGATGCTAAGAGTTAACGAGGTGGCCATCAAAGCTGGGGCATAAGTTTGAATAAGGTAAATACGTGGAAGGGAATCGACCGTCTCGTTTTCAAAGGGAGCACCACGCTATTCGTCTCAATCGAATTAGGGAAAGTTCTGAAACCAAAGCCTGAGTGGACCGGTGGGGATGCAATCCTGTCTCGTCGACGTCTGAGTCAAGTGCGTTAACCACTTGCTGTCCGTCGTTGTAATATCTGAGGCAAATAGGAATACCCAACCAGTGTGGACAGCTGAAAATCTACCTTCCGATGGTGAGGTGCTGAGAGAGTTTTGGAAGTCTCAGTCAGGGCAAACTGACATCGTTAATTAGTTATGACGACCTCACCCCAAGCCGTCCGTGGACCGTGCACAGGTGAGGTAGTTTCAGTACCAGCAGCTCACTGGCCCCTGCTGAGACCTGACGGAGCAGGCTGGACGCCCGGACGTGTACTCACCGAGCGGGGAGGGCGTGTAGACGGGCGCCTGCTGCGTCATGGAGGCGATGCCGTCGTACAGGTCGGCCGCCGAGGCGGACGACGTCGCGACAGCCGCCGCCGCCGCCGCGGCCGCCGCCGCAGCCGCCGCGGCGAAGCCCTGGCTGCCCTGGCCGCCCCCCGCGCCGCCACCGCCGCCTCCGCCGCCCCCACCGTCGTAGTAGGGCGACCCCGCGCTGCTGCCCAGTTCCGACAGCAGCTTGTGCTCGTCCTTGATGCTCCACTTGCCCGGCCACAACTGCGGAGGGTCAGACGGTCACGCGCTGTCCGCTCGCACACGAGAAAGACTATACGGCCGCACTGCGCGTCCGCTAAGCGGTGCAGCACAAGCCACCGTATTCACTAACAAGTATCCTCGAAGGTAAAATCTTCCGCGTGATCGAGCCTCGTCATATTGCCCTTCAACTCCTTCTTCAGATTCGGCCCCTCGACATCTCCGCTGGGACCTTCCTCAGGGGTCTTCTAGCGACCAAACAATTAGCCACCCACGAACACGAGATCCACTATGTGCTTCTAACCACCTGGAAGATTTTACCTTCAACGGCAGTTGCCATTAAAACCTGCAGATTTACATCAAGTACACTCTCCAATATGCAATATTTCCTCAAAGAATTATTCGCGAACCAGAACCAACAAGTCACCCTGGACGAGAAGTATTCACAAGAGTCATTACTAGCGTTGGCTGTTACTCGCTAAAGCTATCAGAACCGGATGCTGACTTAAGGTACACTAAGTGTATGTCACATAATGTGGACATAAAGATATTTCACACATTAGTTACGTAAGTCGAGGAATATTTAGTGCATAATTAACAGTCGTAACTTTGAATATCTAGATGGCCGCAGTGGTCTCGCGGTTAAGGCGCTCAGTCCGGAACCGTGTGACTGCTACGGTCGCAGGTTCGAATCCTGCCTCGCGCATGGATGTGTGTGATGTCCTTAGGTTAGTTAGGTTTAAGTAGTTCTAAGTTCTAGGGGACTGATGACCACAGATGTTAAGTCCCATAGTGCTCAGAGCCATTTGAACCATTTTTGAATATCTGCTCTTTCGTTGACGACAAAGTCATACCGTATTTAAGAAACGACAAGTGTTTCACCAATTTACTGTAAGAATACCGTGTTCAAATTCTTCCCGCAATGTACTTCGTCAAACTAGCCATTTTCAGATGGTTCTTTATGTGACTTAGCGCGAACCATAGTCTATACACGTACCATCTGACACAGCCCGTGGACCACGGCTAAAGATCATTTAAAGGAGTACATGATTCGCCCTCGCTGGCAGCCTTGCGTAAAACGTTCTATCGCAAATATCTTAAGTACTGTCGAATTCGAGAAAGTAGGAAAGATCTCTTTTGAAATTCGACAGCTCTTGAAAAGAGACTTTCAAAATTAGCCTAACAGGTTTATCCAGTCTATCCCTCTTTACGCGATTTTTGTACTCCATATGCTTTATGTCACCGACCAATATTTTCGTGTCGTTTCTCCGGATTACATTTGCGCAAAGATCCACAGCAATACTGATGAGGCACTCCGCTTTTAACGGGCTTCCTGATACCATTAAATACGGAACATCTCATTACAAAGTTGTCTGAGTATCTCAGCATACTGCTTTATTCCTATCAATAACACAGCAAACAATTGGCCCTTTCATGTACAACTTGTTGCCGAACAAGGGCCTTCGTCAAACTGAATCATTTATGAAACAAGAGATTAAGTGATTAATTGTTCACAAATTAGCTATCAGACACAGCGGGTAGCTCTGTAAAACTGGTCGATGAACAATGTTAGAAAAAGCCGGATGTCTTTGACAAAACATTTGTATTTTCTGTCACGTAGACGTTCACGTTATATGATTGTAAGACACATACAACGTTGTGTTTTTATTTTATTTCAAGATATATGCTGACCTACTTCAACTGAGTATACGGTGTGCTGGAATCTTACACACCGTTACATGTTGACCTTCTCACACTTCTGTATGGATAACGAAACACTAGCAACAGAAGGATGTGACGTATCTTCGTGTGAGGTTGCTCGAAAATGAAATAAATGTTTGTTTCAAACGGAAACGGAACTCGATAGAAAAAAATGACCTATTTTTAAAAATTTAACGCGGCTATGGGGTACCGCATAAAATTACTATTGTGACATATTCGTGAAACATCCAGCAGCGAACTTTCGAAGTTGCAAAAGGGTAACGAAAACATTACTGTCGACAGTGAGAATGGCACCACAATATAATTCCGTATTTTGGCTACGCTGACATATACACAAAAGCGATAATGAGTACTACCGTGATAAAGTAATACCGACGAGATTACCTAGAACATGTAACGAAAGAAACCTGCTGCCTCAATCAGAGCCGTGGCGTTACGTATATGTTAGTGAAAATTACGGAAAAGAAACATTAGAAGAAAGAAGATGTTGCCTCTCGTGGAATTCTCCAGAGTAAATGTAGAAGGCAATTGGCGTCTACATATTTTAAGACATAATTTACTGACTGTAGCATTTACGTCTCGCAATAAATAAAGGGAGAAATGATGCAGGCGCTGTTGAGTTCTTGGGTACGGAGCACTGTCTTCTTATAAATGCGGGACGTGCAAGTGGTGCTGACGTCAAGACACACAAGCAGAATTCCCTATCAATATGACGTACTCGTCTGATGGCTGAATAACTATAAAAGCACTTACAACGAACTGTTTTACTTGATTTTATTCCAATTAAAGTGATGAACACTCGGGAACTTTTTTGGTATTGCATCTAGGAATAATAGTTGAGAGCTGCAACCAAGAAATTGAGAAAATGTGAGTATGACGAGGGATGAAGCGCCAAGCGAACATATAATGCAGACTGTACAGTAGAGGAGGTGGTGTTCCGCCTCTGCAGCAAGTGTTTGCGCGGCCAGAGAGTCGCACGGCGCTCCCACCGTACCCGTGCCAGCGGCTGCACACTTTTTGGCGAGAAGCGCTGCATCCCGCGGCAGCGGCAGACGGAGAGAGTTACACCGGCAAACAATCGATTTCGCTTCTCGGCGCACGAAAAGAAGAGAAAAGCAAAGAAATAAGAAAAACCGTCCACCAGTCACGTCGCAGTCCTTGCTTGCGTAACACCTGACGGCTCAGATCAAGTCTCTCTCCTGGCTGTGTCCCGCTGTCTTCTCGGTTTTCAACAGTTTTCCCTGGCCGCTTCCAAATTCGTCGCGTTTTACTGAATCAAATTTAAAAAGAGTTTTTACTTGCAATGATATTGTGAAATTAATGTTTGGCTCAGTGTAAACCTTCGTACTTGCTTCAGCGACACCACTTACGACCAGTTGAAGCTTTTTTATAATATCGGTCCTTTACAAACACGTTTGCAATTTTTAGCGCAATAAAATCAATAAATTGCATAGAGGAATCGATGCTAGAACGTCTGGAGCCCTTTTCACAATTCATAATGAACTTGCGTAATCAGTAATCCCGCTCACTTCTGCACTCGCGAGCGCCTGTGTGTGTGTGTGTGTGTGTGTGTGTGTGTGTGGTGCAGCTGCACTGCATATAAATTTATACATTTTTGCTCCTTGCGCTGCTAGTTTTCCATCTGTCTGAAATGGAATGGAACATAATGCAGAAACACGAAAACACGCCACAACAGTGTTTGACAGCAACGAGCATTGTTCCTACACCCGTCTGCTTTAGCAAAGAGTAAAAAAATTAATAAGTAATTTATTTTTAGTGGATCAGAATCACCGTCGATGTTTTGAGAGTTACGACAAAACGCGGCTAATGACAATCAATAAAACGAAACTAGCAATGTGATTAGTCGAATTTTACGTTATCACTGAAGAGTATCATGACACAAAATTTAACTAATCCTGAGTTAGCTGCTATAATTATGTATTACGATGCTACTTTCGCCTTTGTCATACTGGCTAAAATGTTTCTCACTCGAACGTCACTATGTCGTGCTGTGAAAGACGGCGAAGAGTTTGCTCGGCAGGCGACGCTGCCACGACCAAGGGACAAAGCCTGCTGGCCGCCGCCTTGCTGACAGCGCACAGCGCACGCCGTGTACTCACGTTGGAGTAGAGCTGCTCTCCGTTGTAGTGCGTCCTCTGCCTCTTGATGTCGTCATCTGGGTGTCCGTTGAGGTCGCGGTTCTCGTCTGAAACAAGGAAACGCCGTCAGTCTTTACCGGCACACACTTTGTGACCCGTGACAAAAAGTACAGCACAAATTGTCCCCTCCTAGTACGTGTTACCGGACGGGATAGCGTGTGCAATCCCCAATACACAGTATCTGTAGTGCGTAAGAGCTATTTACTGACTGGGATCATAGCGCCCAGGTGGAAGTTCATCATTGACACCTTAAATCACTTCAGAATGGTACCTTCTTGGACACTGGTGGTCCACATTAAACCACTTCAGAAAATGGTTCCTTCTTGGACACTGGGGAGCCACTGAAGCTGAGCTCAGGCCTTACTAACGTCGTTGACTGCAGTGGACGTGCAAGCCTAGCAGTGAGATGACAGACCTTTAGTTTGAAGGTAAGCAGCCTCAAATTCTTATTTGCTCCTTTCTCTTACACACGCTGTTTCTCAGTACATGCGTTTTGGAGAGTTACTCATCCTGAGTGTAGCCTTTTATTTCATTTATAGGAGAGGATTTCGTTGATGTCAGCCCATTGTCACTTCACTCTAACCTAAGGCGAATGGAAATGTTGTGTGTGCCATCTCTACGAGAATCATGTAAGGTTTTTTCTTCATATTTTCGCAGTTATACACATGTTCCGTACATAATCTGCAATTCTTTTTTGTAAGTGTTGCCGCTAACTAGCCACTGACATATTCTTTAATAGCATAATGGCATACAATTAAATAAGAATGAACACACTAGTCTTTAACGCTACTAATGTCGCCACTGATACACTTAAATTTACTATCTTTTTAACAACACGTCACGAGTTTTAATTAAAAACTATTAAAACAATTACTTGTCGAGGATATATCATTTTAGGCTGCGTTTGAAATTTTCTTTGGTACGTGTCAGATATTTTATGTTATCCTTCAAATGATGAAACATTTTCGTGGCTGAATATTCAAGACTTTCTCACTCGCTGACAACTTAAATAATAACTAACAAAAGTCACGTTTTCTTCTAATGTTATAGCTGTGGACGTCGCTAGTCTTCTCAAACTGTGACGAATTAGTTAAGAAAAATTTCATTATCGAATTCATATGTTGTGAAGGAGAGGTTGTAATTAGGAAGTCCTTGAAGGACGTCTTCAGTGCGAAGGTATGTTATTCTCGTTGCTCGCTTTTGTGGAATGAATGTCTCAAATGTGGATTGTATTTCGAGGTGTTTGCATGGACTAACAGCTTCTTGTCTAGTCCGCTGTCGGTAACCGCCTAAAATCCAGCCGGCCGGAGTGGCCGAAGGGTTCTAGGCGCTACAGGCTCGAGCCGCGCGACCGCTATGGTCGCAGGTTCGAATCCTGCCTCGGCCATGGATGTGTGTGTTGTTCTTAGGTTAGTTAGGTTTCAGTAGTTCTAAGTTCTAGGGGACTGATGACCTCAGCAGTTAAGTCCCATAGTGCTCAGAGCCATTTGAACCTACAATCCACACTCAGGCTCACAGGTGTCCGAGACCAAACAGTGTTAATCTAAGTCGATCCGCATACGACCACGAACCCTATCTCACCAGTCGGCATGTTTCTAGAACGTCATTTTATTGCCTATGAATCAGTGTTCACTAGATTTTTTATCAATCTTTCTAACAAAAAAAAGTGTTTATATAGAAACACGGCTGAGTGTCTTACATTCTCTAAGCAAAGGACGGTTTATATCACATAACTTGTCGTTCTCTCGAATTATTCCACCTTCAGATGTGAAATATGCCGACTAGAATAGCTGTTACCAGTATCATCCGCTGTGCGTCGGTTTCTTTAATTGTGTTCCGGTAATGTGGCGGCCTTTGAAGACAATCGGGGGGCTGGAGGCTGCGCCAACGACGTCGCAGAAGCGGTCGTGACTCAACAGCGGCTAGGCGGCAGGGCGCTGCCGCTGCCGGGGGGGGGGGGGGGGGGGGGGGGGGGAAGCAGGGGAACCCCCGGCCTAATGGAGCCGTGCTGCGCTCTCGCGGGAGCATTGTGCGCTGTTTCACAACATGTGTTGCGCCGCCCTGATAGATTAAGTGTCCCAACTTGGCCCGCTCCGCCGCTGCGGCGTCCACTTATGCTAACACGTTGGCGCGGCGCAGCTTAACTGCACTTCCTGCAGGGGCACAAGCGCGGGCGCGTACGTTTTGTGTGTGTGTGAGAGAGAGAGAGAGAGACAGAGAGAGGAGTAGAGCCAGAGCAGTCTCAGAGGTGTGGACAGCCGCCTGCGCCAGACCGCGTCGTCATCCCAGCGCAGAGGCGCTAAAGTACTGGAGGTGTTTCCGCGCCCTTCCGTTTTGAAGTCACTTTTCCTTCAGTCATCTTTTCAGCCGGAGTATCCTGGTGACGTTAAGTGCTACAGACTACTTGCTACAGCAACCTTAGGCTCTCCTATGTTCGACCATTGTTTCTCCCCTACCGCGGACACTCTTAACTGTTCTTGCGTGCAGTACTGCAAAAGGGGACAGGCCCTTCTGGCCCCTCCACTACTGTTGGAAGGCCCCTTCAAGTCCTTCCCCTTTATCTGCTTTTTCTCTTTTTGTATTCAACTGCAAATATGTTATAATTTACATGTTGTCATCTTATTTCCGTTGTGGAATAGTTGGCAGGAATCGGTTATTAAGTTCACAGTACCTGCATGTCTGAGGAATTTCATCGGTGAGGATGGGTTTCTTTTCTTAATACTAAGTTTCGCCCACTGTGAGCTTCTATGTTAAGATCCAACTCTTAATTTTCTCATTATGGAAATAAATCTGTTTGTTACAGCTTAGCACATTGTTTTCTAAGTTCGTGATTATAACTCAACTTCCTTTCCCAGCTCACATATTTTGGAGGGGTTGTCACATAATTTCGTTAGCAATTGTGTTTGTGAGAAATTTGCCACCTCATATGCTGATATGCACGAGAATCAAAATAAGTTAACATTCGGTTACCTTTGCGCCACAGTATCAACGCGTATCCTCTTGATAATAGTGGATATCAAAATTGCTTCCTTTTGATACTGACAAATGCAAATCAGTCAGCCCTACGTAAAACTCACCACAAGCTAATTTGCACCTTTACATTAATATAATGCTGTCTTCATCCTGGAGCATGATTCGAACAGCGCAGTGCGTTACCACGCACGCTCCTGTAGCAGGTACCGCCATCTTCCTCCGACGTTTGAACTGACACACCCAGCCGGTTATGGAGAGCCCTAGAGTCTTAAGGTGGACACCGAACCACAGTGAATTCTGTACATATGAAAAGTACTGTCAGCGATGAAAGAAGTAAAAACTGACAGAAAAAATAATTGGAGCGACGAGGGACTGAAGCCATGATCGTCGCGGTTGTAGTCTAACACTTACCCACTCTTTGATATTTTGTTTCTTTTTCGTAGAAACGGCTTCAGATTTTTCTTACGTTTCTTCCGCAAGTTTTGTTCAGAGCTCCCCCAAGTACCTTCCTCCAAAAAAATACATCGATCTCCTTTCAGATATTTTGCACGATGCAGGTCAGATGTAAAGTGAAAACAGATCTAGACAGATCACTGAGAAGAACGGTAAAATTTCCCTTGACTGTTTGTTACTGTCCACCAGTACTTGAGCGCACAGCTATAGAAAGATTGATACTGTTTAACAGGAAAGGAGATACCTGAACGTATTTCTCACATAACAAATACTCGCTACACGAGAATGATAATACTTCAGCGACTTGGACATTGAACTTATTGGAAGGGAGTAGCGAAGACAGGCTAGTCACTATATAATGGGAAATTATAGATGGACATGTCAGTGACACTGAAAGGCTGAGTCATACCCGGAGGCATGCTCAGGTAGCCTGACGATTAAGGGGACTGCTAGCGATGACCTGTATATACAGATCACAGATTGGCCTAAAAATGTCATTTGTTACTACAAGGTCTCACACATATTATGAAATTTTTAAACTGAGTGGTGAAATTGTGTTATCAAGTTTACAGCACTATCTTTATTACTTTTAATATCGAGTCTCATTCCTATTACTTGATCAATCGTTGTTTGTGTATTTCAGGATCTCAGCTGCCATTGAGGGGTTCACAAAGGAGTAACGTGTTATCGTTGTGAAAACCCATTACAGAACCGGCAACTGCTATGCAGAGACTGTTCGTAGACTTCGCTGAATCTTAGGACATAATAATGTTCCTACACCATCAACAGTTGTACGGTAGATGAGGAACTTCGAGGAAACCGGGTCCATTGTAACCATAAAATCGGAGGACGAATCCGTAAGGTATGGTGCAGGATAGTGTGTCACAAGTCGCTTCAACGTCATTCTCAAAAGCTGGGAATCACGGCGGCCTCCCTGGAAACAATTTTGAAAAAGGATCTTGATAGACACCCATACAAGGTTCAGCTGACGCAATATTTTAAACCCACAGATCGTTTCAAACGGAGAAATTTCACCGAGTGTATTCTCACAAAACAAGAAAAGGATAACGATTTTGCGAAAAGAAAAATCTTCAGTGACGAAGAACATTTTCATCTGTTTGGGTTCGTTAACGGACAAAACAGCAGTATTTGGGGTCAAGAAAACCCTGGGATGATCCAAGAGAACCACATGCATGCACTGCAAACCACAGTTCGGTGCGGTGTATGGACACGTGATGTGATCGGCACTTTCTTTTTTGAAGTTTTCGACGGTAATGCTGCGCTGTTAACGGTGAGCCTTATCGTGAAATGGTCAGAAAGAACTTCTAGCCATCTCTGGCTGAAGCGGATACAGCCAATATGTCGTTCCAGCAGCACCGGGCTAGTGTCACACGTTCTGCGAGACAATAACCCTACACCATGAAAAAAATCACTCAGTCTGTGATCTCAGTTCGTGGCGACTTGGACGAATGGCCTCCCAGATCTTGTGACCTTATTCCAGGTGACTTCTTTCTGTGGAGTTTTGTGAAGTCCAAGGTCTACGGAAAACAAGTCACAAACAGTTCGCAAAATTAAGGTAGAAATTCAACGTATCATCAACGATACCAACAGAGATGTTTGTGAAAGAGTCTTCACGAACTTCATAGACCGAGTAACTGCCTGCCGAGAGAATGGAGGTGGACATATGCCTGATGTAATTTTCCGCACTTAAATGGGAGTGTATGTGCATGAAAATAAAAGAAAGTTTTTTTTTATTTTGATGGTTTTTGACGTAATTATTGCATTTTTTAAAACTGCGTAATATCGGAAAGACCTTAAGCATATTCGTTTCGAATATGTCTCTTCCAGATAAGACTACCTGTTAAACAGCCAAAATTTTACGAGTTGGCTACATATTCCACTATGATGCCATCCCAGATAACATAATAAAAAAACGGCTCTCTTGAGACGCACAGGAGACAGTGGAGGGCAGCAAAAATATTAGGGATGAAGAAGGGCTGCCCGGCAGTGCAGACAGTGGCGGCCCGGGCGAGGCCGCGGCAGATGAGGTTTGCGATGGACACGGCCGGCTTTCCGCGACCTACTTTGCGGCGTAATCCGGCGCTGCTATCGGCGTCGCCCAGGGTGGCGGCGCTCGAGCCGGCGTCGGCGTCGGCGTCGCGCCCACCCCCGGCTTATCGTCGTTTAATTAGAGAAGGTCACCCGGATGGACATCGGGCTGCGTCCTCGTTAATACTAAGATAATTAAAGCCGCGGCCCCGTCCGTGTGTCCGTGCGGCGGACAGCGGGCGAGCGCACACGTGTGTGGGTGTCTCGACAAAACGACGAGACAAAGCGGGTGTTTTGCGGGGGTGTCCGGCCGGACACATCGCGGCGCCCAATCCCGGCCTCAATAGATTGCAATGCGTCCCAGCGGACGGCGATCCAATTAAAATAATGCGCCGAACAAGTGTGGGGAGCGCCACACACAATGCGCGCGCCCCTGCCCCCGCCGCCGCCGCCGCCGCCGCCGCCGCCAGCCCGCCCCTCGCCACTCCCGCCCCCGCCTCCCACACGTTTCAATTGACCAGCGCTGCCGCCCCACTCGCCCGCCCCCCGCCTGCAAAATTGTGATTAGATTGTTGGCGGCCGCGCCGGCTGCGATGCCGGCTGGCTGCCTGCCGGCCCGGCTGGCGCGAGGGAGAAACCCCGGTCCCCGAGCGGCGCGGAATTGGATTACGGGTGTTGAGCTAGTGTTATATGCGACGATGATGATGATCGAGTGGGATTTTATAGTGGGAAGGGGGGCGTTTCTGAAAAACAGGGAGGGGGGCGGCCGCTGCTCGCGTGTCACACGGGGTTATTAGATGGAATCGAGCTGGCGCTGCAAAGGGTGCCTGGCTGCCTCCTCTGGAGCGGAGGTGCCGAGGCGACCGGTGACAGCACACCGTGCTGCCCTGCTCCAGCAGAGTAGTAAGTGTGCCAGGCGGGAGTAATCGCACTACTGCTCAGGAGGCCGCACTCAGTCGGCCTACACGGTGTCCCTTCTCCATTAGTCTTGACGTTGCGCGTGTGTGTGTGTGCGTGCTTGTGTGTGTGTGTGTGGGGAAGGGGCGGGGCGTGGTCAGAGGTAAGACTAGCCCCTTCTTCCTTGCCGGCTGTTTGGAATTAACGCTCCCTGAGGGCTCGACTACGTATTAATTACCACTTCGCGCAAGTACAAAGAGCTCTGTTAACGGTGCTTCGGCTCTGTGTGGGACTGTCAACGGGATGAGGCGTGTCCAACGTAACACAACAGCTCTCCAGGAATTGTTACATAGGGCAGAGCGTTAATATCATGAAGAGACGGCTGTGTAGCTGCAGTGTATCACAAGAGAAACGCGATGGCATCGCTCCTCCTAATGGTACGTATTAATGATTTGGTGGTTATTATTATATGTAACCTCTGTCGATCAGGCATATCAAGTCCAAGACGATGTAAGGTTAGGGTTAATCGTCCAGCTGAGAAAGACTTCATTGTAGACGGAACGGAGGGAAATAGGGCGTGACCTTTTGTAATGAACCATACCGCCATTTCCTCGAAGCGGTTTAGCGAGGCCGCATTTGAGCCACCGTCCTTCCAAATGGAAGTCTAGTGCACACTGATCGTCACAACGTCAATGTCGCAAACTATGTTTGCGGAAGTGAGGGACAGGAATTGGAGCACAGTGACCTTTTAAAGAAACAATCCCTGTATGACACGGAAAAATATGTCAATCAAAGCTCCTCAAGTTTACCCCAAAAATTTATCGTCTTATGAAGAGCACTATGCGACTTAACTTCTGAGGTCATCAGTCGCCTAGAACTTAGAACTACTTAAACATAACTAGCCTAAGGACATCACACACATCCATGCCCGAGGCAGGTTTCGAACCTGCGACCGTAGCGATCGCTCGGCTCCTGACTGTAGTGCCTAGAACCGCACGGCCACTCCGGCCTGTTTATGAAGAGTGTTGGGGTGTGAAATACCATGAAGATGTTGATCTGGTTGCGGGTAGGTAAAAGAGAACGCCACTTTTCATTGGAATACGAACGAGAATGGCGCTACTCTACGATAGACAGTGGTTACAAAGGCCTCGTACAACCAATGCTGAAATATCAACAGTTCATGTAGAACACTTAACAAGGTGCATTAATGGTAGAATCAAGCGTATCGTATAAAATGCGCCACGGAAAAGCCAAATCATACAACTGTTAAAAAATTTAAAGTAAGAGATTTTGGCAGAAACACGCTAGGTATTAGAGAAAATCTATTTTTAGAACCAGCTTTCTGTGATGACTTTACGAATGATCTGCAGCTGCCTACGTATTGCACCCAAAGACATTGCGGAGGTAGAATGAGCTCAACTGCGTCTCGTACTGAAGTACCCCAGCAATCGTCGTTGCCGAGTTCTTTCGGTACGTAGCCAGATTGTCAAATGGACTCGGATTCGATAGCATAGGATGTCAAACACCTGTCTCTTCCCTCTATGTACTGCAACTTCGTTTCAATACACTTATTGCATTAAATTTTTTTCTTTGATATTCGCATTGTATGAATTATATTCTCATAAACTAGGTAGAAACAAATTATAAAGAACAACTTTAACAACTGTGAAGTATTCAGTTCTCTGTAGCCTTAGAGAAATCTTTATATATTATCTTTTATACATCTTTTTTTTAAGCATTAACAGTTGTATACCAATAAGATTGCAACAATAAGGAGTCTTTGCTGTTCGATTTACAAGCATTACATTTCAAGGCGGTGAATTACTCTGTACTGTTAATGAAATAGATAAATAAATGTCTGGCCATTTAGGGCGAATGGCGAGGCGACTCCTTTCGAAAGGACAAGGTCCGTTTCCTATACCGCGTGTGTCTGCAAGTCCCTGCTCCGTCTCCAATGCCCTCCTCGTCGATGGATGTAAAACACTAACCTTGTTTCCTTCTTAAATGTAACCGCAATGAGACGTCTAGATCGCGCTTTCTTTATGCACAGCAACTGTAAATCACGCGTCGTCACATTGGAGAAGACGCAAATAATCAGTACAGAACGTATCACATTTCGTGCACACTCGCACTATGTTTGTGTCAACTACCTCTACAACGTACTTTCAATGGAAGCTTACTCTGAATTCGTTATTTTTTCTTCTTATCTAACGAGAATATGTCGAAACGAAAACTGTCTTTGATGGCAGATTTGCCTTTTTCATTTCAATTTTGATGACGATCGTAACGATCGGAAGAGGTATTTCAAATGAATAAAACAAATTTGCGATCGAAGACTTTTTTTCTTTCCACGTATTCTGAAACACTGGACCGCTGTTTCCTTTATAATGACCATATCACCCACATCAAGAAATTTGTCGGAATGTTCAATTTACACTTAACGTGCGATCTCGTCGATTCCTTTGTCAAATAACTGCACCACGATCGCCCATCTCTCTAAAGACTTCGTGTCTTTTACGTTCAAAACACTAGTTTTTTTTCCTCCATGTCCTTTATCCGAATGAAAGTGAAGGAACCGTTAATTTATGATACAAGCTGTTGCGCGCCTCTGTTTCTTGCATTGTGCACATGTCGCGCAAGCATCAAACTAACTAGTACAGTCAGTATTTCGTTTTTAACTGCTTGTGGAGTGCCTGGGGAATATCGCGTCTTACGCAGGCGACGTAGGACTACAAAGCCAGAAGCGACGGCTGCCTTCGTCGTGTCCTGGATCACGGAAGCGGCCGAGATCCGCTGGAGCGGAAACCGTGGGAATCCAGGCGTCACTCACAGGAGAAACAGACGTTCCTTGCGTTAGCGATGCTTCTTGCGGCGCGATCAAAATACATTCTGTTTCACAGCACATCCGAACCGAGAACAGAGCCATCGTACGCCTGAGTCTGACAGTACATAGAATTCATTCATGTGATCCCCTCATACTCAATTGTAGTCACGAAATGGAAGTAGAGGAATGGGATTGACAGCAAGTGCCGCATTTGCTTTGGGATCGCTGAGCACCTGTGGAAGTACAGCAGCAGATACAGCAATCGTCTGGCCTGGAGCCGGGTAGCCCATCTAAGCAAGAGATGTCACTTTTTTTCCCTGCGAATTTTTCAACACATAGAAGCAATCTTCGAAACTGGCCCAGGTAGGTCACCTACGCGGCACCCACTGATCAGCCAGCCGGCCTACCATCGACATATACCAGTCCAGGCGACAGTAGCACCAACTGGCGAGGACTGACTGCTGGTCAGATATACGCACGGTGCCTATAGTATCAGAGCGCTGGCCGTCCGTGTGTACAATGAGGAAGGCGCGCGATGTATCTCAGTTTGACCGAGGGTAGATTGTGATGGCCCGGAGGTTTGGCACGAGCATTTCGGAAACTACACGGCTTACCGGGTGTTCGACGAGTGCTGTGGTGAGTGTCTTCAACACGTGCCGAAAGCAAGGTGAAACCACGTCCAGACGTCGTGGGGTTGGACGACCACTCGTCATTACAGACGACGGACGTTGCAGGCTGGGCAGACTGGTAATACAGGCCAGACGGCGATCTCTGGCGGAGCTAACATCTGACTTTAATGCTGAGCGGAGTGCAGGTGTGTCTGAACGCACAGTGCACCTAAAACTACCAACGGTGTGTCTCCGCAGACGATGATCCATGCATGTGCCAATGTTAACACTAAGACATCGGCAGTCACGACTAAAATGGGCGAGGGATTATCGCCACTGGACGTAGGCGCAATGGCTGAGCGTTTCATGGTCTGACGAATTGCATCATGCTGAAGAGAGGCCGTGAATCCGTCGTCATCCAGGGGAAGATCTCCTTGAAACTTGTACTGCGTGACGAAGACAACCTGGCAGCGGCTGCTTTGGGGAACATTCAAGTGGGCACCCTTGTGTCCAGTGGAGCTCGTGCAAGTATAGTACACTGCCACCTGCGAAGGTCTCGCTGTATGGTGCTGCAACATGCAATGTGTGGTTTTCAGCTGTCCCAGGTGGCCTTGCGGTTCTAGGCGCTACAGTCGGGAACCGCGCAACCGCTACGGTCGCAGGTTCGAATCCTGCCTCGGGCATGGGTGTGTAATGTCCCTTGGTTAGTTAGGTTTAAGTAGTTCTAAGTTCTAGGGGACTGACGACCTCAGAAGTTAAGTCCCATAGAACTCAGAGCCATTTGAACCATTTTTCTCGATTTTATGAGCAATAGAAAGGGCGGAAAATTATGTTTATGTTGATCTCTATTCCAATTTTCCGTATAGGTTCCGCAACACACGGAACCGAGGTGACGCAAAACTTTTTTTTTTTTAATCTGTCTATTTACAGACGCCGGCGCCTTTAACTTTAGCGCTCTTTAGTCTCATTGGATAACGTTTCCGGATATTGGTTTCTATTCAAAATATTATGTATTCACTGCCCTCCACCGGTCCTAGAAATTTGTTATGTGAATTCCCGAGTGACCTGTAAGCGGCTGCGAGAAGACAGTGGACGGCAGCATTTTAACGATGAACAGGGCGGCGCGAGTCACCGGCGAAAAATGGGAGGCTTTTGGAATGTGTGAGAACCTACTTGAAGCTACATCCTTCTGAACCTGCTTAGTGTGTTCGTCTCTTGGTCTCCCTCTACGAGTTTTACCCTCCACGCTGCCCTCCAGTACTAACTTGGTGACCCCTTGGTGCCTCAGTACTACTTGTTCTACCAACCGGTCCCTTCTTCTGGTCAAGTGTGCCATAAACTCCTCTTCTCCCCAATTCTATTCAATACCTCCTCATTATTTATGTGATCTACCCATAGAATCTTCTTCTGTAACACCACATTTCGAAAGCTTCTATTCTCTTCTTGTCCAAACTATTTATCGTCCACGTTTCACTTCCATACGTGGCTACACTCCATACCAATACATTCAGAAACTACTTCCTGACACCTAACTCTATACTTGATGTTAACAAATTTCTCTTCTTCAGAAACGCTTTACTTGCTACTGCCAGTCTACATTTTATATCCTGTCTTCTTCGACCATCATTACTTATTTTGCTCCACAAATACCAAAACTCCTTTACTTCTCCAAGTGTTTCATTTCCTAATCTAAATCACTCACCATCACCAGACTTAATTCGACTACATTCCATGATCCTCGTTTTGCTTTTGTTAATGTTTATCTTATATCCTCCTTTCAAGACACTGTCCATTCTGTTCAACTGCTCTTCCAAGTTCTTTGCTGTCTCTGACAGAATTACAATGTCATCGGCGAACCTCAAATGTTTATTTCTTCTCCATGGCTTGTAACACCTACTCCGAACTTTTCTTTTGTTTCCTTTATTGCTTGCTCAATATACAGATTGAACATCGGGGAGAGGCTACAACTCTGTCTCACTCCCTTCCCAACGACTGCTTCCCTTTCGTGCCCCTCGACTCTTACAACTGCCATCTGGTTTCTGTACAAATTGGAAATAGCCTTTCGCTCCCTGTAAGCAGTTATCTACTAGCAATTTTAAACCAGTTGTCCACGTGAGCAATCAAAATGTAGAGTTTCGTTGAGCTGGGCGTCGGAATGCGCACGGGCGTGGCGGTGCGGGGCGTTGAGGAGGAGGAGGTCGCTTCTGGAAGCGCCTGCCGTCCATCAGCCAGATCTGGGCAGCCGCGGCATGTCGGCCGCAAGAACGAGAGCGGCGCAAGGCTCTTCCGGAAAGCGGCGGCCATTAGGCACGGCCGCCTGCCGCCTATTGTGCCCACAGGCAGCCACCCTGCTTCTCTGCCGCCCAAGGCTGCACTTGCACTGCATCGGCGACGGCCCGGGTGCTCAAGGAGACGCGACACTACACAGATGCGCAGCACTGGCTGGGCAGAGGAAGTGCGCTGAGGAAGAGAGGCCACACGGAGCAGTAGGGAAAACGCGCGGTCCCATTACCGTTACCTCAGATCAAGACACGTGCCTCAGAAAGCAACTCTCCGTTACACGCGTTTTCAGTCGCTTCGCAGTCTTCTTTACGTCCGCAATTTTTTTCTCGGTTGTTACCTTTCTTTAATTTCAAAAATGGGACGAAGAAATGAAAATTTTCAAGTCGGCAGATGACACTGTAAGACTGTCTGAGATGGCAAAGTGCTCGGAACACCAGTTGAATGGAATAGCATGTGTTACAAACAGTTCATGAAATGAAGTGCAACAAAAGTAAAACAAGGGTAATCGAATGTAGCCGAATCGAATCAGGCGATGCTGAAAAAAATAGATTAAGTAATGAGACATTACAAATAATAGATGTTTTTCTGATTGAGCAGCAAAATAACTAATGATGCCAGAGTTCAAGAACATACAAAATGACGACTGGCAATAGCAAGAAAGTCATTGCGAAAAGAAAAAAATGAGTTAATATCTAATATAAATGAGGCGCTGAGAATCTTAACCATCGAAAACACACAGTCGTCGATTTTGAGATTTAGCATGCATTCATGCTCCTCACACCTGCTTATCTTGTGGTAAACTAGCTTTAACTGTGCTGTAGACCCACAATTTATGTATGAACATTCACGAAAAGCTGTCTCAGCGATTTGTGTTACATGCCGTTTCATATGGGTGCAAAGCACAAAGCATCGCTTTGTTGCTCTGCGCTGCTCAGTTGTTATCTAGGGTTGCCACCATGTTTTAGTGTCCACATCTTATACGTAGCACTACTTCGTAATACGAGGTAGATTTGCGGCAATGTTATATTTTGTAATAATGAAAAGGCCAAAAAATGTAGTGAGAAAACGGATAAGGGATTAAATGAATTGGAAAAAAATGTCGGAAAGCAGAAAAGCCCCAGTGTTGAAGAGTATATCAATGTCGTAAACAGGGTGATCTCACGGAAAGAGCAGGGAAATGGATTCCTATGTAGACAACGAGGTAAATAAATATAAGGTTAAAGTATCGTGCCAGTTTTCGAAACTTCCTGAGAAAAAAAGTAGATTTGCTGAATTTTACAAAGTCGCGAATTATAATTTACAGAATGCATTTCTTGCAAGCCTTGTAGTTGAAGTAAAGTGTAAAACAGAGTACTCTTTCACGTTGCGTTAGGTAGACATGAAAGTGATGGGGGACTGGTGACCTCAGATGTTAAGTCCCATAGAGCTCAGAGCCATTTGAACCATTTTTGACAGTGATGAACACGATAATGGGTGCATTTCCATGAAGTGTTGGAACATGTCCTAGTTGTAGGCGTTGCATTTAGTATCTGTTCTTTGTGTTCCGATTGCAGTTTCGCGTTAATTTACAAAACAACTATTGTGTTAAAACAACTATTGTGACTAGGCTATATGCGAAAATTTTGTGAATTAACATTAATAGTAATAACGCTAAATATTAATTAAAAATTCATAATAAAAAGTCGGAACATTACTTTTTCAAATGAAGTATAGAATGTAGAGACCTGTTGAAAAAAATCCAACCTATAAGGCTGGTGGTTTTCCTAGAAATATGATTTTCACATTTGTTTCAATTTTTTTAAGTTAGTGTCGGTTCTTTGGGCACTTAGTGTCCTCAGTGGCTCAAATTTAAGTGTCAGCAACTAGTAACTGAAGATAGCATAGCCTTCTGCAGAAATGAAACACGGACAATAAACATTTCAGACAAGAAGACAATAGTAACTATTGAAATTTGGTGCTGTAGAAGAATGCTAAAGATTATATGGGAAGATTATTAATTAGGACGTACTGAATAGAATCACACAAAAAAGAGCTTTGTGAAAGTACTTGAATAGTTGATTAATTGTTGATGGGACTCATCCAGAAGCATCACGGAATAGTTAATTTAGTAACAGAGGGAAGTGTGGAGCGTAAACATCGTGTACAAGGAGTACAATGATTGACTTAAATTAGTACAGATGGGTGTACGCTACAGCAGTCACGCGAAGGTGAAGAAGATTGCGCAGCACACATTAGCGTGGAAGTACTGCGTCACGATGGGAGTGAGAACCATAGCAACAAAGTCCCAAAGACAATTACTTCAGCTGGCCTAAATGGAATTGTCTGCACCATAACTTACACGCGGCTGCTCTGAGGTCGGTTGTGTCACTTTCTGAGAAGGGAAAATATATGTTCTACGCTCTCTGGGACTTGAACGCGGAATGTCTTAGGAAAAATGCTCCTCCATCTTATGACTATGCATTGCCTTCCTGTCCGTAACTAGTATTCTAGGATTATCATTACGTATAAATGAGTGACAAACTCTGAAAAATCGAAGAAGGTTTCCGAATACATGATGGGAGTCTTTAAAATATCACAGTGATTCAAATAAACTACAATGAAGAACTCTACAGAAACTGCGTCGACTATCCATTCACTGCCTCGGCTCTTCGTAGGCACGAAGACATTAACTACGCCATCAGAAGCAGCTGTGTGAGGACGTGCGCTGTCTCGCTGCCGCATTACTCGGAGGCGCGGCTGTAGGCCTCCTGGGGCGGCAGCAGCCAGACGTTCGCACAGTGCGAGAGGCGGCCGGCCGGCCACTCAGTCAACGGGCGCTCCGCCCAGTGTAAGGTGTCGGCCAGCGAATTTCACACAGCCTTCGCCGCCTGTATCGCGTGTCGGGCTTCGGTTTGTATCGGGTTGCTTCGCCGTCAGTTTTTAGTTTCACTTGCGAAATGTCCTTCTCTGAATGGCTATTGCGATGGATTCTCGGTATGTTACGCAGGTTGCTGTCGCAAACAGTGAAGGGGCAGAGTGTCTGGTAGTCACCGTGGAAATGTTCCGCAGCTGCTTGCTTACTGAAAACAGCGTTATGTAAGGTGAACATGAGTAGCGGAAGGTACTGAGAAGCAGGGGACAGGCTTTGTCCGGCAGCAAAGAGTGCGAATCACAGCCTTTTTCTTTTCAGACCGTGAAAGAACTTACGACCTTCACTGCCTAGCATTATCTCTTACGACTTCTTTTGTCTGTAACGTGGCTCATCAAACTGCTTAATATTCTTAATAAAGATTACTAAGTTTTGTGGAAATTTGACGAGCATTACACAGACGAATGGTATTGTCGATGCGAGTTCTATGCAGGGTGAACCAGAACTCCCATGACAAACTTTTACACGTTGTTCAGCGACGCCTTCAAAATATTTTGGTATAGTGGATCCAGAGTCTCCGGTGGCTCGTCAGAGAGTTACTGCATTTCGTTCGGTTTCTTGTATCTGTAGTACACTGAAAAATAGTGCACAATAGTGCAAATGTCGGCGGTATGCACGCCCTCAAGTTTGGATTCTGTATTGCTCGGTGCTGTGTATGGTTTTGTTGACCGTTGTTGTTAGTTGTTCGTCAACAGTGATACACAGCAGAACGATGGCTGGGTTTAATGCTGAAGACTTGTCCGATAAGGGGTTCACTGAATGCAACGGAAGACGGCACAACTTCCTTATGCTGATGTGTTCCCGAACTGCTACAACCGCATCTCAGTACTTTTGTATCTGAGGGTTCTTGAATTACTTTACGTCTACATGGATACTCTGCAAACAATACTTAAGTGTCTGGCAGAGGGATCATCGAACTACCTTCACAATTCTTTATTGTTCCAGTCTATTCTAGCGCTGAAACAACGAACACCTATATCTTTGCGTAAGAGCTCTGATTTCCCTTATTTTATCATGGTGATCGTTTCTCCCTAAGAAGGTCGGTGTCAATTGCATTGCGATTTCCTATACAAGTGAACAGCCCTTGTCCAGACCTCTTTCAACGAAACTACGTCATCTATTCGCATTCACTAGTACCGATGTAACGTGCCCGTGCCTTTTCCTACCATTTCTTTGCACGACACATAAATATTTGGAAGATATAATATGATCTAGACGTCCGTTACTAACACTGTTGTGGGAAACAATCGGGTTCCTTCCTCTGCTATCGCCAGTATCTTGTGTGTTTAAAGGAAGTTGTCCTGCCGGCCGCCGTGGTCTCGCGGTTCTAGGCGCTCAGTCCGGAATCGCGCGACTGCTACGGTCGCAGGTTCGAATCCTGCCTCGGGCATGGATGTGTGTGATGTCCTTAGGTTAGTTAGGTTTAAGTAGTTCGAAGTTCTAGGGGACTAATGACCACAGCAGTTGAGTCCCATCGTGCTCAGAGCCATTTGAACCATTTTTAGTTAATCGCAGACCCAGATTAATTCTCTGCCCTGCTAAACATGTGAAATCAATCTAAACGAGGTCGGAAGTCTCGATTTGCCCCGAGAGACAGGATTAAACTTTTCAATATTCCGAAGGTAATATTTAAAAATCCTGTAGCAATCTAACCACTCTGAGAAACATTCCGAGACCCGACCACTGGTCCGGCATATGTAGGCCGATAGCAGTTCAAATACACCTCCACCTGGCTCCTAACAACTTCTTTCCCATGCAACACTGGAAGTAGCTCTAACAACCGCAATAGCGAGCGCAATTGGAAGACCGTACCGGTCAGGAAGTGGTATGTTATACCTCAACAGCTGATTTCCAGTCCGTATAAAAGAACTGACGATCGCAAAACATAAACACTGCTAGTCTAAGAAAACCGATCTGAAAACTCAATTTTTTTGCTTAAAATGTGCTTTGAGATGATTACTTTATTACAGGGTTCATTCCAAGTTCACCAGAAACTCTTTTTTCGTGTTACAAGGCGATTTGTGTAAAAAGTGTCTCACTCAGAACGGGGACAAAATAGGCGAAATCGCGGCCAATGTGTCAGCATGTAATTTCAGGACGGCCCAACAGGCATAACGAACGTGCGCGAACTTGAAATGTGCTTAGCCTGTTTGAACTTCTGCACAAGGGAGGACGAAAAGTGTGTCGAGCGATCGAAGCGGCCTAACAGGCATAACGAACGTGCGGGAACGTGAAATGTGCCTAGCCTGTTTGAACTTCTGCACAAGGGAGGACGAAAAGTGTGTCGAGCGATCGAAGCAGCGGACAACAGAAGAGGCCTGCAGAACGAGCAAGGCCACGAAGAAGACAGACGACCTCCTTTTCGATCTGGAAGATTGCTGTGTGGGCCAGGGTTTGCTGACTAGAGATGTGTTTAATTTTACTACGAAAAATGTAACCAAAAACATTAAACGCGGATTTCTCGAAACCGTGTTTTTCAAACTCTCTGGAAAGAAAACTTGAGAGCGGTGCACATGATTTTGATCGAAATTTGGTGGTGGCATTAGAAATTGTATTCCCTATCAGCGTACGTATCTGTTTTGCGGTCTTCAGAAAAATGGATTTTCGGAACAAGCTTTATTATCGATTTTTTGGGCAAAGAAAATCCAGTATTTGCCAACACGTCACCATTATCTTGGAACTCAATATTTTTCAATTAACCTATATGTGTTAGCAGAAAATATAATGAAAATAACTAATACAAAATTCCTTTATTGTTTTGTTGCAGGTCCAATAGGGGGACTTCCTTAATTCCCGGCTGCAAGCCTGGAACAGCGGTTACTGGAGCGCCCGATGTGAGCACAAATGTGATTTCTTAACAATAATAGTGTAAGGAATGAGACTATTTCGTCAGATTTAGAACTACTTTCTATTTTACTTGGAAAAGAAAATCTCGACCATCACTTACTTTCCATGCATTCAGAGAGGGCTAACTCCGTAATACGAAAGCGAAAGACGGTTCTCGAAATTCGGCTTTCGGCGCCTGACATTTTTTCGGACGCGGCACGTGTGAGCGATAAGCGGACGAGGCGAGTGCGCGGTTAGAGCGCGTCGCCTGGGCTGTGCTGTGCTGGCCCAGCTCCCGCGGTCCCCTGGGAGGACGCGCGGCGCGGCGCGGCCGCTATCTGGCGGGCACACGCGGCGGCCGGGGATCGGCGCCGCCGCCGGCTCCGGAGCTGTCAGCCCGCTGGCCGCTGCGGCCACGGCTGGCCCGGCCGCTATCAGGCGGCCGCCACGCCACACGCTGCCGCCTCCCAGCTGCACACGGCGCCTCCCACCACATCCCCACGCTACTGGGTACACCGAGGCCAGGGGCGTTTTGCTCGATACCGTCCACGTAATCCCTAGGATAGCAACTACCTTTACAGCTCACCGTCCATCCAAGTTGCTGACCACAACAGTAAGCAAAACAACGGCCTTTATTACATGATCATAAATTTCTCTTGGAGGGACTTCCACAACTATTCTGCACCATGTTCACGGGAAACGAATCCGCCTCAGTTTTCAAATATTTTACTGATCGAAGTCATGCACGACACAACGGTTTCGAGGGCTTAGTTCCATCATCAGGTGTATCTCAAATCTAGCAGTACTAGGACGTCACGTCCATGCCCAAGCAAAGATCTGCCGTAGGTGGACTAACAAACATCCCAACTTGTTGCTGCAAAGAATCCCAAGTTTCAACAATTTGCGATGTTGTTTGACGGTCCACCTACGGCAGATGTCTGCCTATAAGTTGTTTGAGAATAGACACGAAGTCCTACTGCTGTTAGATTTCAGACACACTTGATGATGGGGCTCAGACTCTGAAACTGTGGTAGAATATAGCGACTTCTGTCGTGCATGATTTCGGTCAATTAAGTATTTTACAACTGTGGCGGGTGAACATAATAGAGACCTTCAGTTACCGATCGAGAAAGGTAAAAGCATTGTAGAGGCAGTTCTTACATTCATATTGATAAAGAAATCTAGGCTCTAGAAAAATCAAGACCCATTCATAAGAATCTGTCGCCTGGAACAAGAGTTCGAATACGTAAAATCGTGCAATACGTTCGAAAACTTCTGATAAATAGGTACAGGCAATAGCGAACTACGGAGAACAATCAGTATTTACTGGAACCAACAGGAATAATAAAAATGACAAAAAATGAGAGAAATTTTCCAATTAAACAAGTCGAAAGACAAGGATTCAACATCTCTGCTCTATTTTCGAAGCTGTACATTAAAAACAGGAATGAAATCAATAAAAGAAGTCTTCGGAAGTGCAATAGAAATTCAGGGTTTATTTGAATATCAATGATAACAAATCTCCGCAAAAATGACGAAGATTTGTAAGATCTGCTGAATGTAATGAAGAGTCTACTGTCAACTGAATATGTACTGACATGAAACTATGGAAAGACGCAGCAAATGATTTAAAACTTGTGTTAAGACACAATGGAATAACTTCCACGTTACTAGAGAGACCTGTAGAGGACAAAAACTGTGTGAGAAGAGGGATATTAGAGCACATATAATAACTAATTCTGGACGTTGGGTGAAAGTGCTACTCTGAGATGGAGCGATGAGAAGTGGAGAAGAAATCGTTACGGATCGCATAAAATCAGTCCAACTGCTGATGATCCACAAAAAAGTAGGAGATCAACGTTTCAGTTTGCAACATACCACATTAGCGTCGCTAACACAAGTGCTCCTGTTCCCTTTCCACGTTTGTCTCCGGTCACTGCTTCAGAGCGTCCACACGCAGCTTTTATCCGATAAAGTGAAAAAAATCTGAGGAGGTAAAGTGGGGAGGAAAGCTGCCCTCGTTTACTGGCAACAGCTACTTCATTTCGGTTTCATTTTCTTTTGTTTACGAACTTTAGCTTGTATTCTGATTTCTGCCTTGGTGTGTCTGTGTCTGAAGATGGAAACTTGATGTCCCGAAACCTGCCAGTTTTAACACGGTAAGATTTTTAAAGTGATTAACGTCCTAAGTGTGATAGCCGAATTACTGTCATAAACTTCAAATGACAACCACGAGCTAGTTTCCACTGCCACAGCGGAGATTCAAACTGGCGAGTAATAATCGTGGGCTGCAAGCGATCGATACTTCACTGGGAAAAAGTAACCGGGTAAGAATGAACATTCCGAAAGTTGAGGGTTGCGTATGTATTCTCTGTCTCTCTCCCCCCCTCCCCCTCTCTCTCTCTCTCTCTCTCCCTCGCACAAGCACGCGTACGCTCTCTCTCTCTCTCTCTCTCTCTCTCTCTCTCTCACACACACACACACACACACACACACACACACACACACACACACACCGTAATTTCCTTCCAGCGTTAGTAGAAACCTTGCACGTACCGACGGGTGAGGTAAGTCGTTGCCTTGGCCTCCTTGAGTGGGCTCTGTGCCTCTCGTGCCCTAGGATTCCATGCGACATATCGTACCCTCAGAGAGCTGTTTCCTTCTCCTATCAAACTCTTTCCCCTGCAGAAGGTTAGCCCACATAGTGTGTAATGTCGTCACTGCAGCGCCAGCTGGCGGTGGGGACTGGCAGAGAGCGAAGATATTAATACGAGAGAGGATCGGGAAGTAACGCACGATAGTTTTTTTCTTCTCTGGTCTTACAGTTGGGATGTTGAAATTTCACGACTAGTTTGATGATTGCGCGACAAAGGGTACGTTGTTTACATGCGCAGCTCTAGCGAGAGAACTCTGAACTACTAAACCAACATAGCACACATGTTACTGTCGCCAACTTGTGAAGCGCAATGAAGTTTTGTTCGATATTTGTGGGCTAAAAGGGATAAACCGAGTGAAATTCACAGCACAGAGACATGCATGGGGACGACTGTATGGACCGTTGCAATGTCTCCAGGTGAGTGCCTTGTGGACCTTAGTGATTCACCACGCTGCAACCTTGCAGAATGCCGGATCCACTGAAGCGGAACTTTTGAACGACCGGCGTGTGCAGCTGCGGACCTTATCGCAGCAGCTCAACATTTCCAATGGTGAGGCGGACGATATTGTTCACAACAGTAATGCTAACAGCGTTAAACTTCTTCATGACAATGCTCGCCCTCAAGTTGCTGCTCCTGTTTGTGAAAAAATCGCCAAATTTCGGTGGGAGTTGCTCCAGTGTCCACCATACAGTCCGTACCTCGCAACGTCTGACCTTTCGTCAGTTTGGTCCCATGAAGAAATTCCTCGTCGGTTAAAGCTTTGAGACAGATTCGTTTGTCAAATCAGCAATCCGTAGACGACTACTCCAATCATATGTACTTCTACGAACAGGGCATATTGAAATTGGTACCACGACGGGAGAAATGTGTGGACAACGTTGTTGACTATGTAGAAAAGTAGATAAACATGTAAGTTCATTGGCGATTTTCTTTGTTTTGTTACGTGTTAAACGTTTTTGGTAATCAAATTAGTGTGCGTTCCTTCCCGATCTTCCCTCGTACAAGGTAGGTCAGCTGAATGGGAGTGGAGAGTAGACACAGTTGGAGAGGTGGCCTCCCGCCGTGCTCGCTGCTCGCGCTGTCATTGTGAGAGCGACAGTGGAGCAGGAGGATAGGTAGTGCAGGCCCGGCACAGAGCCAGGGCCAGCGTAGCGGCAGCCGCGGGGGGCCAATTAAGAGGCGGGCCTTTGAGGCGGCGCCGCCCACCAATTAGCCGCGTGCTGGAGCCTCCAGCATCCAGCACACAGGGCCCGGGCTCCAGCGCGGCCCCATTCCTCTGCCGCCAGTGCGCTTCGTGGCGATATCGCAGGAGAAGCCACGACTCGGCGAGTTCCGAGTACTCCGCTGGCCAACGGCGTGACCCGTGCGAGTACGCCTACGCCCCACTTCAGTTGTATTGGCCGCAGCACCCAGGACGTACTTACATAAAGCTGTGCCGACTTAATGACTGCTCTCATTTCAGATATTGTAAACAGCCCACCACCGAGCGAGATGGCGCCGTGGTCAGACACTGGACTCGCATTCGAGAAGACGACTATTCAAACCCGCGTCCGGCCATCCCGTTTTATATTTTCCCGTGATCGCATCGCGCAAATGCCGGGATGGTTCCTTTGCAAGGGCGTTGGCGACTTCCTTCCGCCATCATTCCCTAATCCGATGGGGCCGATGACCTCGCTGTTAGGTCCCCTCCACCAAATCAACCAACCAGCCAGCCGGGGTTGCAGGTTCGAATCGTGCCTCGGGCATGGATGTGTGTGATGTCCTTAGGTTAGTTAGGTTAAAGTAGTCCTAAGTTCTACGGGACTGATGGCCTTAGAAGTTAAGTCCCATAGTGCTCTGAGCCATTTGAACCATGTCCAACCAACCAACCAAACATCCCGCCTTGAAATAGTTCGGAACACCACTGCTGTTCATCTCCCGCTGACAGTATCCCACGCCGCTCGGTGAAATGGCTGCAGCAATTCCTAGTTCTTGCTCTCAGTTCCCTGTGGAACGGACGGGTGACAGGTGAAAACGCATGCGTTAACAAGTTTCTCGCAGTAACGTTTGCTCCAAGCGGCAGCTACGTTGTTTAAGCTGCAGACGTTATCGTGTAGTGAGTCACTGATTTCTGGACATGGACAGTCTGACTTCCTACTGGTCTGAGTTCTGAGATTACAGCTCATGATGGCCCAATCTCGCACCCCTCGGGATTGACAACTCGATAAAGAAATACCCAAGTACAACTGTTGTTCACACTTCCTGGAAGATTAAAACTATGTGCTGCACCTACACTCGAACTCTGGACATCTGCCTTTCGCTGTCAAGTACTCTACCGACTGAGCTACCCAAGTACGATTCACGATCCCTCCTCACAGCTCTACTTCTACGTTTTACAACTGTTGTTACCACCATATACACGCGACGAGCGACTTTTTGGACATTACTGTTATTATTATTATGCGTATCAATCACATGGTATTATGTATAGATGGTTCCTCGTATTTTTTAAGAATTTACAGAACGTCATGATCATCAGGATTAGCTTTTGCTTGAATAAAAACTTTTGGCTGACTACGAATTAGGATAACGCAGATTACCAGGTCCATACAAATGTTGGGACTATGTAGCTAAAATAGGTAATACTATGACGTCAATAACAATGTATAATTTCAGTGC
The DNA here is from genome assembly GCF_023897955.1 of Schistocerca gregaria. Taxonomy (NCBI): domain Eukaryota; kingdom Metazoa; phylum Arthropoda; class Insecta; order Orthoptera; family Acrididae; genus Schistocerca; species Schistocerca gregaria. The sequence continues at coordinate 1,193,989,885 of NC_064920.1, forward strand.
GATATGATTTTCTGTCGGTGGAAATTATTATAAAAGAGCCATTCAGATAACATTTTGTTGTCGCCCATGTGAAGGAAACTACAGTCGTCAATCTACAACTCAAATCACCTTTGTCTGAGACAGGCAAAGCTCATTTTGAACAGTTTCGTACGTCATTTGTATTATTTTCATCGAACTGGTATGGTGTGAGTCAGTTTATGGATAGCATACACATGATATACTGCGAGTAGTGCTACATACTGGCTATTTACAGTTAATAAATACGACACTGGCTTAAACTTAACTGTAATTAACATTTATGTCATTATCACTACTCATTTTCTTAGTGAAACACTTAAATTTAGTTTTTTATTTACTCATTTTTTTAGCTACATGTGCTTCCAGAATTAATGAAAAGTTCATTTTTGGAACAGAACGAGCTGTTGAGAAGAAATAATTTATGCTACATGTTTCACTTTGCTTCTCTGCCTGTCAGATATGTTGTACTGTTTGTGAAATGATTAAACGTTTTTGCGACTACACATGAACTTCTTTCTGATCCACTGACAGCTTTACTATTGAGAAATAAAGGTTATTTTTTTGGTCTTTTAGTGTTGATGATGATGTGGTCATCGCTATTCTTCTCAAACTGTAACAGACTACTTTTAACAAATATCATTAGCGAATGTACCCATAGTGAAGACGAGTCTACAAAGTGACAGTACAAAAATGGTTCAAACGGCTCTGAGCACTATGGGACTTAACATCTGAGGTCGTCAGTCCCCTAGAACTTAGAACTACTCAAACCTAACTAACCTAAGGACATCACACACATCCATGCCCGAGGCAGAATTACCGGCCGGTGTGGCCGTGCGGTTCTAGGCGCTTCAGTCTGGAACCGCGTGACCGCTACGGTCGCAGGTTCGAATCCTGCCTCCGGCATGGATGTGTATGATGTCCTTAGGTTAGTTAGGTTTAGGTAGTTGTAAGTTCTAGGGGACTGATGACCACAGATGTTAAGTCCCATAGTGCTCAGAGCCATCTGAACCATTTTTTGAACAACATTTCATCATATTCTGCAATCGATACTCTCTTTCTCACCGATGAGTTAGCGCAAAAAAATTATGCCAAAAGACGTTAATGAGTGGAAATATGTAACACATTCTCGAATGTTTAGTATTTTTCTTTCACAACCAGCTACGAAGCTTTAATCAATGCATAGTCCGCTGAAAAATCTGGGACGTTCCACCCAGTTGACGCAGCCCTGTTCAGTGGTTCCTGCCTCGGTCGTGTACGCTGGAGACCGCGCACGCACGGGAGGCAGGCCTCGGCAGCGCGCAGTGCACGGGGCTCCAGGGCTCCAGCTGCGGACCATTAGCTGCGCACACGGCGCGCTCGTTAGCCGCGCACCAAAGCCGCCGCCAGCCAGCTCTGCCGCCTCCCACAGCCAGCACCTCCTCTGGTGCACCGGTCAAACTACACGGCGCACTGCAGGCTCCCTTAGCTCTGCTTATGTTGAGTGGCATCACAGGTTCAGCTCCGATGACACAATCTGGGTTTATGTTGAACTAGTCTGTGGCTAACGTTTACTCCACATTATCGATGTCCATCTCTGCTCTTTAAGATGAGGCGGCGTCCCACGAATTCCTCTCCTATACCGACCTCTTCATCTCAGAGTAACACTCGCGACCTACGTCCTCAATTATTTCCTGGATGTATTCCAATCTCTGTCTTCCTCTGCAGTTTTTATTCTCTACAGCTCCCTCCACTACCATGGAAGCTATTCCCTGACGTCTTAACAGGCGTCCTACCGTCCTGTCCCTTCATATTATCAGTGTTTTCGCTATATTTCTTCCCTCGACGATTCTCCGGAGAACATCCTTATTCCTTACCCATCAGCCGACGTAATTTTCAATATTTCTCTGCAGCACTATATCTCATACGCTTCGATTCTCTTCTTTTCCAGTTTTCCCACAGTCCATGTTTCACTGCCATACGTTGCCGTGCTCCAACAGCGAAGTCTCAGAAATTTCTTCCTCGTAATAACGTCTACATTTGGTACTGCGGTAGTAGACTTCTCGTGGTGAGGAATGCTCTTTTTCCCAGTGCTAGTCTGCTTCTTGTATCCTCAGATTACAGAATACCCTAACTTCATCTACTTGATAATTACCAATTCTGAGTAACTTTCTCGTCGTTCTCGTTTCTACTGCTTCTAACTAGAGTATTTATTCTATTTACTCTCAATCCACATTCTGTACTCATTAGACTGTTTATTCCAATGGGCAGATCCTATTCCTTCTCACTTTCATCGAGGATAGCAGTCTCATCAGCGAATCTTATCACTGATATCCTTTCACCTTGAATTGCTTCTTCGATGTAAAGATTAAAGAGTAGCGACAAAAGACTACATCCCTGCCTTAAATTCACTTTGATTCAGGCAGTTCATTCTTGGGTTTCCACTCTTATTATCTCCTAGTGGGTTCTTGTACATATAGTATATTATCCGTTTTTTCCTTATAGCCTACACGTATTTTTCACAAAATTTCGAACATCTTGCACCATTCGACATTGTCAAACGCTTTCTCCAGGTCGACAAATCCTATTAACATGTCCGATGGAATTATACGTTTTATAGAACGTCTCTTGAGCAAGAGTAATGAAAAATCAGGAGATAATCTGTAAAACGTAATTCCATCGGACAATGAACTTTCCACGTTCGAAACCAGTAGCTATTTGGAAAAATGAAGGTCCTGGGTTCTAGTCCCGATGGTGCACACAATATTAATCCGTGAATAAGTTCCAACAATATTCAGTTCTAACAACTAAATTTCAGCCAGCCTCTAGAGCTGCCGTTACGAAATGTATTATGCCAGATACTGAAGTTGTTATCGTAAAATCACTGTTACCAACTTAGTGTTACTGTAACAGAAAGCGAATGGATAATACCATCAGTGAACGAGGTAAATAAATTTGAGAAATGAGTCTGCGACCTATAAGACCAAATATGTCATTGAGGCTCCCCCGGCATGATAGATAATTCACGCTTTTTGGGGCATGCGGTAGTTATGGTCTTCTTTCCCTTCACAACGTTTAATTAACTACCTTAATAAACTTCTTTGCCTGTTACGAGACAGTATGTTGATTGTGCTCGCTGTATTCATATTATCCAGATTGTCTCAAGTCGTTTCCGCTGAATGTGTGTAAACTAACAGGGCATGTTAATGGAAGAGGCTGTTTTTTTGGACGAATGTTCGATTTAAAGGCTAAGATAACTTAGAAACGTAGGCAGAAGCTGGTAAAGTATCAGATTCTGAGAAAATTGGAAACAGCTTGTTCTACTAAGCGGTCATATTAGAAGAGACATAAATGAAGATAGGAATGAGAAAGAAGTTTTCTTCCAGAAAGTAAATCTGCTAGTCTCGCAACATTGTTCTGGAAGTGAATGAGGACTCAAAGAAGAGAAAATATCGAGAAGAGGTGAAAAAATTAAACGAGAAACGTTTAAAGTCAGCTGTTACGGAACCACAAAATATTAAACTGGAGACTAGGTGGTACGATACGACGCGAAAGAAAATTATGGAACGCCATTATCAGAAGAATGTCAAGTGTGAAAAACAATTCAGAAGAACATTGGAACAGAAAAGCAGTAGAGACAACTAGCACCTTGAGTGTCAACGACGCAGGGGGTACAGGAAGCCAGAAAGAATTCGTTGATATAGCAAACGTGTAGCTCAAGCGTAATGAGGAAGGAGGTGAAAGAAAGGACAGAGACACTTGTCTTTAGGATGTACGAATGTCAACTTGACAGAAGTGTGACAATAGAGTGCACTGGATACCCCCAGCAGAAAATAACGGTGAGATGGTTGCTTGTCAAGGAAGGCACCTTTGGAGCATGTTTTTTGTTGCAGGATGCCATCTTACAATTACGTGGTTTTGCTCCATAGTGGTCGTTATTATCAATACATCTTATTTCGTCAACATGAACTTCTTGAAAGACTTTTACAATTAATGAGGAATCTAGGACCTCTCGTTGTTATTGTTCAGTTAAATAAACCTAGCTGCGTGATGATGTCACCAAGCGGATGTGGATTTGCTATACATTTATTTCATAACGAGGAATGTTGAAAACGGAACACCTTCAGTGTGAGAATAAAAGCTTCTACGGAAACAGCGACTATGTTTCCATTCAGACGGATGTTACCACGTTTTCGCCCACGTGATCTGCATCCAGTATTTAAAGCGAACAATGTTCAGTAGGCGGTGAGCTTCCTGCAGTGTGGAGGGCCGCGGGCTGTGCGACTGCCACACAGTGCTCGTTGCACCTGGCGACCGTGCCGGGACACGTACCTGCGTGGTGGTGGTCGCGCTTCCGCTTGGCCGTCGGCTGGTCGCCGTGCTGCGGGATGCCGAGGATGCCGTTGATGCTGTAGGCGCCGGGCCGCGACGAATCGTGGTGCGCGTGCGCGTGGGCGGCGGCGGCGGCGGCGGCGGCGGCGGCCGCGGAGGCGGAGGCGGAGGCGGAGGGCGCGTGCGCGATCACCGACACGCCGGGGCCCGCGCCCGCGCCCGCCCCCGCGCCGCCGCCCGCCGGCGACGCCGCCGCCCCCGACTGCTGCTGCTGCTGCTGCTGCTGCTGCGACTGGTGCACGTGCTTCGCCTTCTCCGCCGCCTTGTTCCTCACAATTCTGCAAGAGAAGCCGAGATCCCTGTCAGCGCCGTAGCTCGATCACCACTGGGGCAAAAGCGTAGTGTCAACACTTGCACAGTACACGTACAAAATACTAAACAGAAGACATGAAAACAGACAAACTTTGAGACATTTCAGTAAGTGAATCTATCACTTTCAAAAGTCCGGATACCACAGCTATGCTAAAAGAAGCAGCCGACAACAACAATCCGTGCACTGCGTCACCGTAATATGGGCAGGGATCCGAGTTCGAGCTACACTCCGGCCTACAGTTTTGTATGTCGTTGTCATATCTTAGGGAATTTCTTTGGGATGCAGACTGAAACATTCCTCAGAGACCTTGAGTACGGGCAACTTGGTAGAATAACGACTCGGAACAGCGTTGTAAGACATTCGGCTGCAACGATTTCTCGCCATGCTCGCTCCTAGCAGTAAGAAGCCCACATTCGATGTGCACACTATAGACCGCCCACTCGGCGCGGCACGTGCGGCGCACGTGGCCCGCGGCACCTGTTGACTTCCGGCCGCGTGCGCAGGTAGCGCCGCCACGCGCCTGCCGCCTGCCGCGCGCCCGCCCGCCACGCAATTTTCCTGGAGAACTTGCTGCGGCGTCACCCTATCGCGACAGGCTAACACGTGCAACGGCGGCACTCCAGTTCGTTTCTTGTCATTCAAAACGATAGTAGCGCGCCAAATGACCAGCAAAGCCTAACCGCCGACTGAGGAATCTAGTGAATGCTGTTAATTTGGTTTAAAAAGGTTTTTACGAACGAAAGTGCATGTACTGCAATAAATTTTACAAACAGCAACAAGAAGAGAATGCATTTATTATTCCTTGTTTCTTGAGGACGTTGAAAGATCACCAGGGTTGGGAAACAGAAGACGAAACTGTGAAACGATGGCAGATTTAAACTGTGTGCCGCACCGAGTGTTCCACGGAATGAGTCATCCCAAGGACGATTCACGAAACGCCCTCGCAATTTTTCTTACGAACCTGTCCCTTACGAAGAGGTCACCTTAATAGATAATACGGCAGTTTTGCTCAACACTTGTAAACTGAATTCGACTGATTTAATACATAAACAGAGATAGAACCTAGTTGGAGCCACATGGAACTTGAAGTAAGTTGTATGGCAAACGACCTCTTCATCTTTTTTATTTCATTTATTTTTGTCTCCTGAGTCTTAACGCTAGTTTGATGCAGCATGCCATGTTTTCCTAACTTATTCCATTGGTTTCGTCTGCACGTAACTTCTGCACACGATGTCCCCTAATATCTGAGTTGGATATTGCAAATTCCAGTCTTTATTTGGAGTTGTTATTTTTCCACCTTCTGCTGATCCTTCCCACGTTAAGTCCACGGATGTCATAGGAGACGTCCGACTAACCCGTTCCTTCCTCCAGTAAGCGACGTCCACTCTCTTTAGTACTTCTTCATTTCGGACCTCATCTTCATTTTTAAGAATCTCTGTGAGCACTACATTTCAAATACTTGCAGTTTCTTCTTCTACAGACTTCCGAAGACCAAAGTTTGTCTTCCGTACGATGCTGTGCTTCAGGCGTAGAGTTTCCAGCTTTCTAGACCAATGCCTGATACCAGTAGCATTCTTTTAACAAATAAAGCTTTCATCAGTGCGCCACTCTCCTACTCTTCATCTTTTCCATGTTTCCATCATTTATTTTTAAGCAATGTCTTGTGCCAAGAATGCTGCCTGATCCTTTCAACAAGGCTTGTCGACATCCAGCAACAGAGACCACGTCATCTGCGACTTTAGCAACAGAACCACTTTCCTTTGCACTTTTGTCTGTCTTCTGAAATTTGCTTACACTTCCTTCATTACTTATTCGACGCACAAGTCGGATCACAAGCTGTCAGTTCTTTGATACAAAGACGTAATGAAGCTCAGCTCGTAAGAGATAGGGCCCAGGGAAGGCCGAGTAATTCTGCGGCCAGAGCGTGGCAGAGGGTGCTGCGGCGACGCCGGCGGGCGTTCGCGCCACGCGCCGCGCCGCACAAAACATTCGCCACGCCGCGGCGAGTGCGCATGCGCGCCGAGCGCCGGGGCGGGTGTCGGTCACGTGACCCGCGAGCGGGCAGCTGCCGCGGCGCCGCCTGCAACGCGACACCGCTGCAACCCTTCAATTAAGTAATGACGTGATTAATACGAGCGCCGCGCCTGCGCTGCGACCAATCCATCATCAATTTCCCTAATGAATATCAAAGCGGCCAGCAGGCAGCAGCCAGCAGCTCGCAACTTGTTTGCCGGCGGCGCGGCCGTGTGTTTCGCTTTGGCGCCCGGCGTGTCGAGGCGGGGGGGACAGCGGCGGTCAGCAGTGCAGTCCGCTCAGCCCATTGGCGCTCGTGTGGGAAGGCACACGCGTGTCGCCGAGGAAACTCTTAGAGCTTCCACTCGGACCTCGAGCTGAATCCAAATAAATACGAACCAGTAACAGGAAGGTCCTTGTCTCTTACCTAGGATAATATGGGTCTCCTGAGCCAGGATTCTTCGGTTGATATTTTCCTTTAAACTATTTGGAGTTTGCTTGTCGTGGCCGAGCACTACAGAAAGAGAAAAATCGATACTAACAAGTCACTTGTGTCTCTTTATAACGGGACGTGATGCACAGAAACAGGAGGACATGGGGACAACAGTTAAATACGGCAGGTGTTGCAGCCCTGTTGGTTCTAGGAGAGCTGTGAATGATACTGTCTGTGGTCTGTTCGTGACTCAAGGTCTGGTATACTGAAACAGTTCTTAAACGGCCATACAAGCAAGAATGACGACTTGGAATTAAAACAACAAAACGTGGAAAGTGAAGAAAGACGCAACTTGTTTTTTTTCTTCTTAATCGTTTCAGTGTACATCAATATGGACGCACGAGCTGTGCAAGGCACCTAACCGTCGTGCATGGCGGTAGGTACTTTACAGCATCACTGGCCATACTTATTCCTGATCCAATCGCAAATGAAACAAAGGAAAAATGAGTGGCTGTAGGCCTCTGTACAAGCCTTACGTTCTCCTTTCACTGCTTACGTGAGACGAACATTTGATGCAGTAGAATTATTCTGCACTCTGTCGCAAATGCTGGTTCTCTTTAGTGCGTATAGCGTTTAGTGATAAGGTCGCCTTCTTCCCTCCGATGATCTCAACAGACCAGTGACAATTATAGTATTATGTCTCTCTAGTACGCCATCTGGCCATTACTTGGTGTAGCTGCCGGCCGGGCGCAAGAAAGAAGGAATATCGCCTAATATCTTCACACGTGAGCAAGTAGGGTATCGAATCCCCGATACCGACGACTCTCCTTGGCTGCAGCGGTTAACCATCCGAGGATTCTTCCGTTTACGGGAGGAAGAGGAAAACAGGTGAAAACAAGCGAATGCAACACAAAACAACTTACTTCAAAATTTCTAATCAAATAGAACAAAAATATTGAGAAGTTGTTCGGCTTTTAAGAGTTGTGTTAACCACAGAAGTTGGCTATTCCTGATCACGAATGCCAAACAAAAGGACGTCTGTAGTGAGGACTTTATAACAGATCAAGTAAATGTTTGGTGCATCGTGGTTTTCTTCCAGTCCAAAGAAAAGCTTCTCACTCTACGGCCTATCAAGTTCCTGGCTTCTCACTCTACGGCCTATCACGTTCCTGGAACTGATTCCCGTGAAAAACCGCGTAATTTCCTTTCTGAAGTCATGATGGCGGAGCCACTTCCTAGCAGGACGAAAACCAATGGGCCGACAAGCAAAAACGGTTCACGGACTTTGTGTGTTTGTGTGTGTGTGTGTGTGTGTGTGTGTGTGTGTGTGTGAGAGAGAGAGAGAGAGAGAGAGAGAGAGAGAGAGAGAGAGAGAGAGAGAGAGAGACTGTCTGTGTAGGAGAGTGTATTCCACGTGCCCTTGAACTCGAACGTTTGCAAAATCTTTCAAAGTTATATTTAGGTTTATATCAGCTACCAGGAAACACAGTGTAAGTGCTGAGCTGAAATTTTATGTTTACCTGGAAGGACACCTTGCTTCATCTGGGCAAGTAATCGACATTACGTTCATACTGAAGTTAATTACATAAATACCGTTTAACTAAATCATTACGTTGTCAATTGAATACTGTATTGTTGAATCTAACATTATATTTACGTTCTAGATGCACAAATACGTAAGGATCACTGACGTGATAAGGGCCCTAGGAAGTAAACCGTACACATACAGAACAGGTAAAACGAATTTTCCCGAAAGCACTTGGGTGAGCACATATCGGAAATCAAAGGGGGCCAGTTCGTTCTCGCTGACAGACCTGCAGCACAGGTAACTGAAGGGAAGGTAGTCAGCAGAAATCCTTTCCGGCCAGCTGACTGGCGACGGCACAAACCCAGGTGGAGCATTGGCTGTCTCAGCAGTGTAGCGCTGGCTGCATCGCGGCTGCCGCAGGGGTAAGCCTGCCAGGCCGCTGTCCGGTTTACAGCAGAGCAGCGGACGTGTAACATCACGCAAATAATGCTGCAGACAGCCGACCAGAGAGAGAGAGAGAGAGAGAGAGAGAGAGAGAGAGAGAGAGAGAGAGAGAGAGAGAGAACTGTCCTTAAGACACAAGAAACATCTGAAAAGTGAAGTGGCAGGCCGAAGCAAGTGGTCCACAATTGTGGACTTTCAGCATCTGTAACATGACGAACAGCTCAAAGTCCAATACATCTTTTTTGTATTTTTTATAATCACTATCCAGCCAAAGGATTGTTAATATCCTAATGACATACAATTGTGATTTTTTAGATTTTGTTGTATGTGACACCCACATCAGATCGGATTAACTGGGAATGTCCAGCATACACACGGAAGGACAAGGCGAATGATCGCAGGCTTGTTTCAGTGGCGAGAAGATGTCGAAAAATCTAAACTGGAGACACTAGAAAAATAAAGCTGTATATTTTGCAACAACCAGCTTAGAAAATGTCAAAACCCATCTTGTGCGAGATAAATTTCGAATATTCTCCGGCTCCACACTTACTTTTTCCGCAGAAATCGTGCTTACAAGCTTAAGATAACAGCTCGCAGAAAGGCTGCGTTCATAAACGGAACAGGAAGAAATTTCAATATACGATATTAACAGAAAAAAAACACTGAGACACAGTCATCAAAATGAAACGTAGAATAATGAATATGTAAATTAATTCAAGTGCAGCATTTTGACACGCAGTAACCTGTAGATTTTAACTGTTTAAGAATATGATAATCAGGTAAGTAAATACAAAACATCATGTCTACTGTTATTGCACTTCTATCTACTTCGTCCTTCCTTCTCTCCGTGTGATTACTCAAAAATTTCGATTTAATTATCGAACACTATCCGTCACACCACAGTGACTGAACATTAGTAGAGTTTCTTGTGAAAGGTGGGACGATTAGCACGATGAAGGTAGAGCCAGACGATACTATACTTGAGGTATCGTTTGGCAGTGCTTGAATGTGTCGTTTATTGGCTTAGACAGTTGTAGAAAGCAGTTCTCAAAGTCATGAACCATACTGACTGCAGCAAGAAACAAGTAGTTGCGAGACCATTGCATCGCTGAGAATATTTTCTTGCAGCCACGCTTGTGATACACTATGCAACTGTCACAGCGCACGTATGACCAGACTTGCAAACACTATGACAAAGTAAGTATATTCAAGGAAAAAAAACTATTCAAGAGGCAAAGCAATAATTTTATGTGAGCAGAAAGACAAAGGAGTAGCATCCATTTAAAGAGAGAAATAAAAAAGTTAAAAGCAGATCCAAACACAGTACCAACAACCGCAGCATCTCGTCGAAATTCGGGTTCACCGTCCAACCACTGTTCGGCAATGGCTGCAATGGCACCTTACGATGGCAAAAAGGTGTCAAACGTGTCGTATTCATCCCATTCGTGCAGTACACTGAATTCGGTTCATTTGTCATCAGCCGGCCGCGGTGGTCTAGCGGTTCTAGGCGCGCAGTCCGGAACCGCGCGACTGCTACGGTCACAGGTTCGAATCCTGCCTCGGGCATGGATGTGTGTGATGTCGTTAGGTTAGTTAGGTTTAAGTAGTTCTAAGTTCTAGGGGACTGATGACCCCAGCAGTTGAGTCCCATAGTGCTCAGAGCCATTTGAACCATTTTTTTGAACTTGTCATCACTTATAAAATCGTCACGGACATTACGAAAAGCCATTCCCATTATGGTGGCGATAAAGGAAATAAGCAACAGCAGTAGCGTGAGGGCGACTGTTTCACCAGCATACATCGCGCCGATCGCTTCTGACGGAATTATTTACAATAACAATCGCGAAACGCGTTGGCCTGGATGCTCTGACAGTGCGACCGCCGGATGACAAACAGTGTTTGCGGCCGCATAGGAAGCGCCGCCATAAACACTTTGTTGTCGCGGGCAAACAGCGCATTAGGGAGCGCACAAAAACACCGCTTCCACTGCGACGCGACGCCAATGATCATAATTAATGCCGGCCGGCGTGACGCGCGCCCATTGTTGTGTTTCCAATAATTAAATATTCGGCGCCGAACTAAACGCGGGGTCCGTAATGAGAACGCCCCGATTGTGAAATGTGCGAATAAATTACGGACGAATGGCCGCGACGAGTGCGCGCTTTTATATTATTTAGCCGGGCGCGCGCCCGCCTGCCGTTCGGCGGGGTGAGTGGGGGCGGCAGCAGTTGTGTTGTTGTTGTTGTTGTTGTTTTTTGTTCCCGCTGTTGTTTGGGGCCAGCGGCGGAGAGGCGGGCAGGGCAGTTTTACTGTCGCCGCGTAATGAGATTCTAATATAAACGGGCGCGGGAGGCCCGAACAAACGGAAGCGGAGGCGGGCGCCGGTTTTTTTCATTAGTGTGGCGGCCCGGCCCGGCCCGGCCAGGGCAGGGCAGGACAGAGCGCTGCGGGGCCGCGAAATATGCGACGGCAGCGCGCAATGGCGCCTGAAATGCGCGCCGCCGGCTGGCGTCGGCGTCGCGACGCGCTCCACTGCGCGGTGGCGGCGGCCCGCACCTGACAGCCGCACCGCTCCCCGGGGCCGCTTTGTGCTCCAAAAATGTTACGGCCGCACAACCATCTCGTTTACCGCCGCCTCCCCCCGCGGTGCGCGAAAAACGCGCGCAACAAACTTTGGTACAGTCGGGCCCGTGTGCGCACTCTGTTCCCCGCTCCAGCGTGCCTCATCGCTTCAGTCCCCCCACCCCGCGTGTATAGAATCCAGTTCCCCGACGTTACTGTCTTCTCCGTCCCACGGTCTATTTCTGTGTGGGGAAGAACACTTGTAGAGAAATGCGTGCGTAGCCGTACGTGAGCTAATGAGACAAAATCACACCTCCGTACATAAATTCCCTACGGTAAATCCGTGGACGAGGTATAAATAAATAAGAGAAGCGTATTAGTGGTCTACATGTAGCGTCTATGACCCGTCAAATTTTGAATAAAAATCGTCTATGACCCGTCAAATTTTGAATAAAAATCGTCTGCATTGGCGGCCTAAGGCATCCAGCATAAGAGGTCAGCCATCATTCAGCCAGCGGCCTTGTTAAAGAGGGCGGAGGAGCGGGCTGAGGTTCAGGGCACTCTCTTACCCTTTCGGTGAGAAACTAACCCTAAAGTCCGAAGAATCGGCACTGATCAACGTCATGAGCACGCAAAGGTAATGGAAGTAGAGCAATAAAGACACATAATTTATAACCGCAGGACACGTTGCCTGTAACTGAAAAAGCATCGTGATGATGTCTTCATTGCCAAAACATTCTAGAATACGCGCCATTCGGATCACTGAAAGGGGACTGCCAAGGGAGAGGTGACCATCAGAAAATGACTGAATAACCAACGAAAGGATATAGGTCTACGGGTCGCGGCACGGAATTTCAGACTCTTGAACGTGGTAGGGAAGCTAGAAAATCTGAAAAGGGAATTGCAAAGGTTCAATGTACATAAGGTGGGGGGTTACAGTACTGAAACGGAAAGAAGAGAAGGATTTCTGGTCAGTTGAGTATAGGGTAATATCAACAGCAGCGGAAAATGGTTTGATAGGAGTACGATTCGTTATGAGTAGAAAGATAGGGCAGGCAGCGAGTTACTGTGAACAGTTCCGTAATAGGATTGCTCTCATCAGTATCGACAACAAAGCAACACCGACGACGACAGGTCAGGTATATATGGCTCTGAGCACTATGGGACTTAACATCTATGGTTATCAGTCCCCTAGAACTTAGAACTACTTAAGCCTAACTAACCTAAGGACATCACACAACACCCAGTCATCACGAGGCAGAGACAATCCCTGACCCCGTCGGGAATCGAACCCAGGAACCCGGGGGCGGGAAGGGAGAACGCTAACGGGTCAGGTATATATACCTACGTCTCAAGCCGAAGACGGGGAGATGGAAAACGTATATGAGGAACTGAAGGGGTAGTTCATCACATGAAGGGAAATGAAAATCTAATAGTGATGAGGGATTGCAATGCGGTTGTAGAGAGGGAGTCGAGGAAATGGTTACGGCAGAATATGGGTGCAGACAATAATTGTCTTGTAATGTTTGGAGCCGCTATATGTTCTGTATCTACACAGTACTTGGGCTCCGGTCGCAGTGTACTGCCTGTTACGAAACGTCGTAGTTCGCTACACGGCCACGGTGGCGTGTCGAGCAGTCCCCCGTTCGATATGTCGGAGAAATACAACGTTGCGGATGGGGTTTCCAATTAGAAGCTATGAAATGCTGGCTTCTCCTACCGTGGCAACATGGAGGTGGGGTCCCACCTGCCACTGTATATTCAAGACCCGCTTGGTAGCATGTCTTAAATTACGATTGTGTAGCCGTTACTACTCCTACGATTACAGCGCCATCTGTGGGGAAACGAAGAAAATGCATCAGACAAAACTTATGTAGACTTTACTGAAGAATTAACTTAACAATCAACTGATGATAACTCCCCTCCTTTATATTTAACCGTTTTGGAACCAAAGAGGATTTTCAGTTAGCTAGAGTAACAATTTGCTTTGCATATCCGAAAGAAGAGACACCACACATCCGTACAGTTTGATTGGCCCATCCGACCAATGAATCCACCTCCTGCAGTGCGGATGCACAAATACCTCCGACCTCCTGTGGGAGTCTCGGAAGAGCGAATGTGGTGGAAATGGGCAGGGGCTGCGGATAGGTGGTGCTCGACGGGAGAGTGACTCGAGCCGAGGCAGCCCGTACCGCGGCGATAACGGTCTGGCCCGGGTGGCGCAGCGGCTGCCGCACCTGCCTAGTAAGCACGACATCCCCGGTTCGAGTACCGGTGCGGCCGCCGCCGATCCCGCGTAAAGTGCCAGTGCAGCTGACAGCAGTGATCCTCCCCTCCCGTTCCCTTTCTTCCCCTCTCCGGTATCAGCTGCGGACTGTGCGCGGTCACACGCCGGGCCACCGCGACCAGCCTCCGGGCTCATTAGAGGCCCATCTGTCGCGGGCAGAGATAATCGGCATCTGCCGCCGATAAGCCGGCTCGAGTGCCGGCAGGCGGCTCTGCCGTGATTGCCGGCGGGCCGCACTTAATTTAGGCGCCCCGGACCGATCGCGGCCGTAATTGAATGTTTAGCTCCGGCAGAGGTTTGCCGTTCAACATCGAGTGGGGGTCCTAATCTCGCAGCTAACTGCTCTCGTCCCGTCTCGTATCGGAAAACAAACCGGTAATGTTTACATCAAACGGGGGCAAATTACTTTCTAGGGAGCTATCAAAAGCGTTGCTACTCAAACGTACCTCACGAGTGTGGTTACAGAATCGATACGGTAGGAGGAAATAAAAAGCCCAGAAAGCGACCACCCCTACATCCGGGTCCAGTCGAATCGGATGTGCGTTCGTTCTTAATCCAGTACTAAGTCGGGGAGAACTAGACCACTGGGTGTGACGGACCAGCGGCGTTGTTTCACAAATGCACCGCTAGTGAATGGCTCACGCTACTTCTGAGGGAGCTCTTTTGTGAACTTACACGGTGCAAAAGTGTTGCTATGGTTTTCGTGTTAGTTCTCGAGCGAAATCACGTTCTCTGTTCTGGTAAGCCGAAAAGTCTTATTGTGTAGTTATCTAATTTTAATTTTACTTGTTAGTTTGCATAATATCGATGTACTTTCTTTTCTTTTTAACTAACGTAAAACAGCCACCAAGTTCGCTAAGTTCAGACATAAGTCAAGAGAGATGGGCCACGAGTTTTTCATGTGGGAGACCACAATTAAATTTAGTTTAGATGCTAATGGAAGTTGAATTTATATTTCGATGGAATGCTAAATAACATGCGTTTTTTAATAACGGGTTCTGGTCCAAAACCCATTTCACGCCCACGAAACCAGATAGAAATGTATTGCCTGTATTTTATGGACAAACTTCTCATACAACCTGTTTTGAAACTTTAGAGTTAGCAGCGCAGCAAGGGACTATTTGAAAGAGTCTACCTCCAAATACAATCCACTGGTTGCGGCACCTGGATCGCTCACTTTTCACATAGCTAAAGAGCTATTTTTACAACGCTTGCAGCTCTTCCTTCATAAATAATATAGGGAAGAGAATTAAACGTTTTCAATTTCGAAATGGTACAAGCGACTTCAACGCAGCTGGAATAACGCCACTGAATATGGCCGCAGTCCCGGACTAGGTTTATTTGTCGGAAGATGTGCATTTGCAAACAAATGTAAGAGCACAATCTAACGCACAAGCCAACCAAACACTTAGAAACTCATCACAATCCCTAGAGAATCCCAGCACATGGAATGAGCAGAGTTACCTGCACAAGCCAAATTCCTTCACTGTCACAACTTTGGACTGCACTACCACTAAATCTTAAACTTCCAAGATTATATTTAGAAACCGACTACACTTAAGCCAACTGCTACAACGTTTGAACGAAACCCACAATTCATTAGAAAAACCCATGTTCAATCAAGATAAAACTATTTCTGGCTAAAATTTTTAATAGTATAATTATGTACTCATTATAGCAGATTCCAAAAAGAAATATATAATTTACTTTAACTCTTTCTCTCTGTACATTTGTGGGAGGAAAAAATTATAACGAGAATCTTGAAGAATTCACTGAGCACAATACAGGTAAGTGCACGAGAGATGGATCACTTTTTTCTTCAGCATAATATTGTGCGTCTTTAAACTTTTATTAACTTCTGACAGCATTTTCGTATAGTGTATCATATAAATTTAGTTACATTATGAGCGATTGTCACTTAAAATAAAAGAGGTTTGATGAAATGAAAATAAGCATGAGTGGTCCATGTCGCCAAACACGTTTAGGTATGTGACGCAAGTAAAAATACTACCATGTTGATAAGAATATCACTCTGACATTACGAGAGTGCAGCCAAGTACCTACACCCTCATGCATCCGGCGTGTACAGTATTACGAAACCTATTAGACACGTAGAAATCATCGTAGTAAAGTACTGCAGCTCACTTGGGAGCTTCATCTGCACCGTCATGCGAGTTTTCATAATGCCGACCGATGAAAAATTATTTAAGGCACTAAGTGAGTATGCTGGCCGGGTTGGCCGAGCGGTTCTAGGCGCTACAGTCTGGAACCGCGCGACCGCTACGGTCGCAGGTTCGAATCCTGTCTCGGGCATGGATGTGTGTGATGTCCTTAGGTTAGTTAGGTTTAAGTAGTTCTAAGTTCTAGGGGACTGATGACCTCAGAAGTTAAGTCCCATACTGCTTAGAGCCATTTGAACTAAGTGAGTATAGCATTTTATCCTCAGTATAAAGTCATCAGTCTTCTGCTGCTTTGATGTGGCGCGCTGTAATTTCAGCTCCTGTGCTTTAACTATATTTGCCTTCTACAGCTTCGCATAGTATTCAGTTATCCCCCGATGTCCAATCGCCGTGTGTCTTCTTCTAATTAGTGTTTCCTTCGTACTCTTGTCTCGGCCAACTCTTGAGGAGAAACGCTACACATCGTATTTCATCAGTCCACTTACCTTCAAGTATCCTTCCGTGTAACACTTAGGTTCTTTTCTTTTCTCGTTTGCCCATATTGAGAACAAGAATCGAATATCTGCTGCACACACTGCCGTTATGTACGAAATGTGTGAAAAGGTAGCGACAGGAGATACGTATAACGGCACCCAAAAGTATTATTTCCGACAGAGCTGTAAGCTCTTGCCAGATGCTCTGCCAGTCTCGGTCACCGCTGGTGGGTGCAGACCGCGTGTATCTGCCGTACGCTGGACCACTGTGTGTTCTGCGCAGCCGCGGCCTGGTCGTTAGCCGCTGCGCACTGCCTCAGGCAACTGCCGCACACACGCTGCCGACTCGGTTTACTGCGGGCCCCTCACCGGACAGACACTCCGGCGACTCCCTCGGAAAACACAACGGCGGGGCGGCAAATCGCATTCGCGACGGAAATCGCCCACCGGAAATAAAGTTAATTTAAAATTTCCGCGGCCAGGGCGCGGTCCGCCGGAAGACGCACTCGCGTCTTCCGCTTCCGGTCTCCGCAGCCCACCTCGGGCGCCGGTATAATTGATAGCGTAATACTAAATGGCAATTAATGTTAAGTGGCGTAGAATGAATGTCTCCGAAAAGTTTAAGACGGCGGCGGCACTAGCGGCGGAGATCGTAAAGAAAGGGGGAGGTAAAACTTGGCGGCGGAACAATCTGGCCCGGAGGGCCCCTCGGGGACACATTAGGGCGGCGCCGTGATTGGTGGGCCGCGGGTAAACAGCCGAGTTATGGCCGGCGCCGCCAACTTGCGCCGCCGGAAACAATCGCCGCTCGCTGCGCACTCGGGAAGCACCTGGGGGGGAAGGAGCTACGATGACGGCGGCCGCACGGGAACTCTGCACTTGTGTCGTTGCCTGAATGTCGACGAATACATCTACGTCTACATTCGTACTTGGCAGGCTACCGTGCAGTGCGTCGCGGAGGGTATACTACCACCTGCATAAATTTCACCTCTTCCTATTCCATTTCCGGGTGGTACGCAGAAGGCGTGTAGGGCGGGGGGCAGATAACGGTATATTTCACTACGAGACCGACTTTACCAAATTCTGGCGACTTGGTTAGTACGCGATATGTATCTTGGATGAAACAGTAAGGTCATTGACTCTGAAACGTGCGCTCTCCGAAATTTGTGTGGAAGTTTGATCGCGATCCGCCGTC
This sequence comes from Schistocerca gregaria, assembly GCF_023897955.1. Classification (NCBI taxonomy): domain Eukaryota; kingdom Metazoa; phylum Arthropoda; class Insecta; order Orthoptera; family Acrididae; genus Schistocerca; species Schistocerca gregaria. The sequence goes on from NC_064920.1 coordinate 1,194,007,699, forward strand.
TTTCTCCCAGTTTCTTCCACTGTAGCTAGTCATCTACGTGCCATCCACGCGCAGACTGAACAAAACCCGTCACGAATTGTGGACTTTTTCTTTGATTCTTTGCTATCGACTTGGCAGTGGTCCCCGACCAACGAATAATAGTCCAGAATTCGACGAACGAGGTTTTTGTAAGCGACCTGTTGCTTGTGTACATCTATATCTACATAGATGCCCTGCAAGTCACACTTAAGTGCCTCGCGCAGGGTTCAGTGAACCACCTTCACACTAATTCTCTATTATTCCACTCTCAAACACCTTGAGGAAAAAAACGAACACCTACAACAGTGCATGCGAGCTCTGACTTCACTTATTTTCATTATGATGATCGTATCTCCCTATGTAGGTCGCCTTTAACAAAACATTTTTGCATTGACAGGAGACAGTTGGTGGAAATTTCGTGAGAAGATCCCGCCGCAACGAAAACGCCTTCGTTTTAGTGAGCTCTGACTTCACTTATTTTCATTATGATGATCGTATCTCCCTATGTAGGCCGCCTTTAACAAAACATTTTTGCATTGAGAGGAGACAGTTGGTGATTGAAATTTCGTGAGAAGATCCCGCCACAACGAAAAACGCCTTCGTTTTAGTGATGTCCATCCCAGATCCTCTCTCATGTCCGTGAGACTCTCTCCTTTCTTTCTCAATAATACAAAACCGCTGCCTTCTTCGAACTTTCTTGATGTACTCCGATAATCCTATCTGCTAAGGATCCCACACCGCGCAGCAGAACGCCAAAACAGAACGGATATGCGCAGCGTAGGCAATCTCCTTGGTAAATCTGTTGCATATTCTAAGTGTTCTGCCAATATAACGCAGTCTTTTGTTCGCCTTCACCACAACATTTTCTATGTGTTCCTTGCAATTTAAGTTGTCCGTAATCGTAATTTTTATGTACTTCATTGAATTTACGGCCTTTAGATTTGAGTGATTTATCGTGTAACTGAAGTTTAATGAATTCCTTTTAGCACTCATGTGGATGACCTCATACTTTTCGTTATTTGGGGTCAACCGTCAATTTTCGCACCATGCAGATACCTTTCCTAAATCGATTTGGTATGTTTTTTATCTTTTGATGACTTTACTAGCCGGTAAACGACAGCGTTACCTGCAAACAACCTAAGACTGCTGCTTAGCTTATCTCCGAAACAGTTTATGTAGATAAGGAACAGCAGAGCGCTTATAAACTACCTTACGCATCGCCAGAAATCACTTCTGTTTTACTCGATGACTTTCCGCCAACGACTACGAAGTGTGAGCTCTCTGACAGGAAATCACGAACCGAGTCGCATAACTGAGGCCATACTCCATAAGCACGCAGTTTGATTACAAGCCGCGTGTGAGGTACGGCGTCGAAAGCCTTCTCGAAACCTAGGAATACGAAATGAAGTTGAGACGGCCTATCGATAGCACACAACACTACTTGCGAATAAAGAAGTAGTTGTGTTCCACAATTACGATGTCTTCTAAATCCGTGTGTCAATAGGCCGTTCTCTTCGAGGTAATTCATAAAATTCGAAAATAATATGTGTTCCCAAATCGACTTTAATAATGATATGGCCTATAATTTACTGGATTACTCCTGTTGCCTTTCTTGACTATTGGTGCGACCTGTACAACTTTTCAGTCTTAGGGCAAAGGTCTATCGTCGAGAGAGCGGTTGTATATGATTGTTAAGTATAAAGCTATTGCATCAGCATACTCTGAAATGAATTTAACTGATATAGAGTCTGCACTGGAAGACTTGCTTTTATTAAGTCATTTAAGTTGTTTCACTATTCCTAGGACATCTACTACTAAATCATTCATGTTGGCAGCTTCTCTCGATTCGAATTCTGGAATATTTACTTCGTCTTCTTTGGTGAAGGAATATGATAAGGCTGTGTTTAGTAACTCTGTCATCGATAGGGTATTTCCATTGCTATTGCGCAGAGAAGGCACTGATTGTGTCTTGCCGCTAGCATGCTTTAAATATGAGCATAATCTCTTCCGATTTTCTGCCAGGTATCGAGACAAGGTTTCGTTGTAGAAACTACTATAAGCATCTCGCATTAAGTCCGCGCTGAATTTCGAGCTTCTGTAAGAGATCGCCAGTCTTTGGGATTTTGCGTTCGATTCAATTTGGCATGCGTTTTTCGTTGTTTCTGGAACAGTGTTCTAACCTATTTTGTGCAAGATGGGAGATCAGCTGGCTACTTCGTATTTTGAACGAGTTCAGGGAGTTCAGAGAGTCATCAAAAGTGACTTCAAAGATTAATTTCTTTCCACATATTACGCAGTACTGTTTAATATTTGGGAATATGAAAGTCCCTAAGGCGTATATGCTGTAGGAATTTTCCTTTTCTTGGATAACTAATTACAGAGAGCCTAGGACTGAAAAAGAAAAAAAAAATGTTGCTGCTAGTATGGACGTGTTAAGATAAATTATTCGGACTCTCAAAAGGGTATGTAAAAGCATGAAACGTGCGTAGCGTCGGTCGTCAGTGGTCTGTGTTAAGAGGGGTGCGTGCGACGCTCTGGTGATGAAAGCGAAGACGCGAAGCTAATGCGTCATGGCGTACGTAATGCAGTTGTTGCTAAGTACATGTAAAAATGAGACTTGGCTGAGAATTTTTAAATTTTCACGGCGTATAGATTATTCCATAAATTTCGGATAAACTGCCGACTTCTGGCAGCAACTTATTAACATCCGGCAATTCAACCGAAATTTCGTGGAATAGGACTTCAGCTTACACTCGCGGTATGTTGATGGTTTTTTTAAAATATTATTAGTTCGGTATGTCAGCTTTAGCTGGAAGGATGATGATGCTATTGTTTACCAAATAAACGTGTGTGAAACCGACAGCGTTTCTGTACATCATCAGTATAATGTTCATTAACTAAGTAATTTTATAAACAGTGAAATCGTGGACATTCAACCCTGGATAACACTATCCAGTAAAAGATAAGTATTTTCGTTAATGTGTAAATGAACGTTACAGCACTTGTCGGTTCGCCAATTTTATTACGAGTACGGCACAAAAACCAGCCGGAACTGGACAAGAGCGTCACAGACATATCCTTTGGTCTGTGTGAGCTGCCGTGACGTAGAGGAAGTTGTGCCAGACGTGACAGACACGAAAGACGCTGTAGCTGGGGAATGGTGCGACGCAGCAGGGAGGAGGGTGTGGGCTGGAAGTGCGCAGCCCGCGCCGCCCAGGTAAGAGCCCTCGACGGCCGCCCGCTCCCCTATCGCTTACTGTTAGTCAACAAAGCGCTTTGTGCCGCGCGCCACCCTCGTGAGGGTCGGGTCGCGGCCTGCTGCACGGCCGCCCGCCAGCCACTTGAGCTAAGCCTCGCCTCGTGGCGCGTAATCCCGTGATCCCATTACCACGCTCTCTCCCGTAATGCGCGCACTTCACCCACTCTACACGCCGAGCTCGTAAACACCTCAAGCTGACTAGACTCTCAGTTCCTGCACAGGCGTACCTGATCCAACGGCCACACAATGACGGACATATTGCCCGTGAACTAGCCAACCAGTATGCACTACTGATACAACACAGACGTGCTGTATTTAGAGGTGACAGGCAACATCTTGAGAGAGCACTGAACAACATTTCTGGCTCAAGTCGCAGCTGACCGAGAGATGTTAAGAGCCAATGCGTACACCCATAGTGTCCCACACACGTCCGCTACAGGACGGATCCGCTTGGTAGAACGTCGAGCAGGCCAACAAGTAGTCGTCTTTAATGGCGCAAACAGAATGGAACGGATCGTCATCTTAACCTTGTATTGCTAAGAGTGTCCGAGAAGACCCAGATCCGTGCCAACATTTCGGGCAGTGTCTGCCCATAGTAGGGCGCTCCTCCGTGTCGCTACCTCTAGATGAAGCTCTCCTGCACGAAGCCACAGCCCTAAGCGACTATTACTAACGCCGAGCCACAGTCTGCGCTCTGCAAAAAACACCACTTTGCGCTGCTCGTGTCTCCAGTAGCGTCATTCACTATGCTGACGAGGAAACCAGGAGTGAATTTTGCAAGCCAGTATGACCAGATTCACGAAGAGGATCGCATTGGTCTTGCTTCGGATACTGGCACCAACAGTGACATGTCCACAACTGAGATAGCGGGCGTTTTTCCAAACGCCCGTCCGTTCCCTTCTCGTCTTTCCGTAAGCCCACTGTATGACATCGCTTTAATTCAGTTTTCTGCATGAACTGTACTTACTACATGCCAGAATGTGTACAATAACTATTGACAGTATACGTCTCCTGAAACATTCGACTTCTTTTCCAGCACGTTAAACAGCGTGCATTTTGTGCTCAGAGATTTAATTGGTACTTAATGCGTCTAAAGTATGGAGCTCTAAATCCGTGTCTTATCCGTCAGGGTCCCTTGTAAATACGGTGTTCCTTCGTCATGTCTTTTGGGGTGTTCCTTCTCCATCTTTCACTTGTGATAATATATATCACTTACACCAAAGAAAATTACATGATAGTATTTTCTACTTTGTCCTACGTTAAACTTTCTCATCGCTACATTTACGAGTGGAGTGTTGGAAAAATGAGCGTTAACAGAGTTGAGTGGGTGACGCTTTTTATCTTCACGGTTGTACAGGAAATATTTATAGCGACCCCAAATCTATGCGAAAAGTTACGCGTCTTTCTTGAAATGCCTACCGATTCGGATGTTCCATCTGTGAAACAACATTGCTATCAAACAACCAATCACACAACAACGACTTCCATTCGTCAATCCTGAGATCGGTGTACCCACTGTAATACTACTGCCATTGGAAGTGTTACAGTGTTTTATTAGCTGTAACTCTCAAACTATACCTACCCTTCCTCGATGCGCATCGAGAAAAGACATGGGACCAGTTCAGAGGTTTCCTGCTACATACGTTACAAGCGGGGGGGGGGGGACTCGATCAGCGAGAAAATGTCCGTGAGCTTAGACAAAACACTGCCAAAGAAGGGTACCATCTTGTCGAGAAACGCTATTTGAAGGAGTTTGGAGAAAGAGCATTTCCGACAGATTCCAGAACGATTTTACTGCCCCGCACTTTCACCGCGCCAAAAGACCGTCAGGACAAAACAAATGAGGTTAGCGCTCGTACAGCCGGAAATAGGAAGCCATTTTTCCTCGCTCCACTTACGAGTAGAACTGTGCCTTGGTGCGTACATACGTGGATGTAGGTGTACGAACAATGGCGTGTAACCGGACAGGAAGGTCGGGCCGTGATGTCGCGCCGTTATGAAGCCACGGCATCTGCCCGCCAGGACAGGGTAGGATTGGGCTGGCTGGCTGGGACAGTGGGGTAGCGTGGCGCGCAGCCGGCAGCTGCGGCCGCATGAAGTGGCGGCACTCCATCAGGCCGCGGGGGGCCGCATTCACTGCCGCTCCCCCAGCACCCAGCCAAACGCGTAAACATAGCTCGGGGCTGCCTTCTCACACTCTCGTCTCACTCGGGCCTCGCGACTCTAGGTTCAGTCTTCCTAGATATCAGAAGAGAGATCGACAAATAACCAAGATACGATCGTCACTACTGTCTTCGCAGCTGTGAGACTGGCTCGATGAAAACGGGGTCCATAACGTTAGCCCGGAGGACGGAAGTCCAACATCAATGAAAATAACATCGAGCGTGCTCCGAGGAAGTGTAATAACGCCTCCAGCGTTCTCAATACGCGTATGCATTCGACAAGCATCATAGAGCATAATCAACTCTGTGATTGCCTGACATTCTAGTTCTCTAAACGACAGTATAGTAGCTGGACACAAAAACAGTTTCATAAAATTTCCACGTTGTGTAAGGAACAGCAGCTGTCTTTGATAGTCGATAAACACAAGATAATTGTAAGAAGGAGAAAAAAATGGTAGTTTCAGCTTAAGAGGAGTAGGACGTCAAACGGAACGACTTGGAGCAGGAGAGGCACCACAGGACATTTTAATTTCCACTGTCTATACTTTTACAAGTAAATTTATAAAAATTTGTCAGCATGACCAGGAAGGATTCAGGATTCACACTCATAGCAGTGGAAGTTAAAGAACATAACAAAGCAATTTTTTGTACATGTGAAATTACATCAGTTTTTTCACTTAGTCTTGGCTGCATTTGTTGCTATACGTACAATTTTCTTCATAAGTAAGAGAGATTCTTCGATGAATTTTGCACATCAACAAACAATACTTACAGGTGTGTGAGACTCTAGAATTTATTTAATTTATGAAAAAATGAATGAGCTGTTACATTTTAAACTTCATGTTTAGAAAAAACTGAAATTTTATAGTTAATTATCTCAATTTTTAACACAGTTTTTAATAGATTCGGAAAATTCTAGAGTTTCATACAGCTCTAAGTATGACTTGTATGCTGTGGAAAATTCATCGAAGAAACTCTCTTGCTTATGAAGAAGTGTACCTATAGCAACAAATGCAGCCAATAGTAAGTGAGAAAATGATGAAATCGCACATGTAAAAAAAAATAGGAGAGATCTTTGGAGATATCTGTCGTGTGGCACGCTGACTGCTTCGTCCCGGAGATCGATTAATGTACCTGTTTATTCATTTTAAACTGAAAGGAAAAAAATAATGTTATTATTTCCTTTAACATTTTCAGGCCTTGTGTCATTCTTCAGAAGGTAACAGTTATCGCTTTATCTGCGACTTTGACTCTCGCAAATAATGCCATAACTATAACTTCCCGAAAAGGGCACTAGGTGCCGGGAAACCGGTAAAGAAGATAAAATTTCTTTTGTGCAACTGGTTGCTGATTTTCTCAATAAATAGAAATACAGTTGCTGAAGATGAATAAAACACTAAATTTTTAATCGGGCAGCAGTGAGTACTTCACGTTCTCAAAGCGATAACGGAAAGAAATCGCCGCCCATTTGCCTTCATGCCAGCTTTGTTTAATCCTGCCTTCGCCTTCCCTGTGGGAACGTTAGTTTGAGCCTCCACGACGTTCTTAGCGTCTTTCACGAAAACCTCTAGCTGAAATTTCACATGTACATTTTTGAAAACGCATGATCATCTCCCACATTGACTATACGAACCTGTAGTGTATGACATCTCTAGACGGATGAACTATGGAAGGTCCCCCTGTGTGTCAGTACTCTCCACCGACGACACAGGCCTTCTTGCCCCATATACCGTCATTACCGTATGTGAACTTCCAGACTACAGCGAGCTTTGTGAGAAGTAAGCTAGTCGAACTAACTAAACAACGACCAAATGACTCCGCGTAAAAGCCCTCCTTTTCCGATTTCTAAACAATTCTCACTGTGGGAAGCTGGCATATGATCCATATCTTCAGTCGAGTCACACCTACAAACAGATATTTCGACTGTTCAGTGGATAGCCAATGTGTAAAGCTAACTCGCTTCACTCTATTGCTCCATCAGACAGCACACAGAAACGGTGACATGGGACGCACAGTGAAGGAAAGGATAGACGGACCCGGAACGGGGTGTGAAGCAGACGAGAAGAGGAAGAAAAGCAGTGGAGTGGTGTAATGTGCCGCTTCCATTGTTCTGCGTACACAGTCACGACTCGACCGCAGAAAACACTGCGGGAGCTCGTTCCTCTCCGGCTGGGCCGGGCCGAGGGACGCGGACAGCGGAGGTGAGGCGCCAGAAGCTCGCCGCCCCCGCTGCCGCCGCCGCCCGGTTTATGTCCCGATTTTACGAGCGGGCCGGCCGCCATCTTGGCCGGGACGCCGGAATGACGGCCATTGCCTCCCCCATCAAATGGACGGCTGGGAGCAGTGGTCGCCAGCTCCAGGGCATGCAGTGCTGGACACGGCGCCAGTGCACTCCACTCCGTACTCCTCTCTCTCTCTCTCTCTCAGTCTCTCTCTCTCTCTCTCTCTCTCTCTCTCTCTCTCACACACACACACACATACACACACACACTCACACAAAGAATCATCCCTGATTCATGGGTACTGTTACCTTTTTCCAAACAGGATTCCGGTTCATCAACAAATGTGATAGTACGCATCTCCATAGTTCACACAGTTTAAACATCTCATTTGTCCAGGATAGTCCTGTAGGCACAAACATAGCTAGTTCATAATCCATAGCAAAACGCATGGTGGAGGGTACTTCAAATGGTTAAAATGGGTCCGAGCACTATGGAACTTAACTTCTGAGGTCATCAGTCCCCTAGAACGTAGAACTACTTACACCTCACTAACCTACGGACATCACACACATCCATGCCCGAGGCAGGATTCGAACCTGCGACCGTAGCGTTCGCGCGGTTCCAGGCTGTAGCGACTAGAACCGCTCGACCATAACGGCCGGCGAGGGTACTTCAATCGAATATGGTGCCGAGAAAAACTCTTTGTATGTCTTCTTACGCATCATAATTGCTGTCATGTTATTCTCATGATGGTTACGCAAGAAAGTACGTTGGAGGCATAAGAATAGTTTTCTCAAAGAGGTCCCCCTTAATTTACGCAACAGGATTTCGTGAGAACAATGTCACCTTTCTTCCGACAATTCTAAGTTAAATTTTCGAGGCAGGGTTAGTTTTCTTGTGTAACTTTAGCTAGTCTCTTCTTCAGTCAGACCGCTACGGTCGCAGGTTCGAATCCTGTCTCGGGCATGGATGTGTGTTATGTCCTTAGGTTAGTTAGGTTTAAGTAGTTCTAAGTTCTAGGAGACTGAGGACCTCAGATGTTAAGTCCCATAGTGCTCAGAGCCATCTTCTTCAGTCATCTGGTTCTAAAGTTGTGCAGTGGATCTTCTGTGTGTGTGATATTTGAATTCGTTGATGGACTTCATGATTGAACAGAACAGCCTGAAGATGGAGATACAGGCCTTCTAAGTCGATATTATAATGTGAATACGAACATCAAAAATAAACGCAGTTGTGTGGAATATCCCAGACATACGCGTATATTCTTGGGCAAGAAAGACTTCAGCAGTACTCCAATGCTGAGTAGTAGCTACAGACTGAGATGCACGAGGATTTACGTGCGCGATTTCCGGTCTCACACAGCCACCAGCCTCGCTGGTAAGCGGGTAAAAACTGGTAACAGGGAGCTGTAGGAAGGCCACCCACGTGTGGCGCCGCTTCCGCCACGTGGGCGCGCTTTTACGAGCTGTCGGCGCGCAGCGCTCTGACAAACTCGCAGCGGTCGCGGCGGCTGCACACGGCAGCGCTAAGTCAGCCCGCTGACGCCCAGCTGCTGACACGCCCCCGGCGCGCCTGCGTCCCCGCAGCAGCGAGAGGAACACTTTTGAGCAGACGGAATGTATTACCAGCCGCCAACAGAGAAGCTGCTGGAAAAAGCTTGTCGAGGGGTTGCGCTACCGCCTAACGGGGGCCAGCCAGAAGACTAAGTGTCGAACAGTTGCCGGCACAGCAACTCAACTTGTTCGGTCAGAAGGTTAGCTGCCTTCTGTAACTAAAAAAAAAAAAAAAAAAACTGAGTTAATGGATCAACGACGAAATGAAACGGGTGTCTTGCGACGTCCGCCACGAGCAGCTGCAACGAACGAAAACGAACAAAATGAGATTAAAAAAAGAAGAAAAAAACAGTCTGGGCGCATTCTTTTATTGCGGGGCAGGGTGTACGTACACTGTTGCTACCTGGCGTCCTGACGTGTGACATGTAACTTCGCCCAACACCATGTATTATCCCTTTTGTCTCTTTAGCCGTCTTTTTCTCTGTTAAGTAGTTCATTTCGGCCTTTCTACTGTGTGAGGAAATGTTGTCATTTTTATGCATGTATCATGGGTTGGGGATGGCTGCAGCGCATCTGGTTATGTATCGGCGATTTGCGGCACTTGATGGATGGATATTACTCCGTGTCGCTGACGTCCTGTCTCAGAAATACACTCCATACCATGAAATTCTAGAAAAGGGTGGCAATCGGTACGACGTCACGCGAAAAGAAGATGGCATTTTCTTGTATATCTCGAGCTAAAGAGGCTAAGTTCTATTCCAAAATGTTGTACCTTTCAAATCTGTAAGCAATGGTTAACTGGAATGTGCGAGTTGTAAATTAAAGCACAATATACGCAATTATGAGAAGCACTTGATATTATTTTGTAGAAACTGTTTTTATGAGCAAATTTTCAGTGTGCCCAGACATCACATCTTCGGAGAAAAGGTCTTTCAATACAAGATCCTGGCCACAGTTAACATCGAACTATTCAAGGAGTAAGAGATCAAGATCGTTAAATAACGGCTACCTCCAGATTACATTGGGTTGGTGCACTGCACTGCACTGCACTGCCCTGGAAGTAGGGATTTTACACTGCCTGTTGACCTTCGTCTCTAGACAATAGGTGGGTGATTTTTAATGGTTTTTTTGAGGTTTCGTCAGCATGAATGACTGATAGATTCACCCTCCGTTGCTAGCGAAATGTCTAAAAAATCGTTTAACGAAAGCCCGCCGAATATTCCACAACAAAACCCAACCGGCAATACATCAAATGACCACGCATTTTCCTGTATTTGAGGTTACATATATTAAACTGAATATCATTTCCACATTTTTTTAGTTGGTTGCTCATATGCGTATAGCAGTGTGTAACGATCTACACTGTTCACATTTTGCAGTGCGCGGTGAACCGGTGACACAAAGACACCTTTTTTTATTTAATAATTGTCTCAGGCTATCTAAGTGTGTATTATTTCAGTTGTGTGGGCTTATGGGGTGGTAATAGCGACGCAGCTTGTTTGAGCAGTTTTCGAATGCTTCACTGCGGTCGGCCGCAATGTCTGATGCTAGTTGTAGTCCTCGACCGATCTTCTCCATCGCAATTTAATGGTCATCCACTGCCTCCTTGGATAATCTTCGTGAATTTGTCCTTCCAGAGCAACGCTGCTGCGCCTTCTTCCATTGCGTACAGAGACGGAATTGCGACAACGGACGTGTACGTCGTACACTGAAGTATACGCACAACACGGATGCAGCGGCAACATTGCAACTTTAACTGCTGTGTTTGAGTCGTCGTATGGAAAAAATTCCACGCAGACAGGAGGCCGCGTATTTAGCTGGTATGGCACCAGAAATAGAGTCTGCACGAAGAATGCTAACACGTTTTCTGCCCCTTTGACTCATGAAAACTCAGTTTCATGACTTCAGAAACCAGTTAGATCAGAAAACTAGAAACACCTTGCAGCATCCGGAGTACCGCTTCATGTCATGACAACATTTAATTTATTAGTTCACACAAGACTATCAAACTGGGCATTTTTTGAACTTTGAAACTATAAAAGGTGTGAAAATAATTTTAATACTCTCGGTGCGTTATACGCTCATAAAAGTTATATATTATGTGCGTTAAACTGACACTTACGGAATTAAAAATTGAAAAGCGAAAATTGGCGTCTTTGTAACACTCTGTATGTCTGAATATTTCACGTATTATTCTGTCCTTTATAGAAGACAAATTAAAAAATTATCTGTATTAGTCACTTTTATGTCCATTCACGATGCGTTATGAGGCCTCATAGCATTATATTCGGTGGATCGCACTGCTATTCAATGATACAAGTCTTTATTTGTAACCACCTCAGATCTCTTCAATAAAACTAAATAAAGCGTAGCCCGACCAGACAGCAGGGCGCGTTAACGCGCCGCTTCCGCGATCCGAGGAACCGAGCCTGCCCTGGATCTAATTTGCCTTGCACATTAACGACGAGGGCTGGTGAGCTGGCGAGCCTAGACGCGCTTTTTAGGCAGTTTCCCACAGCCATCTAGGCTAATATAAAACAGGTACAGACATTCAGCGTAAGATACGAGCTAAGCAAACATTTAGAAAACATTCTCACAGTTGAACATGAGATTCACTCTAGACGCAGACAGATGGAGTAGACAAATTCCCGGGGGGGGGAGGGGGGAGGGGGGGAGGGGGGGGAGGGGGGAGGGGGGGGGAGCGGACCTCAGAAAGCACATCCGACCACCCACTAAAATCACCAAAACCCATATGACAGTGCCGACCCCATAGAGAGATGGGGACAGGCAAGGGAGAAGAAGAAGAAGAAGATCTACGAAAAGAAACTAAGGCAAACCAGCCGTCTAACCTAAGAGAATAAGTTATCAAATAATCTACACATCCACTTAGATCCGACCGGGATGGCCGAGCGGTTCTAGGCGCTACAGTCTGGAACCGCGCGACCGCTACAGTCGCAGGTTCGAATCCTGCTTCGGGCATGGACGTGTGTGATGTCCTTAGGTGAGTTAGCTTTAAGTAGTTCTAAGTTCTAGGGGACTGATGACCTCAGATGTTAAGTCCCATAGTGCTCAGAGCCATTTGAACCAAATTTTGATCCACGTAGATGAGGGTGTAGATTCTCCCAAGGCGTCATCAAAGAAGATGAAAAGTGACTAATACAGATAATTGTTTTAACGTCTCACTTGCGTCATAAACACTGGCAGTTTCCAAATCACAGACGAAATAAGATTGTTCTGTCCCTTGGTCCATTGGTCCCTCATTACTTGAAATATGAGCAAAACCACCAATAAATTAAATAACTTTAACGGTGACGAATCAAATGTCTGTCTGCGTTTCAGTCGCAGTTTCACCTGTCTAAAGGACGAGAAGATATTGAATGTACAGGGAGGAAACTTAGGAATAGCATGAAACGTGGGGGCCTGGTGATAAACACGGATAAATGAAAACGTTGCGGTAGTTGGGGATCTGGGAGAAAAAGTGTTGACTCTGCAATACGCGTAACCGTATGACGACACAACGGGCACAGTGTCTACGCAGAGCGGGTGTCCTGTTGACAGCGCCGCCGGCCCGGAGTGCGTGCCTGCCGTGGCGTCTTGCGGCCGCGCGACTTGCTCCGCTCCGCTCCGCTCCGGCTGCTATTGATCTCAGCCGGCACACACACGCGCGCGCACACACACAGCCACGCTCCTCCCGGCCAGACTTAAAGGGCGACCGCCAAGACGGCTCGCTAACGCCGCCGGATTAGCGCCCAGGCGAAGCAAGACGAAACGACAAGCAGAGCAGCGCAGCGCCACGCAGGTTACAACTCTCCCACATCTGCCCCGCATCAGATTATCCACGTCAACAACATCGTCTCAACTTACCTTCAGTACACTGCACTCACACAACAGTAATTTCTTCCTAGCGAAAGTAATGCCAGGTAACTTACGTTTTGGTCGCCACTATAATTGAGGGAAGATTTGTGTCGCCACCGTCAATATGTTCCGAGATTTTAGACGACGTTTAAAATTTTTAGAAGCAAGTGGAGTGCGCAAGTTAAGCGAGGTGTGTAGGAACGATTCTGTGGAGTTTGGAAAGCAGAAGGCATGGATAGTTCCGTCGCTGAGGGCCTACCAATGGCAAGGTTCCAGGTTCGAGTCTCGATTCGAGGCACAGTCTTAATTTTCCGGGCAGTTTCATTCTTCAAAATATATACCAGTAACCATGTCCAATTCTCCAAACACCTGTATCACACAATTTATTTTGATGTTCAGTTCACGTACAGTCCATATCAAGACTCTTTTATTACGTAAATGTTTTGTTTGAAGTATTAGATAAAAACAGCCGCTGACAAGTACAAGAGAGGTACAGTATCCGCAGAGAGGTACAAAGCAGTTGTAATTGAGGACTGTGCAGAATCTAAACACGAGAGGCTCTGGCTACTGGTGTAGTTAATGTTCACATACGAGAATAACGATACGGCACTGCCGTTTCTCACTATGAATTTTTTAAAGAAGCTTCTCCTGTGGTAGCGAGTTTACACGAACGTGAACGAACTTGTCCTGGTGCTGTGTGCGAGAGTAGCGTACTCCACTTGGAAAGGGTGCAACATGCAAAAAAATGAACCGTCACTGAAGTTGGAATGAGGTATTTGAACACTTCCGCACGTGGAATTCTCCTCCTAATATCAAAATGTCATGTAGAAATGAAAGAAATTCTACAACTTGCTCAGTCGAATTCTCTTTTCGGCAAGCAATCATTCCGATGTCTAGGCGCGAAGTCCGGAACCGTGCGACTGCTACGGTCGCAGGTTCGAATCCTGCCTCGGGCATGGATGTGTGTGATGTCCTTGCGTTAGTTAGGTTTCAGTAGTTAAGTCTAGTGTACTGATGACCTTAGATGTTAAGTCCCATAGTGCTTAGAGCCATTTGAACCATTTTGAAATCATTTTCAGAGAGCAGAATATTTGCCAGCAAGGCACAACTTGGACTGGACCACCTGGAGATCACTAAACGGACGTCGGGAAACCGAAGTACAACCCAATGAAACAGGGATACTTACAAGGCGGAAACAATGGGTGAATGTGGACAACGAAACAGCTGAGTCAGTGTTTATATTAACGCGATTCTTGCGAACACGAGAGGTTGTTCAAGGAGGAAGAAGATGTTGTCGCAACTGCTCATTTCCAGGCAGAAGCCGATTTCGATTTCCATTTTGGATGTGAGTTTATTTATAAATTCCTTATATTTTTCAAACATGAAATTGTTAATTTATGGAATACTATTTATATGCTTCTGACTCGCTGCAACTGACCCACATTTTTCTACCCAACATTCAATGCCGTTTCCTTGCTTTGAACGCATGATAATTTGAGCAAACTCTAACACCATAATGGACCATTTGTGGTAATGTGACATTACGGATCATTCCGAGGCATATAAGCGCACATGCAATAAATGGATAAAACGATCTATCGTATCGTTGTTTCGGTCATCATAAACCCTAAGGTTGGTTTGATGCAATTCGTCACTCCTTCCGCTGGCCGGTATCCTCTTAATTTCCGCGTTAACTGTTACATCCAACGTCAAAAATGGTCTACCTTATATCTAGACCTGGCCCTGTAATTCTTCCCTTCCAAGATTGATGCCGCTACTTTCAGAAACGACTCACGTGCTCAACTACCCTCTGTCTCTTGGATTCGTTATGTTGTTTATTGGCAATTTTCCTGGTTGCCTCGCTTGCATTCCTTACCGATTAATTTTTCTGATCTACAGTAACACTACATTTGAAATATCTCTATTTATTTCATTTCCGTCTTCGCATGCAGAGCTGTTTCCAAACTTATACTTTATTGAAGCTTTTTCTTGTAAGCAAGCTTGTATCTTTTAATATTAGAAGTTCTTTCATTTGATAGAAGGCTCTTCTGCTTTGTGTAATCCTTGCTGTTATGTCTTTATTGTATCTTTTCTCTTTATCTGTCCTTCTTAAGAGATATCAAAACCCATCTACTTCTTCAAGAGTCTTTACTCTTTGTCCACGTGCTACTAAGACCTGTAGCATACTTTTCTTTTGTTTTGTGCATATTGTAGCCATCAGCTAGTGCATGCTCCGTTTCATAAATCACTCAAAGCAATTCCTGATCACTTTCGACGACCACTGATATAGCGCCATATCATGATGATCGTCTATCCATGACAAACAACTCCAACGCCCTTCTTTCGTTGGCTCTTCAGTCCCTGTTAGCTGGGAAGTCAGCGTGTTAGACTACTTTACAGCGGGCCGGGTTCGATTCCTAGCCGGTCCGGAGGCTTTCTCCTCTCTGGGAGTGGGTGTTGTGTTATCATTTCCATCATTTCATCGTCATCGACACGCAAGTCGCCCAATACGGCACCTGAAAAGACTTGCAACTCGGAGGCTGGACTTCCTCAGATCGTTACTCCCGGCCATCTATGCCATACGATCATTTCATTTCATAGTGCAACAATTCAAAATTAGTGGTGGCAATAAGCAGCCATGGCTCATACCTTGGCATCTCGTATCATTCCATTGGTGCTGATCACGCCACTTGGTTCCGCATGAAAAAATGTGCATTTCCCGTCTATCACTGTAGCTGATACCGTGTTCCTTAAGAGTAGCCGGCCGCGGTGGCCGTGCGGTTCTAGGCGCTGCAGTCCAGAACCGCGAGACTGCTACGGTCGCAGGTTCGAATCCTGCCTCGGGCATGGGTGTGTGTGGTGTCCTTAGGTTAGTCAGATTTAGGTAGTTCTAAGGTCTAGGGGACTGATGACTTAAGTCCCATAGTGCTCAGAGCCATTTGAACCATTTGAACTTAAGAGTAGTTGATGTGATTTGAGTGACAAGGTACGCTGACGAAACGCATCGTGTTAATCTAGTTAGTAAATGATAGCTGGTGCGGCCGAACACGTGGTTTCCGCCTCACAGGGCTGCAGGGCTCTCTACGAGCAGTGCAGGAGGCAATTACGCGCCGCAGATTGGGCGCCCGGCGCACGTTCTCCGTGACCCCCGCAGTTATGCAACCCTTCCGGCGGCGCGGTCGCGCGCGGCTGCGTGCCTGGGACTGCGGGCAGCCACCAGAAAGATCGGCCGCGTTTGATCGCCGGCCAGTTCCCGCCACCGCCACCAGATGGTTATCAGCCTGACACCGGGCGGCGCTGTGTGTGGGGGCACGCGCTCTCCACCACCGCTTTTGTGGCGAAAGTGATCTTTCGGGTAGCGCCGTGGCCGGCGGTTGCGCAGTTGCGGTAGGCGTTCCTATTGGCAGCCGCGATCTCGAGACACACATCGAAACGAAGCGAGTGGAATACGCTGGTCTCATAACTGTCGCTTATCACTGTTACTGTTTCTCCCTGTTTCGCGATTTCCCTGCTGCTGTTCACTGTCGACAGATGTTTTCCTTGGCCAATGAGGTCAGCTTGCTATATCACGTACCGACGTGAAACTGCTACACATTGCAGTTTTCAAAGTATGGCATCGTCATATTAAGAACCACACTTTTCTCGTACACGGAAGTTTAATTCAAGTGCGTTCAGCTCAGCACACTGGTTTTTCTACAATTACAATGTGAGTTTCCGTATCACGAGGTTGCCGAATGAGTGCATCGCGACGAGCTTGGCATCGTAGGAGTTTGGGCAGCCTCCATGTCACTCTTTCCTCCTGCCCCGCCGGCTGAGCGGTCAACATATGAAGCGGTGTCGGCGTTAGCCGCGCGCGTACAGAGAACGCCTCGGGGGGAAGGCAGCTCTCACGATGCTCGCGCCGACTGTTTGTGCTGCCTCTGCACCCGGGGCAGCGTCCTGCACTAACATCGCCACCGCTATACGGTGCAGCTGAATTTTCTCTTCGTTCCAATTCTTTCAGTGCAACGCATGATTTATTCTGTTTACTACGGCATCCACTCTCGACAGGAGAACGGCAGGACGTTTCCAGAGATGTGGGAGGAGGCTGTTGCAAACGTCAACGAACATCGACATTAGTGTCTATTATCAGACGCGAAGCAGCAGTTCCGATCATTTGACAATGCTCAAAGCAGGTGCTATCATCAAATGACCATAACAGACGAACCAGTGATCTGTGCGACACAATTTAGGTTTCCACATTGTTAGCTAATAAGTTAGCTGTGCAAATAACTACAACAACATGGAAATTTCGCGAGACGCATATTGGAGGTACTATGTTGACTGACTCTTCCTGGAGTGTACGATCTTTGAATCTGAACACTACATTCATCCGCGATGCGCAAGATCTCTCCCGCAGCGTCTACCACTGCCACTCTAGTGCCATCTCCGTAATGCTCTCTCGCGTACTGAACGATCCGACCGAAGAGCTGGAATGTTCCTTCTGTGTGTACAGCGGAGATCCTTATGGTCACGCGAAATCACATTCGTGGCCGGGGCACCAACCCGTGCACTCGCGGCCAATTGCGGCATGCGAGACAAATTACCTGACATACTGCTCCGTATATGTCTCTTCGGAAGCGTTTATTAGCGGACCTGCATTGATTCTCTCCACTACTAGACAATCCCAGTAAGGCTCACCATCCTCCCTTTGACCAGCATGAAAGTTTTAAAGATCTCCGTGGCTCAAAAGCTACATAATTAAGACCCAATTACTTTCAGAAATATTCCCAGAGCTAAGAAGTGGACCGGAATATGTACACCCTTAACAATTCGCTCATAGCCTCTAACTGGCTGCTAGCAAAGCACGCCGTAATCTCCGCTTAACAAAACAGAAATACCGCTGCATGTCAATAAAGGAAAAAGTCTCACAAAAAACAACACTCAAGTTTCTACGGAAAGAAATAGACTGTAGTTCCTTCAGTTAAAGCTCACGAACTCCGTTTCGTTCACTGAAACGCCACCGCCCAGCTAGCACTGGTCTCACGACCTGATGAACGGCTCTGCCTATCGAGCACGTTCACGCTCGCTGAAAGGCAACGTACGCCTAGAGAACCGGAAGGTGCCAAGCGGAATTCGACTATGATCCACGGGACCTCCCTTTCTATTCTTGGAGTCTTTCCGTACTGGAAACAAAAACCCGGCTGGTGACAGGACCACGAAATACTGGCTTCGGAAACACACTTTAGAAATACATTGTAAACGACTGCACTACGAAACCTAAGGGTACGAGAGGATACTTATGTAGTGGTACTGAAGACTGACGAAGGTAATGCAACCGTTTTGTTATCGCGTAGTGTGTATGATAATAAGATGTTTGGTCCGCTAAGTGACTCTACCTGTAGGAAGATTGATTGTGGCTCTACAGAAAGTTTGCAACGGTAAGCTGCACTACTGAATTCCTCTTCTTTACCTTATGAGATCATTAAGAGGCTAATACAACCACCACAACTGTATGGCCCTCCAAAAATTCACAAGTTTCAAATAAATCTGAGCACTATGGGACTTTGCCCGCATCTCGTGGTCGTGCGGTAGCGTTCTCGCTTCCCACGCCCGGGTTCCCGGGTTCGATTCCCAGCGGGGTCAGGGATTTTCTCCGCCTCGTGATGGCTGGGTGTTGTGTGATGTCCTTAGGTAAGTTAGGTTTAAGTAGTTCTAAGTTCTAGGGGACTGATGACCTAAGATGTTAAGTCCCATAGTGCTCAGAGCCAGTATGGGACTTAACATCTGAGGTCATCAGTCCCCTAGAACTTAGAACTACTTAAACTTAACTAACCGAAGGACATCACAAACACCCATGCCATATTTCATTTAAAATAGCAGGAGCCCCTCTTAAATTTGAGGTGAAAGTGATTTTCCGTCCATCCTTCAAGATTTCAGACCTTCAGCTATTACCGAACGACGACTTATTGCGGATGGCCAGAGTTTACAAAATAACTTGTCAGTGTAGTATGGCTTACATAGGATAGACGCACGCACTGTCAAAGGATCCACTGTCACCGAACTCTGAATTTCTAGTAGACATTCAACAGATTATGACAGAACTAAGATACTGACCACACAAATATCTTTTTGGGACTACAATGTTAAACAATCCGTGGAAACACGCAGTTGCACAGTGCGTGGAACTCCATCATCTCCACGATTTGTTCCAATTGAAGACAACATAGTACGCTAAAGGCCGCGGCGAGCGGTAACGCAGAGGACAGCTGTGTTCCGCTGTTCTACTAGCGAGGGCGCTGCCGCCGAGAAGTGTGGTCCATCCGTCAACTCGAATTTTGACGCATGCGCGGAATACATTTCTGTAAGGTGCTGCTTCCAACCAGGACTTGCAGAGGTTTCCCTGCACGTACGTTGGAAACACCGGCCGTCATGGCGAATACGTACGCCCTTGGCATCAGCCTAGCCGATTCCGGTCACCAACAATTTAGGAGGATTAGAACAAAAGTCCCTTCACAGTGCAACCGGAAACTAGCCCAGGTGACCGCAGTATCGAACAGGACTAGCATATATGCGCGGCCAGGAAACGTGCCACTTTTCTCTGTCCCCATTGTTAATACCAAGCGGTATCCTCTCGTGTGATCCTGAAAAGTTAGTTCTATTTTCTGTAGGCCGAACAAGAGGACTAGCGAACTCGCGGATAGATTGCAGCAGGCTGGAGCTGTTTCGCAGTCGGCCGCTGAATATCTGTCCAGTGAGCAGTGCGTAAATTAGCCATCGAGCTGCCGCATATTCGATATATTTCCGCGGCAGCGAGCTCTCGACTGCGAGATGCGTGGGCGGCGGGCCGGGCGCCGTCGCCGGCTGGCACCGCGGCTCAGCTCGGCCGCTATCGCGCAGATGCGGGCGCGATCTGCAGCGTCGGCAGGCCGCCCGGACACACGGGTTTTCTCTGGAGCGGTCCGTTTGTTAACGCGCCGCGCGGCGCCGTGCGCTTTCTCCATGTTTATTTTGGGAGCAGCCGGCGCTATCTGCGATGGCGGCGTAACTAGCGTGTGCGAGCCCTTCTCCTCTTACCTGGCGGCCGCTATCTGACCTGCGCGCCTTCTCTGCTCGTCACAGCTCTTCTCGAGTAGATCGACAGCAAGTGGTCAGTTTACAGGACGTTCGGAAGTTCCCCGTTAAAAACTTCTACTGCTTGTATAGGGGAGTGAGTACATAATATTTTGAATAGGAACCCATGTTCGGAAACGTCATCCAACGATGCTTACAGGGTATTAAAGATTTAGATATCGGCGCCTGTAAATACATGTATCTGAAGCATAATTCCGTAACGGTGTTACAAACTTTCAAGGATGACGAAGAACGATAAGTGTACCAATTTGAGACAAGGGTCCCTGGTTCGGAAACGAACGAGTCGAAAGTTAAAAGCGAAGATCATTCTTGCATCTGACAGTGAAATACACGCATGAGTACTGTTATTGCTAAGAACCTAGGGTGTGCAACTTTTCAGAGGTGGTAGTATGCACCATAACAAGAAAAAATGCCTAGTAATCATGGGCTCCAAAATGCATACCTGAGGAGCAATGAGCACTTGTTCATCTTCGCTAGTGTGAAATACAGCTCCACTATTTACCAAGTGCTGATAGCTCTTAGAGGCATCCATTTTAAAGCACATGTTTACTAATCATTTTTTCTTGTTTTGGTCCATACTACCACCTCTGAACGTCGCCTACCCTACAATCTTAGCAACAACTGTACCGGCATATTTACTGCACTAAAAGTATCACAAGGATTTTCGCCTATAACTATCGACTCCTTCGTTTCCAGAACAGGGATCGTTACCTCGAACTGATATATTTATCTTTCTGCATCATCTTTCAAAATCTGTAACATCGTCACGGAATCGCCCTCTATATACATACACTTGCAGACGCCGGCGCCTACATCTTTGACACTCTGCATTGCCTTTGGATGACGTTGCCGGACATGGGTTCCTTTTCAAAATATTATATACTCACTCCCCTCCACGATTCCTAGACGTTCGTAAAGAAAATTTCTCAACACGCTGTATATAGGAGGGTTGGAACTTTAATAGTGGCAACGATTTATTTTCAGCTCGTACAAAATAGATACGTGTTTCAAAGTTTTACTGACCTTCTGCACTCCCCTGACTTAAGCCTTTGTGAGTTCAACTCGATTTCTAAACTGAAGGAAACACTTCACGGCATTTTCTTCAGAATTGCCACAACTCCGTCGGGCAATAGACGGCGCCGCTCGAACTGTCAACACAACTGGCACTGCTGAGAGTGTCCTACGACTTCCACATCGCTGGCAACGGGTTATACACAAGGCTGATGACTACTTTGAAGGTCAGTAAAACTTCGAAACACGTATCAATTTTATATGAGCTGTTAATAAATAGCTGCCACTATTCAAGTTCTACTTGCATAAACGGCTGGACAAATCGTTATAATTAGCGGTGAAGCCACCACTTCGTTACAGATTTTACAACAGCCTTGCAATAAACAGGGAAGTGTAGGTAAAATGTAGAACGTGATTAAAGATATATTATATGTTGGCCAGACTAGAAGGAGCTTCAGTATCAAACAGAACCAGTTAGAATTAACAGAGCAGATACGACAGAAGAAGAAGGAGTGTTTCCATCACGGTTTGGTGTGGTAGGAGCTAGTGCATTACGGAAACGTTCATCAAACAGTGGCAAAAGCCGTAAGAGAAACGTTGCGCATCACGCAAAACTTACAATTCTGAGAGCGCTCGTTCGACACACAGAGGACACGCAGGATGCTAAATACGAAAAATCTGTATATATTATCCGTTTCGAAAACTTAAGAGACGATAGTAGAGGCATTCAGAATGGTTTCAGAGTTCTGCAGATGGAACATTACAGTCGTTAAGACAATTCTCAGGCGTACACTGCAGGGGCAGCGTTTTCAATGTGAAGTATGTGATTACCCGCCATAGAACCCGGACTTGGCTCCCTCTGATGTTAATCTCTGCTCACATTGAGCCAATGGCTATGAAAACAACGTTTTGCAAGTGGAAAGGAACTGCTGACTACTGCAGGAATATGGTGGAAAACATAGGCGGCCGCCTTCTATGGTGAGGGTATTGGAACATTGGTACAGCGCCACGACGAATGTCTAATTCGGAGCGGCGACTATGCAGTGAGGTAGTTGGAAGGTGTAGCAAACTGCTGCAAATAAACTGATGCCTTTCATTGTGATTTTCATTTCGCGACCGATCGGATCTTCCTTTTCGAGTAGCCCTCGTATATACGTATATCCAGTAAAGCGTCAAGAAATGTTTGATGAAGGCATTGGTCTGGAATCCAGGCCCATGTGGATGTGAAGCATGGACGAAAAACAGTTCGTACAAGAAGAGAGTAGATTTTGAAATGTGGTTCCATGGAAGAATGATGAATATACGATGTATAGAAAGGGTAACTCATGAAGAGGTACTCATCCGAACTGAAATAAATTCATGACACAGCTTGACTAAAAGAAAGTGTCAGTTGATAGGGCACATCCTGAGGGATCAAGCAATAGTCAATTTGGTAACGGAGGGAAGTGCAGAGGGCAAAAATAGTACAGGCAGACCAAGATTTAATTATAGTACGGAAACTCAAATGGATGGAGCTTACAGTAGACATACATAAATGAAGACGCTTGGGCAGAATAGACTAACGCGGAGACTTCGGACTGGACACTACAACAAGTTAAATATTTGGTGCCCAAGGTGAAAAGCTCAGTCACTACTCAATGAACAGGATGGGTGGGAAATGAGTAGTTTTTATTCCATCTGTCTAAGTGTAGTGTAGCGAAACACAATGAGCAGGCCTTCAGACACAGAAAGCAATCACCAGCCGCAAAAAGGAACGTCAGAGAAGCAACTCGCCAAGTAGAGCACGGTGGAGGCGCCGCAGGCAGCTCGCCGCAGTCCAGTAAATCATAAATTTAAATACAGGTGTACACTATAAATTTTCGTATTTCCTTGACGAAGTGCTGACTTCAGCACCAAATATAGGAGTACTATCGGAACCGCGTACAGAGGCATACAGATAGTCATTTTTTCTCTCGCTCAATACTCGAATGGAACAGTACAGAATCTCGATAATACCGTCCGCCATGCACTTCACAGTGACGTGCGAAATGTTCAGGGTGCTTTACAATTCATGTTACATACTTCTAGAGATTGTAGAGGGGATTTATTAGATCACGTTTTACATAGGAGCCCATGTCTGAAAACGTCGCACTAGCGAAGATGAACAGGTTGTCATAGCTCCTTAGGTATGCATTTTAGAGCCCTTGTTTACTGCACACTTTTTCTTATCGTGGTCCATACTACCACCTTTGGAAGTTGCAAACCCTACATTCTTAGCAACAACAGTATTGGTACTTGTATTCCATTGTCAGAGATATCACAATGATTTTTGCTTGTAATTTTCGCCTCGTTCGTTTCCGAACGAGGGATCCTTACCTCAAAATGATACATTTATCCATCTCCATCATCCTTGAAAGTTTGTAACATCGTCACTGAATCATTCCCTCTATACAGACGCTTACAAGCGTTGGCGCGTATAAGTTCGATGCTCTGTAGTTTCCGGACATGGGCTCCTATATGAAACGTGCTCTACTAAGTTCCCTCCACAACTTACAGAAAGGTGTAACATGAATTGTGAAACATCTTGGATAAAGAGGTGTAGATATATAAGCAGGTTTATTGTAGATGATGCCCATTCATCTCAATAACCTTAGTTTTTATCTTCTTGTAGGAAATATAAAATGTATGCAAAATAGTTCAAATGGCTCTGAGCACTATGGAACTTAACATCTGAGGTCATCAGTCCCCTAGACTTAGAACTACTTAAACCTACCTAACCTAAGGACATCACACACATCCGTGCCCGAAGCAGGATTCGAACCTGCGACCGTAGCGGTCGCGCGGTTCCCGACTGCGGTGCCTAGAACCGCTCGGCCACAGTGGCCGGCTCCACTATGTAGATGTGACACTGTACCACGTACAACAGACGAGTCTTGCTTACATTGTAGGACATAACTTCAACTTTTTTTAAAAAAATTTTATCGCTTATAGGCTTAACATCACATATTTAACACATCAAGTGATTTATAAAGTAATCAGATGTTTGAGGTTGTTTAATACTCGGGAACTCTCAGCTCTCTGACGGTCGTACCCCTTTGCCCCCCATCCACGGTCGAGCTACAGCTGCGATGTGCTTTATCAATATTATTGTTACCAGTAATAAAAATTCCGAAGCGTCTTGGCGCTTTCTAAATCCATGGATAAAGTAAGAAACAACAAATTTTACGCAGATAGATGATAAGGAGCGCACGAGAACCAATTTCTGACTACTAGAGGTGCGCGGGATTGTTGTAAAGTTAAAATAACGGCTTCGATAAAATAATCATGTAATTAACTTTCTGTTTGCAATGCTCATGCACTTTGAAATCCGCAACCCGCGGCGCTATAGCACGGTGCTACAAAACCAGCCCACTGACAAACTGCAAATGGTCTGCTCAGTTTTCTTGTGGTTCCTCTAGCAGCTTACTACACTGCTGTGGGGCGGAGATGTAGATGCCAACAATCGACTTCGTTTATTCGAAGTGATTATTAAAACTTGATATCATCTCTCGTATGTCCATTGTCGTTAAATTCAAGAGAGTGTGTAATTTAGTAATCTGTGCACGCGTACTCACAACGCTAAACTGAATAGTTACGTAGCACGCCGACAAGAATCGTGCGAATGGTGTAGTGGGGAACAGGCAACAGACCAACAACAGCATGCGACGGGCTGATGTCGTAACATCAGAGAATAGGACAAGTGAAGAAGAGCCATTTGCTCCCCGGTGGAGGGCAGCTCGGGCAGAGAGAGAGAGAGAGAGAGAGAGAGAGAGAGAGAGCGAGACGCCGCAGCGGCGGCGGAGAGCGGTGGAGTCGGTGGACGGACGGGTGGGCGGGTTTTATCGCCACTCGTGGGGTTTTTGCCTGCGGCGCGGCGCGACGTCCGCTTCCTCCCCGTCGCCTGGAGCGCCGCCCCCGCACTTCACTTCCCCAGGGGCCGGGCCGGCGTCTTATTGATCAACATGGCTGAGCACGGCTCGGCGTCTTCGTCTCGCCTGTTTATCGGCTCGGCCAGGCGACCGAGACGCCGCGGCCATGGCTCTTCCTCTGCTTAACACAGTCTCCGGCGTTAAAGGGGAGGGGACCGAATATCCTACCCACCACCACGCTCCACAACGCCAGAAGGCACCCTCTACTTGTCTGTCAACCATAATTCTCTCTTCTTCCTCCCCCCCCCCCCCCCCCTCCGCCATCCCTCCCTCTCCTTCTCTGCCTGTTAACACACAATGCCTTTCCGCTTTCTCGGATAATTCAATAAATAGTACGCCTTACGTTACAACACATTTATCAGTCGTCCTTCCGGGAAAGGGACACCTATTGGACTAAGTAAAATGGTGCTTTTACACGTTACTTTTTCAACATCCAGCACCGCCCGCACGTAGATCAACAGTACAGCAAAGTGTCAGTCGTGTACCTGTAAACATTGTAAATGTAGTACAACAGAGTTAAAATATTAAGTAGGTCCCTGGGAGACACATATGAGAAATTCAAAGCTTATTTTCCACCGCTGGATGTAAACTATTTCTCTTGATAATTTTACAGATCTTCGTGTTATCGCAAAGTATTGACAGCAACATTGAGACGGACATTCCAGAAAATTTCAGACTGTTAGCTTGGATAACCTTACACAGAACCATCGGTCTCCTTTAAATTATGTACATACACTTCAATGCAAGAAGATGTACTTTTTTCCTTTAAGTCACAATAAACTCTAAATAATCAATTATCCTGCGATCTGCTCCACTAGGATACGTGCGTATGTCGTCCCCAAGCCTCAGAGTGACGTATGGCAAAATCTCTCTCTCTCTCTCTCTCTCTCTCTCTCTCTCTCTCTCCTAATCTCTCTCTATCTCTATCTCTATCTCTATCTCTATCTCTATCTCTCTCCCCCCCCCCCCCACCCCTACTCCTCTGCTCTCCTACTCAAACTCCATTCAGGAATAACTGATTACGGTCCGATTAATAACTCTGATTTTATCAGTTCAGACTTTGTTCGGTAAGTGTATTGATGTGCGTTCTCTTTATTCAGCAGTCTCTGATAAGAGAGGATTTTGGATTTTTTAAAGTCGATGTTCTGGTCATACACGAAATCGGTCCGTTAGAGACAAAACACACTCTCAACCCCTCCACCCCTGAAAATTTGCAGGCCACATTTCAAGCATATTGTTTAGAGACACACATTACATATCCTAGCAAGGCAGTTCTAGAAATTCTCTTGTAAAAGAGAGAATACATACACTGTGTCCTATTGTATCACCTAAAAACAACAATTTCTAATTTATCTTACTTTCTAAATATATATTTGTTCCTCGTTAAATAAGAAGCCCCAAAGAATTTGGAAGCGCTTATGATGCTCCCATGTCAATAAGAATAAGGTTGTTTCTATTCGTGAATGGGGCTCTGGAATGTAGACTCAATAGCTTCTGCCGCTCATCATTTGCATCCAATAACAGCAATTATTTGATATCAGTGTTGCCGACACAGACTCGTAAAAAACTTTCAAAAAAATGGTTCAAATGGCTCTGACCACTATGGGACTTAACATCCGGACTGAGGAGCCTAGAACCGCTCAGCCACCGCGGCCGGCGGAAAATATTTTAAAGGACTTCGAACAAATATTTTTATATACAGTCTCTTTCGGACAGAAACTATGATTACGCAATATCCCAGAAACGACGTCAAAGCTGCACAACTGAACTGGTGCGATCGTTCCACGTCGTAAGTCACGTGCCGCCGCTCCCAGGTACGCTGCTGCAGGTTGTCCGCAAGTAACCCTCTAACCCGAGGCGGCTACAGTTCTGTGTTCAGACTGGTGCGTAGCTGACGCGGATGGCCGGATCGGGCCCCAGTGGCGGTCCCGAGCAGGTACGCAGCGCCGCCGGTCACGTCCCGCGGTTCCCATGGCTACGGCGAGCGCGGGCCGTGTGGAAATAGGACGCGCGCCACTTTGAGGAGGAAGCAGGGCGGTCACTTCTTGTCCGGCGGCAGGAAGTGGCGATTACACAGCGGCGGGCAAAAAGGCGCTCTGCATGCCACGCAGCCGCTGCGTCATGCTGGCCGCTGCCCGGGCCCTCAGTGGACGTCCCAACTCTGCCGGCGCTCCCACCCACTCCTCAGCGCTACACTTGCACGAGAACTGTTCTCTCACTCGCGACAACACATTCTTCTGTAGCTGCTCGGTAGAACAGTTTCATACTTGAAGGGCGAAACAAAAGTTCATTAAGGTAATATTTGTTCGTTGTTAACTGGCATTCGGATTATTACTTCGTCATGAGGTAACAGATAAGTATCGTCCACAAACTAGTGAGCACGAAAGAAAAGAACATTTAAACTGGAGATATTGACAGCCATGCAGAACATTTGGTCCTGACGTAACATAGGAAACTTGATCTCAAGTACTCATCTCTCGTGTTAATATTGAAATATCCCGCAATCATTTGGCGGCTTTACTACAGTGTGATACAAGTAAATGGGGAAATAAATTGAGGGTGGCCATAAAATGAGAATGTAAATAATGGCTACTGTAAGAAGGACACATGAGATGTTTGTACTGAAAAATGTCGGTCGTACAGTAAACATTATGTACATTGTGATTTCATGGCCTCTGTCTTCTAATGTCCCTGTATACTGGTACCGGAATTCTTTTTCTTCGCCTTTTCCCGTTTGTCTACGGGGTCGGCATTGGTATATGGGTTTTGGCAATGCTAAAGACAGTAGCGACAAACGGCGGGCGCATGTGATTCGTGACTGAATCTGTGCAACTTGTCTTTTTGCATCCAGAGCAGTGGTCGTCAAACTCTTTTGCTCAAGAGCCTACACTGACATCGTGGGGCGGCACCTCAAGCCGCCTAAGTACCTGTCTCGTTATTAACTGGTAAGCTACACAAATTAATATGTTACGAGGCCAGATTAGCTATAGAACGCGATACGTTGGCCGCCAGTCAAATACTGATCGTTAAAAATCGGTACCATTCGAAACACGTGATGTAGACTGTTTTCTCTTTCATATTGCTGCAAGCCTCAGCGAACCGAAACTTGTGGCACTGTAATTTCTTGAAGAGGTTGTTGTGTTGGTTGTGCGAGCAAATGACTGATTAATAACACTAATTGTACTTATATTTAAGTGCATTACGAAGTACGGGACATGATCACGAATCTGTACTAAACGTTCTGAACGTCAGTTTTTGTTCTACTGGTTGCGCTATATTGTAGCAGACTCGATTAATTTCATGTTCCTTGCTAGAAACAAGTAGCACGTTTAAAGATGACCATCTGCGTAATCCGCATTCACGAATCCATGTACTGCCGCGACAGAATGTATACCATAGCAGCTAACCAGCAGGAGCCGCGCTTGACCGTGACTTGCCAGTACTGAAAAACAAACAAACATTCCCCCTCTCACATCCTCTACGCCCGCAGTGATCGCTCTGCTCCTGAGGTGAGCGGCCAGCTTTACTTAGCTCGTGGCCGAATTCGCCATCACCAGTAAAGATGAAGCACATCTTAGAATATTGATGTCTCTGCAAGAATTTTTGTTAGTTACTGAGAAGGAAAAGTAAACTCTTCGAAGCTAACGTCAGTTGACGTTTTCGGATTCGGCTGTTGCTTGGTAGATGCACATTATAATACAATACGGCTAAGACTCGCGGAGTGTTCAAAAATTTTATATGAGCCACACGAGGCCCGCGGGCCGCAGTTTCACGACCCCTGGTCTAGAGTATATCCCCACGTTCAAGTGTGAGAACGTTGCCTAAAGGTTTGTGTAGCGTGTATCTGAGGCGGTATGTCGGTACCGTCTCGGTAAGTACATATTTGGATGCTGGAAGTCACCTGAAAACCACATCCAGGCTGGCCGGCTCACCAGTGCTTTTCGTTAATCCACGAGACAAATTCGATCCGGGAGAGGCTCATCTCTCCGAATCCCGGAAGTGGAGGGTTACCACGCTCGCCTACACGAGCGGGTCCACTTCTAACGCGCTATAGTGAATAGAAGCCACAGACTGGTTGCAGTATATTTCTCGTGTGATTGTAGTGGTGATACTTACATCACATTTCCTGTCTACGTCATGACCAAATATTCTGTGCGGTGGTTAATATTCTTTGGTTTCAAGGCTTGCTGTCATGGACACTTCTTTCTTTGCGTGCACTATTCATTTCTTACACGAAGACCGCCTAAGATCAGAATACTGATTAGTAATGGACGAATATTAGTCAGACAAACCGCAATTCTGTGTTTCTATTTTTCTACTCCTACGGACAGTCAATTCGATTGTACACTGGCCGGCCGGAGTGGCCGTGCGGTTCTAGGCGCTAGTCTGGAGCCGAGCGACCGCTACGGTCGCAGGTACGAATCCTGCCTCGGACATGGATGTGTGTGATGTCCTTAGGTTAGTTAGGTTTAATTAGTTCTAAGTGCCAGGCGACTGATGACCTCAGAAGTTAAGTCGCATAGTGCTCAGAGCCATTGTACCCTGTCTGTAAGCATCACGAGAACCCTTCTTCCGAAAGAATTCAACAAACGCAGAAAATCGTCGTCACATAATGACGTCAAGTTCCCTAATCTTAATATGAACTGTGCGGGGCACAGCCGTATCGGCTTGGTCCGTCGTTTGTGTGACACCTCGACTTACTCTTACAGCGCCCTCAACTATCAGAGCTGAGTAGTTCAGGAGTTCCAGGAAGCAAACGCACACTACCAGCATCCCGATGCTTGTGGTGATCGTGTACGTGGCTGTTGCCAGACAGCAGTGCTCACGGCTAGTGGGTGTATCCGACAGCGCATCCTCCCAGTAGGGAGCGCGGTGCACTAGCCAGTCTCTGGCCGTCACTGCACTGCGCACCAGAGTCGCTCCATGCCTTCCTTTTCTCATCGTTCTGTCTCCGACTTTTTCCCACAGCCTTCTTGTTTCATCGTTCTCCAGTTACAACGACGTGGAGGTACGGAAACGTTAGCAGAGAACGTGCCGGGCCACGTTTCGTGTGCACGACAATAGGAAACTGCAGATTAACACGACGTCATAGAAGTAGTAGCTTTCTTTATTTTTTTAAAAGGCCTTTGTTATGTGTACAACTAGTGGGTTCTGGGGCAGTGCTACTCACAAGGCAATCGGAGCATGTGTGACGCAAAATTAGTGAGTTGTGACACGGGTGGGCAACCCGCGCTACGCCACGCCGCCTTCCGTGGGTCAGTGGTGTACGGCGAGCCCGGGCTGCCGGCTAGGTAAATACAGGGCGGTGAAGCGCTTTTTGAAACCGGCTGCGGGGTATTTCAATGTCCGCCGATGACTAAACAGACCTAATGCCAGACACCCGCACTTCACCGGAAGAAAATAGCACGAAAGAGTGGCCTTCCGAAACGTCGAAGGGTCGCTGCGAACTGACGCGGCAGGAAACCGGAGAATCCGTATGGTCCGAAGGAAACATTGTTACACCAGACACAACACCATTCGTCGCTAATTTTCCTGCGTGTTCCCGCAAACGAACGTGTGAGGTATATTGCACAGTGGAGTAACTAGCTGGCTGCGGTCAGTGGTTTGTCTCCTCGGTCGGACCTGCGCCAGGCTTGTTCACCGTACAGTTGACGTTCCAGCGGCCTTTCGCTGCAGCCGTGGACGAGTTGGCGCTGCTGTCCTCCGGGCGCCGCGGCGCCGCTCCCGCTCCCCTTCCCCTCCCCTCCCCTGGCAGCCCCTCCCTCCCCCACCGCCGCTCCCGTGGGAGAGGGGCGGCCGGGAGTGGGGGGAGGGGACGGGCGGCCGCCTCCCGCCCCCACCGCCGGCCCGCTCGACGCCGTCGCGCTCGTTTGCCTCCCCGCGACCACAAAATGGCGGCACGCCGCGACGCCGACGCCACCAGCAGGCGCCGCGGGAACGGCGGCGGGAGTCGGCCACAGCGCCGCGCTGCCCGGCCGGTCGTGACCGCAGCACCTTCTGCTTCTCCTGCCACCGAGGCAGTGGGAGAATGACGCGCATCTGAAATCCTCGATAGACGCTCTAACTCTCCTGTCTTACCGATACGTTTCTCTTCCGAAACACCCGTTGCATAAATTCACCAACTAGTCTTTCCTCGGAAAATCACCACCTACGTTATCCACTATGGAAATGATGACATATTGTCAGTGGGGATGTCTCATTGATTGTCTTCTTTTATTTCCTTATGACGCAATCGCAAAAGCAATTTACAATTCCGTAATCGGTTCAAAAATAGTTCAAATGGCTCTGAGTACTATGGGACTTAACTTCTGAGGTCATCAGTCCCCTGGAACTTAGAACTACTTAAACCTAACTAACCTAAGGACATCACACACATCCATGCCCGAGGCAGGATTCTAACCTCCGACTGTAGCGGTCGCATGGTTCCAGACTGTAGCGCCTAGAACCGCTCGGCCACACCGGCCGGCCGTAATCGGTTCCTATCAGTTTTGCTACGGCCGCAGGTTCGAATCCTGCCTCGGGCATGGATGTGTGTGATGTCCTTAGGTTAGTTAGGTTTAAGTAGTTCTAAGTTCTAGGGGACTGATAACCACAGCAGTTAAGTCCCATAGTGCTCAGAGCCATTTGAACCATCCTAGCAGTTATTGATCATCATCAGACTAAAAGCACATGCTTGCAAGCGGTGCCGGAAAGTTCCCGTTGCTTTGTATGCATATACATAAACACACACTCGATCCCAAAACTTCCAAGACCGATTTTATTGCCGCGCGGGATTAGCCGAGCGGTCTATGGCCCTGCAGTCATGGACTGTGCGGCTGGTCGTGGCGGATATTCAAGTCCTCCCTCGGGCATGGGTGTGTGTGTTTCTCCCTAGGATAGTTTAGGTTAAGTAGTGTGTAAGCTTAGGGACTGATGACCTTAGAAGTTACGTCCCACAAGATTTCACACACATTTGAATTTTTTGAACTGATTTTATTCTTCCCGTTTAAGTGACTTCAACGTACTAACTACGGTGGCAGCTTCAACATACAACTGTAAATAATAGATGTGCATTCGACTAGTAAGTTGCGAGCGTGCACTGTTACGTAGTGGACGTTCGGTTGTAGTATGTCAACCTTGTGTTATAAACCACAATGTTTGTATCTCCACTACGGTTTGCAACACAAAGCTGACATACTCCAGAATACTCTGAAGAAGACACGGACTGTGTGCAATGTGTGGTTCGCGTACCATAACTCCCGAACAATAACCGTTATTTGGGTGATATGCGAATCGCGAACAATTCTTTTCTGAAAAAAAAATCATCGTGGGTGACGAGAAATGGTGTTATCAATACCAGCCTACCACAAAACGACACAGTGACAAAACTCACAGGAAGGATCAACGCTTTGACGACATAAGTGACATTAAAGCTAGTTAAGACATTCAAGCTGGTTGTACAACATCCCAAAGGACTTTCTTGACAGTTTCACATGGTTGTATGAACGTTTTGTGCGTTGTATTCAACTGGCGTAGAAACCCGATACACATTTTCTTAATCGAGTTTCCAAACGTTCTGGTCTGTAACTGGGTGTATATAAGTTATTCTTACGTTGACAACGCAACGGTAACGTCCCATCACCGCTTCAGTGTAAGCGCTTTTAGTTTGATCATGCCCACTGACTGAAAGGAAATGGTTATGGAACTGTGTAATGCTTTTGCTGTTGTCTCGTAAGAAAATAAAACAATATAACGGTGTATCTAACATTACTTCCCATAGTTATCGATAACAGTGCACTAAATCGACCGGAGTTTATATAATAACTTCCTTCACGGCCTCTCGGGAATTCTAAACATTCTCCGACTAGTCCATGTTCGAGTAGTTTCCTGGCGTACAGCTGCATCGCACTTACGTATTGTACCAATAACTGACCGGCTGTTCTCACTGCGAGTCCACAACTGACCGACAGGGGGTAATCCGCCCTTATTAACCTTCAGGGGCTGGATAGGGGGATTGAAAGAGCAAATGTCGTTATTTAAAAGTGCTTGCGTACAGATGTAACAGTGTGTCTCTTAACGATGCCCTTGTTCTCGGTCAAACTGCTGAAGCTTATCTATGGCGTATTCGACCTTAAACAATATTATTTCCTCCTAGATGCGCACGAATTGAAACTCCAATATAGGAAGGCTGAAGTACAGAATGTTTCTTAGTCTGACACGAGATTTAACAGAAGATGATTGAAATCGCCACAGTTAACGTCAAAGCTGTGTTGTGTGTGAGTTATCACTATTTTATCGATAAATCCCGAAAACAGACTCCGGTAGAATTTAAAAAAGTGATTTTTTTCTAGATAATTATTAGGATCCCTGATAGCTTTTCAACAATCTACTGAAAAGTAAATAAAAGATGAAATAAAAATTTATCATCATCTAGGTCATGTCTTAATCACGCAGAATGACGTCATGAAGAATAAATAAGCTCGTTTTTCTCTGGGACGTCAGTGAATGGCAATAGATGGACAGATTCCATCGAAATGTTGGTCCAAGAATCAATTATGAACATTCTAGCAGGAAGAATAGGTCGGACGAGTATCGCGTTTGGAGTTTCCTTCACAGATGCGGAATACGTTACCATTATTTTAAAGGTTCCGTTTGCCTTCTCTCATCTGTGTTTAATATCGCTTGGGAAGACCGAGACAGAAGAGAATCGAAGCGTTTTCGATGTGATGCTACAGAAGTATGTTGGAAATTTGGTGGACTGACGAGGTGAGAAAAAGAATCTACGGAAAATTCTGACAAGCAGAAGTGACAGGATGACAGGATATCTGTTATGACATCGGGGAATCATTTCCATGGTCCTAGAGCGAGATGTAGAGAGTAAAAATTGTAGAGAAAGACAGAGATTGGAATACATCCTGCAAATAGTTAAGGATTTAAGTTGCAGTTGCTATTCTGAGATGAAAAGCTTGGCACAAGAGAGGAGTACATGGCGAGCTGCATCAAACCAGTCAAAGACTGGTAACTAAAAATAAAAAAATTAAAATTAAAAAAAATCGCTTGCTGACGTTCCAACTTTATGTCCTCTACCTTACATTTGTTCACATTTGTACAGAGTGGAAGCGGTTTTCGGGTGAGAGTATATTCAAATGAAGAATCGACGATATAGACAAGTTAACAGCAAGCGTGCGAAACTGCTGCCGCCGAGAAATGAACTGGTGGAAGCGTTTAGCAAACAGGACCGCAGGTCATGTGGTACTCTTCCTAGACCCTAGGAAACAAAACGAATTTGAAACAAACTAAAGTCGCAGTTTTGACACTAGACCATTAGATTGGATACCGGCCTACAAGAAGAACACAAGTGGGAGGATTATGTCATCTCGGGTACTGGCATAATTTAACGGCTCTTCAGTAAACGGAACTTCTGTTACAACTGTCACTTCTAGCTTTTTCTGTAAAAATTATGTCTTTCATGTGTCATAGTCTACCAAAAGATAATAAAATCATAGGTCAGACAATGCGATATAATGCATCATGCAGGTGAGGAAACTCCATTTAAGGTTCCTAGGATTCATTTCTACGATCATTCGGAAAAACGGACAGCGTTATGAATACCTCCAGCTTCTTACCAGTTACTCATTTCTGTCTCGGAAGGTGACTAGGCTGTTTGGTACAGAAAAGGAATTGGAGAAACCGACCGGTTACCGGTATTTTAGTTCTGAATAAAGGGTATTTTTCGCTGTTTGTTTGATCTCGATTATAACAGCTATTTTTTATTTTTGCTAATGACCGGATAAAAAAAAGAAAAAACCATGCATATCAGTTTGCCATAACAGCAGCGCTAAATTTTTGGTTTTCAGATAAATCTTTTGTATAATCAGTAATGCTTGTTTGTATAATTTCCGTTGCTTTAAGATACTGGATTATTATAAACAAAATTCCTTCCGAATGGATCTTGGAAGGCCCAACGGTACCGATGGACGCCGTGCAATGCTCAGCCGATAGGCGACCCTGGATGCGGACGGGGAAGTCCATAACGTGAACACATCACTTCCCCAGTCGTTCTCATACTCGTGACCTGGACCGCTATTTCTCAGTCAAGTTGTTCCTCAATTGTCCTCACGAGAGCTGAGTCCATCCCACTTACTAACAGTGCTCGGCAGATCGGAAGGTCACCGGTACAAGTTCTAGCCCAGGCAGACAGCGCCTAACCGGTGATCTGCTGCGAACCGCTGTTCCCACTGCGGCGAGCCCGTTGCCACTGGACAATTTGGAAACTGGGAAAAGCGATCATAGAGCAATGCAGAGACAACGATGTACCTATTCCGTGTGCTGTTGTACGTGCAAGGTGCAAGACTTGTTCAAATGAGTGTGAATTCCTAAGGGACCAAACTGCTGAGATCATCGGTCTCTAAACTCACACACCTACGCTAAGAACATCACACACACCCATGCCCGAGGAAGGCCTCGAACCTCCGGCGGGAGGGGCCGTGTAATCCGTGACATGGCGCCTCTAACCACGCGGGCACTCCGCGCGGCGTGTGCAAGACTTGCCTGCACCTTGTCTATTCAGTAGTTTCTCGTTGTCGTCCAGAAGAACACCATTCCAAGTTTGGAAGTATTGTACGAAGTGTGGTAGCAGTGAAGTACAATGCTCCGTTTGCTATAAAAGGCTAAAAACTGGAGGAGGCACAAGAAACTCGCGACATCGTATAAGGAGAAAACAACCAGAATGGTCCTTGGAAGAGAAGGTAAATTTGAATGATATACCTATATTTTATTGATGTGCAGTAGACTTGGTTCAATAACGGAACCCTTAACTTTTCGGTTGCTTCACTGTGAGAAATAGACACCATCCAAACGTGACGGTGCAGGGAAGTCATCAACTTGTGACTTTCTCTCTCTCACTGTCTTCATGCCCATCTGCTTAATATTCGCAAACTCTGCTGAAGACAATGAGACTGATTTCCACCGCAGCCTCAACGCCATATCGACCGTCGTCTCCTAGTCCTTCACCCATACTAGAATTTTTCAGTCTTTGTTGCAAAGTCTGCGTTTTTTACTGGAAGAAATAGTAGGTAGAAAACAACAATAGGTTCATCAGAAACCAGTCACTTTGAGCGGTCGTAACAGTCGAATTAAAATGGAGTCGAGGAGAACTGGTGTAATTGGAAAGCGATTGTTTCCATCCTAGTAGAGGATGGCTGGTTTTAGGATCCACATCGCATGACGTTTGAGTTTCGGTGATGGATCACTTCTCATGTAAAACAGCGTCAGGCATTATTCCCCGGCGGCTACGACAAGTAGCGAAAATGATTTTATGTTTCTGAACGTCTGTCCCTTACTTACTACAAAAGTACAAGCAACTGTTATCGTGTCGGATGAAGTTTAACCCATCAATTGATTATGTATAGTTCGGATAAAAATTACTATTACGTTATCAAATCGCTCTTGGTGTTAATTTTCCGTCAGCTACTTACATCCATACCGAGAGATGAGTACACTAAGCAGATTCAGAAGGATGTAGGTTGCAGTAGGTACTGGGAGATGAAGCAGCTTGCACAGGATAGAGTAGCATGGAGAGCTGCATCAAACCAGTCTCAGGACTGAAGACAACAACAAGAACAACTTACATCCATACGGTTCTAGTTGTCGTGGAATCGTCAATCTAAAGGTAAAGCAGTCTGGAATACGGTTCATTCTGAAATATTATTTTATAGTCATGTTTGGTTCCATGATACCGTTCCATTCACAGAAGCCGATACAAATGAAGTACGAAAAAAATTAAAAAAAAAAAAAAAAACAGAGCGCTATAAAGTTCTCTCAGCTAACGACCCCGCACTTGCCGCTACAACACAACACATATGCGCCGAGCTTATTACGTCGCCAGAGTTATTTCCCCAGAGCGAGCGCGGGACAAACGGGCCCCTGGTGAGGGCCGCCGAGATTGCTGGGTGGGGGTGGTGGGGCTGGCTTGCCCGTCCCCCCGGGGGGCGCCATCTGTCCGTGTTTTAATAATCGCGCCACTTGCTGCCCCTGCCCCTAATGGACAAGCGCCCGGGGGCCGATTGCCATCTCGGGGGTGCAGATAGCATCGCAGCCCACAGCTGGTCTCGCGCAGCCTAGCCTGTTACGTCTCCTCGTAATCTGTCCCGCGCCCTTGTACTCAACATTCAGTTTACATGCCGAGATTTGCATCTACATCCGTAGTCCCCCAGTCGCGGAGAAAAGACAGTGTACACGTCCTAATTGGTGGCTTGTAAACTGCTCCCAGTGAAATTTGTGCCCATAAAAGGTGGTGGAAAGGTCCACTGATCGCCCTGACCGAGCTCCGCAACTTGCCTGTCAGGCAGGCGAGCCGAGGGCTCTTACGTATGTATGATCCTGGGATTCTGACCTCAGTTCAACACAATCCTCCAACCACTAGGAACCCTGCATATTTTTAAAAGCTTCAATTAATTTAAAGTTATGATGCGGACAAACTGAAAAAATCCGGAAACCTCTTCCACATCTGGAGTCAAATCCATGTAATCGTACCTTTTATTACTGGCTGCTTATCGTATTTTCCCTCTACAAATGCTTAGACGCCCCGCTAATCGTCTTATTCTCTTCTTTTACGCTTTATTCACTACCACGAAGGGTGGAGTGAACAGTTCGAGGCCCCAGCCACTGTAGAGTACAGTTCTTGCAGCAGAATGCCGGGTGAGCTGATGGTGAGTTCAGAGGAAGTCACAACTGAAAATATTTCCGAGTGGAACTGTACTTTAGACATTTGCCTTACGACCATGACACTTTCCTACTTGAGCGGTCGGGAGGGAATGTTTAGCCTGCCAGTGTGCGTAAGCAGAGCACAGTTTGTGATCCGCCGCACGGGCAGCAACGCAGAGGCCAGCTCTCGCCGCCGACGTCGCCGGAGTTCGCAAAGCGACCACTTGGCCAGAAGTGAGGTCCAGAGCGCAGCGACATTCGTCGTAAGCGCGCGCGAAATAGTCCAGGAGGCGACTGGAATGAATAACGTACCCATAGGCAGCGGTAATCGCTTTACTATTAAACGGCGCGTACCGAAGGCTCAGAAAATAGCACAAGTGTCGCTCCGCAGCATTTACCGTCACTCGCGTGTCAGCGGATGGGCCCACGTGTTGTGGCGCGTGGTGGCGGCGATACCTTACGCGGGTGCCCGAGAATCTCCGATCTTTATTCAACATTGATGAGCTGGTTGGGAGATATGAACCACTGCCGGATAGCAAAGGGCGATTGGAGTTATTTTTATTTTATATAAGTAAAGGTAAACCCACAAAATACATACACGGTTAAAGAATAAAACTACAAGACCGAACGGGTACAAACAGACGCAGAAAGACCTGAAAGAATTAGGGTCTCCAAATCTACATGACAGAAATTAAATCAGAAAAAACACAAACACAAGGGGTTCTGAGGAAGAAGACAGAAAAATTGACACACGTGCTCTACGCAACGAAAGCTAGCCCATTCGTTGCGTATGAAGGAATACTGGGCGAAAAGGAAGGCCAACAAATGTTGACTGCGCGTGGTCCTAAGTGATCCATCCGCGAAGAAGAAGAAAGGTAAACCTGCATGGCTTGAACACCTCAGTGCTTTACCAGGCACGGCCGCCGATATTTGGGCCGACTTACTCAAGTAATTTTAATTTATATCTGGGACAATGCGTCGCAGAGAGATGTGTGAACGGTTAGTGCGAGTTTTATTGAAATACCGCTTAAATTTGTTGCGCGAGTTCTAAATTTGTATCTCATGACGGCCCTAGGCAGAACACGTCAATAACGCAAAAAGGAAAAAAAAAGATACATTAGAAGATCCAGACACTATTACAAGCAAAAAATCTGTTTAAACTTCCCGCAGCATCTCTGTTTTAGTTTTATAAGTGCTGTAACGATGTGTCACGCTCCTAGCGCACTATGTCTGAATTCGTTGATGTTTGAGGACTTGCAGAAGTGTGTGGATAGTGTCTCGAAAAGAGGTTAAAAGATGAACATCAACAAAATGAAAACAAGGGGTAGTTGTATGTGATCGAAATAAATCAGGCGATGATTAGAGGACTAGATTAGGAAAAAGTCGTAGATGACCTTCGCTATTGGCAACATAATAACTTATGATGTACTGCACAGACAAGAGGCTTTTGAAGTGTGGTGCTACAGAAGAAAGTTGAAGATTGGGCAGAAAGAATAACAAATAAGGAGGTACTGAATCGAACTGGCGAGAACAGAAATTTACAGCGCGATTAACTAAAAGAAGAGATCCGTTGATAGGATATATTCTGAGGTATCAAAGTATCGACAAGTTCGGTAATGGGCACAAATGCGGGGGTGGGGGATGGAGACTAAGGTGTACTAGTAAGCAGGTTCAAAGGGATGTAAGTTGCAGTAGTTACGTAGAGATGAAGAGACTCATACGGGAGCACTGAGCACTGTGGGACTTAACTTCTGAGGTCATAAACTTAGAACTACTTAAACCTAACTAACCTAAGGGAATCACACACATCCATGCTCGAGGCAAGATTCGAATCTGCGACCGTAGCGGTCGCGCGATTCCAGGCTGTAGCGCCTAGAACCGCACGGCCACTCCGGCCGGCGGGAAAGTCTAGCGCAGAGGTAGCTTGACGCCAGGCTTGACAGTGAAGACCACTACAAACGTTGTGTGGCCCAGTTGGTAAGGAATCCAAAACGTGAAGCCGCAGCCTGGAGTAACGGGCTAAGTGAGGCGCCTGTGCCTCACTCAAACTGTCCTGAGAGGAGCACGCGCTGCTCTCCGCGGCGCGGCGCGGCGCGGCTGTGGCCCGGCAGACGAGATGGGCGATAGGACGGCTGGCGGCTGAAGGCAGAGGCTCAGAGCTGGCTGATGCGAGCCGGGCCTCCGCCTCCGCCACACGCCAATTACGCGCGCGCCGCTGTTTGCTCGCCGCCTGCCGCCAGATCGGGCCGCGCGTTTGAAGTGCGCCCTGCCGCGCCTCAGCGGCCGGTTAACAGGATTAAGGGTTTATTCCCGCCCCGCCACCCTTTCCTCCTGCTCGTCCCCCCTACCACTACCAGATAAGGGCGCCGGATTTCCATTTACGGAGCGACCGGCGCGTTCTGCAGGCGCCGCTATCTCCGTGGCAGCTCGGCTGTCGTGAGCCATGAAAATAAATCCCCTCGGTGCGATAGCGCAGGGCAGAACAGAAGAGAGAAGAGAGGTGTCACGTTTCCGCGACATGTGGTCCGGTCCGCACTTGTCAGGACCTGCCACTTCTCCACATCAAACCTAACCGTTCTACTCCTCAAGCTACCGACCAACAAGCAAAAAAGTTCCTGAACTACACACTCAAAAACAGGCATTTCTCCACTCACATAATTTAACACTGAGCACCGAAGTAACGCCGTAAGTATCTGTCCCTTGGCGCTTTGTTTCCAGCTATTCATCAACGGCCGACCATCGAACGGAATGCCCGCTTAGGTAAATGTTTACTTCGCTGATGATACCAGTAAAGTCATTTTGTATCCGACTGCATAACAGTGCAAAAATTTTAAATTCTGTTCTCTTTAAGCCTCATGGTTACTCGACTCATTTGTCGATGTTCTGCGTATCTGTGAAATGCCAAGTAGCTGCGCTGCGGATTTCACGCTCAATTGCAGGCCCACCTGCTGCTGAGTCAACACAGTGGCAGCAGGGAGGCAAGACTAGGCCGCGTTCAGTTGGATCGAGGCTCTAAAGTGCCGCGATAACATCACGCGTTTTTCTGGAGGAGATCGATTTCGTCCAATGGTAGCATAGCGGAAATCACGAACACGTGGTTCAGAAACACTGACACTGACTCCAACAAATCTTGGACTACACAGTTCCTTACATACGAACGTGTTGCAACAGGCACTCTCGCGCCTTCTGCACTGGAAGGAAACTAATGGACTGTAATAATTTAAATTTGTGAAGTTAAAGGAAGACGGGAAACTTCTAGGATCATCTTACAGTTGGGTGCAAATTGCCCTGCTGTCAAAATAATGTCGCCTGTTACTCAGTACTCTCATACAATATCTTCATGGTTTTCCTGTTTCATTGTGTCGCGACCTAAGAAATTAAATATCGTGTGACATGCCTCATACATGTGCGATGTTTTTAGCTCAAAAAGATGTCCCCTCTGAAACATTACTTCACCAATAAAATGTTTTTGTAATACTTGACCCAGCTGCCTTTATTTATGATGCTCGAATTACGTTATCTTATTATTTTCAGAGTTAAATAACTCCATCTTCAGCCGTCCAAATTAAATAGCTCCTTCTTTAGCGGTCCGTAGGGCTACCTAAATTTATCTGCCTCGTGATGACTGGGTGTTGTGTGCTGTCCTTAGGTTAGTTAGGTTTAAGTAGTTCTAAGTTATAGGGGGCTGATGGCCATATATGTTAAGTCCCATAGTGCTCAGAGCCATTTGAACCATTTTGAACCTAAATTTACACTAAACAGAGCATACACAGAAGATTCACTAGTAAGGTCAGCTTTAGAATCAGATGATTCAGGAAAATAGAGCAACAGTTATATTGACGCCGAGGCATATACGCCTCTCCATCAAAAAATGAAAACATCGAGCATTATGGCGCAGAGGACACGTTCTGTCAATGTTTTTGAGCAACACATCGGTGTCACCCCTAGGTTATGGTGTAGCCAGTCACAGGGTATTAGTACTAGTCTGCGTCATATTCGGTAGTGATTATAACTCTGACGAAACCTACATCCGAGACATCATACGTACTTATGCGCTACCTCTGAAGACGCAGTATCCTGATACCATTTGTCAACGCGTCATCAGTTGTCCACACACGGCACGTATCTCTATGAACTACCTGCATCGTTGGCACTCTCTTGGGCAACAAGATAGCGTCCAGTCTATCGTTGATAGAACATGTATTGGGCAAGTTTGTGCGTCAACTTCACCCCAATGGCAGTATCAAGGATTCCGAAGGTCAGTTACAGAAGAAGGAGGCCAAGTTACTGTAGGACACAATACCCCCCCCCCCCCCCCCCCAGTGACCGAATCGGTATACACATGCAGCCCGAGGGAGCACCACATCCTAGTGAGAGGGGTCCAGCAGTGTGCTGGTCCTACCAGTTTCACTGTTCATTTAACCTGACTTTTGTCCAATCAGTGAAATAAAACCTCGTAACCTCTCAACACAAAGTCCCATTTAACTTCGTCCTCTACTTCTAGACGCTCAACTTTATCAGACACTGTACTATCACGATCTACTCGTAGACCAGATAACTGCATTCCAAATGAGGCAGCACAGCCACGGCAAGCGCTCAGCCAGTCGTGCATTACTCACCGGTTGATGGAGGAGACGCTGGGCACGTTGTCCTGCGAGCAGATGCCCTCGGCGAGCAGCCGGTCGCGGATCTCCCAGGCGAACATGGTGGGGTTCTCGCGCTTGTAGTTGGCGATCGCGTCCACCACCAGCGGCGTCGCCACCTTGGGCTTGCTGCCGCCGATGACGCCCGCCTTGAAGCTGCCCGTCTCGTAGTACCTGCGCACCAAGCGACACCCGCATTTAAAACCTGTTGCTTTTCTTACTGGCTTCTTCCGTCAGGATGGTAGCATGTTTCAGGAGCAACAGAGAAGAAAAAATGTCACCATTTGAGATCAAGAACCCTGAAACACAAGTGACTTGGCCGAAATCTGCGAAGCCAGTCGTTGTCTTGCTCGGGCTGGAAGATCCCGTTGGTGTCATTTCCGTGTTTGCGAGTTAAATTTGCCTTACAAGAAACATAAGATACTTCTTTTTTATTTATCCAGGCATGTCTGGTATCTATGTGTCATCCGCTTTGGCTCTCGATTTATTTCTGTAAAAAGTCATACAAAGTTCCTTGTTTTTTCTATCCTAGTTCCGTAAAGTATAACATTTTGTTCAATTTGTTTTGATTGCTCACCCGGAATTAAGGGCTTGTGAGAACTGATTTTTACTGGTCGGCTTTTTTGTGCTTTTTTATTGTTTTTGATTGCATGTCATCTGCAAAGTACTACTCACGAAGAAATTGGCTTGTTTAGGAAATACTTTTTCGTGAATAGTGTTTGTGTATATCACTGTACCTACATCACCCGTCCAGTTGTGCATCTCTATTGGGTGTCTCTTTCTATTGTTTTTGCGCGCGCTATATTCCACACCATTTCTTGTATTTCACTCCCATCTTTTTTATTCACACGTATTTTTCGCAAAACTGTATTTTAATGAACGCTTACGTCTCTATATTCATAGAGGTGCTATGTTACTCTCGCCGAGAGAGAGCTAGAAAATAAGATGGGAGGTGACTGAGAAGCAGATATTTTTGGATATTTGAAGGTGTCTGATACTATGTTTTGTACAGGGAAGTATCGTTGTAAAATTCAGTGGGAAGATCTTGAAGAAGTGTTCCGAACCCCAGTATTGAGTAAAGAATATAGGAGGCAACATCGTCAAACTCGATGTTGACCTACACGGCTTGTGTAGCACGACGTATAGAATAGAGTAATATTGGACAAAATCAGTTTCTCAATACCGAGTAATGTCGAACGTTGCAGAGGGTTAGCACAGAACCGGCACGTCGAGCGACACGTTGCTGCAATCACAGCCCGAGACGAGCTGCACCGCCTGACACGGTTGCAGCATCCAAACATCTGGTCACTGCCAGTATTTAGCATTTCAGCTTAATTAGTTCTTTCCTTCGGAAATTTCAGTTTTGGTGTTGATCCTACGAGAACAGCATTTTCAAATTAGATACTAAATGAAGTAAGAATACCAATAACAGTGGAAATTTGCGTGATAGTAGCGTTATAGAGGTAACGCTGGAACATCAATATAGATTTAGGTCGAATTTCGAGAACTTTGAGCGGAAAACTGAAAGATGCAATGACCCGTTCAAGGGCTGCGAGGACAACACACTGCCGCACCGTGCACTAAGGTATGGAGGGTGAAGCGAAACGCCTGATTCCCTGGTGGCGGCCACAGAGCTTATTGCCGCCGCCCTCTGACTTCCGCGCGGTAATCATGTACGAGCTGTGGGTGCCGTAGCCACAGAAGGGCGCCGCGCAAGCGGCGGAGGCTACCGCTCTGCGGCAACGATTACAACTGCTGGGGAGCGCTATTGCCCTGTCTGTCCACCTACTGTAAGGAGACGACAGGCTTACCCCCATACGAGGACTCTCTTATGGAGTCGCACTGGTCCTTTAGTCAGGTCGTTTGTGATCTTGGCTTCCATAAACTGTCGCTGACTGTTCCTATGCGCAGCATCATTGCTCAAACTAGGCGATAATGTGGAGTTGCCTGAGTAGGAGTGGTTCTGTTGCTTGCAGAACATGCGTTACGAGTGAACGGTCGCGTCGCGTTGCTCACACCAGCCGCGGTAGAAAGATCCCACAAGAAACATCCCTAATTAGCGGCCGCGTGCAGCTGATTATGGTTTGGAATATTTTTAGCAGTATCGCTTATCAGTATCACGAATGTATATTACGTTCGTCACTAGCATTTGTTGAAATTTAAGTGAATTATGTATTTGTCTTGCCACAAAATATTTCATTAATTACATGATACGTTTCGGCTACGTT
The DNA here is from genome assembly GCF_023897955.1 of Schistocerca gregaria. Lineage (NCBI taxonomy): Eukaryota > Metazoa > Arthropoda > Insecta > Orthoptera > Acrididae > Schistocerca > Schistocerca gregaria. The sequence continues at coordinate 1,194,052,394 of NC_064920.1, forward strand.
GTCGATACAAATCACAAGTGTGAACTCATTTGCGCATAAGGAAGTTTTCAGTAATGACTTGTAAAACTGAGATAGCATTCTCAAACTTAAACGAGCTCAACAACTCGACCAGTTTGTACGTAACCAAGCAACTGTCGATTCCTGACGTCATCACAGCTCTCGCAGAGATCTTGGAGTCACACCGACGTGTGGTGTGCTAAGCAGGTTACAGGTAGGAAGAGTTGATACTGCTTGCTTTATTTTACACTAAGATCCACGACTTGCGTAATTTATGACCTTCTTTTCTGTTAATGATATTTTTGTGTTTGAGAGTTTCTATTGCCTTTCTGCAAATCTTAGCATGTAATTATTGGATCCTGATGAAACAATGGCGTTGATGAAATGAATTTGGCGGTTTGCTGGCGCCAATGCATGATGTGCTATTGCCGATTTATTCGTGTTTTCCTGACGACAATTGCTCTTGTGTTTCTTAAGGCGGTTGTCGATGCTTCTCCTTGTACTTGCTAACTAGACTGTTCTTAAAATGCTGTCAATGAGATGTATGGGAGAAAAAGTTTCTTTTTGTTGGTTCTTTCTGACTAGAAGCTCCGGATCTCTTAGAGAGTACTGCCCAATTAATTTCTTCATCTGAGTAACCGTTTCTTCTGGAAGCAGTTCTTAAATTATCGAGTTCGTCCTCCCAAGTATTGTGTTTCACAGCCTCTTTTAGCCTGGTCCACCAATGTTAGAGCACTCCTTTTTTCTGCTTGGGATGGTGACTGGACTGTCTGCGAAGGTATCTATCCATGTGAGTGGGCTTTCTACAGACTTTGTACCCTAAATTTCTGTCTGATTTTCTACGTGCCTATATATCCAAAAATGACATTTGACTTCTTTCTCTTTTCCATAGTGAACTTTATAAAATAGTTAGCATCATTCAGAAAATTTACATCTTCCTTAGAGATCTTTTTCTCCACGAGGCTATATAAAGTGTACCGAAACGAACATGACGGTTTTTCTTCACCGTCTGAAGGGCTGTTTCTTCAATTATTTCCTTATAACAACAACTGCGCTGAATGGGTTCCCCATAGTAACACCATCAGTTTGCTAATAAAATTTCTTGTCCCTTTGTCTGAAATAAGGCAAATACCGCCATCTCTTCCTCATTACAACCTCCATAACACACGTCGGTGAAAATGTGCTATCCTTAGGTAGCACGGTGATGACGTCACGAACCGAACGTTACGTGGATAATTATGAACGTTTCAGCTGAACTTGTGTAAGTTTGAAACTGTGCCACCTACAACCTTTGGTGATGTCTCGAGCATTAGAATACAGAACTTTAGGTAGAAAATATGACTTGAACCGTGGCCTAACGCCCATAAAACTAAAGTCACCAAGGACGCACGGTTTAAATTTAACAACCACAGATTCGAGAGATGACGACTAAAACTTTCTAACGGAGAGCCTTGAAAGGCACGGATAGTTCACAATCTTTGATAGGACACCAAAGGACTGACTGAGGAAAGTGTGGACCAATCTCTGAGGAGAGATGGTGCAACCACTAACAAAAGCTACACGCTAGTAGTCCATTACCCGCAGGAAACATTTCGCCTTCACTAATGTGCTCCAAACGAGCCAGCTTTTTGCCTCTCACTACCTCGACGAGGTGTAGACCGGAGTGCCTTCCCTTGTGAGGCATTATCGCTGTACAACCGCGCACGAGCTGGCTTCAGGTCCTTCGTAGGCGGTCCACAGAATGCGCCCCTTGCGGCTGGGAAGACTTGGCGGCTGCAGCCGACGCTGATTGTGACGTCAGGGTAGACAATGGCGGCCGCAGTTAGGACCACAAAGCCGGCTTAATCGGCGCGCGAGGCCGCTCTGTCATCTGCCGCCCAATATCGAAAACGCCGCGAGAGCCCGCAGCCCGAAACCAACCGCATTACAACTTTACAAACCGTATTATTTTACACAAACTCCGAGAGCGGCGCCGATTTTCATAACAAAGGGCTGGCGTCCCGGAGGACGCGCCCGCCGGCAACGTCATTACGGGGCTTATTAGTGCACTCCACTCCACTCCAGCCGAGGCAGAGAGCAGGAGCCGGCAGTCGCGGACGCGAGCCGCCTCAGTCGCGGCGACCTGTCACGGCAGCACCGTTCGCTCCGCCACCATTCTGGTTTCCCGGCCGATATTCGGTAAGACATGCAGGAAATTACTGCTTGGGGCAAGAACTTGAAACTCGATGTGTCACCACTGATGTAATGAACACGCCTACACATCTGACTATAACAAACCAACCAATACGAAGACTTGAACGCCACGTTTTTGGCTTTGTTTTAATTAGGAGAATTTGGTCCTTCGGAAAACAACTCGGGTTGTAACGACGATGTTTAGTCATAACGCAATAAAAGAAAGATTTGCCGCAAAGGAAACTTAACCTTTATCCTAAAAATAACTTCTATAGAGAACACGATACACTGTACGAGGGAAAATATAACAACTGACAACGCTGCACAAAATTAAAATCAAAATGTTCTGCAAAAAGTGACGCGACACCGACGACTGGTATCTCAAATTGCTCTATAGCTTTCGAAGTTCGTCCCAAATGCTACCAAAAGCTGATAAAAGTTCCTATGTGTCAGCTGAGCATGAACATATGCAGTGGCCCCAATCAAACGGATCAGTACGTTTGGATCAGAGATGGATCAAGCGGCCGTAATTGGACTACTGCAGAGGGCTATCACTGTCCCTCAACAGTGATGCACCCTTCTCAAGTATCACAACCGATTATGTCGTCCGCGACGGCGAGTGTTGATCAGAGAAGTGTCCCAGGGAAGTGCAATAGGACCGCTGTTATTTTCTGTATACATAAATGATCCGGACAGCGTGGGCACAAATCTGTTGTCTGCTGATGATGTGGTGGTGGACGAGAAGGTGCCTACGATGAGTGACTCTAGGGCGATGGAAAAAACACAGCTTAGCCTCAGTGCACACGTAACAGGTGGCGTGGCGGGGAGGTGGTGTCTTGAGCCACCCCCAAGCTCACAAACACTACAAAGCACACAGAGGTGGCGATCTGAAGTGACGCGTAGCGGTGACGTCCAAGGACCGCATTGCTGCCTCTGCTCTCGTGTGAAGTGTGGTACCGCACGCTTTGAATGGATAATGATACTGAACTTCATGACAGCTACCACCTGTGAGAATTTGTTGTTTCAGACATAACTGAAAGCATAAAACAGGTTCATCTGATAAAATCAATTCTTATCAGAAACAATTTATTTCAGCGCTTGGCTAAAGTTAAGCACCTAAACCATCATCTGGAACATTACCGCAAATAAAATTTTATACATATGAGTGTTTAATGAATTCAGTAGCTATTATGAAATGAAATGCGACAGAGCTTTAGGAAGCATGTGGAGAGACTTTCCTTAACAGATCTTGGAGATGGCTGTTGTGGTAGCAATTAATCGTTTGTTTTCTTTCCTATTACGGTATTGCTGCATTGAAGTATTGAGAATGTTCCATCACAAAGCGGAAAAACTTGGTGTAACATGTAAATACCTAAAAACGTAACATCAATTTTCGAAAGGTTGCAACACAGTTGTGAATTAATAGTTCTAATTTTTATGTTAAAGTACCAAATGAGCATTCTGCTGATTTTCGTCCTCTTAAAAGTTAATATTGAGTATTCTTAGCCCATTTGTAAATAGATATCACGAGACTGATTTCATTACGCTTCTGTGAAGGGTGAATAGCCTCATCTACCACGGAACAGAAACGAATCTGTTATGAATTAATGCTATGAAATGCTCGCCTATCGATGGTGAGTCCATACTCACCTACAGGTATTAGACAATGAAGTGGAAACACCGCAAAAATGTACGCCTGAACATAAATGCAGGTGGCTAGCCAAACCAGCAGGCTTCACTATTGCGCTTGATCACGAACGACACCGTGCAGTGTCCTCAATACGTTTCAAGTGTCAGTGGTGATCAGAACAGCGTTCCGTGCAGTTGTGGGACCATTATGTCGGAGGTAAGTGAATTCCATCTTGGGCAAACTGTTGGTAGTTTTATGGTGGTGTGTAAGTAGGCTGTTTAGGTTTTTTTATTGGTAACGCCACATAGCGCTCTGTATGAAAATCACTGGCTGTGCTGTGTGCAGTCTGTGGCTGGTTCGCATTGTTGTCTGCCATTGTAGTGTACAGCGCGCAGCGTTGCGCAGTTGGAGGTGAGCCGCCAGCAGTGGTGGACGTGGGGAGAGAGATGGCGGAGTTTTGAAATTTGTAAGACTGGATGTCATGAACTGCTATATATATTATGACTATTAAGGTAAATACATTGTTTGTTCTCTAGTTCATGACATCCAGTCTTACAATTACGAGTTGTGACTCGTAATTGACGCTGGTGAAGTCTGTCATCGTATCAGTATGCTGTGCGGTCACTAACGTCCACAAGGTAGACAAATAATTCTTTTCCATCGAATTTCTTTCTGAGTAGCAACGTCGGGCCTGCTACCAGAACTAAATCAGTGCCCCCACACTTCTGCGGCGTCAGTGGTGCTGCACCTCACACACACTAATTACATGCCACGCAAATCACTCATGCGGCGTTGACCAGCAGGTCCTACCTATACGTTTAAATGTGTAAGTACCATACTTTCTCACCGTGTGAAAACTTCTGCCCAGGAAATTTTTTGTTGAAGAGAGTGTATATCGACATGGACTTAGCGAATACGACAAGTGTTGCAGGAAGCTAGGCTATTCCTCTGCTGGAACAGAACAAACAGTCTCTCTCGTAGCCCAACGATTATCTCGGGATTCTACCCTTACATGAAAGTTTTCTCCTTGACCTTTAACTCGAGCACAAGTGGTGGCTCTTCTTGTGGGCGTAGAGTACAAAGTTCGCAGAACACGACTCCCGGTCTCGGCAAGTTGTTTATATACAGTGAGGAGATCTGCCCGGCGAGAGAGCTGTGGGCTAAAGCTGGGGGCTGTGCGCTGCCTGCGCGCTTGGGCTCGCCGCCCCAGCAGCCATTTATGGGGTCCAGCCGGGCATCCGCAGTTCCGGCGCTTCCGCACAGTCATTGAGTCATCACCAGCCGGCAGCCGGCAGCCCGCACTCTGATTCACCCGCTGCTCTCTCGGCCACTTCCTGCAGACCACACGCCGGCGAACCTCAGGCGCGCTCTCAGTTCACACGCATCATCCCGACGTAATACTTTGTATGCAACGAATGAATTTGATTTCTAGGCCGCAGTAAATAGCGAACAATCGTATCGGTTAACTATCTTAAACCGCTTTCAAAGCACTGTCTGCATAGGGACAAAGCATAAATGTGGTACAAAGGTATGGCAGCATCTACACTACTGGCCATTAAAATTGCTGCACCACGAAGATGACGTGCTACAGACGCGAAATTTAACCGACAGGAAGAAGGTGCTGTGATATGCAAATGATTAGAGTTTCAGAGCATTCACACAAGGTTGGCGCCGGAGGTCACACCTACAACGTGCTGACATGAGGAAAGTTTCCAACCGATTTCTCATACACAAACAGCAGTTGACCGACGTTGCCTGGCGAAACGTTGTTGTGGTGCCTCGTGTAAGGAGGAGAAATGCGTACCATCACGTTTCCCACTTTGATAAAGGTCGAATTGTAGCCTATCGCCTTTGCGATTTATCGTCTCGCGACATTGCTGCTCGCGTTGGTCGAGATCCAATGACTGGAATCGGTGAGTTCAGGACGGTAATACAGAACGGCGCGCTGGATCCCAACGACCTCGTATCACTAGCAGTCGAGATGACAGGCATCTTATCCGCATGACTGTTACGGAGCGGGCAGACACGTCTCGATCCCTGAGTCAACAGATGGGGGCAATTGCAAGATAACAACCATCTGCACGAACAGTTCGACGACGTTTGCAGTAGCATGGACTATCAACTCGGACACCATGGCTGCGGTTTCCCTTGTCGCTGCATGGTGTACTCAACGACGAACCTGGGTGCACGAGTAGCAAAACGTAATTTTTTCCGATGAATCCAGGTTCTGTTTACAGCATCATCATGGTCGCATCCGTGTTCGGCGACATCGCGGTGAACGCACATAGGAAGCACGTATTCGTCATCGCCCTACTGGCGTATCACCCGGCGTGATGGTATGGGATGCCATTGGTTGCACGTCTAGGTCACCTCTTGTTCGCATGGACGGCACTTCGAACAGTAGACGTTACATTTCAGATGTGTTACGACCCGTGGCTCTACCCTTCATTCGATCCTTGCGAAACCCTACATTTCAGCAGGATAATGCACGACCGTATGTTGCAGGCCCTGTACGGGCGTTTCTGGATACATAAAATGTTCGACTGCTGCCCTGGTCAGCACATTCTCCAGATCTCTCACCAACTGAAAACGTCTGGTCAATGGTGGCCGAGCAACTGGCTCGTCACAATACGCCAGTCACTACTCTTGATGACCGGTGATATCGTGTTGAAGCTGCATGGGCAGCTGTAGATGTACACGCCATACAATGCCATCAATGCCCAGGCGTATCAAGGCCGTTATTACGGCCAGAGGTGGTTGTTCTGGGTACTGATTTCTCAGGATCTATGCACCCAAATTGCGTGAAAATGTAATCACATGTCAGTTCTAGTATAATATATCTGTCCAATGAATACCCGTTTATCATCTGCATTTCTTCTTGGTGTAGCAGTTTTAATGGCCAGTTGTGTATTCTTACACCTGCTAAAATTATTGGCTGTTAAGCAGTCTCTACTATCCACTGGTAAACTTCGACGTTTCGCAAAGCACAAGGAGTGTCAGCAGTATTCAAATAGAGACATGTGCGATAAGGAAGAGAGAGAGAGAAAGAAAGAGAGCGAGAGAGAGAGAGAGAGAAAGAGAGAGAGAAACGGAGGAGGAGTGGCGGGTCATCTTAAAACATTTACCCGGTAAATCCAGAACACCATTCAAACAATTCAATCCATTATGTCCTAAACAGGTTCGTTGCTCACGTAATCATTATTGGATGACGTAGAAGGGCAATTACTTCTGAATAATGAAGTCGTAATATCCGCATGTGCGTTACTCCAGATTTCTGTGATTATTCAGGCCATAAGGTTTTTCTGCACCTGTCCGTGAAATGCTGTGACCTCCACGATGGCTGTGAATATTTGGTACGCTCTTTTTCTAGGCACATACGCAGTACATAATCCTATCCGACGATCACGTAATGCGCCAGAAGATGACGAGAAAGACATTCATTGAAACTTCGCGGAAGTTCCACGCAGCCACCTGGCCGAAAGCAAGAGAAGATCTCATCGGCTCCTGTACTGGTTTCTAAGACCACGCTTATGATACTGAAGCGCAAGGTATTCGTGGTGAAGAAGCACGTACATAAAAAAGGGACACAAAACATGGAACTTGCTGCTTATCAGATATATATCAAGAGCAGATCAATGTCGACGGAAGAAAATGCTGGCAAAACACCGAGATCTCCGGCATTTATGAAATATTCAAGAGGCTGGCAAAAGAAACTTCGGGGAATCTGAGCGGAGAATCTTCTTGTTTGGTGTTTCTTTAGAGCGCAAGACACAGGCTGACTTTTCCTTGTGAAGCGCACGGCGTTCGATCGAGCCAGAACTTACTGAATACTTCAGGAGATGATTCGGAGAACTTTCGAGTTATCATGACTAGTGAACAGCCACAGTAGACGCCACTGTCATTAACAGGACGTGCTGAGGAATAATCGACTACTTCCACATATAGGCCGTGATTAGAAATGTTTCCGTTATTACAAAAGAAGATACAATTAAAGCCGAACTGTCGCATTATAACACAACCCTCGTGCATCGCTATAGTTGGAGTCAGAAACGATGGCGGTCGTGTGTAGGCTAGTTCTGCGCACTTCCATCTCCGGCAGCCAATGAACGTTCTGTAGTGTTCTTATCGCCCTGTCCAGTAGGAGCGTTAAACGTGATCGTAGCGAATTATTTAGTGAATTTTTATTTCATTCGTTGCGAGTTATTACAGCTGATGGTGGGGGTAAGCGATAAATTTTACACAAGTACGTGAGAGATGTTATTTGCAGGAGACACGCTTACATCAAGCGCATGGCGCGTTTACGCACGAACCGCAACTGTCGTTCGGAAACGGCAACTTTGCAAGCCCCGTCCATTTGTCGACCTGCGCGAACCGGCATCGTTCGTGGTCCGGACTATAACGCCTCCCAAATACAAGGTGCGATATAGGAAACAACACAAACAGAGCTCACAAAGGGCTGAAAGACCACACGGCACGGCACTAAACGTGATAATAAGCTGCGGTGACCTATTCACAAACGTGATATGAACATACAGAGTGGCAATTTTTTAGCTATGTGAAAAAAAAGTAAATTAATTCCAAACTACGGATGTGTGTGACGTCCTTAGGTTAGTTAGGTTTAAGCAGTTCTAAGTTCAAGGGGACTGATGACCTCAGAAGTAAAGTCCCATCGTCCTCAGAGCCATTTGATCCCTGCTAGCACTGAGTGCTTCGCCTCAGTGAACACTAGAGTGAAAAAGATTGCCTACAACCCCCCCCCCCCCCCAAAGCCCTCCTAACGCCCCACCTCCCCACCCCATCCCCCCCACTCCCCGTCATTTCATCATCCGCTTTGCCGTTATGGTTGTCAGATTTAGCAGCATCTAACGGAAGAAAGTTGGCACAGTTGCGGGTGCTCGTGATGGGATTCCGGGCAGACTGGGGCCATTTGGAAGCGTAACAGGTATCAACAAAGGAATCGGCGCTGCGGCAGTCGGCTGCAGCAGGGTAGTACTGCAAGGGCCCGTGTACAGCGGACGGCGGCACTGGCCTCTGCATTATTAACGACGGCCTCGTGGCTCAAACAAACCGTACATTGTTGGCGCCTGCCATCTCGCCGATATCCACTCAGGCCGGGGCTGCGGCACTCTGGCAAAACACGGCCTTTGTGCGTCGCCGCCGCCGCTCCTACAATGGCCGCAAGCCAGTCCGTGTGCCGCGCTCCAAAAACTCCTCCACTCCACCCGACTCGGCTCGGCGGGAATGCACTTCTACCACCCAACCCCCTCTACTTGTCTCTGAAAGGAGACAGGCGGCGCTAAAGCCGACCAACACGAGGCTGGGTTGTCACTTCGCTAAAAGAAAGTCTGTGATGTACTAACCTATCGAGTATTCTGTTCTGAACTGTGACGAAAATTTGTTGTCTTACGTGATATACTAATACAATGAGCGAAGACGTACTGCTGCAAACAAAGTCTACCTGGCTCGATAGTCTGTGATAACAGTAGGATAGATTTCTGCGCTCCCTTCGGCGTAGTTCTTTCCCCATCATGACATTCATTGTAGATGAATGTAGGGAATGTTAGTTGCAGCAGTGTGCGACAGGAACGACGGAAACGCTAAACAAAGATTTAAGGAAGACAAAAGAAATTAAGGACACTAGATGAGAAACTAGTGATAGCCAGACTACTACGCGAACTAGTCAAAAGTTTGGGAGATGCCAGAACGGAAATTAAAAGTGTACAGGTAGCACTTCACCACGCCCCACATCGACAGTTAAGTACAACAGCAGTTTGATTAGGATTACAGCAACCACAACCACAAAAAGAAATTCGAACAGGGTTACGAACGTTGTACCTCTACTAAAACGTAATATGCCATTTTTACATCGCGTTTCTTCGGCTAAGATTTGTTCAGATCAGACTAGGGTAAACATTAACATATTTTCCAGTAGCGGTTTTAAACTCTCGATACCAGTGTCCCACAATTCATCCATATCCAGTCAAACGGAAACTTTTTAATAAGTGAGTCCAGTTTCAAACTAGCCAAAAAAATCGAAACACCAGAATACAAAATGGTAATACCAACGCCACAACCACACTTTTAGCTGGTTGGTAATCACCGGATTTCTTTCATGATATCACCAGAAATTGTAGAAATTAATTGCTACAACAATGCAACATTTACAGGTATGATAAAATTAGAATTCCGACAGAGTGGGTTACTAGTTAATGAAACCAAGTGTGATATAGGTGGACAGCAGTTTTTTCGCCTTCCTGCTACAATTACATGTATCACGATAATTACAGGAACTCGACAGATGATGTATTGGCCCGCTGTCCTTCCACAGGTTCTCATTTAAGTTACCCGAGAATTTCTGTTACCCTGTCGCAAAAGTGATACTGACCTGTTCTGGTAATAGCGGCGCGCCTCTGCATTTGTTTTATGTCTCCTGTAATGAATACGCCTAATGACTGCAAACACTGCAATCATTTTCTTACGTTAGAATTGCTGGGGCAAGTGTCGTGTATGTGAGTTTTTGTTTACAGATGAAGTGCACTTTGAAAGGGACCCTCCAACAAATCAAAGTTTCCGTTCGGCTTCCCTAATAGTGAAATTATGTGATCGTCCCATCTGGTATGGGTTCTTACCCCTAAATACTAACACGATGTGGCGTGTTCGAAATACTGCACACAAAAGTCGTAACCTATTTCCACTAGGTTTCTTTCTCTTTGTCACGGGCATTACATTACGTTTCCCATTTTTAAACAGAGCACCTAGTGGAAGCCGTGTCCAATCATTTCTGCTTTCTCTTCCGCCGGCGAACACGACAGCATCGTCGCCACACTCTCTGCTGAGGTTAAGCTAAAGCGCCAGACGAGTAGAGCGACCCGGCGGGGGGAGGAGGAAGGAAAAAGGAAAAATAGGGGCCGCGTGGTGGCCACAAGTGGCGCTCATTGTGGGAAGGCAAGGAGAGAGCGGGGGCCGGCCGGCGTTACGGGCAGCAGCAAGTGCACGCATAAAAATATGATTTACATGCGGTCGGCCGTGGGGTCGCCAAGATGCGCGGAGCGGCGCGCACTGCCGCTATAAAAATTAATTCGCGTTATTCAAATTGAGCAGCATAACGATAATGCGGGCGGCTTCCGGCCGTGTGCGGAGGCGGCGGGGGCGGACCCGGGGCGCCTGCCCCCGGCGGGGGTCCGCGCTCTCAGCGCCACGGCCGGAATAAAAAGAGCATTACCGGCGCCGGCGCCGGCGCTGGTGATTGCGTTAGGAGCAGGAAGGAAGGCCGGCGGGGGGCGGCGGGGGCGGCGGGGGCGGCGCCGGGGCCCGGCCGGCCGCACTCCCTGCCGCACGGTTCTTCTCCAGGCTGCGACTCGCGCTACAACTGACCCGCCGCCACACGCCTTCCCGACGCGTGATTGTCGAAACCACGCCTTCTGGCCTGGGACACACGTTCCTTCAAATGGCTCTGACCACTATAGGACTTACCATCGATGGTCATCAGTCCCCACACACTTTCCTTCAAGTTCCCCTTAAGAATTTAACCACACTGGCAAATGAGAGGATTTATGCAGATAAACCGACATCTGCATCTCACCTTCCAAACGTTTCCCAATGCGTGGCAGAAGGTATTCTTAATGCACCTTACATTAATAACCTCTCATTTGCCTAATTTTAGCTGCCGGGCTCTGAAGACTATTCCTGGTTTCTGTCGTGAAACATCAGTCTTGAAGCCTTCTAAAGATGACATCGCAACATCTAGGCCATCTTCGAGTGCGTATTTCTCTAACACGATGTGAGCCGTCAAACAACGCTGCCAACATTCGCACTACCCTTCTGTACTTACGCTCGGTCTCCTGCGCCGTCTCCACATGACGGGCATCCCACACAAGTGAATAATATTGACGCATGGGCCGCACAAGTGTTTTATGTCCAATCTCTTTTGTACACAAACCGAACAGCAGTTTCCTATCACCCTGCCAATGAATCGAAGTTTGTGAATTCGGTTTATCTACAACTGACATACGTAGTTCCACTACATATCCGTATACAATGTTTCATATATTCTTCATTGATATGACCATCTCTATTTGTGACTCATTACTTCTATAGTCGCCGGCCGCGGTGGCCCAGCGGTTCATGGCTCTTCAGTCCGGAACCGCGCGACTGCTACGCTCGCAGGTTCGAATGCTGCCTCGGGCATGGATGTGTGTGATGTCCTTAGGTTAGTTAGGTTTAAGTACTTCTAAGGTCTAGGGGACTGATGAACTCAGATGTTAAGTCCCATAGTGCTCAGAGCCATTTGAACCATTTTTGAACTTCTATAGTCAAATTACATCAACTTACGTGTTTCTCGAAATGAACAGCTTTATATTATGTTGGTGAAGAGGTAATTACAAGTTTTCGCATCAGGTTGATATTATGTCAAAGTCTAATTGATTACTGCCGGAATTTTTACCACGTGCAATTTGCTCATGGCAGTAAATAAGGTGACGTACAACCGAAACAACCCGCTAACTCACCAATGCATAACATGAACAGCAACGGTCCTGTCACTGCGCCTTGGGACGCACCAGATACTGCTCCACTGTCTGCAGAGGACTCCGCCTTGCTCCGTGTAGCCTGCAGCGCAGCGTAGTCCAGAAGGCCGGGAAATCGAGCGGCGTTCCGTGTCCAGCGGGCCCTGAATCTCGAGCGCCGTAAGACGGCAGCCAAGTTTAGTGGTCTCGGAAGCGCGCGCCACTGTGGGCCCCGGCCTGCTGCGCTTCCTGCCCCTGCCGGCCGGCCCCGCCGCAACTCGCGCCGCTGCCAGCTTCCGGAGCGCTCCGTGTCGCCACCAAACTGAGCAAACTGCCTGCGCAGCCGCAGGGCTCCAGCTCCCCCCTAAACACGGCCACTGGCCTTAATTCCAGTATCGCTGTCTTTCTAGGTGCACGGGAAAATCTCCTCACTTGGGCCGAGTCCAGTTCTCAGAGGACTTATTTAGATCAACATATACCCATCAACATCTATCCAGTCGGCTGCTACACAAGTATCACGTCGCTTGGCAGCTTACAATTGTATTAAATACCATTTAAATTTGGACAAATATGCTGCTCAACTGATAAAATGCTCAATCAGCATTTCAAAGATTTGGGAACGAAGTAGCTGGCTATCAGAAGGCCTAAAGGAAAAGGACATCAAGATGTCTTTTATTTCACTTCCTATCAAGGAACGAGTGGTCACCAGACTTAAGGGGGGCTCGGTCTCAGAGGTTCTGGCCAGTCCTGGAGAGGTTAGGACACTGAACTGGAGATAAGTGCCTTTGCGATATCTCAATATTTCTCTTGGCAAATTCTACTTGCGTATCATCGAAGGTCCCTGGACAACGCACCCCATGTGACCTTTAGCAGACGGGAGACGGTGAAAAATGAAAGACGAGTCTCCAACACTCCGGCTGGCTGAGCCAAACGCGGCGGAAGGGCAGACAGGAGCGCAGGTCCAGCAACGACAGACTAGCCCCGCATAGCGCTCGTGGTGGGACAAGGAGGCAGATTCCTTAACAAGAAGCCTCACGCGGCCCCGGACAGGACCGAAGACACGTGTAGCAATCGGTGAATGACTAATCTTGAAAAACAATTAGTTCTAAAATGTTTCTCTGACACTCGTGGAGCCTTGCAGCCCTAGCCATTACGTTTACATGTTACAAAAACCAAACGATACCGTAGCTCTAGTCACCAGTTAAACTCTACGGATGCACACGAGCTGGTTTCCAAGTCAAGAAAACGCACAAGCATTTTCCCAGTGGGACCATAAGAATTTCAGAGGTGTAAACCAGTCTCTATTTTCGGTATTTTTCCCAACACCGAAACAATTCTTTCAACGACGTCTCGTTTGTTCCTAAGCGAGTTGCTCCACCTGATCCGCATTCGAAAGGACGGGTTCCAAATTCCTGCTGTTCGACCACCAACGCTTAGCTTTTCCGCGGATCCCCTAAACAGCTTAAACGAAATTCTGAGATCCTTTCATTGTAGAACACGGTCGATTTCCTTCCCCAGATCGAGCTTTCATGCTGACTCTAATGATCTCGTCGTCGACGAGACGTTAAATTCTAAGGTTTCTCTCTGTGTCAGAGGCAGTATGAAGCACTCACACGGTAACATTGCAGAACAAGTGTTGATGGTGTATGATCGTCGAGGAAAACATCAGACCGTAAGACAGGTTCTTTTTGAATTACTTGAGCCTTGTACTGGAGGCTCTTGCGTCCATTGCGTCCATTGTCCGGTCACGTGCTGAACGTTGGGATATGATTATCATCCTATAATCCATTAAAAATCTCACTCCATATTATTCAATGCAAAGAGAAGAAAAAATATTCACCACAGATTTGACACTGCAGAGTAAATAGTCGTATTGTTCGCTGCACATTCTTTCAATCAAATGGTTCAAATGACTCTGAGCACTATGGAACTTAACTTCTGAGGTCATCAGTCCCCTAGAACTTAGAACTACTTAAACCTAACTAACCTAAGGACATCACACACATCCATGCCCGAGGCAGGATTCGAACCTACGACCGTAGCAGTCGCGCGGTTCCATACTGTAGCGCCTAGAACCGCTCGGTCATCCCGGCCGGCAAACCTTTTTTCGTGACAGAATATCGCGTTCTACTCGCCTTTCTATCGCCGTTTAGGTGTGAATATTCTAACAGCTACAAGGTGAAACACAGCCAAACCCCTGGCAGACAATGTGGCAAACCAAATTGCTCTGCACACATGTCTCTCCTTTTATGTGCAACAAAACTTTAATGGCAATAACACAAATCAATAAGTGTTTCTGTTTTTACATAAAAGAAACGCCTTTTGCTCATCGTATCCATATAAACTCCCGACATAACGCAGATGATATCATAATTACATAGTGATTGAGCGATGCAAGCCGGACAATAACCAGTGCGGCTTATGACGTTTATCTCTCAATTGCAACTAACTGTTGCTGGCTGTCGAAGAACAAGAAACGCGTCAGAACCGGTCAGGCAATTTTTCGTTAGCCCTTTAAATTCCTTTATTCTCTTACGCTGTTTGTCTTACAACAGTTTTTCGTACAACTGCTACATTAGTAATGTGCATGCTCTCATATTGTGTCGTACAATTTCGTAAGTACGGTGTCGGTTAGGGAAGAAGCAGATTGTTTCAAGATATAAAGAGTCAAGTGATGTAATGAAGAGAGTGATAAACTCAGATTGTGTGGAGAGGAAGCGCGGCGGTGCGTATGTTTGATGATTCACGTGGCGGTCGGGACGCTGTCGGCGGGTCGCAAAATTGATGACAAGGGATGATGACACGAGGCCATCAGCGGCGGGTTTCACGGCTCGGCGCGCTCCATCATTAAGCCATCAGACGCTGCAGCTCCAGGGGCCGACTCCAGACAAAACGCTGGACACGGGGACGCGCCGCAATAGCAGCTGCTACAACTTTGAGCTGCCGCCTCCCACACAGCCTCACAGGCAGAGAGTGGGAGGGGGGAGAGAGAATGAGAGACAGAGCGTAGGAGGCTGAGAGGAGGGGGGCGACGTGTACTACGTAGCGGGAGGAAGAAATCTGTCGTTACAGCGTAGTAGAAGACTGATGTTGCGGGCACACATTGTGATCCGTGCCGTTCAGCCACTCATCTTGTTGGCGCCTCTTCGAAGTGGTATGCATTCCGACTGCACCTTCGCATTTGGTTCAGGAACAGCTGCGTAAGGCTGAAGGCTCTTTAATTTCGTGGACAAGTTCATACGGTTTTCGGCAACTAAAACTAGGTCGCACAGGAGCACATAATTTTCTTATGTCGGTATCTACTATATCAGCCGAGATACTGAGACAGTGCATGTTTTTAAACGTATTATTCTGTCATCTTCCGGGCGTGCATCCAGCACAGCAACACACGATTTTAAAGACTTTTTAATGTAATTTTTAACAACATTCGAAAGCTCTCAGATTGGAAATGTTCCAACGCTGACATTAACAAGTGGTATATCAACAGCTATATTAAAAAGCGTGTACGACAGGATGCGGTCTTTCGCCCCTATCGTTGAATCTATACATCGATAGAAACAATTGCGGAAATAAAAGAAAGGTTCAAGAGTGTAATTAAAATTCAAGGTGAAATGATATTAATGATAACGTTTGGCTGATGATATACTTATCATCAGTGAAAGTAAAGAAGAATTACAGGATCTGCTGAATGGAACGATCAGTCTAATGAGTACAGAATGTGGACGGGAGTAAATCGAAGAAGACGAAAGTAATGAGAAGTAGCAGAAATGAGAAGTAGCAGAAATGAGAACAGTAACAAACTTAACATAAGGATTGGTGATCTTGAAGTAGATCAAGTTAAGGAATTCTGTTACCTAGGCAGCAAAATAACCAACGACGGACGGAGTAAGGGGGACGTAAAAAGTAGACCAGCACTGCCAAAAAGGGCATTTCTTGTCAAGAGAGGTCTACTAATATCAAACATAGGCCTTAATTTGAGGAAGAAATTCTTGAGAATGTACATTTTGAGCACAGCTTTTTATGCCAGTGAAACTGGGAAAACTGAAAAAGAGGAGAATCGAAGCACTTAGATGTGGTGCTGCAGAAGAATGTTGAAAATCAGGTGGACTGACAAGGTATGGAATGAAGACGTTCTACGCAGAATTTTCGAGGAAAGAAATATACGGAAAACACTGACAAGAAGAAGGGATAGGATGGGAGGACATGTGTAAAGGAAAAGAAATCTATGTACTCATTCTCGACAAGTTTCGATATCTGGAATTGTCAACTGAATAAAAAATGCATTTTGTTTTACGTGACTAATCCTGTATATTCGCTGATGAAATGCGTCTTTATCAAACAGTTACAGTTATATATGAATAGCAATGTCTCCAGATAAAGTACTGGAAGAAAAAAAATCGTCATGACACACTATTTAAACATTTCGGCGGCTGCTCGAAAACTACTAAAAGTCCTTGATAATTTACCCAGAAATGTCTGATAGAACCCTAGTCTCAAATGTCTATTAATTAAAATGGGTAATATGGAGTATATAAGAGTAAGTTATTTATTTTGTTATTAAGTTTGAAGTAATACCCGAAGACTGCAGTCGGTGGACTGACTGACGAACAAGACTAGATATTGAGATGCAGGACTCAGCAACTGCTGTAACGAACGCAGCAGCTTATGATGATGATGATAATGACATGTGTGTTTCGCTAGAAACACGAATAGCGTCAGAGGCTAATAGTGGTGTTTTATAAATTTAAACCGTTTTGTTATTTAATGTTGTTATAACCACAAATAAATCGCAAATACGAAAACCTGTAAACCGACACGTTCCTCATAATTACCGTAGATTTTGTGCAAGCGGTGTATGGAACATCTGGTGAACAAATTAGTGAGTATTTCTTTCTTGTGGCGCTTACAGAGACAGATCTCGAGGTATGTAAAGCAGCTTCGCTATGTAGTTCAGAGTCTCCCCGTATTCATTTTGTTTACTGGCATCGTAATAAAAGGAAGCTGTCTGATGCGGTTATTTAAAGACTGGCTCATCAGCTTTCGGGATAATGGGCACAGAAAACACGAAACCGCGAAGTCTGCAGTGTACTGCGAGTTGACTAACAGCGGAAATCTGTCGCGGAATTTTCGAGCCCGGCCTTAGCTGACTACAACTGAGCGAGTAGCGGCTACGGCCGTTGTGTGGACGCCGGCAGAAGAGTTGCGGATGGGCACAGCAGCTCAGCGTGGGAGTGAGGTGGCGGATGTGCGCCGCAGCAGTCGGGCGGACTCCTTTCTCGATGCCCTTTAACAACAGGGGGGTAAATGGTACAGGACTATGAATCTGTTCGCAGAAGACGCAGTTATAAACAGGGAGGTGACGTCGTTACAAACTTCTTCCAGAATGCAGAGAGATTTGCAAATGATGCACACATTAACAGCTGACTTTGAAGATAAAGAAACGTCGGCGATCGGTCACTGGATTCAACTAGAAACATCAAATACTTAGTAGTTACTGACCGGAGTGATTTAGATTGAACGCCAACACAAACACAGCCGTTGGGAACGCAGACCGAAGAGTCCTAAAGAGTAATTTACGCACTATAAACGTCGGTTATAAATACCCGCAAGGGTAGCCGAGAACATAGCCGACACGGTAGCTCAGCGTGCTCAGTCAGAGGGTTAGCTACCCTCTGTAATAAAAAACCGAGTGAACGGATCAACAAAGAACCTGAACGGCTGTCGTCGGACGTCCGCCACGAACAAGTTCATCGACAATATAGAGCAAAACCACATTAAAAAAAAGAGCGCTGAGGCGCTGCTTCCTGGACTCGGGTAGGCGCGCCGGCACCAGATCGAATCCGCCCGGCAGATTAACGACGAGAGCCGGTGCGCCGGCCAGCCTGGATGTGGTTTTTAGGCGTTTTCCACATCCCGCTAGGTGAATACCGGGCTGGTCCCCACGTTCCGCCTCAGTTACACGCGTCGCAAACATTTGAAACACGTTCGCACTATTTCACGATTTACACTAGATGCAGACAGCTGGGGTACACTGACTCCATCCCTGAGGGTACGGGGTGGCGGCAGGAAGGGCATCCGGCGACCCCGAAAACTAACTTTGCCAAATTCGTTCTAACGACGCCGACCCTGCGCTCGCTGCGGGACTATGGCGCAAGCTAAAGAAGAAGGAGGAATGTCGGTTATAAATGCCTCGCTCGAACAATTCCTGTGTTTTATTCGCCAGTGTGGCATCAGTAAGTAGTTTGACTGGTGAAATAGATAAGGCCGGCCGGAGTGGCCAAGCGCTTCAGTCGGGAACCGCGCGACCGCTACGGTGGCACGTTCGAATCCTGCCTCGGGCATGGATGTGTGTTAGGCTTAAGTAGTTCCAAGTTCTAGGGGACTGATGGCCTCAGATGTTAAGTCCCACAGTGCTCAGAGCCATTTGAACTATTTTCAAATAGATAAATAAGATACTAAAAAAGGCTACACGGTTCGCCACGAGTTGTTTTGTCGGTGGAAGAGAGTCTCGGATACGCTCAACAAACTGGTGTGGGACACGTTAGAAGGGTAACGTCGTGCATCGCGGAGACGAAACAGCGAAGCTCCACATTCTAGAACGGGCCACATTATGTCTTCCAAAAAGTACCTCGCGTAATGAGCTCGATGTTAAAACTCTGTATGGGGCCGAGTTCGTCCTTCCCACTTAACGCGAATGGAACAGGAAGGGGAAAAAGATGCTGTAGAACTGTGAACCCCCTGCGACGCAGCGTGACGTGGCTCGCCGAGCGCAGTACGAGGCAGACTGCGCCCGCTGTTAGAGTGAGCTCGTGGAACGCGCGGCCGAAAGTGGCTCGCCGCACGCCTGCAGTGGAGCGGGTGCTCGCATGCAGGCAGGGTGAGGGTGGGTGGGTGGCGGCCGCGTGGCCCACAATGGCCGATCCATCATCGTGGCTAAAAAGAGGCGCCCGGGAGCGGCGAGCGGCGCGTGGCGCGACACACAATTCGCATCAGCCGCCGCCGCCGCCCTTTGTGGCCGGCCGTGCATTTACATCTGGAGCGAAGACGGCCACGCGCTTTCTTCATTTGCCGCACCACACTGGCTGACACTCCACTTTATCCCCGAGCAGGAAAACTGATGCGGGTGGTGTGTCATGGTGGCCCCAAATCGCCCTCGTAGAAAAACAATAGCGTAGTTCCTCAGGGGACAGTTCTCGGACCACCCCCACTTGCTGTTCGTACAAGTAGCGAGCGAGGTGGTGCATTTGTAGAAGGCAGGAGGACTATGAGACGTCTCCACGACTTCGTACTGCCTTTGCAATACTTGTGAATCTAAATTTCCGCTTAGGTGCGAACTGTGTGAGGTCTGCTCCTCACTGTGTGCCGTCCACTGGTAATTCGATAAATACTGAGTGAAATACAGTGTAAAGTGTTAGACTAAAAAGAGCCGTGTGACAGAGACAGTAACATCACAGAACGCTGAAAGTAAATACGACGTTATTATAAACCATCTCTTTTATGTGTTAACTTTTGTTCATTCTGATTTGGCTGCTGCGCTCGAGAGAGAGAGAGGAGAGAGAGAGAGAGAGAGAGAGAGAGAGAGAGAGAGAGCATCTCTGTACTAGCATATCTCATTAAACGGTGGAATTATCGTCTTGTTGAAGCTGTATCTGTCATGTAAGCGCGGATAATATATCTACTGTTAATTTCAAGTTTTTATGGTTTTCTTTACCTTCACTTTCCTCCTGCGATGTGCAACTGGATAATAAGAAATTTTCTAGCTTTGCAAAGCTCTGCCGCTACAGCATTGTTGGTTAGCTACCGTCAGCCGCCATTACGCCACAACAACTTAACTGCAAATATTACGGGCTTTATTCATTAAATGAAGAAGCGATATTAATGTTATTTAAGAGAACAATGAGATGCAGTGCCGTGGCTCCGATTACGTCTCATACGTTACGTCCTTCATCCCCAGCTGGTGAGGAAGTCGTCCTTGGCAGATTACCTGGCACTGATGAGCGCTCAAGTAGAAAGAGCGTCCGCGGCGTCCAGGTGTCCAGAAGCGCAGTGGCGGCGGGGCAGCGCCCAGCGTCCAGAAGGCAGCCGGGACCGCTTTTGTGGCCGGCCCAGCACAATACACCGGGGCCAGGTGCGGCCGCTGCCTTATGGACTCCTCCCGACTCACTCCATTCGCACCCTCGCGCCGCCCTCACAATGGGCCAACCCCCCCGTCCTCTCGCTGCCCCGTCTGACTTCTGCCGCCGGACTCTACACTTGGAGTAGCTGTCCGGATCCCAGAACGCGAGCCGTAATCTACTACCTCTGGGATCAAACCAATTCCAGGGCAGCACACTCGCTAACCGGATGCAGGCGGAGAAACGTATCCTGACTGCTTAGGCCTCCGACACGTACTACCACTCGCATTCCAAGCGCGAGGCACCTCACCACTCTTTTGTGGCCAGATACACCCCTCTGCAGAAAAACCCCAGTGCCTTTTTTAAGCATACTGTTCGTAAACTTACAGAGTAAAACAGTCTAGAAACAAGACTGTACACTGTAACCAGTCACAATTTATTTCACAAAGACTCCTTTCGAGTTATAGAAAACATGTACCTGAGAGGCTTCAAGCGACATTAAACTGTCACTGGTTACCGTGTACAGTCTGATTTTCTATAGTGTTCTCCCACTCAGTCCTGCTATGTGTACTCTCAAAATCACTGCCTGTAGTAAACAGAATGTCATTCGAAGAGATTCGCAGAAGCTGACTTCATTTCCACGGTCACAATATCGTTTCTTGCGCAAGTAACATATGCGACATCTACTAACGCCTTAGTGTAAATACAGTTCTCTCAGTGACAACTCCTTGTACAGGAAGAGCAGAATAGCAGTCAGAAGATGCATTTACAACAAAATAATGCCGAAATGTTCAGTTGTACTATATACGATCAAGTAAATTCAACGAAGAACCAATCACAAGTGGCCAAATGCGTCAAGCGGAAATGTTATAACTGAAAGTATCTGTTCGACGCGAGTTTTCGCATTGGTACCATCACCACAACGTATAGATCTACTTACATTTCCGAACCGTAATTACAGTCTGCAATGTGGAGTCAGTGAAACTACAATTCCAGTACCTACGATGTAGAACCGCAGTTTAGCGTCAGTCAGCCGTTCACCTCAGTAATTGTTTCTTTCGACAGCTCCAGTCGCGAAGAATGAGCTTCATTAACGCCCAACACAGTTGTAACTGGTAAACGCGCCCCTATTGACACAGGGAGCAAAGTGTAAAATGTTGAAGGTCCTTGTATTAAAGCTAGAAATATGCAGGAATAGTGGAGATTTTGATGGATTTTCGCATACCATATCGCTCACACTATAGTAAAAGCCATGACGAACAGCTGAGTTACACGTGTATCTTTGTCTTACATCAACAGCAGGACAGACGGACAGAGAAGATAAATCACAAGACAGACTTGCATTCAACAAGAGACATAACTTCTTCCTCCTTTTCACGCTCATATTAACGTGTCATACGTTGGTGGCGCAGAACTTCACGGCAGCGCAGCGTGGTGTTTCCACTCTGCTCGTATCACAACGAATATTACGGAGAGCGTCCCTTACAGCTCCGGCATAGGATGAGCAAGAGTTTCTAGTTGAGATTCATGATAAGTTTCCCTATCTCACGTTAGTCAATGTATACTCAGATCTTTAGGATTCTTTGGTTCTTGATTTAGACAAACAGTCACTACAATCGTCATATAGTCAGATTACGATACATTTCAGAGAAAGGAAATTATTAAACTATTCCAACCAGTCGACTAACTTTGACAACTGGTAGTCTTAGTTTTATAATTCTCACCAGAAAGTATGCCTCTGTAACGTTGATACTTTCACAATTGTTTACCATGCACAATTCGAATTCATTAACGACTCTAAGAGTGGGTGCCCTGTACGATATACACTATGTGATCAAAAGCATCCGTAAACCTGGCTGAAAATGACTTACAACTTCGTGGCGCCCTCCATCGGTAATGCTGGAATTCAACATGGTATTGACCCACCCTTAGCCTTACTAACGGCTTCCACTCTCGCAGGCATACGTTCAGTCAGGTGATGGAAGGTTTCTTGTGGAATGGCAGCCCATTCTTCACGGAGTGCTGCACAGAGGAGACGTATCGATGTCGGTCGGTGAGCCCTGGCACGGCGTCGGCGTTCCAAAACATCCCAAAAGTGTTCTATAGGGTTTAGGTCAAGACTTTGTGCAGGCCAGTTTATTACAGGGATGTCACTGTCGTGTAACCACTCCGCCACAGGCCGTGCATTATGAACAGGTGCTCGATCGTGTTGAAAGATGCAATCGCCATCCCCGAATGACTCTTCAACAATGGGAACCAAGAAGGTGCTTGAAACAGCAATGTAGGCCTGTGATGTGGTAGTGCCACGCAAAACAACAAGGGCTGCAAGCCCTCTCCATGAAACACATGACCACACCATAACACCACCGCCTCCGAATTTTACTGTTGACACTACACACGCTGGCAGATGAAGTTCACCGGGCATTCGCCGTAACCACACCCTGCCATCGGATCGCCACATTGTGTACCGTGATTCTCCACTTCAAACAACGTTTTTCCACTGTTCAATCGTCCAACGTTTACGCTCCTTACACCAAGCGAGGCGTCGTTTGGCATTTACCACCATGACGTGTGGCTTATGAGTAACTGCTCGAACATGAAATCCATATTTTCTCACCTCCTGCCTAACTGTCATAGTACGTGCAGTGGATCCTGATGCAGATTGGAGTGCCTGTGTGGTGGTCTGGATAGATGCCTGCCTATTTCATATTATGACCCTTTTCAACTGTCGCCGGTCTGTGGCAGTCAACAGACGAGGTCGGCCTGTACACTTTTGTGCTGTACATGTCCCTTCACGTTTCCACTCCGGTACCACATCGGAAACAGTAGACCTAGGGATACTTAGGAGTGTGGAAATCTCGCTTACAGATGTATGACCCAATGACACCCAATCACCTGACCACGTTCGAAATTCGTTAGTTCCGTAGGGTGTCCCATTCTGCCCTCTCACGAAGTCTAATGACTATTCAGGTCGCTGATACAGAGTACATGACAGTAGGTGGCAGCACAATGCACCTAATTTGAAAAGTATGTTTTTGGGAGTGTCCGGATGCTTCTGATCACATAGTGAAAATTAGAATGGGGTGCAGAAATCTGAGAGTATCGTGCTTATAACTATGTGGTCGTCAAACGTTGTATCTTTGGGGGTTTATATACAAGTGCTAATTTTTAAAGTTTTTTGATTTGCTGTTTCCTATTCCCCCAGCATTCTGTGTTTCTTTATTTTCGTCGGATCATTGCACACCTCTGTACCGAATTTGCCTTGAAATCCTAATTTTACGGCTTTCCTTCTGAAAACTTTTTTTCTACTGCTTCTTCTTCTTCTTCTCCTGTAATATGCTATATCTATAAATCCTTCTTAACTTTTAAGATCCAGCTAATTGTTAATATCTACTGCGAGAGACACTCGAATGTCGAAAAAAATCAGTCTTCTTTGTCTTATGATTTCAGTACGAATATTTCATCAATGCTGTTTATTTTCTAGGCTCCTATGCATCTTATTAAACTAAAATGTCCCTCATAACTCTTCTCTTCAAGACTTCTAGTTTGTCCTACTTACTATAAAGTGCTAGACAAGCGTATGCGTAGAGTCGCTCCAGTTCCACTTTGTAAATTTTCTTCGTTATTCCCCATGCTCTTCCCAGTTGCGTAGTCTTACACCTGCGGCAGGACTTTCTATTCAGTTTTCTTCAATTATCTTAGGCAAATATTTAACAAGTACAAGGACTTTTGCGTTCATAGCAGACGGCGTTGGCGAAATGAACGCTCAACTCCCAACCGCAGCGCTCAGTGTGATGCAGTAATCTGTCCTCACTCTCAGGCACACACCTACTGCCAGCCGGTAAGCGGAATGTTGCGGCGGCTGGCAGCAGACGGGGTAACAGGCGAGAGCCAGAGGGGCAGGTATCGGCGGCGGAATCAATCACCCGCGGCTCTCCTAATTGCCGTCCTCCAGCGGCAGGTATTTAGCGCTGGGCGGGCCGCTCTATCAACACGGCATTCGTCTCGGGCAGGCGGCGAGGCGCTCGCAGCGCATCATTAAAATATTGCCCGCGTATGCCGCCCTGTGTACACTCGGCGGGTACCGCTCGTTCCGGACAACGAGGCGGCGAGCGTCGACGCGCCCGTCTCTCTCTTTTTCCTGGAGGTGTTCCTTTCCCGTGCCCGATTCGCCACGGTTGTTTATGCCGGGGTACGCTCCCTGCGCTGTCGCAACTGGCCCACCGCACCGCTGTGGGCTGATCACCAGTGCCGGCCGGTGTGATCGAGCGGTTCTACGCGTTTCAGTCTGGAAGCGCGCGACCGCTACGGTCGCAGGTTCGAATCCTGCCTCGGGCATGGATGTGTGTGATGTCCTTTGGTTAGTTAGGTTTAAGTAGTTCTAAGTTCTAGGGGACTGATGACCTCAGATGTTAAGTCCCATAGTGCTCAGAGCTATTTGAACCCTATTTTGGTCCGATCGGATTAGTGAAGGATGGGGGAAGGAAGTCGGTCATGCCTTTGCAAAGGAACCATCCCGGCATTTGCCCAAAGCGATTTAGGGAAATCACGGAAAAACTAAATCAGAACGGGCCGGACGCAGCCAACTGAGTCGATGGAATCGAATTGGAGGCAGTGAATCAGAAAGCAAGAACAGAACTATAAGATACCCCCCCCCCCCCCCCATTTCACTCAATCTGTACGTAGAGCTAGTAGTAAAGAAAATGAAGGAGGAATCGGGAAGGGAATTAAAGTTCAGATAGAAATAATAAAAACTTTTACGTTAATCGGTGTCGTAATTCTATCAGAGGCGGGAAAGGAGTTCAAAGACCAATTGAACGAAAAGAATAATCTTGTAAAGAGGTAGTACGATGAATTTTAATTAAAGTAAAGCTATGGTAATGAAATGTCGAATTGCGTCCGGCAATGCTGGGGCAATTAGATTAGGAAATAAGACGTTACAAGTATTACATGAATTTTGCTGTTTGTTAAGAAAAATAACTGATTAAGGAAGAAGCAAAGAGGATACGAATAGAAAGAAAAACTCTTCAAAAACCAGAAAAACGATAACACTCTGTGCAAATTGAAGTGCTAAGAAGCCTTTTCTGAAAGTATTTGACTCGAGTGTCGGCTTCTTGGAATTGACAGAGGAACGTAAAAGTACATCCGAGAAGTGAATAATAACTTTTGAAATGTGGTACTATACATGACTGCAGATTCTAGATGGGCAGGTCGGATAAATAATGAAGAGGTACTGAATTGAATGGAAGAATAAATAGCTTTAAATAGCTTTATAGCTTAATGATTACAAGAGGGCCGGCCGGGGTGGCCGAGCGGTTCTAGGCGCTACAGTCTGGAACCGCGCGACCGCTACGGTCGCAGGTTCGAATCCTGCCTCGGGCATGGATGTTTGTGATGTCCTTAGGTTAGTTACGTTTAAGTAGTTCTAAGTTCTAGAGGACTGATGACCTTAGAAGTTAAGTCCCATAGTGCTCTGAACCATTTGATTACAAGACGGGATATTTTGGTAGGACACACTGTGGCCGCAGAGAGTTAGTATGTAACTGAGGGGATCTTACGCGGTAAAAATAGTAGAGGGAGACCAAGGCTTCATTGTAGTAAGCAGTTTCGTACGGATACAGGTTGTAGCAGTTACGCAGAGACGAAGACACTTGTGCAGGATAGACTAGCGTAGACAGCTGCTTCAAAGCAGGCTTTGCTCTGAGGTTTAGAACATCAACGGCGAGACTGTTACCTTCACCACGTTCTTCCAGGTGTCTGCCTGTCAAGTAAATTAGACGCATTGACACACAGGAAATTCTGCTGACGCGAGGTCGCCGTGAGACGTCAGGAGGAGCGCCCGACCCTCCCTGTACGGCCTCCGATTCTCGAGTTCACTTCGGCCCGCCGATCGCTTTCCGCGGCCACGGCGGAGAGACTGTACCGCTGCGGCCAGCGCGTGCCTCTCACAGCTAGTATCGGATGGGATGGGATGGGATGGGACGGGACGCGACGGGATAGGTGTTAATCTGGCGAGCCATTAATTTAGCCGCGCCGTAATCAGCATCTGGAATAATACGGCGGCGCAGATGGCCGCTCTGAGATACTCGATGTTCGCAGATTCTAAATTACGAGAGGCACGAACTGAATAGCCATTCCTCTTTGTTCTTGTCGATTAATGTGATACAGCGATAGCGGCTCCCCCGGGCCTCTACACGGGCCGGGCTATTTTCGGACTTGTGTACATCAGCACCGCAGCAGCTGCGTTGGTTTTCCTGAGAACACGCTGCAGCGACGTCCACCTTAGCGTAGGAGGCCCTATGAGAATAGCACGGCCCTGTCTCACCGTGCAGGAACCGTCCTGCCAAGCAAACAATTACGTGTCTTTTCTTCTTCCCTCGTCTGTCAGGGAATAGCGCAACTTATGAAGAGGAATCGCCTTTCTTTTATGTGAAGGAAAGGAGTCGCTCACTGCCACCGTGGATGAAAAATCTATACTTTCGTCTGTAGTGAAACGTGACAATCACGAAACAGCAAAATTATGGGATGAGCCCATAGGTTTTCCAAGTCAGTATGGTAAAAAAATAAAATCGTATACGCTCAGGTTGAACGTTTCCTTATCAGCAGCGTGTTATTTTACTTTTTGCGAGAGATATATTGAAAGAACTGCAGTGACCACATAATCGTACATAGCATGCATACACTTTTACATATATTGAAACGTCCCCTTAGAACAATTATACACGACTGTGCTTAAACTGACACACAATAGTTTTTAGCGCAACGCAATCTGACTTTCAATAATCCCTACAAGAGAATGGCCCTGACTAACATTAACCTATATGTTTCACAAATCACTTACCTCACAAAAATCTTCGTTACTCGAGCTACTGCAATACAGCGAGCGCCACTACTGCCAGCTAAATAAAAGATTCAAACTACGGAAGTCACTAACTACTGATAGGCACAGTTAGCAAATGAAAGATTTTAATAGGGAACAAACAATGTATTTACCGTAATATCATCAGAAGTCATAATATATATAGCAGTTCATGACATCCAGTCATACAAATTACAAAACTCCGCCATCTCTCTCCCCACGTCCATCACTGCTGGCGGCTCACCTTCAACTGCGCAACGCTACGCGCTGTAAGCATTCAGCTGCCTCTGCTCAACACTACAATGGCAGACAACAATGCAAACTAAACACACACTGCGCACAGCACAGCCAGTGACTTTTCATACCGAGCGCTAAGCGGCGTTACCAATAAGAAAACCTAAACAGCCTACTTACAATATCACATATTTGTATATAAAAAACACGAATAATTACACAAAAATACCGAAACTTTTTTAAGTAAGAGGAAAATATAAGAAACAATATTTTCATGATTGTGGAAACATTAAGCATTTAGGAGTAGCAGCAGTTCATTTGGTCCTAGGACACAGGAAGGAATCATCAGCATTCTTATTGAAGGAAACACCTCAGGATCCTCCTCATGCAATCGAGTGAAAATTCTCAACGCGCAAATTTCGACAGGGGTTTGAAACTCGCTGTTCCAGAGAGCGGGAGAAGATCCCTAACCTTCGCGATACCAAAGGGGGGTTACATTATGCCCATATCTTGAAATTATTTTATCTAGTTAGTTACTTTACATTTTAAAATTTTGAAAAAAAACGAAAATGTTTGTTGTTTCTAATTAATTCCTCTACCAGATTCTACAGATGTTTAAAATTTTTCAGTTAACTGACACCAAAAATTTAAGTCTAAGTAGTAGATGTCAGTATCCACATCCGATGTCATTCAGTATTTTCAGATTTAGGATCTTACTTGCACGACAAAATCTCTTTAAAAAGTACGTTGTGAGGAAAAGTGAACAAAAGCAAACGAAATTTGACTTTTCAAAAAGTTTTACAGTGTTAACGAAGTAGGCCTCCCCCAGCTTCATAGCATACGTTATTGAAAATGTACTGACATTGCTAAGAGTGTAGCGAAAGATATTTTCATGTTCTGGACGCTATTTACATACCAGTAAGCATTTAAGTTGCTAATATAAGTCAACAATCAATAACAAATTATTTTTTAACTTTTTTGGGGTGCCCATAAATTACTCCCATGCCCCCACCCCCGCTTCCTTGGTAATTCGTGCGATGAAAAATGCGTTGGTATTGCTCGGGTTAACCCCTTTGTGTGCCGTGCGTCTGCGGCTGTTAGCCCCAATATTTCCTCTTTCGTTATTCAGAGTACAATACGTGCGCAGTTCCTACTGATAACAGTGTAGCTGCAATTCAGATTTGTAAAGCGAGTGTCGTGTCTGTGATGTGCTTAGGATATGAGTACGAGTCATACTTCTGAATATCTTCTCCTCAAGATATTTTTTTGTTTACTGAATGTAATGAATTTTCTAATTAAACTGAGATACCTAAATTTTCACTGTTTTCTTATTTCTTTTAAATGCTCCTGAATGTTGTGAAATTCGGGCTTTCTGTGTCTTAAAGAATTTGTGGGAGGACAGCCGTTATTGCAACATTTGAATACCATGTCATATTCAAGGCCATGACAAGACGTAGTGTTGTCCTGTCGAAACAATCGGCGATTGCTGAGAACGTTACCCAACAACGTTCCCTAACTTACTGCAACTTCCCAAATACAGATTTCCAAAACTATGGAACTTCATTAGTATCCGTAAAATGTGTGTTTATGGAGGAAAAGAAGATATTGGATAGGTTCCATGAAATTATGCCTTCTGAAGACACTGAGAAAGTGCGAGTAGAAAACTACAGGAGCGGTAGGCCCAACACACCTCGATGCGATCATTCTACAGCATTTCTAGATTCACGCGCAGGTATGCATTTTCATTTTTATGTGAAGTTTTTGTTATGGTGGAATGAATTCAAACATAGTTTTCGATCCTCATGTAGGTATCAGTAGAAGTTTTCTTTTTTTCCTTTTTTTCTTTTCTTTTTTAGTGTCTTGCTCTCGGTCTGATGTAAAACTATTTGAAACAACGAAAGTTATTTCATTTTCCATAGATATTTACGCTTTCCTGAAGCAGCAGCATAGGTCTCGAAACCAGAAAAACCTGACATTTGTTCTATAATATTTTGTCAAAAACTGACATTTTGAGACCGTGGCTGTGTACAAGATATACGTTGTTTCTTACACAAAAAAGTGCATTATACAGTTTTCGATGCTGCAAGATGATAAGCAACCTGCACTGGAGCATAATGGCTTGGAGTCTTCATTGAAGGTAACCGAAACATCTTCCATCTAATAATAATAGTAATAATTTGTTTACATCATTTAAAATCGTCGTGAGGCACAATTACAATTAAAAAGACGCTGTCTCACATCTTGTATTGGTTGTAGGGCATTACCACCCCAAGGAAGTTTCGTCAGGTGGGGAAACAAAACACGAAATGTAACGTAAAAAGTGAACAAGCCATCTGAAGATGAACCTATCTGTTCGAAACGAAAATAAATAAATAGCATTGTAAAAAGTGGCTGGTTGCTGTAATCTTCTGTGTAAGAGTCAACCTGACATTTGTTAACAGTCTGTGTCTACTGCAATAAAAAAAACGCGAGCGAGTAACACTGTGTCACGGACACAACGTAAAAGTGAGCATCAGATGGGAACTGATGACTACACTCTGCGGTCGAGGTGAATGTCTGATGCGTGAGGCAGGACAGGGAGCGAGCGTACACTGACACTCCCCGCCTCCTTCCTCTCTCTCTTTGCGCCACGCGGCAGCCCACGGTCTGTGTTACTGGCCGTCAGAAAAATACTGACCCACCAGCCGACCTCTTTATGGGCTGTGCTGTGCTTCGCTATTCACCGATGACAGTCTCCCGTTTTATGTTATTTTCTGCATAGGTACTAGGGTAGAAGAGAAAAAAAATTAGTGAAACCTGCATACAGAAATCATACCTCTATCGTAAGCAGTAAACGGACGAGAAAACCCTACCACTGGCGATGTTTTAACTGACCAAACCGAAACGTTTCTCGTCACGAAAGAACGTATTTGAGTATACAGTACCAGTACCGATTCATTAGTAGTCTACTATATACACAGGAACGGAGAATTCGACAAATAGTATTGTAGAAGTGTCAGTGCACTGAAGAGGTGAGACAACGTAAATTTGCATCGCTCCATCTTCAGTCGCAGTTACAATGTAGAGATGTTTCGGAAAGGCGTGTACGTTTCTGCTCTACAGCACTCGCAATACTCCTGCCGCACGCATTTTTCTCAGCAGCCGACAGTAATTTATCCAAGTGCTGCTTATCAGACTCGATTTATAAACGTTATGTTTCTCTCCATTATAATGTAGTTTGGCTTTAAGAACGGTAAAGGCACCAAAGAGGCGGTTCTGACGTACCGGCTGATAGTGGGAGCAAGAATAAAGAAAAATCAAGACACGTTCGTAGGATCTGTAGACCTGTAAAAAGTGCTCGACAGTGTAAAATGATGCAAGATGTTCGAAATTCTGAAAAAAATAGGGGAAAGCTATAGGGTATGAACAGTATGCACAAGAACCAAGAGGAAACAATAGAGAGTGGAAGACCAAAAACGAAGTAATCGGATTAAAAACTGTGTAAGGCAAGAATGTAGTCATTCTCCCCTATTGTTCAATCTACACATAGAAGTATCAGTGAAAAAAATGAAAGAAAGATTCAAGAATGGAATTAAAATTCAGGATGAAAGGATATCAGTGTTAAGATTCGCTAATCAAGCTGTTATCCTCAGTGAAACTTAGGAAGAATTACAGGATCTGTTGAATGGAATGAACAATCTAATAAGTACAGAATATGGTCTGAGAATAAATCGAAGAAACGCGAAAATAACGGAAAGTAACGGAAATGAGAACGGCAGGAACTAAACATCAGAATTGGTGATCACGAAGTAGATGAAGTTACGGAAATCTGCTCACTAGGCAGCAAAATAACCAATGAAAGACGGAGCAAGGTGAGAAAAAATAGCAGACTAGCATTGGCAAATAGGGCTTTCCAGGACAAGAGAAGTCTATTTGTATCAAACATAGGCCTTAATTTGAAGAATAAATTTCTGAGAAAGCACATTTGAAATACGGTACTGTATGGACTGTGGGAAAACCGGAAAAGAGAAGGCTCGAAACATGTAGTACTAGAGAAAAATGTTGAAAATTAGGTGGACTGACAAAGTAAGGAATGAGGTTTTTCGCAGAATTGACGAGGAAAGGAATATTTGGAAAACACTGACAAGAACAAGGGACAGGATGAAAAGACATCTGTTAAGACATCAGGGAGTAACATCCATGGTACTACAGGGAACTGCAGACGTTAAAAACTGTAGAGGAAGACAAAAGAGCGTCCAGTATATAACTGAGGACGTAGGTTGCAAGTGCTGCCCTGAGGCGAAGAGTTTGGTCACAGGAGAGAAATTCGTGGCGGGTCGAATCAAACCAGTCAGAACAGTGTTACGCTTACACGAATGTGCATTTTCGCGTAGGGCTGAAAGTTGCTCAGTAAAAGTGGCAGAACACATTGTTAGCGAGGCGCCTCCGCGCTGAGCAGACAGATGAGCGGAGGAGCAGCGGGGCAGCACCACTAAAGCGGACGCGAAGGTACCCACCCGCCCGCCCGGCCGGCTGGGCTCGGCTTGGCGCGGCGCGGAGCGGCCTTATCAATTTGCACGGCGCTCTGTGTGTGCCGCGATTCGGCACGCGGGAGGCGTGGGCGGCGCCCAATTAGGGGATTTTACGCCTCCTCTCGCCCACGAAAACCCGCCGGCCGCGGACGCCCGCGCTAACTCACGCCGCAGATTCCCGCCCTAATGGCGGCGCAGACCCAAAGGCCGACTCATCTGCGCCGGCCATCTGGGCGTATCGTGGCAGCCGCGGCCGACCTGCCAAAACAAACAGGCAGAGGCGCAGCCGCCGTCTACGTGCCGACACACTTTAGCTCTCACGTGTGCACACCAGCGAGGGGTCAGATATCCGCAGTTGTACCTACAACTCCCACTTCTTTCCTAATATCAACATTCCTCTTCTGTAAATTGCAGCACACTGTGGTGACAAAAATCGTGGAATAGCGAAATGCAGACATTCAGAGGGCGGTATTATCACGTACGCAGTGCATTGGCGAACCTGTCATTTGTACTCACGTGATTCATGTGAAAAGATTTCCGGTGCGATTATGACCACATGAAGTGAATTAACACACTTTCAACGCGGAATGGTAGTTGGAGTTAGGCGCATGGAACGTTCAATTTCGCAAATCGTTAGGGAATTCAATACTCCGAGATCCACAGTGTCAAGAGTGTGCCGAGAATACCAAATTTCCGACATTACTTCTCACCACGGGCAACGCAGTGGCCGACGGCCTTCACTTAACGACCGAGAGCAGTGGCGTTTGCGTAGAGTTCTCGGTGCTAACAGACAAGCAGCACTGCGCGAAGTAACCGCAGAAATCAGTGTACGACTAACGCATCCGTTATGAAAGTGCCGCAAAATTTGGCGTTAATGGGCTATGGCAACGTGAGACCGACGAGAGTGCGCCTGCAGTGGCTCTCCTGCGCGTGTGACCGTATCAGTTGGACCCCAGACGACTGAAAATCCGTGGCCTGATCAGACGAGTCCCGACTTCAGCTACTAAGAGCTGACGGTAGGGTTCGAGTGTAGCGCAGACCGCACAAAGCCAAGGACCCAAGTTGTCAACAAGGTACTGTGCAATACGGTGTTGGTTTCATAATGCTGTGGGCTGCGTTTACATGGAATGGTCTGCGTCCTGTCCTGACATTGAACCAATCATTGACTGGAAATGATTATATTCGCCCACCTGGAGACCATTTGCAACCACTCATGGACTTCATTTTTTATGGACGACAATGCGCCGCGTCGCTGGGCCACAGTTGTTATCTATTGGTTTGAAGAACATTCTGGACGATTCGAGCGAATGATCTGGCCATCCAGGTGGCCAAACATGAATCACATCGAACCCCCATGGGACATATTCGAGAGGTGAGTTCGTGTACAAAATCCTGCATCGGGAACATTTCGCAATTATGGACGGCTAGAGAGACCGCAGAAGACTTCCAGCAGCCTGTTAAGTCGACGCCACATCGAGTTGCTGCACTACGGCGGGCAAAACGAGGTCCCATGCGGTATCACGAGGTATCCCATGACTTTTGTCACCGCAGTTTAACGCCGCCTGCCGCCGTTTATCTCTGCAGATTCGGGCTAACCTACCTTATGACAAATCGGCCGTAGAAGAGCACTTTTTCCAGACTGAAACCACGAAACAAAATTGAATGAGACGAGCGTTTATAGCATTATCACGTGTGCATATGTACCGAGGACGTACAGATTCACAAACACCACAATAATTTTAACAGAGAACGAAAAAATGTTAAGTTAGATAAGATACGGATGTCGAATTTGCGCCAACAGAATGATGATCGATTACTTTTAATCAATGACGATGGCGCAAGCCAGACATATCACGCAGTCAACATCACATGACTAATTGTGGTACCTTCTATGCAGCTCCATAAATCTGGGGGTGCTTCCAAAATGCCTCCCGGTGTTGGATACGAAACATCAAACAACAGTAACGTTCACTGTTTCGTAGCCTTAAGTTTTATCTCAAGATTCCTCTTCTCGTTTAGCGAAATGTAGCCACTTTGTTTTTGCTACCCGTATTGGGTCTTATCCTTTCCCATGTGCTCTACTCCACTATAGCAACTTTCCCCCGCTCTAGCTTCACTCTTATACACAAGCAATGGACGTTTATGGCCCATTCTTACATATAGTTAAATGTAATCAGTCGTAGATGGAGGAGTTCCAAAGAATACATCGCTCATACAGCACCTTCAGGCTGACATGAGCCATCAGCTCCTTTGAATTCAACTGCGTCTTATACACATAGCAATTTCAAGCGAATAAGGAATGTTTATCCAGATTTCGTTCCTAACACCGAAAAATTTCATGAGCGTACAGAAAACTGTCACCAACAAATGCAAAAAAAAAAAAAAAGGAAACCTGGAGGTTTTGAAATAGCGCAGAATTCCACAAGAAAAAGATTTTCTGCATGCATTAAAGTTGGTTTAGGATATTTTTCATTTTTTTTTTTCAAATTTTGCTCCCTGTATTGATAAAATTAATGAACGACATCTTTAAAAAAGCCACAATTTGCTGCTTTAGATAACTATTTTATTTATGGGACCAATACTGGTGCATGATCAGCATCAGACACACAATTTCTAAAATAGCACATTGTACTTGCATAAAAGATTTTATGGTTTACTTTGAGTAAGAGCTGTTATTTTAGATTTTCGCTTGCCACACTGGTACCGAAAATAAAATTATTATCTAAAATGGCAGATTTTGGTTGTTCTGAAGTTCTCAAACGTGGCTTCTGTGAAAACTTCGAGCGGCTTATGTAACCATAGAACTGGGAAGAAGGAAGAGGAAGAGGAGGAGGAGAAGGGATACAAGGTAATGAGACATACTTGAAACACCTACGTTTTGCTGAAGGCATTGTATTGTTTGCATATAGTGCAAGTGAACTGTAACAGGATCTTGACAGAACCAATGTTTGTGAAAATCAGTTATAATACGACCTAAATAAGGTATCTTCAACACACCGAAAATGAAACTGAAGAAAATAACAGTAAGCCTTGTAACCAGTTACTGAATGCTTTTATTTAGAGCAGCTGAAGACAACAATGGTCTGAGGGCAGAAGAAGTAAACAGAAGATTGTTAATTTTTATTTGTAGGACGTCCACATCTGTTGTGCAACATGCTTATGGTAAATAAATCCACCCTGGAGTATTTTTGGTGAAACTGTTTTAATTTTCGGCAGTGGTACATGCACTTTAAACGCGAAAACTATCCAAACACTGAAGGTTATTAGCGTGCGATGGAGACACTAAGGAGGGGACTGATTTGCTGGGCTGCAAGAGATGACGACACTAGACAGAAACGGGCGGGAGGTGGTGCGGGAGCAGAGGCGGGCTCGGCTTACCTGGAGAGTATCTTGGAGACGCAGCCGTGGGAGACGCGCAGCTGCCGCGAGATGTCGCACGGCCGCACGCCGTTGTGGGCCAGTTCGACGATGCGCTGGCGCACGACGTCGGGCAGCGGCCGCCCGTTCACGAAGACGCCGCCCAGCTGGTTCACCCCGCCGTGGCCTGCGGACACACCACACACGGCGTCACTCCGGCTGTCGGCGGGCAGGCCGGCGAGTAATACGACACAGCTAGCAGGCTCCTGTCCGAGGTGGACATCTCAGCGTTGTGTTGACTGTCAGGCGAAACGAATTACGTGACTGTCTCAAACGAACTGTGTCCTGTCGACTGCGACGTTATAGAGGTGTCATTCTATTTTTGAGTGCTCGGAAACTGACACGAGCATAAATTTGCGGCCAACTACAGGAAGTGTACGGTGACACAGTAATGCACGACAGAATAGTCTAGCAATAGAAATTTCTGAAAAAAATTCAACAGACGAAGAACAAATGTAGATGAAGAAACTCTAATTGGACATTCGCCACCAATCACAGAAGATGTTAAAAGTAACCGACAAGGTACAAGAGGCCCTTTCACGAAGCTCAATCACTGTCTGGCCGGGAACCATTATGGGAGCGATCCCGGGGCTAAGAATCTGTGAACAGCTCCCTTAATGGACTGGCGACACGGAATAGTAGGGCCTGTGGCTACTGTAGTATAATAAATATGTAATGTACTGAATCGACTGTGAGAAAGTTAAGTGGCAAGAGACGGGAAGAGACGTGGACAACAACACTCAAACCTGCAATCTCATGTATGAATAGCTGCAAAAAATATCCTAGCCGTCTCTCCCAAGACTATTCATACGCGCGACAAACAGTAATTCTTTTAACAGCACTATCAGAGACAACTTTATCACGTTGTTACGACTTTTTACTGTGAGCATAATACATCGACAACAGACAAACAAAAAATAGACAAACACATAAAAGAGTCTACCACAATACATACGACAAATGCTCAAATAACGGAAAAGACTTCTGTGCAGAAATAAAATAAACTTCAATATATCGAAGCGACGTGTTTTTCATTATAAAAATCCTTATTCAATTTACTGAATTCAGACGGTCGTTACTTCCTCGTATTGAAGGAGCTAGCAGAAGAGGAGAATAAATTAGCACTGCAAAAGCAGCACAAATTAGACGAGCCTCCAGTTTGTTTCATGTGGTGCGTGGGAAACTACTGGTGTTTACAAACGACTCCGTTCTCTCTTGACGAGCAGTGAAGATATCGAATGAGGTGACAGGTGAAGACTGTAATTTGACGTGTGTCCACGACTATCACTTCTGCAAACCGTCTAGCAAAGAAAAACCATATGGTCAGCATCCATGAAAGAAGGTGCAGAACAATATCTGTAATACTCCGGGCAGCATGTCGATGTTAGACCCGCAAGCTCGAACTTGAAAGTGAGACAAGGAGTGGAGTGGAGGTTTCCGCCTCCTTAAGAGTGTTAAGCAAAACTCGGGGAGCACTAGCGGCTCTTTCCTTTACTTAATTTAATGTAATTATGTTTCACGTAATATAATGGTTCGGTTACATGGAATGGAACAGAATACCGTGCATCCTTAATGCTACAGCTGATAGTACGAGTACATTCCTTATTACATAATTTAACTAATGATAATATTTTGTAAGTCGCTAGCTTGGCCGTATTTCATTATTCTGAACAATTTTTCTCCTGACTCCAAAGAGTTTCGGTTTAGCTTCATCTCAACATGTGAGTTGTTCATGATCTTTAATGTGCAATTAACATAAATCGAACGATGCAAGAGAGTTGTTGCGCTCAGGAAGCTGAAGGAGCTACGAGAGGTCAGTGAACGACGTGAGTCTCCTCTTGTCAGCCGCCACCCATGGCTCACTATCGCCACTTCCGGGCCACCCAGTACAGAATTGCTAACTATGCTTGGCATGGCATTCAACCCAAGCAAAGTATTTCTTTGCTAAAATCTGCGTAGATACTTTTACAACTTTATGTTCACGCTACTCATTCGTTGTACAGGGTGACCCAAAAGTTCGTTAACACTTGAAAATGCATTAATTCATAGAATAAGGTAAGTAAAGGCAAAACTTGACACACATGCCTGAAATGACGTGGGGTTTTAATGAAACCAAAAACGACGGAAAAAACCGAACTACAGATGGCACTGGACAGCAGCACGTCAGTGATGCCGCATGAGAATTTTGTACAGAATCAGCTGTAGTGAGAGAAGGAGGCAGTACTGGTAGCAAAGCTTTAGTTGAGAGTGGAGAATCTGCTAAAGCAGCTTTACGATCTGATCGCCATAAAAAGTGTTGTAACCAACTTCTGTCAATTAGGCGAAGCAGTATTTCCAAATGTTATGCGTCCGATGATATTTTCTTGTAAGACACTCACTTTGCCGCATGAAGTAATTTTAATTAATGACAATGACAACTAAATTTTAGGTACTGAATTTACGGTACTGGTTAGCCATGTACCATGGCATTAGTGCCCTCTACTTGCCTCAGTTGTTTGTACATATACTGGGCGCTTCCAGACCATCAAAAAATTGGTTCAAATGGCTCTGAGCACTATGGGACTTAACTTCTGAGGTCATCAGTTCCCTAGAACTTAGAACTACTTAAAGCTAACTAACCTAAGGACCTCACACACATCCAAGCCCGAGGCAGGATTCGCACCTGCGACTGTAGCGGTCGCGCGGTTCCAGACTGTAGCGCCTAGAACCGCTCGGCCACTCCGGCCGGCTCCAGACCATCACCGACACTTACTACGCACCTAGATATGGTGTCTATTTGTAACAAATATGAATGTGGCCGAAACTGGTAATTGTAAATTGTAGAATTTATGGATCAAGAGGGCCCTTTACAAATAAAAAACATATTTTTTGTTAAAAATCAGCTGCTATGCTAATTTTTATTTTCGTACCAGATGAAGCACAATTCGTTGGTTTCAATAAACCCCATGCCATGTCAAGCACGTATGTCAATTTTTACCCCTCTCCATTATTCCGTAAAGTACTGAATTTTCAAATGTTAACAGACTATTGGGTCACCCTATATATACTCTGACAACCAACAATATCTTCCTTATAGCCAATATTAAGTGTGGAACAAAATAGTCCGCTTTTGAAAGTAAACGTAAATTTGCATGGCACCACTGGCTATACGTCCCTCAAGAGGGATGTTCTGCTGGCTCTTTGCAAGTTCTTTCAATTGGACGCCACTTCGGTGACTTCCACGCCTTAACCAACCCCGGGGAAAAGGGACCTACAGTTTCACGTAGAACCCCCACCACCTGTCGTTCTTGGCACCACCTCACATCACCGAAAGGTGGAAACCAGCTTAAAAGTGGACAGAAAAATTCCAAAGTCCGACCAGGATTCGTGCTCACGATCTTACGCCCTCGGGTCTTGCGCCTTATCACTAGACCGCCAAGTCATACAAGTATTAATACCCAACACGCCTGAAAATACCAAAAAAAAAAAAAACTGAAATATTTTAATAATATGACGCGTTTCTGCAGTACGAGACAACACTTACATATTTAGAGGAATGGCCAGTCCTCATTCAGTTTTTGTTTCCTCTATCGTACAACCCAGTTTGTGTACAAACGCGCCATCTTCACACACTACAGTGTTGTCACTCAGAAGCACGTTCCCCGTAAGTGACGGGTTAATTGAGGTCTCGATCAGCGTAAAGACCAAGTCGCTAGTCCTTATCAGCTTCGCAACAGCGTTTCCATTCTTGACAGGACACCATAACACTAAACGTAATAGCACACTTCAACGGACAACCATGTGAACTTAAGAAATGGTGTTCTCTTAACTGAGATTTTATTTTGTTTCTACGGCAAGGAAGAATACGAAGACGGAGATATAATAAAGAACGATAATTTTATAACGTGAATAAGGTAATCCTTGCGCGCACACTTGGGAAAGATGTCGATTTTCGCCGAAGTATAAAAGAGCAGCAGCGGCTTATCATAGTTTATCTCCCTCCACACATTCTCAGACGAAGTGTCAGGCTAGTCCGAGGAACGAATCTGAAAGAGAACCAGTATTTTCGGGACACCAGATTACGAGCTGCTGCCACCACACTACAGCTGGAGGAGGCCAACAGTTCAGATGAGCAGCCTGGTCCGGAGACGAGCAGTACTTGATCTTGCTGCTGGGGAAACAGGATCGTTTAGCAATGAGGTGCAGGTAAAGTGACGCGAGGGTTCTGAAGTCGTACGAATAAAAGTGGAACGCGTTCTTGGCCGTCATGGACATCCTCCACATGGCTCCACCACTTGTTGCAGTTCGATGTTTATAGAGATGGTCTAGTCTAGAGGAATACGCTCTCGTGCTGCGGTTACTGGCGCTGAGCGCAGCAATTACTGTCTGCAGGCCGGCTTAAGGCATTAAGGGCACGCGGATGAAGCTCTCCGGCTAACGACTAGGCTCGTTATGGCTCCAGCCAGAAGGGCCCACGCATCTGCAATGTGAACTTCAACGATCTTCGCGAGAGGCAGCGGAAAAGTACAACACTTTTTATGTAGGTGTTGCCCTGTGCTTGTAAAAAAATTTAAAGAATGTAGGCTGCTGCCCGAATAAATAGTTTTCACTGACCACCAGCTGCCATCACATAAATTATCGTCGAGTCTTCAAAAATTCGAGGTAATGGACTAATCATATACTACGACGTGAATAATGAAATATAAACACAGTGGTCGTTTTATTATCATTTTCTTTGATAGAGAATCGCTTGATGCCATAATCTAAACCCTCAAATAAGCTTAGCCGTTTGACATAAATACGTTGGCATGAACGTAACCGTTTGACATTTGTGGTCGATTTGTTTTGACCATTATAGCTACAGCGTGTTGATACTCGTTCACCTTGCAATATCTCTTTATATTCGATGAATTATTCTGATACAATTCTACCCTTGAATGACGTTTACTAATTTTCTATCTTCATACTCGCAGAATCCATGCGCAAAGTAGTTTCATACAATAGCTATGCCATGAGCGCATAATTATTCTTAGTAGTATTCTCTCTGGTGGTTGTTAAAAAAAAGCTTCCGAGATTGTCTTCGTGCCGATTAGCCTGAGCATTTTTTGAAGAATTGTAATCCAAATATTGAGATTTATGACAAAAGATAACCGATACGAAATTGTACGATTAAAAGGGATCCTTCATACAAAAGTTCTGTAACAATTTACATTATTTGACAGTTGAAAATTAATGATATTCATCGATATATTGCGTATTTGTTAATCAGAAGGGAACTTCTGAAAGACTGGATACGAACCTGCATTTAATAATCCAAGAGCTCCATTACTTCTTCGGAAGGCTAAACTTCATCAAAGTCAAATATCCCGCTTCATATGACGATTCCCGACTGATTATACAACGATGCCAAAAACACAAGGCATTTTATTTGTACAGATTAGCAAACTGCCGCAAAGCACGAGCCTGCAGAGAAGAAGAATCATCGCCTGATTTCATTCTAACAAGTAAAATTTCTGAATCATTTTGAGTGACTGAGCTATGACTGTGTTTCCTGTTATGAATGATTGATGGCTCGAACGAATTGAGAACTGCATAATTACATAGATAGGAGCAAAAATTACAATGTTCCACTGCACTACGAACAGTTTATCACTAAACTAGTGGAGCCATCTTTCTTCACAAGGTCGTATTTGGAAATAATGAAGAAGGCGCTCGATGTGTTAAGATGTGAACACCGGCAGTGAGACGCCGCTTCCTCTGCAGAAGACGGGCACGCGCGCCTCGGCTGAGCTGAGAGGTCGCCCGGGCCTGCAGACGGCTGCCGCGTGGCAGGTGCCTCGGAGGAGAGCGAGTCTGCTCCAGAAACGGAATTAAAAATTGCGCCCGCCTCTAGCCGGCGGCCACCTCTGGCTCCGGCTCCAGCGGCGCGCATTTTTTGCATGCTAATCACCGCTGCTCTCAGAGAGCGCCGTCTCCATCTCGGGGGAAAAGAGCGGCCATTATGTGGTGCGGCTCGGCTCGGCTCGGCTGAAATATGCGCCCCGCCGCGCTCCGTGTCTCGCCCGTGGCACTCCGCCCAGCCCTCGTCTCGAATACTGCGACTGGGAGCAAGTGGATCCGCGGGGGCCGCCGCTTCCGCGCAGAGGGGTCGCGCGCACGGCGAAGATACAACCAACATTTCAAGTAGTCTGCGGCTTTGCATCTCCGCGAAACTGGTTCACTGGCCTCTGAAGAAAGGTTCTAGGATTTTAGAAACTAGCCCATTACGAGATGCGTGATGAAATGCCCCTGTTACAGAGTCTCCCATTCGAATTTGCTGAACATCACTCAAACCCATCTCTTTGACACGAATCACAGGTCATCTGAGCCTTTTCAATTTCCTTGATGATTCCTAAGTGATAATCATCTACAAATATGCTACGCAGTGCAAGGGCGTCCATACCCAACGATAAGGGGGGGGGGGGGGGGGAGCCGACCCCTGCCCCCTAGCTCTCTGAGAAAGAAACAGAAAATTGTGTAACCAGGTCTTTTTCTTTGAAGAAAATGATTTAAAAGACGGTATTACGCAGGTTTTTAACCGAGTCGGAACTGGAACATTTTTATGGCAACTTACAAGTCGCCACTCGTCTCCCGAAATCTTAAAAATTTTCCATAGTCCCAGGTCTAGCTCTACCCCCTCCCCCCCCCCCCTCCACCCCCTTCAAAATGGTTCAAATGGCTCTAAACGATTATGAGACTTAACATCTGAGGTCATCAGTCCCCTAGACTTAGAACTACTTAAACCTAACTAACCTAAGGACATCACACACATTCATGCCCGAGGCAGGATTCGAACCTGCGACTATAGCAGCAGTGCGGTGACGGACTGAAGCGCCTAGAGCGCTCAGTCACAACGACCGATGCCCCCCCCCCCCCCTCCCCCTTGACACAAAGCTATCGCATGGACGTTCTTATCGCAGTGACGTGACTACTTCGTACCAATATTGGTGATTTTATGTCCTATTCCATCAGCGCACTGATCGAAGGGAATAGTGATCCAAAATTTTGAAAAACACAACCCTCAGTCGCGAACACAAATAATTTGTAACCTAGGTTTTGGTGTCATAAGGGACACCTTCTTCGGACAAAATTAAAACTAAATGTTACAGCATAACGTGCCAAAAAATACGAAAGCTGCGGTCACACCTGACAGCGTCAGATAGTCAGAACTAAAATAAAATGCAACAGAGGTGCAAGCCACTAATGGCTGCCGTGTGTCCACTGCTACAGTGTTCGCGACAGACGGCTGTGTTTTTCAAAATTTTGTAATGCCATCTATCTTTCGAACATACCCCATTCAGTCACCTAAACACGTCTCTTACACTTGCGTGTGGTATTTTGCAGAGAACTTTCATTGTGAGACCGTCCTGAGTAAAATTATGGGTTTCTTCTTTGTAAGAATCACATTTTACTTCCGTATGGACTACACCATTAATTATGATCCTAGTGGCACGTCTCTGAGTTCGTTCGTTGTCGTGACTGTCTGGTAACGTCTCAAGGATGCTGCTATAATCGGTCACGAT
The DNA here is from genome assembly GCF_023897955.1 of Schistocerca gregaria. NCBI lineage: Eukaryota > Metazoa > Arthropoda > Insecta > Orthoptera > Acrididae > Schistocerca > Schistocerca gregaria. The sequence goes on from NC_064920.1 coordinate 1,194,095,373, forward strand.
TCGCTCTTGTGTGCCATTTCTTTACCTCTGCAATGCACTTTCGAAGAACTCTTCCAATAAATCTAAAACATTTTACGTTATTGTTCCAATTCATGTAATTCATTAGTGTTACCCCTAAACATTTATACGATGTGACGTGCTCCAAATGTTCGCCACAAATGTTGTAACTGGGTACCACCGGGTTCCTTTTCCTTGCGTTTATCCGCAGCAAAGTAGAGCTGACAAAGTGAAAAACAACATTACTGAACAACACTTTCATTGTACATAAGAACAGAGGGTTTCCAGAAACTTTCAAAATCAGCACAGATGGCATTTCCCTCCTGCACTGCAATATTAAGTTATTTTTTTCATCTCATATTGTTGCGAGAGGTCCTACGGTCGTGTCTGATATATGATGCCACGGTTAGAGGAAATCTTGCTCTAGTATATAGCGCCTTGCACATCAGAAAATAAGGAATCATTTAAATTTTGCCGACATTTACAGATTCCCTTCACTAAACGTGTGCTAACATGTAAGAAACTCAGCCAATCCAAAACGACTGAAAGACACTATCTACTTTCTTTTACTTTTTTTCTCCAAGTCCTGAGAAACTCCGGCATTGTTTTCAGAGAAGCGCGATCACCAGGTCGCTTTCCTCCGTTAACGAGATTTACAACTTTCCTGATTTTCTTACAGGGGTGAATTCGTAAGCAGCTCCTGCGCAGTTTTACGATAGGTGTCGGGTGGTTCATTTAATTTCCCTGTCGTAAGCGGTAAATGGGTGCAATACAGCTGGATTAGAAACATGTTCCCAATTAAGTCACATTAGGAAAAAATAAAAGACACACAGCTTTAGCTACACATCCCATGTCCTCTGTTCCTTTCTGTTTGTTAAGCATCCACTCCTATGTTCATCGTCGTAGAGTCGTATTTAATCACACGCTATTCGTGCGTAATACTAGCGCTGTGCCATTACGTTATTCAGCATGATTCTCTACATCGCCACCGTAACTGCATTTCTGTTTTGAGTTGGGCATTTGATTGCATCAACTTGATTGCATGAACATCTTCACCCGTTTATTTATTTCTTGTTGGGACACACACGTATACAAGAAACCTGAATGTGCCACTCGGCCGGTCCTTTACATACGGCATCTTTTGACGCCCCATCCCCCAGAATCTCCCCCTCTCCCCCAGCGCTCAGAGATTAACTGCCCCCGGGAGCCCTGCTGCGCTTGCTGGTAGCTGTTAGATCGCACCCCGAGCGAAATAAACATCTGCGACAGATTCTGGCTGCTGAGGTCTGTAGCCTGGGCGCTTATCCTCTCCTCCGCGGGCTGAGGGCAGTGCTTTAACGGTGTAACAGCACAGCTACCATAAAACGACTGCACTCGGCGCGGTTAATGAATGGAGAAAAAATTCAGGGGGGCGCAGCGCCGAGGGGTAGGCGAGGCCAGGGTAGGGTAGGGAATGATAAAGTGATGATCATTTTCCGTCCGCTCGCGAGCGAGTGCCGGCGCAGGGGGCGGGCGACAAGAAAGGGCCAGCCAGCCCTCTGAAAGCGACCCGCCGTATGGTAATGTGGCCGGGGCTGGGGCCGGGGCCGAGGGGCGCAACTCGCACTCCGTCACAATCCGCTCCCACTGGATATCCGACTTCGCGTACTGCGGCGCGTCATTTGATAACACTAAAAGCAAAAACACGTTTCGAGTATCTGTGGACTGTCAAGTCTGGTGAAGGTCTCTCCTGTATGTTGTCCTACTGAAATCGTCACTCGACGACCGATGTCACCATACTGGCACAACACTGGGCACTCCAAAGTCAAGATGTCGATGGAGAGAAGGTCGTACGAAAGGCAGCTTTGTCGCCCTGAAGAGGACCACTCCAAAGACGGTCGAAACATCAGTTTTGTTTCACAGTCGTTTTTAGTGTTCTGAAAGGATTCTAATGTGAAAGCGGGACTGCAAATCAGTTATAAAATAATACGTGAACAACGCAACGAAAAGAAAATAGTGCAGGTTAAAAATGACGCATTACAAGGAGTTGGTGAGTTTTTGTATTTAGAACGACAGGGTGTATGGCGAGCGAATTGAGCTGAGTGCTCTCGGTAAACGAAATATAGTTTTCTAAAGTAAGCTCGTGATGACCCTCAAACGGAAAGCTTCTAATAACTGAGTAAAACAAATGTTGTCTTACGACAATGCGACACGAATTTTTAATGCGAAAATCATTCAAAACTGAGGGCTACTGAAAGAGCTGCTAGAAGAGACAAGAAGAAAGCGAAATGCATTAGGGGCAAACTGGAGGCGGAGACTTAACTGTGGCAGTAGTCAAAGTAAATGGAAGTGAGCGTGCGAATAGATGAATTCCAAGAGAGGGCATCAGAGACAGACGACGATGTAACAGAAGATAGGCAGAAGACACCAGAAAAAAATTGAAATGATGGTACGGCTTGTAAGTAGGCTGTTTAGGTTTTTATGTTGGTGAGGCCATGTAGCACTCTATATGAAAATCACTGACTGTGCTGTGTGCAGTCTGTGATTGATTCGCACTGTTGGAATTTGCTATTGTAGTGTTGAGCAATTGGCTGTTAACAGCGCGCAGCGTTGCGCAGTTGGAGGTGAGCCACCAGCAGTGGGGGATGTGGGGAGAGAGATGGCAGAGTTTTGAGAGCGGATGATCTGGACGTGCGTCCATCAGAGACAGTAAATTTGTAAGACTGGGTGTCATGAACTGATATATATTATGCCTTTTGAGCACTATTAAGGTAAATACATTGTTTGTTCTCTATCAAAATCTTTCATTTGCTAACTATGCCTATCAGTAGTTAGTGCCTTCAGTAGTTAGAATCTTTTATTTAGCTGTCAGTATTGGCGCTCGCTACGTTGCAGTAGTTCGAGTAACGAAGATTTTTGTGAGGTAAGTGATTCATGAAAGGTATAGGTTATTGTTAGTCAGGACCATTCTTTTGTACGGATTATTGAAAGTCAGATTGCGATGCGCTAAAAATATTGTGTGTCAGTTTAGTGTTGATCAGAATAGGTAAAGAGCGAAATGTCTGAGTACGTTCAGTTTTGCTCAGCTGTTTGAAAATCAAATAACGCAGAGGTTTTCCAGCACTGTCATATATAAAAATTTTCTAAGGGGAGGTTTCAGGCTTTATTGACCGAAAAACCCCGTCTGGTATTGTTCGAACACCAGAGGCAAGTCTCACTTCGAGTTGCGCGTCGGAAGAAGATGAGGCGAACGCACGCAGTCAGTCCCCAGTGGAGAAAATCTCCGATCGGACCGAGAATCGAGCCCAGGTACCCTGCCTAGAGGCAGCTACACTAATCTAGTAGACCACAAGCTAGAAAATAGGCGAAAGAAGCAGCAAAAGAGGTTAGGGAGGCGTTCGGCAAGCGTGGAAGTGGAAATGTGGTGGACCAGGGTGAGGGGTGGGAGGGGGGGGGGGGTGCCGACGTCACGAGTGTTGCTCTGCTCTGGCGTTCCCCCGCGCGCGGCCGGGTCTGACCTTTACGTAGTGAGCCGTGTCGACGAGCGGCGTTGCCACCTCAGCCGCGAGCTCTCCACCAGAGATGACGCGGACAGTCCACCGGCTCACTGACGGTACAGTCCGCAGTCGACGTCCGCTCCGTGCCGGCGAGAGCACAGGGCCTGCGTTTCCTGGCCGGCTTTCGCGGCGCGGTAGCCGGCAGGTGTTTTTGCGGTGGTCGTGGCCGACCGCAAGAAGAAGAAGAAGAAGAGGAGGAGGGGAGGGGGGAGGAGCAGGCGGGGGCGGCATTCCTGTGGCGGCAGTCAATGGCGCTCCATTCACACGGCGGATCGATTCGCGCGGCGGCCGTGGGAGTAGAGAACCGGCGCGGAGTCTGCCGGGGCGGCTGCCGGAGGTCGCAGGAGGGCAGGCCGTTACCCCGGCAGCCTGTGTCAACTGCACGCGCCGCACATTATGCAAGAGGGGACCGCCGCTGGCGCTGCGGCTGCGGTGCCCTAGACACGCCACACCACACGGCACCAGCTGATCCCTGCCGTCGCGTCTCGGCAAGGCCGCAGTGTGCACGGGTTCCACTGCCCTTGGGTTGCACGTCAATACAGAATAGCATCAGTGAGGGTTACGTGCACAGATGAGTGTAAGAAACTGGTCGAATGTACCTGTGTCTGAAACGCATCCATAGGAACTGTTGAGAAAGGAAACGCGTTGGACTGCTCAATGTGGTGCTAGATGATTGAAATCCTTAGAACATCTATACGCTATAGGGAAGATGAAGAATGGAAGACAAGGAGAAAAGTACTCGGATTAAAAGGGTGTAAGGCGGGGATACACCATGTTGGGTTGCGTTGTTTTTGGGGAAGGAGACCGGACAGCGAGGTCATCGGTCTCATCGGTTTTGGGAAGGACGGGGAAGGAAGTCGGCCGTGCCCTTTGAAAGGAACCATCCCGGCATTTGCCTGGAGCGATTTAGGGAAATCACGGAAAACCTAAATCAGGATGGCCGGACGCGGGATTGAACCATCGTCCTCCCGAATGCGAGTCCAATGTCTACCCACTGCGCCACCTCGCTCGGTGATACACCATGTCTGCTTTGTCGGTGAACGCGTATACAGAATATACGCATAAAAGAGGGGTTCCGGGATCGTTTTGAAATTCCTGGTGAAAGGATATCACAAAGCACCGCTGCAGCAGTTATGAGTGATGTATTCTGTTCAAAGACAGGGTCAAAAATTGAAACTCCTTAAAAACGATGGCGCCCTTCCTCATCAGTTAGAGCCACAGTGCTGCTGCGCACTCACTTAAAAATCTCTCGTACCGATATGAGGCAGAAATAACACACACACACGCATTTGTGACAACATTATTATTCCTTTTTGTGTGTAAAATGGAAATTCATGTTTTACTTTTTCTTGCAGAGATTTCCGGTCACACCGTTGTGTTGAACTTTTAGTTACAGGTTGTTTTCACTGCGGCATTGGCCGTTTTGTTCAACTGTATTTAAAATTTTCTTCAGGATTAAAGGAGGTCTTCTTCAAAAATACTTAATCTTTGAAATTTCTTATGAAGTTGTCATATTACTACAGGTCTCGCGTTAACTACTGCGCCATCCGGACACAGTGCACAGTGTTACTCCCCTACCCCCCCTCCTCCCGCCGACCCAGACCCCCTTCTAGAGCCACCTATCCACACTCCCCTCCATGTCCTCAGTGCTGGATTCGGGCAGAAGGTCGAACCTAACTCTGCATGAGCACTGAAGGTGGCGGATTCATTGCCCATCGAGCTGTATCAGTTAAATGAATGCGTGGTGCCTGTTCTTTCAGGAAAGAATCCGCCTCTCCTCCTTCAGTGCGGATGCACAATTACATTCTACCTCCTGCCAAAATTAGCGAACGTGGAAGACATGGACGAGGACTGTGGATGGGTGGCTGGTGTGCCGAGACAGTCCGCGCATTTGCGATAAACACTGTCAGTGGTTGATGGCTAGTAAGCTGCCTAGTAAGTAGGTGGTTCTGCGTTCGAGTCCCAGTCCGGCAAACATTTTTCACTCGTCGCCGCTGATTCCACGTAGGTCCTGATGCAGCTAATAGCGTTAGTTACTTCCCTTTCCATTCCTTTCTACCCCTCTCCTCCTTCAATTTTCACAATATAACACAGCTGCGGATTCCGCGTGGTGTCTGTTCTACCGTACCTGTCCAAAACAACAACATCAAACATTCTCATCATTTACTTTTTTTTCATTTTTCCAACACTATTGAGTCCTTCCACTGGTTCAACAGTATCCATCTTTTCCTATCATGCATCCGTTTCCCTATACGTGTTTCAGACTGCACCCGAAAACTGTAGCAAGTGTGTAATTGGCCGCCAACCGCCGAAATGTTGGCAACTATATTAGAAAGCAGATGCGGAGCTCTGATTTACTGCATCTAGTACCCCTTTCGTCCGTAGCATCTCTTCGTTTCATTTTTAGCATTTCCGGTTAGTACATGAGCACTGCCGCGAAACTACAGCGGTGCGTTGAGCGCAGACAAGGCGCCCAGCGCCCTCCTCTCGGCTCCCCAGGCAGCAGGCAGCTGCCGACACCGGGCCGGGCTCGCGCCGCATAGTTGGGCAGTCGGAAATAAGCGAGCGCGGCGGCGACATGAAAGCGCGCGGCCGCACAGTGGCCCTCTGTGGCGCGCCGCCATTAGGCGCGTCGCGAGGCGTGTGGTCCGGCGCGCGCCATTGCGCCGCTTCATGGGCTGCGACGCGACGCCCCTCATTACGGCGCCACGCCCACGCAGCAGGTGCGTGCCTCCCCGAGGTCGCTTTGTTGTGCGCCGCGCGGCCTGCGGGCGTCGGTATCCGACGCTGGCAAGCGGCAGCAAGAAACGGGCAGTCGGAAGGCTGCGCGCCAAAAAAGAAAAGGGAAAATTCCACGGCGGGTGAAATGTGCTCCATTGTGCTCGTCTCCCTGTTCCTGAATTTCCCCTCAGCAAGTTGAGACCCGCGCAGGTCGCCACATTATTACTGCTCCGCATGCGAGAATGAGTGAATAGCGAGTTCATGTTCTGTTCTATACTGCCCGTGGCCAGAAATGCTATATTACTTTAAGAAAAGGACTAGGCGACGATGTCTGAATGAAACGAAAGTACAAGTTGTATTTCATTATTATCAATCAGGAATCAGGAGTTTAGAAACTGTCACCAGCATTCGAATGCCTAATTCCTGTAGCTTAAGTCGAATTGTGACGGTTCGAGGCGATGGCTGAATTCTGCTCTCATTTGATAGGTAATACCTCTACAACAGTCACTCCAGTGTTGAGTGATCGCTTACTTGAGAAAGATTCTCGACCTTGTATTGACAATGTCTTGAAGCAAGTAAAGTACACACATCAAAAAAAGTTTTGCAACACCTCGGTTTCGAGAGTTCAGGAACCTGTCCAGAAAAATTGGAATAGAGATCAACATAATCATTTCCACCCTTTTTATTGTTCGTGAAAACCACAAAATGGATGTTGTACCACCATACAACGAACCTTCAGGGGTGGTGGTCCAGATTGCTGTACATACCGGTACTTCTGATACCCAGTAGCACGTCCTCCTGCATTGGTGCATGCCCGTATTCGTCTTGGCATACTCTCTACAAGTTCATCAAGGCACTGTTGGTCCAGATTGTCCCACTCCTCAACGGCGATTCGGCATAGGTCGCTCAGACTGATTGGTCCTTTCCAATCTATCCCAGGCGTGTCCGATAGGTTTCATGTCTGGAGAGCATGTTGGCCACTCTTGTCGAGTGATGCCGTTATCCTGGAGGAAGTTATTCACAAGATGTGTACGATGGGGGCGCGAACTGTCGTCCATGAAGACGAATGCCTCGCCAATATCCTGCCGATGTGGTCGCACTATCGGTCGGAGGATGGCGTTCAGGTATCGTACAACCGTTACGGCGCCTTCCGTGACCACCAGCGGCGTACGTCAGCCCCACATAATGCCACCCCAAAACAGCACGAAACGCCCACCTTGATGCACGCTCTGGACAGTGTGTCTAAGGCGTTCATACTGACCGGGTTGCCTCCAATAACGTCTCCGACGATTGTCTGGTTGAAGACATACGCGACACTCATCGGTGAAGAGAACGTGATGCCAATCCTGAGCGGTCCATTCGGCATGTTCTTGGGCCCTTCTGTAACGCGCTGCATGGTGTCGTGGACCTCGCCATGGACGTCGGGTGTGAAGCTCCGCATCACGCAGCCTATTGCACAGAGTTTGAGTCGTAACACGACGTCCTGTGGCTGCACGAAAAGCATTATTCAAAATGCTGGCGTTGCTGTCAGGGTTCCTCCGAGCCACAATCTGTAGCTAGCGCTCATCCATTGCAGTAGTAGCCCCTCGGCGGTCTGAGCGAGGCATGTCATCGACAGTTCCTGTCTCTCCGTATCTCCTCCACGTCCCAACAACATCGCTTTGGTTCACTACGAAACGCCTGGACACTTGTCTTGTTGAGAGCCCTTCCTGGCACAAATTAACAATGGGGACGTGATCGAACCGCGGTATTCACCGTCTAGGCATGGTTGAACCACAGACAACATGAGCGTGTACCCTCTTCCTGGTGCAATGACTGGAACTGATCGGCTGTCGCAGCCCCTCCGTCTAATAGGCGCTGCTCATGCATGTTTGTTTACGTCTTTGGGCGGGTTTAGAGAGATCTCTGAGCAGTCAAAGGGACTGTGGCTGTGATACAATATCCACAGTCAACGACTATCTTCAGGAGTTCTGGCAACCACGGTGATGCAAAACTTTTTTTTGATGTGGGTATTTGCTTGCCTTAAAAATACTAATTTCGTTCTAAGAAACTTCACCAATGTTTGAGATTACTACCCGTCGTGAATTACAGGGAAGAGTACGTAACGCACCGTCCAAATCTTCCTGTTCGCCGCTGTAACAAACGACAGAAGCAGCGCACCACTTGACAACTCTGCGTTCCACATCACGAGCTACTAATCTAAGGAACTCGTTTTGTCAGGATACACTCCCTAGTGGACATTTGGGAGAGTGTTTACAACAGACACCGCCCGGTAGCACTCGGCAGTCAGAGACGCGCCAGCAGCTGAAGCTGCGGGCAAAAACGCCGGCCGTCGCCGCCGCCGCCGCCGCCGCCGCCGCTCTGCAATATGGGGCCGGCGCTGGCGGCCAGTAACGAACGCGTCACGGCCCGTGCGTCATGCCGCGATTTGTGGGTGGGCGGGGCGGCGAGGCCGGCGCGACGCAAAAACGCGCCGTGGGAGGGGCCGACGCCGACGCCGGCGCGGCGCGCCGCGACGCTTCACAAATGTCACGGCGCTGCCCTTTGTCAGGCTCGCTGTCTCTGTGCCCCAGCGTGCTGCTCGCGTCTTCTGTGGACCAAGTAACCTCGGTAGCACGAAGCGAACAGCTGGGTTCGATCATGTCGATTTTAGTTTTCCGTCCTTCGCCTCCAGCTATTACCACAGTAAATGCTCCTAAGCATCGGTCTTTCGACCTAAGCACATTAATAATTGAAATTTAAATGAAATTGCACAATTTTAGAAGATACTTTGGTTATAATAACACTGTGGTCAAAATAAACGTTGCATATTGTCGAAACATTAATACTGAACGTAGCGACTCGAAAACACGTTCTGTTGTCAATACAATGGTAATTCTAGCCGAAGCAGTCCATATCCCTGCCGTGAGGGAGCAGTAAGTGCAGTCTATGCAATGCGTCACCTGCAAACATTGCAGTACTTGTGTCATGTGTCATTAAGAGAGTTCTGTTCCTTCGCGATGGTGCAACAATAACTTGCGAACAGGAGCTATGTATAGTTAGTCTATAGGTGGGATATAATTTTCTAGCGATAGGGTGAGTTCATAATCATCTCAGAAGCGGCGCGGGAGAAAAACAACAGGTGTGCAGGACCGACATTCGCGTATAACTGCAAGCAGAAATCCTCTACAAAATGCTACATATCTGCGGCAGCAGCTCCAGGAGTGCAGGCGTCTACACAAACGATACGAAATGGGCTCTATGAACAGGGATTATTGCCAGAAGACTTCTCAAAAGGCTCCTCCTCTGAATCGGATTTGGAGAGGGGAGCTTGTCACATGAACAAGAAACGCACATCAACAAGAAACCACTCCTTCTGGACTAGGCAGCAGTGAAACAATGCAGTCTTTTCTGATGAGACCCCGACAACACTCGTATGCGTGTGTGGAGTCAACTAGGACAAATTTTACACTCTAATTGTACCGCAGACCGCCACCCTTATCAAGGTGATTACGTCATGTCTTGGTGTGGAGTCGTGTATGCCCATAGGACACGCCTCGTACCACTAGATATTGGGGGAGGGGGGGTGACTGTCGTTCTGTTGTCCTCATCATCATCGAAGCGCCTGTTGGCAAAGTAGATCAAATAAAAAAAATGCACTAGGAGGGTGGAAAACCTCCAGACGGGGTCACCCGATCAATAACACCATACGATCGTTCCGTCTGTACCACACACTCGGCTCACAGCCACAATCACGTTGAACCGACAGAGGTACTGATGGTGTCGTCTGTAGGTCTATCTCTTAAAAAAGTAATAATAATAAACGGGCTGTCTTTTTAAACACAAGTGAGGCAAATTTGCCACTATGTCTCACCTAAGCTTTTTGTGTTTCACTTACATTTATTTCATTACACGGAATCCTTATTTGGATTCTCATTCGTTGCATTTTCGTTCTTTGAAGTTATCTACTTGTATCTCCATGGGTAGGATACTTAACTTAGGTAATGTTTAACTAAACCAGATCCAACTGAGTGAGTGCTATCGGGGGAAATTAAATCCTAAAAGTGGGCCACTGAGGGTAGTAGTAGCGCTTACTAATGTTCGCTGTTGGTGAACATCGCAACATCGGCAACTCAGTGCAAGTACTTCAGGTATGTAAACTACCAAGCAACTCTGATCTGTTAGGAGTAATCTGGCCTTGGCCATCGAACTGCTGGTGATCAGTGACAGATGTCGGCTGCTCATATGGTACCATCTCTTGCTCAAAGCACTGGTAACATAACGGCGCCAACAAGAAAAAATGACTCCGCAATAAATCAAAATTTTACTTGAATGAGAATTTGGGACGCTAATGCTACTAAGCTTTATACAGAATGTATTCAAATCTTTGCAAATTAGTTTCTCCCTGGGGTCGACTAAGGTACATCACACGACGGACAGAGCTGAAGCGAACATAACTGGCTACCGGACAACAATACTTTATCGACCCCCCCCCCCCCCCCCGCCTCCCCAATAGGCGCCTTGCTGCCCTCCCTCCTATTCTTCCTTCCTTCTCCACGGCTGCAGAGGTACGACACTTCGTAGATCCCCTTTCTCTCCCCCCTCCTATCCACACTACGCCACTGACGCTGACTGAAATGGATGCACTTCGCGGCCACAATACAAACACGTAGATTTACGAAGTGTCGTGGAGGAAGGAACGGGGAACCAAACGAGAAGTAATTTTGTACGCCATAGGGGCCTTTCCTTTCGTAGAATTTCTCGTCTTATTCTACATCAACACACATACTCGGACGTCATTGTACAGTGCACATTAGAGGGTGCTTTGCACCACTGGTAGTTATTCCCTTTGCTGTTCTATTTGCGAAGAAAACGAGGGAAAAATGGTTGCCCTTATGACTCTTTAAGAGCCCTAATGTCCTTTTACTTGTCATTACGGTCCTAATATCCTTTATTTGTCATGCGAAATAATCGTTCGAAACAGTAGAAATGTTCCCCAGTCACACACAGTGCACACTTCTTCAGTAGCGTTTCGCGGAAAGATCGTCGTCGTCCCTCCAAGGATTCCCGTGTTAGTTCACGGAGTATTTTCGATGCATCTCGCACCGATCCAACAGACCATGATCAAAGCTAGCAGAAAGCATCTGAATTGCATAGATTTCTTCCTTTAATGCCACCTGTTTGGAATTCAAAACATTCCAACAGCACTGCAGTGCAGTGTCTAAAACACTGCGTTGACGATGAATAGCCGCATTCAGTTAACGATGAACTCACAAACTACGATTTCGGTTCCACATCCGCTGCTGTAGATTAACATTAAAAAAAAAAAAAAAAATGAAAATTTGTGCCGTAGCGGGACTTGAACCCGTATTTCCTGGTGGTCGCGGGCGGTTACCTTAACAACTTCCGCTATGTGAGCACGCTTCCTCCAAATTGTCATTTGTTCCGGCATATTCTACAGCTCATGAGGAATCATGATCGCAATTTGCGAGTTCATTCTTAATTCCAACAGTACTCGGGAACTGATCAAACAAGCGTTCTATATACGTTGTCCTTTACAGGGGCGCCATGCTTCCCAAGACCCATCTCCTACAAGTGTAGTGGGCACAACTGACCTGTGCTCGTCTATTTCATGTAGTTCCGTAACGTTATCCTTATGTATTTAAACCGTTAACAGGGGGATCATTAGAGACTGAGAACAACGAGAAAGACAGGCAGCGACGATGTTGAAGAAATGATGCCAGTACGCGCTAGATGAGACGAGAAACATGGCTGAGGGTGGACGGACGGCGCTTCGACCTCCGTACGTCCTCAAACTCTCGGTCGCAGCGCCACCTCGCCCCGCAGTGGCGCCTTATACGTGGGAACAACACGCCACGCTGCACGCCCCAGCCTCAAGCAGCCCAGCTCGGGGCTCAGATCGCAGTTGCATTGCAGTCGGAACGGCCCCTGACCCCGCGTCCTCGCTCCCGTTGTTCACGTGTTACAACAACTATTTAGCTCGCGCGGGAATGGCCGAATTCGCACTCGGTCGGCGTAAAACAAAACGCCGAGCCATTGCCGTAATTTAACGGCCCTTTCTAATTATTTGTTGGAGATAATCGCCGACGAGTAACGAGCGGCCATTTGGAAAACAATTGCGTCGACCGGCGGCGGCCGGTCCCGCTTCCCCCGTTTATAAATAGGACCGCAGATAGCATCGCCTGCGCTCTGATATATTCCGCTAATGAAAAACTTTCACTCGCGCCAAAAATTGAAATATTTTCCCGAGTCGTGTCCGATATATCGAGAGCGGGGCAACTGAACGTCTGTGGCAATATCGGGTCGCGACAGATAAAGGCTCCGTTTGCTTTCACAATGTTCACATCTCTCACACCATCTAGCGACATCGACGAGTCGTGCACGTTTTTTTGCGCGGCGCTGCACGAGCCGTGCACATTCGCAGCATTATTCGGCGTTTCGCCCGAGCGACATAACCATTACACCTCTAGAGACACGAGCCCTCGCTCGGTGTGTGGGAACCTCAACTCGCAGCTGGGTCACACGGTGAGCTCAGAACAGGCGATAAGCAATACTTCGGCATCTACAAGCACTTCGACTGGTCACTTTGGAAAAGCATCTACTCTTTTGCCTTTTTCTGTTCACTCGTAATTATTTGTTGCATTGTCCCGTGTTGACAGTATTTAACACACATCAGTGTACTATAATACTACAAGAATATTGTACGTTCATTATTTTCAGACACATTTCGAAGCACTAAATTCGAGCTGACGACAAATATTGTAAGCTCATCACATAATGTTCAATAAAATAATTTCTGTTTCGCACATAGGTGACAACGAACATGATGTTTAACAACAATAGTTCATAGCAAAGCCTCGGTGTCCTACGGATCTCCATGTAATATCCACTAAGCATAAAATGAAACTTTTCTATAATATTGTGAAGCGCTCCGTCTACGATTGTATTAGTAGTGACGTCGAACAAGCTCCCAGGCACGTGCATTTTAAGGAACAGATCGGTGATTTGAATCTACATCCCCATTCCCCTACCCCAAACTCCTTCCCCACTTCTCAAGCAGCAACTGAATGCGTCCATCATCCGCCATCTCGTGGAAGCATTTCCACTGCTGTTTTAGCTACACGCTCGTCTTTTTGTGTACATACTCGCTCTGCCTACTCATTGAACGTCGCTGCAGCAGTTTCCTCGTTAAAGACTTTCCTTGCGTTCTAACCTATTTATAATCACAGCAACTCTTACAGACTTTTACTGTCGTTTACTGGCACTTAAATTTTCCACAGAAATCACCTTAGCTATTTCTTTGCAGTAGCTGTAATGAAGGTTGCAGGTCCTTCGCTTTACACAACTAGAGAGCAAGGAACGAAGGCATTTTAACGTGAAAACCAAACAACGATGCAGCTCTGCATCTACCGTACACAAAGCCGGCAAATGCACGTTGAATACTTTAAAGAAAAATACAGTTCAGGTAGGTTAATTATGTGTCTATTTACAACAAACGTTGTCATGTTTTCATGTCCATATTTAATTTGGAGCTAGGCATTTCGGCAGCGTGCTAGCATCATCATCTGCCTATGTTGAGATTATACATCACTAGCTAACCCGGGAATGCTCCGCAATTACTAAATAGTGTAACTACAAAGGCTCTGAGCACTATGGGACTTAACATCTAAGGTCATCAGTCCCCTAGAACTTAGAACTACTTAAACCTAAGTAACCTAAGGACATCATACACATATTCAGGCCCGAGGCAGGATTCGAACCTGCGACCGTAGCAGTAGTAACTACAAAGTAATGGGATTATTGCTGGGAAGCATTTTACTTCAAAAACATGCATGTTTAGATATACTCGTCTCCTCTATGCCTACAATGCTCCATGGGCATTTTCCATTGATCGAAACAGTGCTGGAAGTCTTCCTCTGCGAACTCCTTGATGACACATGCAGCTTCTTCTTTCACTGCTTCAACGGACTGAAATATTGTTTCTTTTAATGTAGATTTGACCACGGGGAATAGACAAAAGTAACATGGTGCTAGTTCAGGCGAATAAGGCGGGTGGTCTAACACTGAGATGGTGTACTGCGCTAGAAACCTCTTAAAAGACAATGCGGCATGTGCCGGAGCATTGTCTTCATCCTGAGCCCACGACTTCTTCTTTCACAAATTTAACTGAGGATAATCCTTCAGACGTGCAATCTAAAGATGAATACACTGAATGTACGTTCTTCAGTGGTAGTTTCTCTGAAGACTAACATAGAAAAATTGTTGGGCTTGCGAATAATGTTAGTTTGCAAAAGAGCTTTTGTATGCCCTGGCCACACTTTTTCTGTACAATAAAAGCAGAAAATTTTGGAGTCGCATTAAGGAAGAGAATATTATTATTTTAGAGTTTACCTGTTCTTATACGGTTCGAAATTGTTTTCTTGACTGTCTCATGTTAGGATACCATTGCTATTTCGATTCAAATTGACTTGTTTGTATTCTGTTCAAATTTATGTGTACTGAGTGTTAAGTAGCACCAGTTCAACAATATGTTTGCCGATGACGATGTACTCTACAGAAAAGTAGCATCACAAGAACGTTGTGAACAAATCAGTGAGGGTTTACAGAAAATAAATGCGTGGTGTAATGACTGGCAGTTATCTCTCAATGTTAGTAAGTGTAACCTATTACGTATAACAAGGCGAAAATCCCCATTAATGTACGACTACAAAATAAATGCCCAGTCTTTGGATGCGGTAACATCCGTCAAGAATCTGGGCGTGACTATTCGAAATGAGAGACTGAGCCAGTAACTGCATCGCCAGGACGTGACAGCCCTTTGAGGACGGGCGTGCCGGGAGGCGACCGTAACCTACACTACCGCAGGCTGCGCTGTAATTACCCGCGGAGAAGGGATTTGTTTGCCCGTGCCCTCGCCCCGGCCGCCTCCTCCTCCTCCTCCTCCTCCCCCCCCCCCCCTCTTCATTTTCGCCTACGACGGCGTCATCCCTCCAGGAGCCGGCCTCTTTGGAGTGGATTAACTGGCTGAGACGCCAGCTGTGGGCCGCCCTGTCATCCAAACTGCAACTCCGTTTTCAGTTAGCACCCTTACTCGTGTGGACGTTCTTCCGAATGTTTCATTTCTTGTATTTTACTTTAGCTGGAATTAGAAAATAACACACATTCCGCGTTTCTATACAGCGTTTAGTTCGAGCGCAACGATCGGTTTCAGGCTAATCAGTTGTCGTCAAATCACACGCTTTCCACAAGCTTTTCATAAGTTTCGCGTTATGTGACCAACATTGAAATGCTGATTATGTTAGACACTGCAAGTTTTGCAAACTGCTCATGGGTGTTTTTAAACAGTTTAAATATTCGTCTTCAAGCGTATTTTATATCCAAACGGTACACTTCCGGATATGGCTTGATTATCAAAGCTCTATTTGCTAAGTCCCCTCTATAAACCCTACCAGCTTGTAATAAGAATTGTGAAACACCCTGTATATGTCGTGACTGAACTAGCAGTGAGGTTTAAGGGAAGCAGGTAGGTTAAATCTTGATGTTCAATATAGACGTTCACGCCATGGAACTGTTAGTACTCGTAAGTAAATAATATTCATGGATAGCTGTATGGGGAACAAATTTGGATGCATTGAACAGCAACCCGCGCTGGAGACAGCGTGGTGAGTCGAAGACTTCCAAGTTCTTAATTAAATGTGTCACAGGTGGCGCACAGACTGATTGTTAGGTGACGATATCGATTGCAGACATCAGGATTCTGCTGGCACGTGTTCGGCATGCGACGTGGTCAGCCCGATGCCAGGTTTTGATATTCAGAAGCAGGTAGGTCTGTCAACGCTACTCTGCCTAGGATTATCTCTACTCACGACAAACTCTTGGAGCCCGGGATGGTTAATGTAGCGTTGGTAGCGCTGTTGGAGGCCGTGTTGCCCTAGCGTGTTGCATCTTTCGGAGGTCAACGTGCGAGGGCAGCAGCAGCACAGTGGCGGCAGATGTCAGAGCCGCGCGCTCCATTGACGTGCATCAGCGACGCCAGAGCTGGCTGGCAGTTGTTGCGCGCCTAATGCGATCAGGCGCCGCCTTCCGGACCAGCGCGCCCTCTGTGTCGTCGTCTGTCCACGCGTTCAGCAGCCGGTGACGTTTGCAACCGAGTCCTCTACACTCAGCTCCAGCGCCAACTAACCATTTCAGGGGCGTCTTATGCTCAACATACATTACACGTACAGAAATTGATAAGAACTGTCGCCGAGCGGTTCTAGGCGCTGCAGTCCAGAACCACGCTGCTGATACGGTCGCAGGTTCGAATCCTGCCTCGGGCATGGATGTGTGTGATGTCCTTAGGTTAGTTAGGTTTAAGTAGTTCTAAGTCTACGGAACTGATTACCTCAGATGTTAAGTCCCATAGTGCTTAGAGCCATTTGAACTATTTGAGAACTGTGGCTGTCTTACAGACTTGTTAACAACACGGTTTCCTGATTCAGTCACATTCTAATACCAAAATTTCATTTGGAACTACGTGTTTCGGCTGCTTACTGCCGTCGACAGTGTTATGTGTGACTATATCTGTAGTATAAGTACGTGTTTCTATTGCACTTAGAGCAAACTTACTCAAACAAGACCTATATTACTATACAAACAAGACGTTGTTTAACGTTGTTACCAAAAATCTCTAACAGTTGTTGAATGTTTCTATTCAGAGTGTTACGCGATACTGTAATAAACGATCGGACGGACGTAAGTGACATATTTTTAATATACGTATATGAGTATAAATATATAAATTAGCTTCAAATTTTTACAAGATAATTTACTAAATATATGGACGGAAACAGGCTTCTACGAGGGTTGGAACTTTAATAGTGGCAACTATTTATTTACAGCTCGTACAAAATAGATTCGTGTTTCGAACCCTTACTGACCTTCAAAGTAGTCACCAGCATTGTGTATAACCCGTTGCCAGCGATGTGGAAGTCGTAGGATACTCTTAGCAGTGCCAGTTGTGTTGGTAGTTCGAGCGGGCGCGGTCTATTGCCTGACGAATTTGTAGCAGTTCTGGAGCGAATGCCGTGAAGTGTTCCCTTCAGTTTAGAAATCGAGTTGAACTCACGAGGGCTTAAGTCAGGGGAGTGCAGTAGGTGGTATAGCACTTAGCAGCACCATCAGTCAAACAAATCAGTAACAGCTAGCGCTGTACGTACTAGAGAATTGTCCTGCAAAATGATGGTCAGGTCCTGCAGAAAGTGTCATCACTTCTGTCTCTATGCTGTTCAGTTTTGGAACACAACCTACAACCACCTTCGAGACACTTTAATAGGGAATGCTCACAGCCAAAAGACTCAGTGTGGTGCAGGAACCAGGGAACGACGTCACGAAGATGCACTCGTGCTTCCTACAGCCAACTGAGCCAGACTTAAAAAGGGTGGTGCGGTCTGCTGATTGTGGCGCCTGCTCGGATACCGATCGACTCACATTTACTCCGTTGTTTGCACCTTGTATATCGAACTCCTGATGTATTGCAACGCCATTGCCTTTAAGTGTATGCCTGTTACATGGGAAGAGCCCCTTTCTTCAGAGGCCGTTTCAAACATATTCCATTGTTACTGTCCTCAAGAAGGCAGCTTGAAATAACCTCGTTTTCAAAAATGATGTAACTACTTGGCCTGAGTGTATTCTCTTAAGGTTTCTATTCCTTGGAGATAAAGCGTTTTAAATGGTCCCTTGAAATCCACACGAGAGGCTGCATTTTATGCAGTTTCATACCCGTAGGCCATCGAAATTAAAGACCCCTATTTTACTTGAAAAGTGGGGAGAAACGATCCATAATTTCCGTTCAAAAACCATATTGAACGCCTGTCTTGTCAACTGGAAGGTCGTCCAATTTCTTACCTGCTTATCTCTAGTCGTATCGCTATATGAGTCCAGCCGGACTTCAATAAATACTGTCTGACAGAATTTAAACGGCTTACTATGACCCATTACGCCGAACAGTTGAACTTATTTTCCCAAGCATATTACTAATTTTACTTCGATATCAAAATTCATGATCTCATCGTATAACATTTATTCTCACCCAATTTCATCGTAATACTTTTTTCTGATGCATCTGCTTTCGTGTTCTGTCTTCTGCTTCCGTGAATAGTTTTAGACTTAGAAAGAAAATTTTGTCTTCGGCAACTTATTTTGGACCTGACTGTTTTCGAAATTCTAAGCGATAGAGAAATTTCGTGGTACCCAATAAGAGGTCAAAGTGGTTGCCGTTGAGCCAGGCGCTTGCATTTGAGGACGTACGTCGGAAAAAGGTGTATCATTACTAGTTAATTTGTGTCAAACAACTGAACAATCATTCGAGTAGTTACTTTCTATCCCAAATTTGAAACATGAACTTGGAAAAATGATACATTTTTGCTGGAACTCCGCTTCGATTAGAATCACTTACTCCTCAAAATGCTAAAAATCTCTCACTCCTACAAAACAAATTCTCTTAAAATAACTTTGATGAGTTTCGTTTATAAATTTGTGAGTTTTGTGATACAGTTTTCGTTGTCTCGTATTACAACAGTGCTCTTAAAGACTTCAAAAAATATACACCAGTATCGAGCGTCAAAACAAAAGAAGGTACCATGGTGAGGCCGTTGGCGCCTACCACGACGGGGACAGTGTATTATATATTGGCCACACGGCGAAACCGAACTTCGATTCAGCGAGTCACGACCACGCACTTGGACCGCGAGATACTGTAGGAGCGTGGCTAACACCTCCTTCGGACCTCATACAGCGCTGCCGGTCAAATCAGATCCTAAATCGCTGCCGGTCAAATCCCATCCTAAATCCGTGTATAATGCTTATTTGTAATTAATTTCCAGTGTAGTTTATAGTACGTCTCACTGGTACGATAATGTTACCGCTATTGCCCAACATGAGCGAAAGCGTCGCCAATTTGACACGTGGCTGTACTCGACGAGAATTTCCGATCTGAAACATAGCCATTTTCCACGCGAACAGTTTTGTTTTGTGGACTGTACATTGAATAAGCAGTAAAGGAAATCACGGACAATTTGGAAACAGAATTAAAGTACAGGGAGAAGAAATGAAAACTCTTGAGTTTTAGCGATGACATTGAACTAGGAAGAACAGTTGAGCGCAGTGTTTTGAAAGAAAGATTAGAAGATAATATCAAGAAAAGTAGACCAAGCATAACGGAATGTAGTCAAATCAAATCAAGCGATGCTACGTGTTTTATACTATGAAATGAGACACTAAAAGTAGTAACTGAGTTTTGGTATTTGGGCAACAAAATAACTGATGACAGCCGAAATAGAGAGGGTATTAAATGCAGATTGTCTATAGAGCGGAAACCATACCTGAGAAAGAGACGTTTGTTAACATGTAGTATGAATTTAAAAGTTAGAAGAGAATTTCTGAAGGTATTGGTGTTGAGTGTAGCCTTTCACGGAAGTGAAACGTAGGCGATAAGCAGTTCAGACAAGAAGAGGATAGAAGCTTTAAACAGAATTGTGGAAAAAAGAAATGTATGTCAGAACTTCACTAAAAGGAGGGATCGGATGGCGGAACGGACACTGCGGCATGAAGGAATAGGCAGTTTGGTAATGGAGGGAAGTGCATGTGAAGGAGAGGAAGGGGGGAGGGGAATTAAAAATTGTAGAGGGAGAGCAAGTGATGATTGCAGTAAGCAGGTTCAAACAGATGTAGGTTGCAGTAGTTACTCGAAGATGAACAGCTTTGCACGGGATAGTCCAACATGAAGAGCCTTCCCCCTGAAGACCACAACAACAGTGAATTCTTAGGTTGTCACTTAGCAAAGCAACGCTGTAAGAACAACTGATGAGAATAGAGGGATTCAGTTTCAGAACATAAAGGCAGCATATGATGTATGTATTCAGCTGTATTTATGGAGAAAAGAATCTGAAAAGTATTATTTCGTAGTAATACAGAGAGGCTCCTGCAGCAAACTGCACGTGAAAGAGCAGCACAGTTCTAACAAAACGCTACTCCGCCGCAGTTCTGGTGCCACAGCTTTACTGTTCCTCACCTCAGACAGTCACCGCATGTGGTTCTCGCTATCGGCAGTGGCTTGACATCGGACCCCGTTCGCGCCGACTGCACACGCAGTGATCACGGCTGACCTGTCCCAGCGGTCCCTGGTTGCGCGCGGTTCTACTTTACTGCAACCAGCCGTTGCCGCCGCGCCTCACGGGCTGCTGGTTTCAGACGGCAGCCAGCCACGTCTTCGCCGCTGCGCGCGCCGGTATATTTAGCTCAAACAGGTGGCAGCAGTGGCTGCGCGGCTGGCCGCAGTAAATCGGATGCGCGTACGTGGCCGGCGCTCATTTGTCACCAGGTCTGCCAACCAGCGCGGAACGCCAAAGACAGCCTGCCGCCGGTTTGACAAGTTGCGCTGCAAACGGCCGACAGCCAATATCGCACACTCGCGAAGTCTGCGCTCATATAAAATACGTGGGACCCTTTCCTGTGGCAACGTCATATACTTACAGGGCTCGACGTCTGCCTAAAATTAACAAGCCTACTGTACGAGTTACCTGTCACTGAGACGCTGTATTTCTGTTAGTAAGAAACATTACTTCGTTCTCTCTTAAGTTTCTATTGCCAAAATTGCAACTGAAAAAGCGTAAGTAGCTTTTTGCGGTTCGACAAGCAAAAATTCGAAGAAAACGGGACGCGATGATTTTCCGTAAATATAAAATATCTCAGAGTTAACCGAACTTTTATTCAGGATGACTGAATGTGCAACATACGGTAACCGTCTATTTTGCTTTTCTACGAGCTTCGCTTTCGAGGCCGTAGACCAATTTAGTACAATTCTCCTCAGTGCGTGAGCGCTTTCCGCAAGGCATCGTACAAAAAGAGTGACTGCAGTCTACGAACAGTTCTAAAAGAGGGAAATTTACAGAGTAAAACTAAGCAGTCGTTGGAACGCACAAACAGATGGCCAACTATCACTTCTCAAGATCAAGTGCGCACTGAATATCAGTCAAATACTGCTGGGTCTAAAAAACTAATTTAAAGGAGGCAAGCAGCAAGTATTAATTGTCGGAATTCTAAATACAAATGATTACTAAACAGAAAGGAAATTATGTTAAAAATGGTTCAAATGGCTCTGAGCACTATGGGACTTAACTTCTGAGGTCATCAGTCCCCTAAAACTTAGAACTACTTAAACCTAACAAACCTAAGGACATCACACACATCCATGCCCGAGGCAGGATTGTAACCTGTAACCGTAGCGGTCGTGTGGTTCCAGACTGTAGCGCCTAGAACCGCTAGGCCATCCCGGCCGGAGGAAATTATTTTATGTTAACCGAAATTGTAAGATTAGTTCTATAAACTTGTTTTGGTCAGTTACCAAGTTATGTGCAGAACCCGAGTTGATTCTCAGTAACAGCCAAAGTACGTTATGTAAGATTACTCAGAAATACGTGAATACGAAAAGTGCACTGTGAGTGTCTAACGAGCCCCTCCGCGAATTCTCAGAGGATGAATATTACTAAGTCTGAGATATTGTCTGAAAGAGTGATTTCTTTTTATTTTATTTTCTGGACATGTTGTCATGTTTATTTTCCCGGTGATACAAGGGTGACATTCCCGCAAATCCTGCAAGCAGTACAACAATCTATCAGATTATGGAGAGTAATAGATGGGTAACCAAACCAAAGGGTGCTGTTTCCGCTTCTTCCCACTGAGGTAACGTATGAGTATGTATGAAATTTGAGTTGTGTAAGGCTACAGGAAATCACCTGGAACTCTAATGGCACTCACAAGTTGCGAAGCTCAGCGGTGGACGGTGAACTGTGTTCGAGCCGTGTGACGCGGTGGAGCAACACAAGGGCGGCCGTTAGAGACGGGTGCGCAGGAAACACGAGGGCAAATTACGGCACACACAGCCACTCTCCACGCTGCCGTAAAAGCTGAGATGAACGGGCCGCGTCAAAAGCCTGCTCAGACGTTCACCGACCGACTGCCTTTGCAAGTAAATTCAGGCGAAATACACAATAACGGATTAAACAGCTGCGTTAAATCTTACAGATCAGGGTGCACATTTAACATGAAATATTAGCACATGACACAACGAGTGGAGAAATCAAGAAACGTAGTCACTGAGTCATTAGAGTCCGTATGCATGTGATGTTAGCTTAGCGGCCGCTGTTTGGCTCGCGTAGATTATGTAATCTCCAGAGACTACTTTTTGTTGTCCTTTAATCGAATTTGCATATTGTTACGGCCATTGGTCACGTGTAAATCTACACTCTATAAAAGAGTTAGCGTTCCCTTAGATGGCTGGCAGTCCGTGCATAATTAAAGCGTTCCAGTGGGTTTGGTTTAATTTCATATAGTGAGTTAAAAAAGAAAGAGACAAACGGGGTAAGTGGTCCTGTAGTTATCAGCGCCAGTCTTACACCTGGCACCGAATTCTCTCCACTCTGATATGCATTTACATCTTAACGCATTTAAACGTGGTACCTGTTTTGTCACCAGTGATGATTAGTTGGGGTCGTAACTACTGTACAACAAAAATAAAATTAAAAACATACGTTAGGCCTAATTGAAAAATTAATGCATTAAAGATACATTTCTTTTTCTATGCATTTCTGACGTCTGGCTGTTAAATAGATTTCTTTGATTTAGTTCACAAATTGCAACACCTTCTACACTTATCACGCTAACTAAGGATGTACTTCTGACTAAAATGCGATTATGCGTTCATAATGAAACACTTTCATGAAACTAATCATCCTCTATTTCACGTTATATTTTTGTATATTTTCAACCGAGATGTCAAATACCAATTTTAATAGATGCAGCTTATAAAATGCTGTAGTAGTTCTTTAATAATGATTTATTTCAAAAACACACTCACTATTTCATCCATTTAAAGTTTGAGTTTTCAAAAATGCTGAATCATGTATTTTTTTATTTCTGACCGAGAAACCAAATACTAATTTTGGTAGTTGTAGCTTCAAAATTGCTTTAATAGACATATTTTCAAAAGATACCTTTCATCCCAAATTTCACCGTCTTAGTGGTTGAATTTCGAAACATTCCTTCTTAAACGGTGTCTACAGTATAAGCTCAACACCCCCTCCAAATTTCGTGTTTCTATCCACAGCAGTTTGGCCTGGCCGACGATTAGTCAGAACATTTCCTGTTATATTCAGTTTTCCCGTGAAAGACACAGTAGACATAACTGGCACACCCAAAAGTACATTCTTACATATACCTTACCGTGATTTACAATGCGCGGGTACACATCTGCAAAACTTCCTGTGTTTCGTTTTTATACGCCACGACGAGCGGTGACCGTGGGCCGTTAATAACGAAGATGAAATGGCTCTCCCTTTTAAGGAAGGTTGTAAGTAGGCTGTTTAAGTTTTCTTATTGGTAACGCCACATAGCGGTCTGTATGAAAAATCACTGGCTGTGCTGTGCGCAGTCTGTGGCTAGTTTGCATTGTTGTCTGCCATTGTAGTGTTGGGCAGCGGCAGCTGGATGCTAACAGCGCGTAGCGTTGCGCAGTTTGAGGTGAGCCGCCAGCAGTGGTGGACGTGGGGAGAGAGATGGCGGAATTTTGAAATTTGTAAGAATTGGTGTCATTAACTGATATATATATCATGACTAGTGAGGTAAATACATTGTTTGTTCTCTATTAAAATCTTTCATTTGCTAACTATGCCTATCAGTAGTTAGTGCCTTCAGTACTTTGAATCTTTTATTTAGCTGGCAGTAGTGGCGCTGGCTGTATTGCAGTAGCTTGAGTAACGAAGATTTTTGTGAGGTAAGTGATTTGTGAAAGGTATAGGTTAATGTCAGTCAGGGCCATTCGTCGTAGGGATTTTTGAAAGTCAGATTGCGTTGCGCTAAAAACATTGTGTGTCAGTTTAAGCACAGTCTTGTATAAATTTTCAAAGGGGACGTTTCATATAGACCAGTCTTATATAATTGTTCTAAGGGGACGTTTCAAGGTTAACTGTGTGTCCAGCTAATTACCATTAATTGAAGCGTCTAGTACAACCTATCTAACACGAAAAAGGGGAAGAAATTATCTTACCGTGTATCGGATCTGACATATCTTAGGACCCCATGTTTTTTCCACTCAAACTGAAGTGCTGGCAGAAAGTTGAGTTGTGTCGAAGCTGTACTTGCTGAGCTGCTGGGAGGCGTGTCGTAGGCGACACATGGGGTGCGCGGCACTCGCAAAAAGATCGTCCTTCCCCTCTGTTCCTCCGCATCCACCACACCGCCCGTGTCCGTAGCGCCGGCCATAAAAGCGGGCCCAGGCCGTGTTAACAGGCACAAATAGAACGCCGATCGCGCCCGCTTCCTGCGCCTGCCCAGGGCGCTCAGAAAAACGCCGCTGCGCCGCTGGACCAGCCATAAAACGCTTCCGCTGGACAGACGCGCCTCGTGGTGGCGCATGCGGCACACACGTACTGTGTCCCCGCGCCACCACTCCAAGGCTGCATCCGTTGCCTATCTACTCACGCACTGTTTTAACTGGTTATTCAACACGTTCCGCTCCTCTCGGTCGTGCAGCAACTTGTTCCTGTGCTGCGGCGTTACTCGCAGGATACGACCTGTATGTACTGTTGATCTCGATACAGAATACATCTCACACAGGAGCTGGTTATATCGATAATAGTTTGTCTCTTATCTGGAACCGGTTGTTAATGTTGGAAACATTTCGCACCTCAAGTAAAATCATTTTGGGCATTAACATTGGTTTCAGTTTCAAAGTGGCGTAACGTATGCATTAATTGGCGGCACTCGATGAATCTTTCAATCTTACGTCACATTACATTTTTTCTAAAATTTAGTTTAAAAGCCATTTGTTACAATACGCTCCCCTAGGATCTGCATCTACATCTACATCCATACTCCGCAAGCCACCTGACGGTGTGTGGCAGACGGTACCTTGAGTACCTCTATCGGTTCTCCCTTCCATTCCAATCTCGCATTGTCCGTGGAAAGAAGGACTGTCGGTATGCCTCTGTGTGGGCTCTAATTTCTCTGATTTTGTGCTCCTGGTCTCTTCGCGAGATGTAGGTAGGAGAGAGCAATATACTGCTTGACTCCTCGATGAAGGTATATTCTCGAAACTTCAACAAAAGCCCGTACCGAGCTAGTGAGCGTCTCTCCCGCAGTCTTCCACTGGAGTTTATCTATCAACTCCGTAACGCTTTCGCGATTACTAAATGATCCTGTAACGAAGCGCACTGCTCTCCGTTGGATCTTCTCTATCTCTTCTATCAACCCTATCTGGTACGGATCCCACACTGCTGAGTAGTATTCAAGCAGTGGGCGAACAAGCGTACTGTAACCTACTTCCTTTGTTTTCGGATTGGATTTCCTTAGGATTCTTCCAATGAATCTCAGTCTGGCACCTGCTTCACCGATGATCAACTTTATATGACCATACCATTTTAAATCACTCCTAATGCGTACTCCCAGGTAATTTATGTAATTAACTGCTTCCAGTTGCTGACCTGATATATTGTAGCTAAATGATACCACTTCCTACAGCCATTTAATTTTGCCATTTTTTTGTCGATTTATGCTTCGATCATGGGTTGTGTAAAATTTTATATTAATATAATCAAGAGCAGTTTTAAGAATAGTTTACTTAGTAATTGTTATAATAATTGGGTAAAATATGCCTCGATTTTCAATCAGAAAAATGCTAAGTATTACAGCACTAGTTGCATATACTACGAGGATACCTTTAGAAAAGATTATAAAACATTATGATACCATGTAACTTTTTCAAGACTCACGCTGTTCATTCAGTTTGTTTCATATCGATAGATTTTTAGTAGACTTTTGGTTCAGTGTCGACAAAATCTGCGCAAATAGTTTCTGGGAAACAAGGTACTGATTCAACCCAAGTCGGTATACTCAGCTATGTATACGTCACCGCTACGGCTTCCATTAGAGTTGATAAACCAGTATGAAATTCAGACCTGAAAGCGGAGTCAGGCAAGGTGATACCACGTCACCAAATTTTTCTCAGTAACTGCAGATGGAGTCAGCCGCTCATGGTCTCGAGGTAGCGTTCTCGCTTCCCGAACACGAGGCTCAGGGTTCGATTCCTGGCGGGGTTAGGGATTTTCACCTGGCCCGAGATGCCTGGGTGTTGTTGTGTCGTCTTTATCGTCATCATTCATCCCGCATCGTTCCCCTATGCTCCGACAAGAAGCATGGTAATTCATTTCCAACTATAGATGAAGTTTTGAATGCTTTAGCTGGGAAAATGAAGAAGGATTAAGTGTTGATGTAACACCAACAACTAATGGAAACAACTTAAGAGAGAAAATTTGAAGTTAAGCATTTAGTCGTTAGGAGCGCTTAGTGATAAATGTGTGAGTGCACAAGCAACACACAGGGCAGACAATGAGACAGATTATCGGGGCATTCCAGGAAATATTTCATAAGGCTGCACCGCCAGACGCAACACCTTTCCATTGGGAAAGTCGTGCGTTTGCATTAAGCAGTATTAAAGACAGGCCGCGGAGTGGAAGTAAGAAAATATGAGAAGAAATATATCCCGGAGTATCTGCTTCGATGCCTATGAAGCCGACATGTAAACGTGCTCTGGGAATCGGTAAACCGAGAACAAAAATGCGAGACCACATGAAGAAAGACCTTAAGGCCAGACCTTTTCGGACGAAGTTCATAAACGAGTTTCGGATACGGACCGGTATGAGTGCGTCTTAGCATGGCGTGCGATGTTATGTTTCGAGATAAATGTCCGATTTATCGCAGCTCAAGTGCTACAAATATTGTCGTTTGGACCAATGAGAATCCTCATTATACAGTCGTGTTAGACAGGAAGCCGTCTGACGTAATAAGATGGGAAGCGATAACATCGCAATATCTATTTGCATCACTCTTTTTTGAACAAATTGCGAATGGCACAAATTACACTCCTGGAAATTGAAATAAGAACACCGTGAATTCATTGTCCCAGGAAGGGGAAACTTTATTGACACATTCCTGGGGTCAGATACATCACATGATCACACTGACAGAACCGCAGGCACATAGACACAGGCAACAGAACATGCACAATGTCGGCACTAGTACAGTGTATATGCACCTTTCGCAGCAATGCAGGCTGCTATTCTCCCATGGCCACGATCGTAGAGATGCTGGATGTAGTCCTGTGGAACGGCTTGCCATGCCATTTCCCCCTGGCGCCTCAGTTGGACCAGCGTTCGTGCTGGACGTGCAGACCGCGTGAGACGACGCTTCATCCAGTCCCAAACATGCTCAATGGGGGACAGATCCGGAGATCTTGCTGGCCAGGGTAGTTGACTTACACCTTCTAGAGCACGTTGGGTGGCACGGTATACATGCGGACGTGCATTGTCCTGTTGGAACAGCAAGTTCCCTTGCCGGTCTAGGAATGGTAGAACGATGGGTTCGATGACGGTTTGGATGTACCGTGCACTATTCAGTGTTCCCTCGACGATCACCAGAGGTGTACGGCCAGTGTAGGAGATCGCTTCCCACACCATGATGCCGGGTGTTGGCCCTGTGTGCCTCGGTCGTATGCAGTCCTGATTGTGGCGCTCACCTGCACGGCGCCAAACACGCATACGACCATCATTGGCACCAAGGCAGAAGCGACTCTCATCGCTGAAGACGACACGTCTCCATTCGTCCTTCCATTCACACCTGTCGCGACACCACTGGAGGCGGGTTGCACGATGTTGGGGCGTGAGCGGAAGACGGCCTAACGGTGCGCGGGACCGTAGCCCAACTTCATGGAGACGGTTGCGAATGGTCGTCGCCGATACCCCAGGAGCAACAGTGTCCCTAATTTGCTGGGAAGTGGCGGTGCGGTCCCCTACGGCACTGCGTAGGATCCTACGGTCTTGGCGTGCATCCGTGCGTCGCTGCGGTCCGGTCCCAGGTCGACGGGCACGTGCACCTTCCGCCGACCACTGGGGACAACATCGATGTACTGTGGAGACCTCACGCCCCACGTGTTGAGCAATTCGGCGGTACGTCCACCCGGCCTCCCGCATGCCCACTATACGCCCTCGCTCAAAGTCCGTCAACTGCACATACGGTTCACGTCCACGCTGTCGCGGGATGCTACCAGTGTTAAAGACTGCGATGGAGCTCCGTATGCCACGGCAAACTGTCTGACACTGACGGCGGCGGTGTACAAATGCTGCGCAGCTAGCGCCATTCGACGGCCAAGACCGCGGTTCCTGGTGTGTCCGCTGTGCCGTGCGTGTGATCATTGCTTGAACAGCCCTCTCGCAGTGTCCGGAGCAAGTATGGTGGGTCTGACACAACGGTGTCAATGTGTTCTTTTTTCCATTTCCAGGAGTGTATTTACGCAAGATACAAACATGGTTAATACCACAACTTGAGGAAAGAGGCCTCACAGAACGCACATGGCTGCAGCAAGACGGAGAACCTCCTTACTACGCTCTTGCAGTGTGCAAGTTCCCGCACGAACACTTGCCAGTACGGTTGGTAGGTCATGGTTGATCAGCGACACCAGCTCCCTTGAAACGGCCACCAGCAAGTCCTGACCTCACCGCACGTGACAACTAGTCACGGGGAGTCATTAACGCGCACGTACCTGCCAGTCTTTATGCTACAATCGAAGAAATGCGCAATGCTGCTGAAGATGCATATAACATCACACATGCTCAAAAATATGTCAAGAAGAATATGCAGGCGTATGAAAATGTGTTTACAACATGATGGGGAACATAGTTATATGTTGGACACTTAAAACGTAAGTACGTAGATGTTCTAAAACAAATCAAATCAATTAGTATTCGATACAAGGGGGTACGGGGACTCTGCAACGTTCTAGTGCGGACTAAACGATTTAGAGGATTAATTGCATTTCCTTAAGGTTCTTCTTGTGAATCTCATTTTAGCTTCTGCTCTATCTACTATTATTTTTTATGTGGTCATTCCACTTAAGATTGCTCCGGATAGATACTCCTGAATATTTTACTGTAGTTGCTGTTTCGAGTTATTTGCCAACAATAGCGTAGTTGTACAGTAGAGGCTTTCTTTTCGTATGTAAGCGCAGTTTGTTACATTTATTTGCGTATTTACCCAGTCAACTGACAACCCATGCACCTTTCATCAGTCCCCTGCAGGTCATTCTGCAAGTCTTTACCGAGCGGTTCTAGGCGCTTCAGTCCGGAACCGCACGACTGCTACGGTCGCAGGTTCGAATCCTGCCTCGGGCACGCACGTGCGTGGTATCCTTGGGTTAGTCAGGCTGAAGTAGTTCCAAGTTCTGGGGGACTGATGACCTCAGATGTTGAGTCCCCACAGTGCTCAGAGCCATTTTTGCAAGTCTTTACCGTCTTCTGGCGTTGCTACCTTCTTACAGACAACCACATCATCTGAAAACAACCTTAAAGAGCTTCCGATGCATTGTATTAGAATATTTGTATAACTGTATACAGTAACGGTCCTATCACACTTCCTTGGGGTACTCCCAGAATTAACTTTACCGCCGTAGATTTTTATCCGTTAAGAGCACCTCTCATGCGTTTGACGGCCACCAGTGCAACGTGCATTGCACATAAGCAAAGCAATATAGTAAATTAATTCAGAAGCAAACAAACTTGACTCTACCTATCACGACAGTTAATCATGTATTTGAACACGTTTACAAGTTCCCATAGTTACGACGGTGGTAGAGCATCGTAAGTCGCTGGGAATTTCAAAGGAGGGTAGGAAAACATGTAAATGGAGTAGTGATCAGTTAGCAAATGACGACGTAATAATGGTGGGAAACAGGTAGGCAGGCGAATGGTTCTTCGATGGACCAGAGAAGTCCTGCGCTGGACTGCAAAAGACAAGAAAATACGGAATCGATGAGCTAGTCTGAGGCGGGTAGATGACAGGAGGAACTCGCACGAGACAGATGGATGCGTAAAGCTGAAGAGCGCAGTGTACGTAAAAGTGAAGAGGAGGCCACTGTTCAGCAGCGGATATCAACTTGCTGCTGCTTCTGCTGATGATGATGACGGAGATGCACGGTCGTATCACCAGAAGGGGGTAACGGCAACGGCGAAGCAGTGTGCGGGCAGCGCGGCCGGCACCAATTAGCGGCTGCGCCGGGCTGCCTCCTCTGGGGGCGGCGCGGCGCGGCGCGGCGCGGCCATTACGCCGAGATTACCTGCCCGCCCCCGCCGGCCGCAACAAGCGTCCGTCTGCTCGCAATTACTGCCCGGCAAACGTCACCGAGACGTCGCTCTCGTCTCCGAATTAGATCGAGGCCACGCTGGCACGGTATGACAACCTCCGCCAACAGCACGCAGCTGACACCTATAGTCCGATTAAAATTACTGGATAGCTGACGTCTGTCACTTGCCACTACAGTGTTGTCATATGGCCGCAGGCTACCGCTCGGTTAGAGATGATACACAAACACGGCGGATCACTCCACAAACGTTGTTTATGTGTAACGTGGAGCAACGCTGGTAGCCGCCGACGCGAGGTACGTCGGAAATGCGAGATGCTCGGTTGACTGTTGATTTTAAAGGACCAATGACTGGACTACGGCAGACGACGCTTTTGTGGAACCGGATTTAAATTCGTGTCGTAACTTGACCATAATCTCGTGATACGCAATATATCCGAGAATACAGTGGTCAACAATGCGCGGCACAACTAAAATCACGATCGCTTTGTTCACCGCGATTAAAGCTAACCCCTACCAGAAAACGCAAGACTCTAATTACTCGATCTGATTGATTATCTGAAACCATCCTGACAATGTCTACACGAGTTGTCGCGTTAACAAACGATGAGCAGTCCTCGCTCATTATAGGCGGCACAGGCAGATATCAAACGATAAAAGAATGATAGAAATAAAAAAGTCTGTGTCCTTCTATATGGCAGGTTTCTGTGCTAACAGTTGCGCTACGAGACAACATGAAATAGGTAGTTGCATTTACGAGAGTAGTCATCCAGTTGCAACGATGAATTGTAGCCTTTAAATATTTGGTTTCACGCAGTGAAAGCTTATCTAATGTAAGCCGCCCTGTGTGATTACGATAGATGTATATGTACCACTCAATCTCGTCTTGTGCGGACATATCTAGTAGTGTTTGGTTAGTGCTGAGTGTATGAAACGTGCATATTCCTTTAGCGTCGTTTTGTGTGTGTGTGTGTGTGTGTGTGTGTGTGTGTGTGTGTGTGTGTGTGTGTGTGTGGTGGTCTTGGTGTGGTTATCATGTGATGAAAATACAAAATGAAAGTTCCAGTCCCATTATTTAGGATCCAAATACGTCAAGAACGAATGACGGACAAGGAACTGGAAGTGAAACGACAAACTGCTATGGCAATTTGACAACGGCGAACGTTTCAGGTGTGACACTGAGTGCTCTGATTGGAACTAATCAGTTCCAACGCATTAATTGTGAAGTCAAGTAATTTTAATAGGATTACAGACCGATGTGCGCTCATATGATCCAGTCGTGCAGTGGCGACAAACTGCGTGATACATTGGTGGCCGCAGCGTTGGTGGCTGTGGGTTTGAGGCGGTTTGCCACATTGGTTCAGGCAAACAGCCGATCGCTTGATGCGTAGTTACCTTGACTACATACAAATGCAATGCTTGTCAAACAAAACTGTTGGGAACAGGGCAGACTTGACACACACACACACACACACACACACACACACACACGCACGCACACACAAAGAAACAGAGCTCAAGTCAAGGGATCGCTGGACCCACCGAACTAGATCGGCCCAGCAGGCACTTCCGCTGCCGCAGTGACGACTTCATTAGCTTTCAGAGTGCGTGGGAAAGTGGGAAAACAGTTGCAGGAGGCGAGTGGCGGTGTCGATAAGGGCGCTTGTGCTGCCGGAATTACGCGCAGTCACACCACAGCAGGGGGCCGCTGGAGAGGCAATAAGCTGCTATCTGAGCGACAGATGGCGCTCCGACAGCGCCGCAGTGGAGGGCCGCACCTGCGCGAGGCTGGCCGAGGGAAAGAGCGGCACGAGATCGCTGCCCGGCACTGCAGGCGAAGGGAGTCCCAGTCACAGGCACAGCGCCAATCAGCAACTGTCAGGTGCTACGGGTGCAGCTTCAGTGCTCTTATTATATGGCAATTGATTCCATAGAAACACGTAAAAACAGGAGAACTTAATCCGTAAAAGTCTACTTCTCGCATCATTAACAGGTTGCAGCATGTAGCGCAAAAAGAAAAAAATGTAGACACGCAATATTACACAGAAAATAGGTAACCGATGTACAGTGTGACTCCACGTTGCTACTTGTTCACTATTTTCCTGGAGTACACGACCACTACTGCAGATAGTTGTAGTGATAGAACTTTCGCCTCTACTTGTAGCTGTCATTCACATTAACGTGGTTAACAACACGGCTGCAGCCAAAGCACAATGCTCGAGTGCCAGCAAGTGAACAGATCGTAATAAGACTCAGCACCTACTAATCAATATACAATGTCCAAGACAAAACAATGTTAATTAAAAAGCCGTTTTTTAGTTGTAGTGGCTTCTGTTTGTGGCAGGAAGGCAAGTAACGCTTTAAGGAAGGCAATTAATGCTTTAAGCACACGAACACTATTCTAGAACCCAAACCCACATAAAAAGTAGCAAGAACTGAGATGGCTTTGTGGGACCATCCTACAAAGTTGACGAAGATTCTCTACATTTTCAGTTTCTAAGGACAAACTACTGTTACCAAAGAAACTTATACGCATAGGTGATACAGTTATTTAGAATACTAAAGCTGATACAACTAATTAAGTAATAACGATACAGTGTCAAAAAGGAGAGGGACGGGAATGCGAGAGGTACGTGCCGCGAGTAACGAAAAACTTGGGGCGATGTTAAAATTACGGAAAATTGCCAATAACACTGCATAAGAGCTGACAGGTCAGACAACTTGGAAGAAGAGCAGAGGCAGCGCGAATCAATGGGTCGCAGAAAACGCAGAGAGTATCGACAAAGCTCTTACTGAAAGACCTTTTATCCTTTCAACACCGTCTCGGAAAAGGCTAAACACAATGTGAACGACACGGAAAATGGAACGAAACAACGTAGGAACAGCTGGCACAATAAGGAATATTGTTCGGTATGGTAAAGAAGATAAGGAATAAGAGAGATTTACAACTGTGAAGAATGCATCTACATTATCTACAGAATGAAGAAATTTCGGAAATAAGAAAAGAAAGTGTAAAAGTGCACTTTTATAAGTGAGGGAGCAACATATTTTATTGTTGGAGAGTGAACTATAGTTTCCATAGATGTCCATGGCTATAAATAGTAGAACATTATAACTTTCAGTTATGGTATCTAAATTTAGTTCTTGTAAATGAGGAAGCAAAAAGCAGAAAGAATCTGCAGAAACTATGAAGAGATCGTCAAAGTAAAAATAACAACAGCACACAGTACGCTCTTTCATTTAGCCGAAAGATTCTCAAATATTGGGATCTGCATGCCTCCCCCAGCGTCATGACGTAAAAACCATGATTCTCACTCCCTCAAACACCCTCAAGTGGTTTTAAAAATAATATTTTACATTCATATGCTGGCAAGTGGTTTTTGTGTTTCACACTTTTAATCATATTTATTTCATTTTCTTCTAGCTGACAACATTTATGTTTGTACGCTTGCGAGAAATTATTAAGACTATTGTAACACTGTATGAAATTACTGACAGTATAATACTTGCATAGGACATTTAAGACGCAAAACGGTGGACGAAATCTAATATTTCCTGTACAGTCTTATTCTGGATTTTTACAATTCTCAAATTTCCGAGCATCTCGAAATACCATAAATAATTGTTCTTCTTTTAAAGTCTGAACTAAAGATATCATTTCAAGAATAGTTCTTCAGATTTTCTTTCTTAATAATTACAGTTAAAACAAAGAAATAGAATACTAACTAAAGAACTAATAACAATATTACAAACGTTTTATGAAGATTACAGACATTTTTAGTTCGAACCAGAACTTACGATTATATAAGAATTTTGTGAATCTCAACAACAGAAAATACTTTCATTTCATGGTGACGTCATACTCAAATTTTAATATGACGGATTCGCCTGAATTTAGAGAAACATAGTGTGTTGTTGGAGAGCTGCTAGGTTCTTAAATCACAGTGCTTTTTGGAAAAAAATTATGAATATATGAAGAGGACTTGATTTCGGACTTACATCGACGTCTCCCCTCCTTAGTGGAAAACCATGTCTTCCGTTCTCCACTCAGTTCTCAATCCCGAGTGTCCCACAGTTTGAGAACCTCTGCAACGGACGAATGTGGGAGCCTTCTGCGCGCCAACGGATAGAAGGTACTGTAGAGACAAGTTAAGTACAGGTAGCTGTGAGCCGTGGAAATCACAAAGACTTTAAAAGGGTAGCCTACACCTCCTAGTTTCTCAGCTCCAATCGTCGTTTTGAAGTCTTAGCTGGAATACTTTCGGATCCAACAGACAGACCTGAGACAGTATCAGGACGAGCTGAAACGAACCCAGGAGGAGGTAAACCACGCAGAGCGGAATGAAGGCGCACATTGGTCGACGGCAGCAGCGGCCGCCGCGGGAGTCACGAAGTGCACCCGAGGCAGGACGCAGCGCCGTCGTTTCGGCCGCTCTGTAAATAGGGCTAATGGTGGGCGCTTGGCGCGCCTAATGGCGGCGGCCCTAAGTAATTGCAGCGCGCTGCCTGTAATCCTCCTCGCCTCTTCTCCCGCTGTCCCAGCCGGCCTAATAAGACCGGCAGGAGGCAGCTATGCGCTCCTGCGTG
This sequence comes from Schistocerca gregaria, assembly GCF_023897955.1. Lineage (NCBI taxonomy): Eukaryota > Metazoa > Arthropoda > Insecta > Orthoptera > Acrididae > Schistocerca > Schistocerca gregaria. Next base: position 1,194,130,437 of record NC_064920.1, read on the forward strand.
TTGACGTGCCCCAGATGTCGGAGCGGGATAAAGTCTACAGCACTGTGCACGATACACAGTTTAAGACACTATCTCAACGTAATGCAGCCCTGCGTCTGTCCTTATGGCAGTCCATGCGGAGGGGCGAATGTACCTTCCTAGATTACATGGTCAAGTTTCATCGGGAAATAGATTTTTGTGAAGAACTTTAATGACGGCTTCCCTTTTTCGTTTCTCTTTGTCAGTTACACAAAAAAAGAGACGGAAAGGGAAGTTGTTGCTTAACCAACGACCACTACATGTTGTGGACACCTCTGACATCCTCTGTGTATTCAGTTAGTCAAAAGTAATCTCAATGCGAATCAAACAATTGTGGTATAAGGAAAACTGTTGCAGCAATGTCTTGGAACTCATGTCACTCCAGGCAGAACAGTCTTAAGAGTATTTGCAATGACACTAAATTTCTTTTACCTATAAGCCGCTCGTAGAACTTGTCTAGAATGTACCTCATTCCCCTTTTTACCGAAATCATATTAAAAATATATCTTAGCCCATTAAATACACCAGACACTGTCCCCTTTAAAATCAAAACTTATGAACAATATGAAATGACGTGAGATTAACAGAAAATGTCTACTATTGATTAATAATACAACGGAGAGAAACAATTCACTTGTTTTGACGAAGTTAAACAATGTTATTTCGAAAACTCCTTCGACGAATTGTTTCACAGTTCATAAAGTTTATTACTCGAACATTACCAATTTACACAGAACGATAGAGAAAAATATATTCGGTGCACAACATTTGAAACAATAACTGAAGGATGTTTTTTTCTTCAGATGATGTCCACCGTTCCTCGAATATGACATTATTGAGAAGAAACTCGGAATATGATGCTAAATTTTCTGCCGGAAGATTTGAGACAGTTAGGAGAAACTTTTATGACAATTAACGCATCAGTAGTGGAACAGTTGTTTTCTAGACCAGACATTATTTTCCCCGTTGTGCCAACATTTACTGGTGGTGTCAGCGGTTAGAGCATCAAAATTCTCCACATAAGCACATCACATATTCGTCACCACTGCAGTATTGTTTTTCTTTGATATTGCTAAATGTTGATTGAGACCTTAAGGAATGGATTTCGGAAGACATGGACGGATGATGAGCTGTAACTTTCTCAGACCGTGACGCGTCTCCGACTAGCTCAGTTGGTAAACCATTACAGCCGTATGTCGTCTTATAAGATTGATTTTCACATTAGTTATCACTGATCGGTTGACCGGGTGATTTAACATGTCATAACAGATTGCATAAGCCAGAGCTATATTTGGAGCGACATGGTGACAACTTTTCATTTCTGGCGCACAACAGGGCATTATAAGTGTCCGAGAGAATTTACTTCAAACCCATTCTGACACCATCCGCTTAGAGAGAAATATGATTGATAGAGAATTGTAGCAATTAGCGTTTTATGTCAATCTGAGTCGCATGCGAACAACTCTATTTTACCTTTCATCCAGTTCGATGACCATATTTCGACACGATCAAAAACTGTGTAGCTTAGGGAAAAGACTTGCAGCAGTGTTTGGAGCAGTGGAAGGTACGAATACAGGTGTATGTGAAATCATATAATTCCTACATTGAAGACGAAAATCACTAATTGAACACATTGCGGAAATGGGCCGAGGTGCAACACTAGACTTTCTTTTCTCAGATCTCGTGCACAGCATTTTCTGGTGAAGCGCAAGAACACGACTGTAGCAGGTCGCCCGCTGAAAAGGAACCGCTTGAGCGCAAGCTCGCAAAAGACCAATGATGTTTACGTCATTCGACGTCCATCATATTGCCCACCATGCAACCACAATACTGGCTGCGTATGGCAACAGGAGGCAGGACTCGAGGTTTAGTGCTCTGAGCACTATGGGACTTAACTGCTGTGGTCATCAGTCCCCTAGAACGTAGAACTACTTAAACCTAACTAACCTAAGGACATGACACACATCCATGCCCGAGGCAGGATTCGAACCTGCGACCGTAGCAGTAGCGAGGTTCCGGACTCAGTGATGTTTATGGTGTCGTACACGCTCGACTGCGCGGGAAATATACACGAGGAGTATTAAATTCTGAAAGTTATACTGCAAGAGGTATCGAGGCATGTAGTTCATCATGCTTGTCGGACAGGGAGCCACAAATCCTATTTCTAGTCAAACGCAATAAAGGACAGTCGTCGTCCAAGCAGCGGGTAGTAAACATAGTTACGTACATAGAAGATCATCCGCAGCACAGTTAAAAAGCAATTATGAACACATTTCGAGTAAGTCCGCAGCAATATGATCGCGTAGTGCATAAGAAAATTTACGTGTATTCAACGGAGGACAAAACGCACTTGTTTCAAAAATTGGTGGTTGCGCGTTTCAAGGATGCTCGATGAAATTTACTGGATGTGCATGATAATGACCTACTACGTTATGCACATCAAATTGCGCGCGATATAGATTACAGTGATTTCAGGGAAGCAGTCAATGGTTGCGTAAGTTGAGTGTTACAGAACTGGAACACGTAAGGAAATATTTACGTCACAGCAAGCAAGAGCGGGAAAATGGGCGTAAACTGAGAGGACTGCTTTTGGCCAATAGGTCGTCAAAATAACTTGCCTTCGCTTGATTTCTGCCCTTCGTATAGATATCACACTCCTTTAGAGAAAACTGCCCTTTCTGAAAAGTGTTTCATATGGCAGTTCAAAAATGTTCAAATGTGTGTGAAATCTTATGGGACTTAACTGCTAAGGTCATCAGTCCACTACTTAACCTAAATTATCCGGAGGACAAACACACACACACCCCTGCCCGAGGGAGGACTCGAGCCTCCCCCGGCAACCAGCCGCACAGTTCATGACTGCAGCGCCTCAGACCACACGGCTAATCCCGCGCGGCTGATATGGCAGTTCATACCGCCTGGAACGACTAGATAAATTGAGTCTTCCGATTTTTGTTTTTTTCCGAGCCTATGAAACACATTAACGCACTATCTGCAGCTACACCTTAAAGGACAGCTAGTTTCACGAATTTTTCCACGACTGTTGCATGACCTTACATTCGACCAGTTGTAATCACCCTGTGACACCAATTTCATGCTATATGCGCTCTTAGAGAGTGGACCACCTAACTGAAGGTCCTGCACGGTTTGCAACTCCCAGGGAGTTCGCCTTCGATCTCGATGGTGCGAACTTTTGTTATCACTGTGGCGTGCTATGTTTTATCCGATGTTCGTAGTGCAAGTTCTGAACATTTCTTGAATTTCGGCGATGTCCATTTTGTGAAGTGTAATACACATATTCCGTAGAAGCTTGATCTCAGCACCTTGCGGACGCTCATTTTCTGTCGTCATCCTGACGTACGTGGTGCATCATAAGCAACTAACATTTTTCCTCTCATAACTGTTAACCCAGCACTCTCAAAAGAGCCTTACAGAGGATCGAACTTGCGACCTCACACTCGAGCGGTTGCTCGTAAGACGCCACAACAGACAGCTGGTGAGAAATGACAGCACCTGCGATTCCTTTCTGTAATGGCGGCAAACGGCAACCAGCTACGGGTAGCGCCAACGGACGTGCCTTCTCCTCGTTTACGCGCTGTGAGCCACGTGTGCACAGCACGCCGAGAACTCGCCGGCGGCGATGGCGGTAGTGTTAGCGTTAGCTTTAACGTCAGCATCCGGAGGCTGGCGTGTCAAAGCGAGGCGGCGGCCGCTGCGGTGTCATCTCGCACTGCAGACGTGTCACGGAGTTAATTAGTCCAATTAGTAGGGCGCCGCCCGGCGACACTAAATTACGCGCAGTCCGGCCCGGCGGCGCGGCCGTCCGGCTTTTACGGGCGGCGTGATTGCCTCGGCCGTCCAGCAGCAATCACACACGGCCGTGGCGGCAGCGCACGGCACGGCACGGCACGGCACGGCAGCAGGGCTTTTGAATTATCTGGCGCCGCGGCCATCTATCTATCATGCGGCAGCGGCAGCGCACTGGCAGCCGACTTAGCGGCGGATAATTGCCGCGCCGTATCGCGCCATCGCTGCCGCGTCATCTTAATTAAGGCTCTGCCGCGCCGTTTCCCAAATTCCGAATCGAGCCCAGCGGCGCGGCGCCCGCGGCTCTCCGATAATCCCGCCCTCTGCGGGCTGCGAACTGTCTGCTCTCGCCGCCATACTCTCTGACGAGTGTTACGCGATTTACTCTTCACGTCTTTGACGTCCGGCTTCCAGCGGTAACGTATGCTCAGAACGAAATTCTGTCACAGACATTTCTGTACAGCTAACATGCAGGGAATGGCTCTGTGAAATCCGAGTGCACAAATTTTTCATCTTTTTGTGTGTGGATGTACAGACTGAATCTTGCCTCCGTCTGTAATATTTCGGACGCTGTTCAGTGATATTTTCAGAGTATTTTCGTACCAAAATGAAAAATGCTACTATCACAGCACAAAAAGGCGCATATACTCTGGGCAGAGTTAGCAATATAAAACAAGAGAACTAGCTTTCCGATTTACATGGCAGCTTGAAAGACATTAAAATCACAACATCTCCACATATTCGCGCATTTTTTACTTGTTAGTATTAGTAACCATGTAATGTAAAATAATGCACCGTGTCAAGTGAAGTAACATAAAACCAAATCCACCCTGTGAATTATTATGCCCCCCTCCCCCAGCCTGCCCTCCTAAGTAGAAAAACTTTTTTTATCTATTATATGTATTCCCTTCAGCTGTGCGATATTGTACAGGGTGAACAAAATATGCCGCACTTCGAGGTAGGCATTCGATTCCTCATTCCAATTATATTGTTTACTACGGCTGCCGGTTTGGACACAGGACCAGGAAATTTAGCTTATAAATTGCAAGATGCAGGTGCACGAAACCTTGCAGCTAAGACAGCTCACTGCGCTGGGAAGTAGGGATAACTCGTAAAAAAGCGTGAATAGGTCACGCTGTTCTGGTTTGAATGTCTTCCAAGCTGCCAGATATATCGAAAAGCTATCTGCCTTCTTTTACATCCCTAATTCTGCCCAGGACATATTCATCTTTTTTGTGCTATTCTGGTTCACAACATATACGACCGTAATCCTGACATTAGTCGCCATACTTGGCAACCGATGTACTCGTAGATAGGTTTTTTTAATGTCTTTCAAACATATTGCTTATACCGTGGCAAAGGATAACGCTTTCACAAAACAGCATCACGACCGTTAAATATGTGTATTTGTAGACCTTCGTACGAAATTTGAACCGATTCGCAAAACTCTGAAGCATAGAAGTGGCGCGGGTAAAAAATTGCTTCTAAGGGTCGTAAAATCCGGATGAAGCTAGATGTCTGAAAGTGAATTTTCAGTTTTATCGTAATAATCAACTTTTTATTTATCTGATTCACTTTAAACTGTTTCCGCCCATTAACGTCACATAAGAACGAATTTTACTTAAGACATTTGCTTCGATTTTAAACCATCGTACGAACAAACGGCCGATGATCCGGGCTAAAAGAAACAACAACCTTTTATCCCTTGCTCCTAGGTCAAATAGGAACCGATCACCAAAGAACCCCCAACCCCTCTCGCCCAAACCGTGGCTGTGAGGTTTTTCGTACGTATTTGTTACAGAATCACTGTAACGATAACGGATGTGTGGTCTCTGGTGGCAGTGTAATTCCAATTTATTTGATTTCCTACAGTATTCTCCTCCACCCCCATTTTCTTTTTTTGTGGTAGAATTGCTTTATTACTTCATAACGAGCCTCCTGAAACCAGGGTCCATTATACCAAAATACTCTGAAAATATCCCCGAAGCGTTGTCGGTGGAGTACCGGTTGCTCCTGGGGACTACTGAAGGTAAGGTGCAGAGCTGTGCAGCGGACTGGCCAGACATTAGCAGCATTGGGCAATAGAAGAGGACCGGGTTGGGAGCGGTGCTCTCGTGATGCCAGAGCCACACTTTCTCCTGGGGAAGCCTTTGGGAGTAGCGAGACGCAAGAGGCTCGCTGCCATTAGAAAAGCGATACGTATCGGCGCCTCACGTGACGCTGGCACACCTCGTTAACGCTTTCCACGCGCTCTCCACCGGCGCTCGTGTTCTACACAGATTGGGTGGGATCACTGCAGTGAGCGGCTGGACACTGAGTCGGGACATCAGAATGACGCATGTCCAGCCCGCTGCTGGGACGGCAACACTCGGTGGCGTTTGTCGATACACCAGCCAGCGGCCCCTCAGCTGAGACACTCGACCTGTACCCGGAGGGCCGCGGTTAAAAGTGACCGACTCGCAACGCTGATGCAGTTTCCCCACTCAAACGTAGCAGAGGAGCATCTGCACTGAATCCGGTATCTCTCCTAGAGCAAATAAACGCTCCTTCTGTCCTTTATGCAATTTACGGACAAAAACTAACTAGTAAATAAAAAATTACTTCTCGGGCTATGTTTTCATAATTATTTTTAATCAGATTGTAATATTTGTTTCTGTGACTACTGCGCTGCGTTTAAATTGACTGAGGGTCTTTATTTCAGAGAAAGATTTGCTGTTGACAAGTTCACAGTACCTTGTGCATTAAGACTTTGGATTCCGATGCAAATACTTCTTTGTAAATTTGACCTATACTGATTTACAGCAGTATACCTCCCGCGTAAACAAATGTGTTTGATTTTATCTAATATACCATAATTTCAACTTATTTTAACTTTAAGACTTCATTTTTTGTATAAAAGTGTAAGAATGAATCAAGTTTAAATTATGCTCCAAAAATTAGGAAATGTTTAATTATTATTCACAAAAGCGTATGAGTTACTAACAGATAGAGAAACTGTGCGTTAATATTGTTATTACCTAAAATTAGCATACATTGTATGAAATAAGGTTATGTACACACTGCTGGAACTTCCTCTGTATGTATTGTCATGTATAATTCGTAAGTCTTCCTAAAAGCTTTTTTGATGTATCTGGCCAGAATTCAGCAAATGCATCGCGTGGTGGAAAATTAGCCTTTCTCTATCAAAAATAACTTTTTCAGTGTGATAGGTGAAGGAGTCCGCCTCCATAGCCAAGTGGACAGTGTTTTTTATGCCCTCCTTGCTCCGTCCGTCATGAGTTACTTTGCTGCCTAGGCAGCAGAGTTCCTTAAATTCATCTAGTTCGTAATGATCAATCCCGATGATTACTTTCTGACTGTTCTCATTTCCGCTACTTCTCATTACTTCGGTCTTCCTTCGATTTACCCTCAATCCATATTCTGTACTCATTAGACTGTTCATTCCTCACTGACATCCTTTCACCTTTAATTGTAATTCCAGTCTTGAACCTTTCTTGTACTTCCGTCATTGCTTCTTCAATGTACGGACTCAACAGTAGGGGTGAAAGACTACATCCCCGTCTTACACCGTTCTTAATCCGAGCGCCTCGTTCTCGGTCGTCCACTCTTGGTTATTCAATCTTCTTCTCATGATCACCTCCCCCTTAGCATTCCCCTCCCGGAGATCCGAATGGGGGACTAGTCCGGAATCGTTTGCCAAGGGAGAGAACATCACGACATTTTTCAGTTATCGATCACATGTCCTGTATATATACATTATGTGCCTTTAACGCAGTGGTTTCCATTGACTTCTGCATCCACATAACATTGATCATTGGTGATTCTTCCGCCTTCTCCTACCACAAGGGCAACAGAGTGTTCCGAATCTGCGTCCTCTCCTCCGCCGTCTTTGAGAAGGCCGTTGGCTGTATCATGTGAGACTTCTTATGCCGGAAGTCTCCTGGCGCAACTGCTGATGGTATCAATTCAGAATGTAAGCGGTGGCAAGATACGAATCCGAGACTGAGAACGTTTTGACTACTAATCAAAGACGTTACCCCTACACCACACATGATATCCTCTTGCCCTAGAAAGCAAATAAAATAAATAAGGATTCTCGTTGGCCAGTTTTTTGTCTTTTGTATTGACTTAGCTATACTTCGGCAATTCGTGATATACGTGATTCACTTTTACTAGCGGGTCAAGAGAATTTTGTGTTACATTCAGCAGTGACCAACATTCGTAAATGGAGTGTTTGTAAGAGAATTAGGCAAAAAGAACGGAACGGAGCAGTCGCGACTAACTGTTATGGCGGGACGACAGGTGGAGACCGCTTGGCACGGCGACGGCAGACACTTGCCGGAGGCATTCTTTCGTGGAAAGCGGCGACAGATAATCGCCGGCTCGTCGCGTCACCCCTCCTGCCGCCAGAATTACAAGCCGGCCCCCGCCGACACAAGAGGCTCCTCACGTCCATCGCAGCCCACCCTCTGCGATCCGCGACTCGTCATGTGCCCCTGTCGCTGCCTGACCCGAGTTACACAGTCTTGGCGTGCTCCACTCTTCCGCCCAGTTCAGCTCCATTTAGTACTGTTCTTCACAATGTTACGTAGCTATTCTTCGTCGCTTTCCATTATTTCCATCTGCTACACCCAACGACCTCTATGTTACGTCTTCCAACCTTTACCTTTACCAAAAGTTGCAAACGTTCTTTCGCCGCCGCTGCTCCTTTAGTGGGTGAGTTAAAAAGTCATCAATGTATTGCCCCTGTTTGCAAACAAATGTAAGCAATACTTCTCCCGGTACCTCACATTTGTCTAATTCATCACTCCCACCCACACTTAACTTTTAACTCCGATTTACTGCTTTATATTTCTCAAATGCTCCTGTTTCATCCTTCCTACTTTGCCGACTTCACTTCTCTCTTTTCCAAACGTGTTGCTGCCATTACGCTTTTCAGTTCGAGGTTTGTTTTAATGCAACTCACGATGCTAGACCATCCTGTGCGATCCTCTGCAGCCACTGCCACCTGCATTCTTTTGAACCTGCTTACTGTAGTCAAACTTTCGCTTCCCCTTACTATTTTTATCCCCCCCCCCCCCTCTACGGTACTCTCCTATACCATACTCAGGATTCAATAATGCATCAGGATAAGTTCTGTCAATGGATCCTTACATTTAGTCAACTTGTCGCATAAATTTCTTTTCTCCACAGTTCTATTCCGGCGATCATTTGTTATCCGATCTACTGTCAAATCTACAGTATTCTCCTGTAGCACCACATTTTTCGTGCTGTATGCAGTCTGCATTTCTTATCCTCTCTACTTTGGCCATCATCAGTTATTTTGCTGCACAAATACGGAAACTGAGCGACTACTTTAAGTGTTTCATTACCTAATCTGATTCATTCGACATCGCCTGATTTAATTCGACTAGGCCTATATTCCACTACCATTGTGTTACTTTCGTTGATGTTGATCTTATATTCTCCTTTCAAGACATTCTCCGTTCCGTTCAAATGCTATCCAAGTCATTAACCATCTCTGACGGAATTATGATGCCACCGACAAACCTCACGATTTTCTATTCATTTTCCTGAAATTTGAGTTCCGTTTCAAAATTTCTGGCAAATTTGTTGCCAGCTCGTTCAACGTACTCTTGGAATACCTTCGGGAATAGACTGGAAGCCCGTCTCACTCCTTTCTCAACTACTGCTTCCCTTTCATGTCCTTCCACTCTTACAACTGCAATGTGTAGATAACTTTTCGCTCCCTATATTTTATCCCTGCTATCTTCAGAATTTCAGACAATAGTCCAAAGGTGTCGTTCAATAAAAATGTTCCTCTATTTGAGGGCCATGTATGTTGGAGAAGACGTCCTTCGTCGAGTAAAACTTTCGCCGGCCAGTGTAGCCGAGCGGTTCTAGGCGCTTCAGTCTGGAACCGCGCGACCGCTACGGTCGCAGGTTCGAATCCTGCTTCGGGATTGGATGTGTGTGATATCCGTAGGTTAGCTAGGTTTAAAGAGTTCTAAGTTCTAGGGGCCTGATGATCTCAGACGCTAAGACCCAAAGTGGTCAGAGCCATTTGAACCCCTGTTGAGTAAAACTTTCCTTGTGAACGCCCGTATATTCATCATGTATTTCTTGTTCAGTTCGTCTTTTCCGATCTTGTCTCGAAGACACTGTGTCATTTCTTCAGTTGTATCTTCTGCGAAATGGATGTTCAGCTACTTGTTAAATTGGTTTGTACTAATCTTTATTAATAGGAAACACTTTTCTGATGTTCTGTTACTACAGGAAAGTGCTGTCGGAGGAATCAGCTAACATTGACCCTTATTACTTTGGTTATTGCTTATCTATCTGCAGTCCTGATTTTATGCGTAGTCCCTACTCCATGTGTCGAGTCTTCCTTACGTGCAGTTACAAAAAGACGTTGACGCAGCACTAAGATACGTGTGTTTCCTTCAATTCGTTTTTCAATAGTGCAGTGAATCACTGCCATTATCGGCGGAGAACTGTTCAAGTCTGAGAGTGTTTTTGCAAAAAATGATTAAAGCTCAAGAGATTCCATATCTTCTTCGCGACTTCTCGTTGGCAAGCAAATAAAGATCTTTGGTACGTAGGGGCCTATCTCCCAACGAGGATGACGAACCTTGCGCAGCAGTATGGGACGGATGCAATGGTCTGGCCGCTTGGTACAGTGTAGAGCACGTTTTCCGTGCAGACAGTTGGCAGAGAGTAACACTGGCCCCAGAGCGGTGCCGCGAGGAACTACCCTGCCGCCAGGCCCCTGTGTGGACGCTGCCGAGTTAGCGCCGCGCCGCCAGCCGGCATAATCGCATCGCGCGCGCCACTGGCGCCGCAGTAACGCGATTTGCGCTGCCTGCCTCCCTCCAAAAAGCGGGCGTGGCGCCCCGCAGCTTCTCGCAGTAATTCTCGCCATTAGCGGCTAATAAGCCGCACATGTGAGGGGAGCCAGCCAGACACTCGCTGGTCGAGCCCTCATCAGGCTACGCACCACTCGGAAGGCGATCACTATCTCTCCGCCTAACGCGCCACTTTGCGGCTAATAGCGAGACGGGACCAACGTACGTAGGCTACGCGTCTCCACGCCACACGCTCTTCTGTTATTTTCTGCGTCCGATCAATCTGCTGCTGGCTACCCTTGCGGTAAGCTTCACCCCTCCAGTCGAAAATAACAGGGCAACTGACCATTATCTGTCTTCCAGATTTAATAACGGAATGAATTTTTATACATTAAGGCTCACATTGAGAAAAGCAGGCTACAGAGAGGGCTGATTACTCCAAACAGTTTGTTTTGTATACAGCTTTATAGCCAACCTGGGAAAAAGACCACTTTCCGTTCAAAAGAAACGTAGGAACAAACGAGGCAACAGTGGCCTTACAATTTATTTAAGGAGATTTTAAGCCATTGCCTAGTGGTGACTAAAATTTCAGAATTACACATACGAAATATTCATGTATAAAATAACATGAATTGTGCCGTCATGAGAAAAAATATTGAGGCATAACTAAATTTCACGCTATGTCATTAAAACTTATATGCACATAGATCCAACTTTTCATTATATGTCTCAAAATTTGGCGACTGCACTCAAAGGCTCAAACAAGTTCCGGCGAGATTCGGTTGGAAAAATCTTGACAGCAAACATGAGGAGGTTAAGCAAGCGAGAAGGACACCGGTTTTCTCTGAGCTGCTGGCTGGCATTGTCTGCCTCGCTTCTGACGCAACGTCGCTTCCTGCCTACTCGGGGCGGCCTTGGGCCCACAGCAGACTGGTACGAAAATTATAACGAGCGACGCCGACCACAGCCATTCATCCGCGACCGAAGGGTGTCTCTCCATAGGTAAAGCTGGACAACTGGTCGAGCACTACAAACTTGATGGTATACACAGTGCTCGAAGCAGTCCGAAAAATTACTTTGAAATTCTCTGCTGTCGGCACACGTAAGTGTCCACGTCAAACCACGAAATGTTTATTTTCAATCTTACTGTGAGTGGTACATTAGACTAAAATGAGTGACAACTCATAAAATTAAACATCTAAAGTAAACGAAAATAGGTCTGCATACAAACGATGTACCTCGTACTTAATATGTACAGGGCATTGATGAACGAGAATCCATTAACGCAAGCGTGATTGGGTATCGGTTTTAGTGATTAGGTATTACGTCAAAAAGGTAAAATCGCATCGCATTAGTGCACTGCTGCTAAAACAGTCTTGTCATGTTGAAAGAACAACAGGAAAATGAAAATTGTTGACGTCGCAGAATAACGAAATGTGTTGCTTAGAAATACGCAATGAGAGGAATATTAAACGCGTATCAATATACATAAAATGGCAAGAAAATAAAAGTGAAATAACACTAAAAAAATCATTACCGTTGAGTTTATGGTTGCTCCTTTCATGCCTCACTCTGTTACATCCAATATTGTTTAACCTACATCTTCGCTTGCCAGTTGCAGAAAAGTAACTACGATGCAGTTCCACAGTGGATTGAAGATAGATAAATAGAGAGAGGGGGGAGGGAGAGGAGTGAAAGAGAGAGAAGGGGAAGGAGGATGGGAGCAAGCAAGATAGGGGGAGGAGGGAGTGAGACAAACATTCTACTCGAGAAATCTATAATGAATAAATATGGCCAGCGTCTTGTGGCACAACTACATTGATATAATTACTGAGATGATCACGAGCTGTCTAAGAGAGATTCAAGCAAATTTTACGCAAGCGGTACAATACTTAATAACAGAAATTTAATTTAACTGCAAGGAGAACAAAAAGAAGTTTTCTAGTAATGCATACGCTAGGCTCGGTGTACACGTTGTAAGTAGGCTGTTTAGGTTTTTTTATTGGTAACGCCACGTAGCCTCTGTTTGAAAATCACGGGCTGTGCTATGTACAGTCTGTGGCTACTTTGCATTGTTGTCTGCCATTGTAGTGATAGGCAGCTGGATGTGAACAGCGCGTATCGTTGCGCAGTTGGAGGTGAGCCGCCAGCAGTGGTGGATGTGGGGAAGTTAGATGGCGGATTTTTGAGAATGGATAATCTGGAGGTGTGTCCATCAGAAACAGCACATTTGTAAGAATGGATGTCATGAACTGCTATATATATTATGACTATTAAGGTAAAAACATTGTTTGCTCTCTATTAAAATCTTTCATTTGCTAACTATGCCTATCAGTAATTAGTGCCTTCCGTAGCTTGAATCTTTTATTTAGCTGGCAGTAGTGGCGCTCGCTGTATTGCAGTAGTTCGAGTAACGAAGATTTTTGTGAGGTAAGCGATTTGTGAAGGGTATAGGTTAATGTAAGTCAGGGCCATTCTTTGTAGGGATTTTTGAAAGTTAGATTGCGTTACGCTAAAAATATTGTGTGTCAGTTTAAGCACAGTCGTGTATAATTTTTCTAAGGGGACGTTTCAACGTCGCCCCGAAGCTATCAAACTATAAATCATGCTACATACCAGATAAATACCTCCGCAACCTTTACGCTATACCCTACAAAATACTTGGCCGGCAGAATGCACAACAAACTATTTCAAGGTCTGTGCTTAGCGCTTTGAATTCTCACTTCGATTTCGGCGTGACTGTGACATACTGAGACATTCTCAGGCACAGGCACTTTTTTGTTATAAAAGTTCTCCGTAATATCGAGTTGAAAGGCATACTTTTTTTTCTACAGGTATCGATATTATCTAGGTTGGAAACAGAAACAACAGCCCAGAACCAAACATACGTAAATCGTACCACTTTCTACATTATACAGCGGTAAAAAGAATCAGAATTATTTTCCCAAATTCTATGAAATACCTCTATTACAATATTGCATTATTTTAATCGTTATCGTGCCTCCGACTTATATTCCGACCGCTTGGCATCGTACGTAAAGTTTAATCAAACTAAACCGAATTGACAATAATACACAAATTTTAAAAGCAAGATTTGGTGTTTTTGTCGCATAAGAAAGAGCAGTGGAGAAGGATTGTGCAAATGTTAATTTCTTTGTTTTCTCTACATTAGTACAGTCAGTTTGTATTATAATTAACAGCAAACAGTGAAACTATTCTGATGCATCAATTATGTCAATGGATCTGCTAGCGCTGTTCTTTAGACGGAACATGATTGGACTTTAAAAAAATTAATAGTAAGCTCAAAATGTTTATCAGGTGATGCTTCAGACCCAAATCTAAATGATCAGGTATCACGCGAACGGAATCTTTGCACTTCATGCAGAAACCATAATTTCTCCAGTTACCAAACAGAAAGGAATCACGGAAAAATAAGTTATGCTTCATCTCCGTAGTACAGTTTTGTTATTCACTATATGCAACATAACAAACAATAATCGCAATATTTTTAAAATTATTACTTTTTATGTTTAGAAGTAATAACTTTTTCTAATGGCGCGCGAGTCTTTGCCTGTGGGAATGTGGGTGTGTGGGTGCCCTGCCCAAACCAGCTAATTCCGTCGCAAGGAGAGTGGCCAACATTATGGTCGAGGGCACGAGTATGAAACTAAAATGTTTATGACTGGTAGTGAGAGTTATAGATCCTCTTAGAGTATTATTAAACACTTATATCACAGAATGAATAGAAAAATAGGTGGGTAGTTAATCAGTTTTTTCGATAATAGGGTTTAAGAGGTAACCCGCCTGCTAAACACAAGGAGCCGAGTGGAGAACATTTTTTAAAAGAGTCGGGAAAGCTGACAGAGCATCATATTTTACTTTATAACCCATAACCAAAGAAAATAGGCAAGTAATGGAAATCTGTGACCACCAAACTACTGTGGTTCCAATTCAGGGGACAGACACGGAAATTAAGTAAAATGAATTTTACAGAAGTGTTAGGAATATTCTGGAAGCCAACAATTATCTCCTCCTCAAATATTCTTAAAAATGGTTCAAATGGCTCTGAGCACTATGGGAATTAACTTCTAAGGTTATCAGTCCCCTAGAACTTAGAACTACTTAAACCTTACCAACCTAAGGACATCACACACACCCATGCCCGAGGCAGGATTCGAACCTGCGACCGTAGCGGTCGCGCAGTTCCAGACTAGCGCCTAGAACCGCTCGGCCACTCCAGCCGGCAAATATTCTTACATTTTGTAAAGCGAGACGGTAGGGTGTGGCGTTAGAAAAAAACAACGTTGAAACTCCATCTGCCCACCATAAATACTTTTTTGCTGTTGTGCTGATTCACTTCTGACGAACTGCAGGATAGTTAGAATGACATCGCGCGGTCGATACACACCTTCGTGCACGCGAGCATGGGCTTCGCCTCTTGATTCACACGCCGACAGCACGCAAAAATTTCCCCTTTGTTGCACATATGCAGCTGCGTCTTAATGCTTTGTCGCAGCAGTCTGGGAACCTGAGACTTCGCCTTTTGAGCCGCACGGCAGTGCAACTTCTGATACGAGTTACTATTGCTATGGAGCATCTCCTACGGTACTTGGGTACGGCGCGCTTCGAGAATCTCATAATGCGATCGCTGACGCTTTGTCGGGAGGCAGATAACATAGGCTTTTTACGTCACAGGTACACTCGTGGCTCGGAATAGTATCACCGGTACAATAAACAGTCGTTCTGCAAAACGCTTAGCGATTCCTAAAAGCGAAGCGGCAATCAGTGGCGCGACTTTTGCTCATGCAGACGTACAGCAAGAACGTAAAGTTGTGCAACGAGCTTCAATACAATACTGAACGCGGGTAATCGCATAATCGAGTGCAGAGTAATGCTACAACTTTTGTCCTTCTAGTTTAAAGTCGGATTTAAAGCAGGCTATGCTAAAAAATGTTTCACGAAAACACCACTACTCATCTGGTTTAAAGAAAACACGAAACTGGTACAAAACAGAGATAGATTTCCCGAAGAAAGCAGAGAATGACGGGTAGCAAAGATAATAGGGTGCTGGAAATGTGTGGGTGTAACACGGACTCACTGACAAAAACATTGGTAGTTAAGGAAGATATCGGGATGAAGAGGGGCTAAAAGTGGTGCCAGCGGTAATGCTACCGGGCGGCGCACAAGACGAGGAAGAAGAAGAAATGAGAAACGGAGATGGTGTGGAGGTGGAGAAAAGCAAAATGAAAGAAAAGCGGGTGAAATGAAGAGGGAGAAAAGCAGAAGCGGTAGTAGTAGGAGTAGAAGAAGAAGAAGTAGAAAATAGAATTACGGATGAGGTTGACAAAACCAAAAGAAGAAGAGGGTGCAAGAGCGGACGGAGTACCTATCTTGAGGAGGGCGAGCAGACAGCCGACGTAGTGGCTGTGGTCCATGCGGCGGCGGCGGCGGCGGCGGCGACGGCGCGCGGCGACTGGCGGGGGCGGCCGCTGCGGCGGTTTCTTCCGGCGCTGACCGCCTCCGCCTCGGCAGCAGGTGGCCGCTCCGGGGGACACGCGTTAATGATCGACGGCGACGCGAGAGTCTTCCTGCCCTCCCCGCTGACCAAAGCGTCAGCCCGGCTCAGTCGGAGGCGCGCGCGACGATTCTAGGCGGGGCGGAGACGGGGTTGGTGGCGGGGCGGGACCTTCTGCCACAAGCACGGGGGGAAACGTCGACTCGGGTCGATGCCGCACTCTCGCGGTCTGTGGCTGTTCTCTCAGATTCCCCAAGATGAGTATTACTGCCGCGAAATCCGTCAGTGACGCACCCGCCGATACCTAGCAGAGAGTGCTTTAGTGTTTATTTCTAGTACTTCGAACACTCTACGAACTACTTGCAGTTGTCAAAATTCCACTCAACTTTCTTATTATTACACGGAACAATCAAATGCGTGCAGCATTCAGTAGCCACTGTAATTATGTGAACCACCTACTAAGATTCTGGGAATATGCGGCCTACAAAGGAGAGCGCTACCAATCCAAGAACACTGTTTTAATGTATGTGGCCAATACCCATTGTCCGCCCCCGGCAGCTGAATGGTCGGCGCGACAGAATGTCAATCCAAAGCACCCGGGTTCGATTCCCGGCTGGGTCGGAGATTTTCTCCGCTCGGGGACTGGGTGTTGTGTTGTCCTGATCATCATCATTTCATCCCCATCGACGCACAAGTCACCGAAGTGGCGTCAAATCGAAAGACTTGCACCCGGCGAACGGTCTACCGACGGGAGGCCCTCGACATTTAATACCCATTAGATCTAAAAAGGTATACTAACTAACACAAATGTTGACAGGTTTGTTTAACTCAAGAAGAGTGGCACGGAAATACTGAAAAATTTGAAATGGCAGACGCTTATAGCAAGACGTCAAGCATCCCGTGAAAACCTAGTTACACAGTTACAAAAAGCAGAAGCAAGTAAGTAAAGAAACTAAATTTTCTTCAACCTGCTACGTTTTGCAACCGCAGAGACGGTGAAGACAATAACAGACTAGTTACAACGCGCACAGATGCGTTTCAGCAATCACTAGAAGCGAATGGAACAAGTGGAAACTCTAAAATTCGATGAAATGTGAAATGCCCTTTGCTGTACACGCCACAGTGGCTTGCAGCTTACATGCATGTCGATTATATTTAATACGATATGACAAAATAAATTAATAGGGCAGTCACATGGGCTCGCAAATACTATTCGGGTTCAGCACTCCTCGTAAATCGATTTCCCCCAAACTGTTTGCGGTTGGTCCTGTAAAATAATATCGATAACGGAAATGCGACTTTTGCTCCATGGAGAACACTCTGCCGTATGTGAGTCGTGATTGGCTTACTGAGTTCACCCTTTGGTTTTAACTTGTTGGTTGATACGGACGAAGTGAAAATAAGAAAGTAAAGGACTTATCATAAAGTTATTCGTTTTCTTTACCGCACTGAAGAGAAAACCATTTTTTTATTTTATTAGATGAGAAGAGATTAATGTAGACATATTCAGTAACTTATCAAAATTTAACTGCCTGTTAACAAGCTTATATTCTGCACAGCTGGATAATACACAATAGTGTGCTAGTCTGAAAACTTATTTCTATGGATAATAACAGAATCGATCTTTACTCACTAGGAAATTTTCTAGCCACTTCAACTACAATACCGTTCTACCGGGGATCACTTCGCACTAATTTACACAATCCAACTGATCTAGACAGGTGTAGTAAAACAGTTTCAAATGCATTATTTGGCTTGCATAAATTTTTTAATCATCTCTTTTCGAATGCTCTTCTAGTTCTCTTCCTTGTGAGTTAACTAACACTCTTAGGTAAATCGTATTATCTCTTTATTAAAATAAATTATGGAGGCACAGATAACATCAGTTCAAAGTGTCTACGAAATCGGTATAGCTGATTTACAGACACCTTTGCTGTAAAATAAGTAACGCTCAGAAAATTCATATTTGGTGTGGCCTAACATGTAAGCATGACAGCAAATTTCGGTTTCCGATTTTTTTTCCATCAAGCGTCAGAGTGCAGTATGTAAACGAGGTGACCGTTCCACATTGGGGACATTCCTCCGTTGTGTCAACTCGCTTTCTATCTTTCTTTCCCTCCTTTGCTTTTCTGAGTCAACGTCTTTAAATTTTTCAAACGACCTGGAACTTAGACCCGATGAGAACACAGGAAATACAGAGAAAGCGTATCAAAACGATATGATAGAATCAGTCCGAATCGCACTTGAGATTACCTCCAAAACAGAGTTTCCAAAGTGGACGACAGTAGTTTTTGTGTGTCCATGGGGAAGCTTTGGTAAAGGAGAAGACGCATTGTACTGTCTTTATTTCATTCCTTGTTTACGTGACAGTCGGAATTGTTTTTCTCACAAATTTTGAGGGGTCCGCTGCCATCAACTGAACGAGTGGCGACGCAGTTTCAGCCATCTGTTGACGACGAACATTTCGGAGCGCCATTCTCGCTGTGACGACGTAGCATTGTGGAATTAAGTGGATTTTGGATCTACGACGAGGATCCATGTGTTAACAACGATTAGCAATAGCAGAACAACGCAATTAGAAATTTTACTATGACGACAGGAGGAATCTCCGACGAAATGAAAACTGTTTAACGAAACAAGTTATAATGTGAAAACGAGATGGAACTCGCAACGACGGGTTTAAGCACCAATTTTGAGATTTTATTACAAATATGTTTGAGCAGTTTTGGAACGTTGGGAACAGTGAAAGGAGCTGACAAAATATCTAGAAATAGAAGCTTTAGACGAAATCGATAAAGAAAATATAACATCTGCGTCGGTTAAAGCCGTTTTCGTTTATTTATTTATTTCAGCTTTAGTTATGGTTCTAACCGTACAGAGTTAATATAAAATTTTAACTTAAAGCAAAATGAAAAGGAAGCTCTGCATTGGGAATAGCCTTTTCGAGGCCGTTACACATTACACGAAAAGTCGGAAATGCTTGAGCCTTTTCTGGCTTGATTTTTAAATCAAAAGCTAATGATCTTAAAGATGAGAAATCATTTAAATTGAACAGTCACTTTGAGAACCGGGATTGGGAGCAATCTGCAATATATTGTTTAGAGATAGTGAGACAAAAAACGAAATTATTGCAGAAATTTGTTGTTAGTTATTCCACACTTGGGTTGAAAATTAGTGACAACGTAGAATGTGACAGGGTGTTGATGACGTTTACGATGAAGAACATGATGCAAACCAAATGGGTAGTGATAAAAGAGTGAGTCTACTGGAAAATAAATGGAAGGAAGATTCCGATGCAGAAAGGGCCTGTAGAAGCGTAGCACATTTCTTACGCATCCACAGAATCGATATAAATTTTCTCTGTCGTTTCGTGACTTGAGTCATTTACCGGCAGCGACGGATATCCATTTAAAAATGGATCTTGGACTTCGAGGAAATGGTCTTAATGGACTTAATGGTTTAGAATCAACTACAGTCGTTTGTTTTCACAAAAAATTGCTTTACGGCTAGGCTGAGCTTTTTGTTCAGGGCGCGAAGGGCATTACATTGTGCGCTGCACTGAAGAAAGCTTTGCAAGAGGATTTCGACGTTAAGACAAGTGGTGCAGTGATCCACAAACTGCTGTCCTTGCACAAACTGCTGTTCTGGCGAAAGAAGGAATGGAATCAGTCTCTCCAAGAATTTTCTCGTAATGCTGATACTGATAAAGAATCGTTGTTCCAGACGAATCAGACTTCATGGTGCCGGAAATGTGAAAGCGCTTAAGGAGGGATGGGGGTACTATGAAAGAACTGTTAACTCATTGCTGGAAATAAATAACAAAAATTACAACAATGAAGTTTTCTGGAGTACCAATAACAAAGATGCAAAAGACTCAAGGAACAGAAACACTAAAAGCACGGCTTGGAAACCAAACTGGAAGTGTTTCAACTGCTGTGGCAGCGGCCACAGGTCCAGTCATTGCAACCACAAGAACGGTTGCAAATAGTTAGAATCCACGAAGGAGAAGAATAAAAAAAGCTACAATGAATGCAAACGCAGTTAGGAAGAGCTTTAACAACTTTGCATTGAAAAATGTTCGAGTAAATAACGACCTGTGAGGCTAAATGACTACGGCTTCAGACAATGGATGCTCCAGGATTGCAAGATACCTATGCAGTTTTGACAGGATTTGGGAAAAGGGTATTTTACAAGCAATAGACAGACTGAGATAATCAATTCTACTTTGCCTATGACCAGTCCTACCGAATGGTACAAAGTGCTACCGTTAGTTCAACGTGTCTTGAATTTAATATTGGGAAAACAGCATTTGAACTTTTGATAGGAATTAAGATGCAAACACAGGCTAATCATTGCATCACGAAATAATTAAAAGAGAAATTATTAAATCATTTGAAGATGGATGCTGTGAACTGAGGAAAGATGCTAAACTACAAACGGGTCAGGGGCAAGAAGGAAACTGAGCTAGCTTCAACCGATGTCAGAAGAAAGGCTTCAAGTACAAAGTTAGTGATCATGTGGCGATAAACACTAACTGGACAAAAATCAAAGATGAAAGTCAAAAACCTTGGTCCCTACAAAGAAACAAAAGTTAAAACAAATAATACCTTGCCCAAATTCAGAAATAGAGAAGTGATTAGCAGCTTCATGTTCCGTGAATCATTTGTAGGATTAATCGGAATGACGTGGAACTAGGCGTTTTGCACTCACATACACATCCAGATGTAAATATGGCTACATTTTAAAGTATTTTCTTTCATATTTAGAACATCTGTAATGTAATCAATGTGTGTTCTTCGTGGAGACCGCCAAGCACTGTTTGCATTTCTTTTGACAAGAAGGAGACATCTGATAACGTTTACAACTGCCGCCAAGTAGTTCAAATACATGAAACGGTACGTTTTCGTGATGTACACTAAGTCATTACTTATAGCAATCAACAGAGGTATAACAATCATGTAATTATCATTAATTCTATGCATCGGTAAAATTCAAAATTAAGCCAGTTCTATTAACCCTTTAAGTTTTTTCCCCATATTGTATTTTACGTTCTTGTAACACCTTATTTTTGACAATGAACTCTCTTAATACAATCAGAAATTTAAGACACGATAACTGAAGTTACTTCACAAGTTTATAAAGTACAATACCACAGAATTTTAAGCCTCGGGCAGCCAACATACTTTCCCCGTTGACAACACATCTAGCACATTTGCTATGACACAGGCAAATGCGCGTAAATTCCTTGATCATGTTCCCGGATTGCAGTATCTGCATGCTGCGCCAATATACACAAAAGAAAAGGAACAGTAACAGTACTCAAACTGTGAACAAAGAAAACTCAGGAACAGCTTTGATTTTCCACGAAAGTGTTATCAAGCTGCGGCACACCGTGTGAAAGCACTCAAATTACTGCTCCTTTCTCCGTTTAAGCATAGATGTCTTCTTTTACACTTGTCGTTTAATAAAATATTGTTTTTCATGACGTACTCAACATTTAAGGTATGTAAACATTACTAGAGGTGATTTATGGTTGTTTCACATCTCAGCAGGTTGGTCGTTTATAAACGCAATTATCTAGTAACTCTTATAAAGTCTTGCACCCCACTCGTCTTACGAACTTGTCCAAACGTAGAACAAATCTATAAATGCTTTCAATTTTTCCATATACTGCATTTTACATTCTTATAATACATTAATACAAAACTTAAATATTGCAAAGTGTACAGTTTTGAAACAAGAAGTCGTAAAGAAAATTTAAACATACACGTTTTACAAAATTAAAGAATGTGAATTACTAAAAAACCATACTTGTTCCTCCGATAATATCAACATATGCTAAAAAAAATGCTTCAAACTTCAAAACTTTACGAATATTTTGCACGCATTTTATTAATCCACCTGTCAATCCCAAAGTTAAGCGACGCTAAAATTAAATTTATATATTGCGTCTTACTCTCTGAACATCTAGCACTATAGCATAAGAAGTGTAAGATTAACAGAAACTACTTCAAATTGCAAATTATTTAAAAGATAGTCAATAGCAGAGCATCAGCTGTTGTATACAGAGCGTGAGATAAGGCGCCTGTGTCAAAATGTCACCTCAGCTCTTCGTTTTCCATCCTCTCTGTCAAGGATAAGCTTCTGGAGCTCTACTGCAGACAGGATTTTGTACAAGTTGCATAAGAATGGTGCGGAGCACTCATTTCATATTTGGCTACAAGTTTTGAGTTTACAGTTATATTGGGCAGTCACAGATGCAGAGAGAGAGAGGTCGGGGAGGGGGGGGGGGGCGTATATTATTATCAACTAATAAAAACATATTGCAGATGCCGCAGCCAGTCACACCGTAAGTATTCGTTGATTGTGGTCTCTAATTTGCAACTCACTTTGAGATGCGCTGCTCTTTTTTAAGCTGTTACATATGTATACGAATATGTGAAAGCTCAGCAATCAGTTCATCAATCAACGTCTCAGACGTTACGACCCACGCTAACATCTTTGTCCTCGATTTCGGTTACCTCCTTGAATCACATGATCACCGTATCGTTCTTCTAATATTTTACCTTTCCATTAAAGTGCAATTTTTTTTCGACTGCCTGATTACATTAAAACATTATTAGGTTTAGTGTACACGTAATTTATCTTTTTCCCAAAAAGGCCTTCTTATTGTGGGCCACAGTCTGTTGGTCTTAACTCTGTGGGGTAATTCCTGGTTACTTACAGTCTATCCATTATTCTCCTGGCTTCATCTAGTTTATTTACTTATTTATACACCTCGACATTGATTCTTTTGTTGTATTCATAGCGTATTACAGAGATAGGCTATGAATAGGAGAATGTGGATCTCTGTTTATAGGCGTGTTTGCGTAAGTGTAATGTTATTTTCATGTGGGATGGCCTATGTTAATGGTTCCCGAGGTATAGCCAATTTCCAGTAGGCCAACAGTGTCAAACATTTAAATTTATTTATTCTTCCTAATTTTTTGAAAATATATAGTAATCACGCACCTATTGGCGTGGTCATTTTCCGCAAGAGCTACATAAAAATTCGTTTCTTATTAGGCGGCTTTTTCTCGCTTCAATAGCGATATTTAACATGTGTGGATGTTAAGCTGGTTTTTTTTTTTTTTTTTTTTTTTTTTTTTTTTTTTTTTTTTTTTTTTTGCCTGAACTGACTGACGTCTCTTGTGTTTTCTGTCATATGGTTGTAGGGTAAAAGATGTACTTCGACTTCATCTAACGTTTATACACCAGGTACTCGTGTGTGAATGTTCAGTTTTCTTACTTTTCCAGACTTCTTTCTGCGTTTGCTATATGATGTGAATACTTCATTGGTGATCTGACCATGACTTCAGATACGAAACACGAGAACTGTAATGATTTTTTAATGATTATTGAAAACCACCTTAGCTGCATTATTACGGATTTATTGTGCTATGACCGGTTTCGTTCTTAGAACATCTTCATGTTTCTGAGTTCTGCTAAAGTCATGAAATAAAGGATTTGGTTGACATATTTAATGTTAAAGAACAAATCCAGAAACATTACCTGCGACAACCAGTCCATTTATATCATGTCTTTAGCATAACTCGGCAACCAGAAGACGTTTTCAGAACGTTGCCGGTCGTAACACAATAAACGTATAACGATGCAGCTGAGATATTTTTCATTAATCACTCAAATTAGTGTCAGCTGTGGTGCCCAACCTGATAAAGATTATGTAGTGATTTCTATGCAAGAACTTGTGTTTACCTCATATGTGAAGCAGAAGTGAATATTGCAGCCTGCGAATACATGATGGAGAACACAGACCTCGTCAGGACAGGCAAAAATAGCTAACGCCCACTTAAGATATCTTTCATATTTCGCTTCAGAGAAATTGAATACCGATAATGAAGCAACAAACAGGCGTTTTGACTGCAAATGAACACCTATTCGTCAATACTGGTTCTTTACCTAGTACATGACGTAAATGTAGCTAACGATCTCGTACCGGGAACGAACTGTGAGCCAACCGGTGTGGCCGAGCGGTTCTAGGCGCTTCAGTCTGGAACCGCGCGACCTCTACGGTCGCAGGTTCGAATCGTGCCTCGGGCATGGATGTGTGTGATGTCCTTAGGCTAGTTAGGTTTAGGTAGTTCTAAGTTCTAGGGGACTGATGACCTCGGCTGGTAGGCCCCATAGTGCTCAGAGTCACTTGAACCATATGAACGAACTGTTAGCTTGCGCACTCAAAAGCCAGGCAAGCCTTCGCGCTCGTCGTGTGACCGCGGAGAAGTGGGCCGCGCTGCTGCCTTCACCAGCGGCAGCTGCCGCTGCACCATCGCCACCACTCCATTACCGGGGTGCCGGCGCCGCCTGCTGCAGAATACCAATAGGCGCCGCGCTACGGCGGGCTGGGGCTGGTGTTCCAGTAAATTAGATCTGCCGCGGCTGGTTTTCTTTATGTCGGCAGAGTCGATGTCGCGGCCGGGGGGAGGGGGGGGGGGAGGGAGGGAGGGAGGAGGCTGCGGGGTTGCCACGTCGCCGGCCGGCCGCTCCTCTCTGCGACGCCATTTACATTTTCTTCCTTCCTCTTTAATCCGGCACCGAGATTCGCTCCCTGATTCCTGCCTTCCGGTCGCTCACAGCCTTCGGGTCGGCGAAGCACCTCCGTCGGAGAGCCAACTGAGTCTGCGCCAACAACCTTGCCCCATTGAAAGCTTCCCTTCCGAGAGACGCGCTTTTATTTGCTTCATTCCGACAGGGGTTTTCATTTTTTTCTTCGTTTTCCACTGTGTACTTACTTCTTTCCGCCTGTAAATCAAAATTTCATCCCTACAACTTTATCACTCCCGAAATACTTCACTATTTCTCATGTCAGCATAATTTCATACACGGTAATGGCACTCGAACACCGAAGCCACCGATAAAATCTTTTCAAGAAATAGAGCAACGCGCAACATTTCTGAACTGGCCAACAAGGCAGAACGATAAATCTCCAAGGAGAACGTTCTTGCATACACACGCTAATGCACACATTCCGAACCACATCCTCAGTGATCAAATAGGGCTGTTCCATGAAAAGCTCCTAATTTAATTTTTCGTTAATCACCCGTAAAACCTAGTCATCTATAACAGTTCTGTCAACTTTAGATCACGTTTCGTCCCCAACATGCTTTAGTCTTCGCTTGACGTGCGTAATGAGCCAATCCTATGTAAAATATGTCATTCAGCCTTTTCTATAACGGTCCCAAAGCCATCAAAGTATATGTAAAATTTCATTTACTGCTCAAGTAATAACTGCGGTGGAATCGCTGTGCTGGTAACATCAGCTTCAGTTCTCCCTTTATGATAGCTCACACATAACTATAACACAAATCGAATGTAAAGAATATGATTAAATATAGCTCTCGTCGTATTACTTACACATATCCTTGGTGTAAGTATGACCGCCTTAGGTATCAGTTTCTATGCTCAGGTGAATTCGTCTGTAATCTATGGACAGAAACAAAATTATAAACTGCCACAGATGCAGTTTCGCAGCAAATTAAACTTGTGCGTCGGCCACTTAAGCTGTTAACATTTGGTATACCAATTTGCGTGCTGACGTTGGTCGACCTGATGATGGCGACATGTCTGATCGAAACAATGAACCCGCTGGCCACTAGGAACCGGAAGTAAGTCGTGGACTGTTCGATCAACTAACATGCCGGGCGAAACTGAAGACTCACATGAATAAATGGTTGTTGACTGAATTATGGAAATAAGCATCGACTCGTGAAGGAAACCTAGACGTTAATATGCGAATAGGAAACGCGGAAACTAGGGGAATGGTAAGTTCGTATAGTACAGCCAACGAATTCAAAATGCAGTCTACAAAATGGTGATAAATAACTGCATTAACCCAACGCAAGAAGAGCGAATGTTTAAAATTTGCTTTGTCATCAACAAAAATGAAAAAAAAAAGACTTGTTGCTGTATTTCTTCAAGTTACTTTCTCCCGTTGTCCTGTAATATGTTTCCTTGGTATATAAGTCTTCTGACGACTACTCTATTATAGATGTACGGGGCTGCCCCTCGTATTTCATCCTGCCGTTAACGAGACTTCGCTCTCTGTCAGTACTTGTATGTACGTGTATCTAAAGCAGTTCAAGACTCTTTGTCATTCTAATTCTGTATTTAAACGTAGGTACTCAGAAAAATGTCTAATTGACTCGCTTTTCTAGTCGTATGGTGGTAAGGTTATGGAGATAATCCTTCGATGATCGTGAACTAAATATCGTAATTTGAAAAAGTAAGTAACAACTGTGAAACGCACCAGTTCGTGGGCTTCCGCGGCCAGAATCTGTTAATCCAAAGTTTTTTGGGCATGGTGGTGGGCATGGTGGCGCGCCGTACTGTAAAATAATTCTTAATGAACACAACTGATGTTTCAGCCGATGGACTTTTTTCTTTTTGGCCTAGTGGAGAGTCTATCAGTAGACAGATAGTACATAAACGCGATGAGAAAGAGGTTTATTTCTGTCAAACATTATACTTGGGATCAGAAATATATATTTGGAAACACAGCAGGCGGATGTAAAGAATAGGAATATCTATAAACTTCGTTCTAAAAGGAATTACCTCTTCGAGATAAAGATGGTTTGAAGGAGGACCAAGTTTTCGAAAGAATGAAAGAACAAAGTAATACTGAAAAATATTGCTCTTCATGATGATCATGATATTTCTTTCAAGCACGTAGTTTTTCAATGACATATTATTAAGAATACAGTGATGGTTCAAATATTTCAGTCAGTAACAACTATATGACGAAATCCTAAATTGTCCACCAGTACGTATATACGGACAGTAATGTACGTAACTTAAAACTGGGTGTAAGTAATTAAATCCCTGTAAGTATGATTAGTGTATAAATAAACTATTACTTTTAATTCTAGATGAAGGCCGAGATGATTCAAACAAGGTAGGGTATGGTTCAAGCAACGCTGCCTCAGCAACAATTCTTTACAAGTGACTATGGTCAGCCATGGGAAAGCACTGTTTCCTGTTAAACGAATTGCAGAATATGTGCGGACAGTTGATGCGCTTTTGTACAGGTACAGATGTAGTCAGTATATTTCTGAATTGCCTGTACGGCCTGACCATTAGGAAATAACTGTACAGGCCGAAATCAGCTCATCCTGTGAGGAGTATCGACTTCTGTCTGCTAAACACAGCAAAATGTTGAGAAAAAAAAGCGCCTCAATAATTTTATCACAGGCTCTGGACTCTAGTACGAAAAGATTATTATAATGGTTTACAATATATTAGGTAGCAAAAAACGGAATAAGGTGAAGCACAAGCGCCAAAAGAAACGCAGTCACTGTTCATTAATTTTGACGACTGAAAGCGGCGCCTTTGTTAATGAAAAACAGGAACCTTGATAACAGGATACCTTTGTACGCCACTGGGAAGCTATGTCATTTCCACCAGTGCACTAACCTTAGGTTTTTTCATACATAATTTCCATAAGTTGTCGCAAGGTACTGCCAAAATGGGGGGAATTTATTTTGCCCTGAAGAACGAGTAAATTCATTTGAGTATGATACCTATTTACCCTGCTTTACTTTCTCACCAATCAATGACCTGCACGGTAGTAGGTAACCAAACGATGGAGCCTGATATAAAGCGTACGTCATTTCATATATTAAAACATTCCTGTTCTAGAGGTACTGTGACATTTCAATGTTTATGGCATGTGGGACACCGTTGTACAGTTATCGCTACAAGTAATTTACCATTTATAATTACCAATAACTGTAGTGAGACTACAAAATAACCTCGAATAACGTCATATTATTCAGTTGGTATACAAAATATTATACTGAGTATTTGCTGTATTTACAGTTCGAAACAAAGTCAAAAATATAAGGGTGGGAGAATGTTGTATCTGGAGGGTGGTGTAACTGGGAACACGTGATGTTTCTTGATCGGTACTTCAGTCTAGTGACCGATTTTAGAATCTAATGACAGAATGCACAATGGAGACCTCCATAAGCAGTTTTCGCCATTTTCCACAGTTTCTGTTGTCACACATGAAGTTGTGTTTTCTGTAGCATTTGTAAACACTGTGAGTTCTACACGTTTAAGTAATGTATTACTTAAAGCTACTGGATATACTGTCAATTATTCAGTTACAGATTTTAATGGCAAGTAAAATCTAGTTATTTTTAAAAGTAGTTACATGTCGTGTGAACGGTTAAGCCATACTTCGTCGGACGTGCACAATATTGAAACAGAAGGTCTTTTGCCATGGTACATGTGACATTTGCAAATTAACTGAGTTTCGTTAATGTATTAACAAGTTTAACTCTCTTGGAAATGCAAATTTGTGTTATTTTTCAGTGACTGCAGAATCAAAATTTAGTTAACTTGTGCTTAATTTCGTTTCACTTCTGACTATTGTGTATAGTAGACAGACGACGAAATGCAGTACTGACAAGATTTCCCCGAATGCAACGCTTTTACACTTCGATAGAATATTTGCTTCTAGGTAAATGTCCATGTTGTTCCTTACAATAATTTTTCACATTTTGTGAAACCTTTCTTCTCCGGAGCATTTTTTTTATTTTAGAAAAAGCCTGCAGCACGTAAAACGTCAATGCTATTATTTAAAAAAAAGAATAAGTATGGATTGGACACCATCAGGCAATATACCAGTAGGAAGAGGTAGGAAGAGATTGGTGGATGAATTAAGACAAGACAAGCTGTAGACGAGAGTCGTGGAGAACTGGAGGGAGGAAGCAGAGGACAGAAACAGATGGAGAGCCTTAACTGTTACGTCACACGGTCCTCTGCCGACCGCGCAAGTAAACAGAAGTAAGTATGTCATGGTATGACAATTGTTGAAACTTGTGCTATGGACTAGATGATGTAAGGCCATACTCCATGTACTTACATTAATAGCACTAAAAACATGTATAACATATTTTAAAATTATAAACGTGAGAGATACATCATTTTGCGATTTTAATCTTTGCCATGGGATGAAATACAGTCGAAACTAGTTGCAGAGCAATACAGATTTCAACAGCTTTGTGGTGGCTATACAGAGAAAGGGTTTCTATGAAAGCTGTGGAGCGCGGTTTAAAGAAGATTTTTATTAGTAATGACCTCTAATATCACAACTGAAGAGACTATACCAAATGGTTTACTGTAGAAGAATGCAATATCAAATCTCAGGAAATACCAATCTCCAGTTCCCTCTATGATGTCATTCATTCGCAGATTATTTCATACTAAAGAGGCTCGTAAGATATGCTGCATAAGGAAGCAAAACAAAAGTGTTTGCGTCATAAATATTAAATGATAGTAACGATTTGCAGATCAAGTTCGTAATTAAGCTTTTTAAGGTTTCGAATGCAAAGAAAAATTTGGAAACTGACACCTTTAGCGGCTGCTTAATTTGATGCGTTAGTTTTGTCCTAGAAGAACAATGTTCGCTTGAATAGATTTCGAAACTCTTTTACTTATTCATACGGGACTGGAGTAGCAGACATTCCAGGGTGGGCTGAGGCTAAAGACGAATCTAATCAACAGTGTAATGCGGATAGTTCTCTGAAAGCTCGCTGTTAGAAATAGTCTGTCCACTGACTGTCACAAAAATAGGTGACTTTTCAGCGTCATTTAGAAAAAAAAGACGAATAATATTTTTTGATACTTGAAACCAACTCGTGCAACAAATATGAAGATATTATACCATTCGTTTTTAGCGTTGCACCGATCTCTTCCGTTATTTATTGCTGCGGAAACGTAACTCACCGTAGTCACTGTTTCATAAAATTACTGCTTTGACTTATGGCAATTTTCATATTTTTGTAACTCTCGGCAATCAGTGAAATAAATCACCTACCGACGTTGCCAGTTGCCGACTGAGTGATAAATTTATGTTTTTGCAACATTTCGTGAGCTAACTCCAAATCCGATTTAATGTACCGTAAATGAGCGATGGAAAGTAAACAGATAACGTTTTCCGTAACTAACTATTTTTCACCGCACAAACAATATTTTGGAAGATGCGTATTATGTCAGGCTTAAAGTACACGTAGTCACAGTTTCAGTAGGTAGAATTTTTGTAGGAAAGAAGCAATGTGGTTACGAGTGCTCTGTAAGACAATAAAAAACCACTTGCTCATCACTGCAGCGTTGTATATAGTGCAACTACCGCCAGCATCTAAGACTGTTATACAGTTTTCCAAGAGGTATGAAATGGAAAATACGTGTGTTACTAGTTTTATGCTGTACCTATTCCGCGTGAACGCAGCAAAAAATGTGCATATCAACATCAATCTGTGATGATGTATCCGCAATAATTTCGAGAATGAGTGGCGGGTGGCACTGAATTTCTTACAGAATGCTTGTTCTGAAGCCCCGCAGGAAAAAGATAGACATCACAAGCACTCTATTACTATAATATTTTACTACTGCACCTGAGAAATATTTTTGTCCTTTGTTGGCAGGATTAACAGGCTACTCTAACAATTAACTAATTTACAAAAATCTTCTCCTGCAGCTTTTTACAGCAAGAACCTGTCGAAAGTTTTCGCAACTTTCTCAATCTGTTCACAAAATTTCGATTTGTATCACTACGGATTCTTGAATGGAATACACTTTCAGAATTGTATTGCCGGGAATGGAAAAGAAATTTTCACTTGTACGTTTGGCACAAAATAATGCTCAATAAAGCAACCACGAAGCTAAAGGTCTTGGCATTCACTCGCATCTCACACTTGAAGATCAGGCGACGGGTTTCCGTGTAGCCGCGCTCTCTCACAAATAAACGAAGCGACTCCGCGGTTTTGCCGCTGACCGCAAACCCGCCACGTAATTAAGTGTCTACGGCCGTGGAACGTCGAATAGCTACCACACGTATGCGTTGTTCCAACTTGTTTCATTGCCATGACTGGATATGGCTGCGTGGAATCAACACTAACATCCACACTACTGTACTCCGTCTTTCGCACAGTTCAGTGCATTGCCCTGCGGTGAGCCGCAGTTGTCTGCGTCGCACAGAAACCGTCACAGATTCTCTGAACAGACTGCTGCTCGAGAATGCTATATGGCAAATGTCTTCTTACGCAGACAAGTAACGGTGAACAGGGCCAGGAGATTCTTTTTACAGCAATGAGTTTCCACGTGGTGGTTTCTAGAGTCATGGACTGCACGATAAGCACGAATCACTAGATCGTCAATCTGAGAACGGGTGTAATGTGTATCCGTTGTGAGATAGCTGTGTTTCTGGGACATCGACTTTACATTTCGTATCTCCGGTTTCTTCCCTCACCCAACGACCTCTATAATTTGTTGGAGACGTTCACATCTATGTCTTCCTCTAGAGGTTTTGCCCTTTACGGCTGCCTCTAGTGCCATGGAAGTTACTTCTTGAGGATCTTAAAACAGATCATATCATTCTGTCCTTTGTTATAATCGGTGTTTTCCATGTAATCCTTTCCTTGTTAATTCTGCGTAGAACCTCCTCATTTCTCAACTCATTCAACTTTTCAATTTTCACAATTCTCCTGCAACACATTTAAAGCGGTTCGATTCTCTTCTTTTCAGGTTTTCCAACACTCCATGATACTCTTTCTTAGAACTGCTTTGCTTCAGCTACACATTCTCAGATATGTTCGGTACTGCTAGACATGATTTAATGAGGAATACTCTCTTCCCCTGTGATATCCTACTTTCTTCATCTACCATGTCATTTTGCTTATCAAAATTCATACGTTTTGTTTACAACAAGTTTCCCAATTATTTTTCACGTTAAACTCATTTCTGCTACTCCTCGCTAGTTACGTCTTTTCAGTGTTTACACCCAGTCCTCATTCCGTAACATTAGACTGTTTATTCCATTCGACATGTCCTATAATTCTCCCTCACTTCCAGCCAGCACAGAAACATAATCAGCGAATCGTTTCATTGAAACATTTGCACCCTGAATTTGTTCCCACTCCCGAATCTTCCTTCTATTTGTGTCATTGTTTCTTGGACGTACACGTTGAACAGTAGGAGAGAAAAAGAGATTGCATCCCTGGCTTATGCCCTTTCTTAATTTAAATTTATTAGAGAACAAATTTTTCATTTTCTGCTCTCCTGTTCCTAACGGATTGACTGTAATCATCCGAGAGTCTTTCTGTCCCATCGTTATCTTTCTGCTCTTCCACTCCTGCCTTTGTTAATTCGCTGTCTCAGTAGTAAAGAGCCAAACTACAAATCCAAAAGTCTCCGTTTGGGTCGCCGGCCAGCCCTAGAACTTTGATCTGTCACTTATTGGTTTTATCATCTTAGGGAATGTTTGCTAATGTGAAAACATCGAGTTGCACCGTGCACGTTAAACAGTAGGTTCCCGCATAACTGGCTGAGTAGGACAGTTCAAAGATCGGAGGCAGGCAAACTCGTGCCTAGTGAAGCGCTGCGGCCATCAGACCTAGCTCCACGTTGTTGACGCCCCCTTTTTCATTATCCCGTAACGCGCGGCAGCTGGGCGCGGCGAGTGACGGCGGCCGGAGCGCCGATGGAGCCGTCTGCGGCTGCCGCGGCCCCTGCACTCAGGCAGCCAGACACACACGTGCGACGCGAGGCGACGCGCCGCGCCGCTCCGCCCGGCCCGGGCCGGCTTTTTCCCAGCGGGCGGCCATTGGCGAGTGCGGGCACGTAGCGCATCGGGGCTTTATTTTCGTCAATGAGCCTGCCGCCGCGCGCGGTCAGCCTTCCCGCCGTCTTCTTGCTGCTCCCTTTGTCTCGGATTTATCGCCGCCGCTCGCGAGGGCACCGTTTGTCGGGCCAGCGATGTCTCAAGGGCGCCCACTGCCCACCAGCTGGCGAATCGGCGGAGCCCATTCACGGTCCCGTGCAACTACTGCCTCCTGAGACGTCGCCACAGCTCACAAAGGAGGTGCTGTGCCAGCGCAATGAAAGGACACGAATTCGGGCGACTGGCAATATAGGCGATCGTTCGAGACAGCGCTTTCACCGCCAGGAGCAGCAAGCGTACTCTGAACTTATGGAATGGATAAGCCGACCTAGTGGGTGGGCGAGAGTGTTGTAACTTGCTACACCATTCATACATTCAACTTTGGCTAGCCCTAAAATAGAAGTTTAATACATTTTTGTATATAAATGATAGCGTTCACTTCTCATCTGCTGCACTCTTTTCCTGAAAACATAAAAACTGCTTTCGAAAACTAGGGTTTCACCGAACCTGCATCAGTGTTGCAAGATACAACATGCTCACGTACGAGGCTTAAATATTGTTTTTAAATTCATGTACGTTGCAATCGAGAGAATCTTGTCAATACTGTATTTAGAAGAATCAATAACGCCTTGAAAGGACATATAAGATGAACATCAATAACAGTGAAACAGAGGTAACAGAGAGTGGTCAGTCAAAGTCAGATGGTGCTGAAGGAATCATATTACGAACTAATAGTACGAGAAGAGTTTTGTTATTTCCGCATTTAATAACTAAAGGTAGCAACAGTAGACAGATACTGTATAAAATGCAAACAGCAAATGGAAAAAATGAAGAAAAAGAAGATATCTGTTAACAACAAATATTAACTGAAGCGTCGGAAGCATTTTCCGAAAGCATCAGTGTATAGCCTTCTATGGAACGCAAACGTGGCCGATGAACAGTTGTGACAAGACAACAGAAGCTTTTGAACGTGGCGCTGCAGGAAATTGATGAATGTCATTACTAATGAAGGAGTAGAGCAGCGAGCTAGGTTTAAAAAATCTTTATGACAAAAGTTATCTAAAATGAGAAACACGTTAACAATACACTTCCTGAAGCAGCAGTTTGACACTACAGGGAGACCAGAGTTTGAGTTTAATTAGCAGCTAAAGTGGATGTAGGCTGCAGTAGGTATACGCAGACTAGGAGGCATGCGCAGCATAGACTTGCCTGGAAAGTTGCATCAGACCAGTCTTCGGACCAGTATTATCGCTACCATTTTGTGTAACTTGGTAACTGCTAATCCATTGTTTATCTTTCGCAGTATTTTATGTACCTCCAAGGGTCACATCTCACTGTGATTCTGTCTCATCTCAAATGGCGAGTTCCCCACAACAGCCTTGTAAAGGGGGAGATGGAGGACTTCTCCAAACCCAAGCGTTCCATACCTGCTATAGATCTAAGGTGTCCACGGGCAGCCTTCACTCTCTGGTCCTTTTTCCCAGCATGCATCTCTCGTCAACAGTCTAGTTCCACATAGTTTTTCCCTTGTTTCATTGCTGGGTAGGCAGTTACGAAGTATTGTTTAACAGTGTACTTTTCATAACATCATTAAGTATCTTTAGCAGGAGCAATAACAACATCCTAAAATTTTACAATACGCTATTGTAACCAATATTGTGATCACACAGCCCAAATAAAAAAATCCTAATTTATCAACTGTTCTAATTAGGATGACAGAATTTGTTGCAAACATTTACCGTCATTTACACATCAGCAATGATTGGGCTAGGACATCGCTTTCCGAGGAAGCCTAAAAAATTGACTGGTGTTGGTAGTTTGACTTAACCAGCGCAGTGGGGCAGATGGAGGTGGAAGAAAACTTTATTTCCATTCCGGAACTCGTATTCCATTTGCGAAACGGTTACAGATATTATGACGATAATTGCGTAGCAAGAAGTAACTGAGGAAAAACTCTTGCTCCAGTTCTTATGACTTGAAGTATCAGTGCTAACAAATCAATCATCGTACGTTTGAATCTGCAGAGAACTAAATACGCTTTGAGAGAAGGAAACGGGTGTCCAGTAATAGAAAGCCTATTACTATTCAACTAAATAAGCTCGTAAGAGATAGTGTTTACAGGAATGCTGGTGTTTATACTCACAAAGTGAGGCACGATTAGAGACATGAACAGTGAGAAAGCAGTGGCACACATACCAAACAATAAATTCCATAAATTTATCGTCTGACACGAAACTTAAGATAAAGCACTACCAGGGGAAGAAGAGAAATGGAAAACATACGTACTGGCATCAGATATTTATATCTCAAGCGTGTTTCTCTCTCCGTAAAGATGGACATTCCGCGAAACTGCCGAGAGAACATAGTTCTCAATGGCATTATTTTCAAACTGTTTAAATCGAAAAGGTATAGCATGACTTATTACGTATTTGTATGCAAATACCTTCCAGTAAATTATATGTTAATACAAGCTCCTCAAAAGACAACTGGTAGCAGTTGTGAGATAAACGGGAGCACTTTACCTGCAGTTCAGAATGGCAGTAGTAAACAGTACTGCATCTTACAGCTGCTCAACGGAAGTGCTGTTTCGTAGTTGGCGACAAGACACTCGACAATCATTGTCAACCTATTACCAATTTTTCTGATTAAATTCAAAAGACATACTTTTTTGACATTTCCTCGTACCTTAAGGTGCTCAAAACGTTGTTGCACTACTAGAGCCGTTTGAAGCACATTTTATAGTCGCCCGGATTTGATTTCTTCAACCCACTGCATATCAGAAATAGTGGTACGTTAACACATTATCAAAGCTCTGTAACTGAGCACAATAGTGATTTGAGTAGCAAAGACAATAAAATTGTGTGCCAAGTTGTACGGGCAAAAGTATTATTTATCATTCGATATTGATACGTTTCACTGACATGTGTTCGCTAGACCATTCACTAGTCCTTTTAAAGCGGCACCTCAGCTTTTGTAGGTCGCTAAAAAAAACCTTTTTTAGTCTAGTCTTAACAAATTCTGTAGAAATCTTAGCAACGGGCAGTCTACTATAGTCTCTAAACTTCTGTAAGCGTCTTCATAGCACATCTTTTTTACTGTACTGGTTTCATATCTTTTTTCATTTTATTTTTCTTCCTGTCCGCTATAATTTAATGTTAAATGTAAAATATATTTTCAGTAGCACGTCACTCAGACAATTTTGAATACCTCGAGGTATATTTCTTACTACAAAGATCCTTCGCTGAAGAACACTATCCGTTTCACTAATCAGCGCATCTAACATAAATGACCTGATTCGTTCTCTTTTATGATTTCTAAGACATTGGAACCTTTTCAGTTCTGTTGTCGCTTATATGTGTGTACACCTGTAAAAAAAATTGTTCCTTCAATTAGTATTTTGAGTGCTGATATGTTGGCTATTCCATCTACTAGATCTACCTGCCTGACGGCATCATCAGTAAAACGTCCTAGCAGCAAATATGAAGCAAGTGTCTGCAGACGCTACAGCGTTTGGTTTCATCCGTTTCTGCGGCGAGTGGTTTAAATTTGCGATTTCTGTTTCTGAGTTACAGATTCTGAAAACTTTTGTCTAAAACGAAAGGGGGCAGCAAAGACAATAAGACAATCAAAAATGCCTTACATTTATTTTTGTTTCGAACAATCCAGTACCCAGGAAATTCTGTTACTTACAGGTTTTTTTGTGTTTATTATGGTAGAAATTATAACAAGTTTTAGAAAAATTACAGTTCATCTTCTCTGGGATTGTAATACACGGCCTATCATGTGCAGTTGTCTTACGGAAACTCGGTCACCTCAACTAATGCCAGTTTTCGAACGTATTGTGAAAATGATGTAACCTGAACTGGAAACAGAATAAAAATTAAAGAAAACATACCATGACTTAGCGTTCTGTTAGTGTGTGTGACGCAAAACCTATATATAAACCAAATGCTACCTTTCAGTCACTCGAAGGGCAGCGTCACATTTCCGACTGGACAAAGATGCGTCTGGCCGCGGCCGTGGCCGGGTTGCCGGCTGCAAACGGCGGCGGCGCGACGGCCGGCTGTCCGCACAAGACGTCGGCCAAGATTGATTAGGCCGGCGCTAATGAGTGACGCGATTACAGGCGCGTCGAGACCCGCCGCAAGATTAATCGCCCATTATTCTGTTTGCAAAGCGGCGGCCCTCCGTGGTGCTTACCGCCAGGACGGGCCTAGCACGGCCTTGCCTCGCTTCGCCTCGCCTCGCCTCGCCTAGCCTAGCCGCTAATTTCATTAGCTATCCCTGCAGCTAACAAATCGCTCCGAAATTTGGCAACAATTGTAATCACTGTCTCGGGTTCATCCATTTCGCTTCTCACTCGTTTGAGAGCGCGCGGGCCACAGGCTAAAGCACCCCCGTCCGCATAAACTGGTGCTCGATCCGCATCGAAGAATGTTCCTGCGCTGGGTCTCCAGTGCTTCTAATTTGTAATGACGGGTATGCGACAATGCTTCGTGATACAAAATTCAACAGTCACATCCATCTAATTACATTATCTGTCAACGACAGGCTTCGGTTTATCGAAAGTATACTCGAAAGCTACCCACAACATGATCCTATAGGAGGAATTTACGTGTCATTCAGTTATTACCATCCATCAAACACATACACTTAGTTATGGTTGTGAAATTTGCCTGAATCGTGAGAGATTGTAGTAGAAATGTTTTAAAAAATCTCCATTCTGAAACGCACGAAGAAAGTCACCGGTTATCAGTAAAAAATTAATTACGGAATTTCAAAATTTCGGAACACCTCGAAGTGTCCTATTCTACACGGATCGTATATGTTAGAACAATAACAGCTTAACAGAGGACGCCAAGTGCCGCATCCCCCAATTGTAAATGTACCGGCAAGAGTCTTTAATCCACGCTAAATGCCGCACACTTCAAACGCACTTGCAAAGAATAGCTATAGCAAAAATCTACAAGACCAGTACTGCTGGCCCCTGTTTTGATGACAACCGAGGTACAACCTTCCTACACGTCGGTCAGGGACCTGAAGATGGCGCAGTAAAAACGCTGAAACTGCTTGCTAAATAAAATACGTCCCGTCGACAATTACGGACGGAGCACAAGCTCGGTCTGAGTCAAGGAGGGGGAAGGAAATCGGCCGTGTCCTTTCAAAGGAACCATTCCGTCATTGGCCTTCAGCGATTTAGGAAAATGGCGGATAACCTAAATCAGGATGGCCGCACGCGGGTTTGAGCCGTCGTCTTTCCGAATGTGAGTCTAGTGTGCTAACCGCTGCGCTTCATGGCTCGTAGATGTATTCTAACGGGCGTTGTAAACTGTCCCAATATCTAACAAGTGTAGTACATGCATGAGCACTATTATTTTGGCACATGGAACACCGCCAGTCGGTGTCACCGAGGGTAAACAAATAAACCTGCAAGTCCACACATTCACGCAAGTTTTATTTGCGCATTCCAGTACGAATTTACAATAAACTTTGTCGAATTTAAAATCTATCAGTATGTAAGGGAGCTGAGCAGTCGACCATGTTATGTGATATATTTGCATTTCAATGTTCGATGACAGCTGTATCGATGCAGTCTACACGATGGCGTCGGTACTGGAACCTCAATCCAATTTCATGACAATCTGGTGGTGGTATTTCTGTTTATTAATGGTCGCTTTGATTGATTTAGCATCGTATGTGTCCTGTGAAACTTCCTATCTCTCTGATGCAATACATCCAGCGTCAACTACAAATAGTGTAACGTACTTCAGTATTTGTTGTCCCATAATATATTTTCCCCGCTCTGTGCTAGCTGGTTACCCGCTTGCTAGCCACAGAATAGGTCTTTATCATTTATCCATCAGAAATCCCTCACCGACTACTTTTTAGTTTTGCCTAACACATCCTCATTTCATGAGTTAGCTTCCTACTTATTTTTTCGCCTATGTATCAGCGCCACATATTGCTGCAATTTCGCGTGTACAAGTTCAGAAATTTCTTCCTCCTTTTTAAACCATAAAATTGCTTCCAGAAAGTTCATTAAACCTGACGCGTAACGGCTGAAGACACAATCCATAAGTTCGTTATCCGAACATTTTCTTAACCTTTCAACAAAAAGACGTGACACGAGAAAATATACTCAGATGCAGAAATTTTAACTCATCAGTCAGTAACCGGAAGGGTTGAAACAAATATTTGTATTTACGACTGTAGTCCTATTTCAGAACGCTTACGCAATAATTCTATTCCCTTCCAGGTCCAATTTCTGCTGAATGCCGCATAGCTTATGCAATAACGAACCTTTAAACTGTTATTTCCCTTGAAGAACAGCTATAAAGGCAGCGTTGATTAAGAGATGGACAGCTACTTAAAGATTGTTCATACGGCATCGTACACAAGGGACACGGCGGGTTACAGCTAAGCCGAAATTACTCTAGCGCAGCTCATATGTAATGCTGTTCACCGTAAAACCAGTGTTTCAAAGCACGTCATCTTCTCCAACCGCCTGTACTGGTTAGTTCTGTTTTCCACATATGCGGAATATTTCTGAGATAGTACTGCAATTTTAGGCACTGTTGCTGACATGGCAGCGTTACCACGTTAGCGAAATGGAGCACACGTCACAGGCGCTCAACGTCTCGTTAAGAAGCTCGGTCGGTGCAAGTATATTGCAGTACGGTTCTGATAAACGGTCCGTTGGTGCTACCAGTGTTAGATTCACGTTGGAAGAACACAAAATGCTGTTATATTTTACAGGCACCAAAGCAAAATTTCCTTAACGTGGAAATTAATGAAGAGTGGAAACGTCAAGCGTTCTAAGCACCATTTTTTCAGTACTCTGTTGCAACTTACTAGACTTGTTCGAAGTATCAAATGATGGGGTAAACGTTTAAAACATTCATTATTAGAGGGAATTTGGTATTTGCGCCCAGCCGTGGTTCCCTCTTAAGTGAGACTCGTCATGGTATCCTCCATTCAGGTGACGCACAAATGCCTGGTAAGCGGAGTGCGTGCAAGCTTTTGTTTGTGGAAATAATACATATTTGTAATGGAAAGAGAAAATTTGGAATACAGGAACAGTAAATAAAGTTAGAAAAGTGAACACACAAAATAGATGTGTGGCTGGAAACTGATATGAAAATCC
This sequence comes from Schistocerca gregaria, assembly GCF_023897955.1. Classification (NCBI taxonomy): domain Eukaryota; kingdom Metazoa; phylum Arthropoda; class Insecta; order Orthoptera; family Acrididae; genus Schistocerca; species Schistocerca gregaria. The sequence goes on from NC_064920.1 coordinate 1,194,170,483, forward strand.
ATTTCTTCCTCAACACCGCACGGAGCTCTACAGTAATCATTCGAATATCTTATCCCAAGAATGGAGTTGTGTAAGAAACAGAACTCAATACTCGAAGATTTTTCTTTTAATTTTGTTATTCTCTTGAAAAAAATTTAAAGGTATGACAAATATTGTTGACTACAGTTCTGCAAGTTAAAACATTACTGCCATATTTCCCCACTTTTATTACGCAAATGAACGTTAGTGCTTCAATACTAAAGGCAGATGAAACAAAAACTTTCTGAGACTTGTCAGAACCAGTCAGTTCCTAGGTATGGCACACAGAACATTCTTAATAAATGATTAGTTTCCTAATTTGTCTCGTTATTTTTTCCAGTGATGAGGCGAGCAGAATAGTTATGTGGTATGAGAATATCTTGTCCATTTTTTGGTCTAAATAATTTATGTACAAAAGACATTATTTATTTTTTTATTCTTCTCGCAAACGTGAATTTGGCAGTTTGAAGGTTTCATATTTTCACTTTTCACATGCCGTAAGAAAGTCTACCGAGACGAATTGTAATAGGAGCCGCAGGATGATGTAATGTACTAATAGATGAAAAAAGATCTTGAGCCTAGTACATGGTTTATCATATTTTCCAAATAAAAGCATAAAAGGATATGAGAATAGAATTATAAACAATGAATAAAAAGAAGCATCGTGCTCCACTTCACTGAAGATGTAGCAAATAAATAAATAAATAAATAAATAAATAAATACAAAGCGAAGTACTGCGTTAAGTAGGAGCTCGCTTAATCTTGAAAACGTCTAAGGTACGGGACAGTAATTTATCTTCTTATATGACTGTCTTCCTTATGAGACATGGGATTCAATATTTACTTCTCTGTCGAGAAAGTGTTGAGAACGAATTTGAATTCACAAGAAAGTTTTCATTCGCGCAAGAATTACGGAATCTCACAGAATACTACTTTATATGCGGCAGTGTGGTTTGGACGCTTTATAAATGAAATATGTACAGAAGTAAATTTGTGGCACATCTAAAAATAAAGTAACTCAGTCAGGATTGACATGGGTGGAAACGTCCAGTGGCAAATAACAGGAACGAAATTGTGGATCCCCTGCCGGAGGTTCGAGTCCTCCCTCGGGCATGGATGGGAGTGTTGTCCTTAGCGTTAAGTGAGTTTAAGCGGTGTGTAAGTGTAGGGACCGATGACCTCAGCAGTTTGGTCCCTTAGGAATTCACACACATTTGAACATTTGAAGTTATAGGGTGGTGCTGACGTCTAGCGAGTGTTCCGCCACGCAGCAGAAGTAATTTCACTGTCGAGCGAGTAGACAGTGAGGCGTTCAGCTTCGACGCTGCCTCTCATGCAGGAGAGGCCAGGAAAGAGACGTACGGCGAACGCGCACGGCCTGCAGCTGCGCCTGGTCGCCCGATGACGAAGGGGACGCTATCACGGCGTGGTCCTGCTCCTCAACTGGGCACTTCGATTCGCGGAAAATAATCCACTATACAGTATTTTCACACGCGATTCTACTGCCCCTCACCTTGCAGATAGTAATCGAAAAAATTATACCACCATCAGTTGCAAGGAAAAACCTTTCTTACTGCTGGCATTCGATTATCACACATCAACGTCAGGCATAGGCAGTTCCCTAGTTACGGTACAGTACCGGTCTGGACATGCACATGACGTTCAACCGTACTCCACATAACGACAAAAAAGGAAAGTGAGCATCACAATGGGGTAAATAAAATTTAAACATATTGGAAGGAATAAGCCCTCGGTCACAAATATTAAGCCACAATTGACCTTGTTTCGACGCTACTATGAGCGTCGTCTTCAGAATTAGACTAACTGTTCAAACATATTAGGTATACAGTACATTAATAAAATTAAAGTTTGTACTGACTGGAAAAGATGCAGTACTTACAAGTCACATATTAAAAAAGATCTGAGCCGGAAAGGCGACGTCATGAACAGCTGTGAGATGGCGAGCCACGTCACATATTAAAAAAGATCTGAGCCGGAAAGGCGACGTCATGAACAGTTGTGAGATGGCGAGCCGCCCTTAGCGGCTCATATCTCTTTTAATATGTGACTTGTAAGTACTGCATATTTTCCAGTCAGTACAAACTTTAATTTTATTAATGTACTATATACCTAATATATTTTAGAACAGTTAGTCTAATTCTGAAGACGACGCTCGTAGTAGCGTCGAAACAAGGTCAATTTTGACTTAATATTTGTGACCGAGGACTTATTTGTTACAATATAATTCTGACACGGTCACTGAACCTTAGGAGCTATGTTCAAAGTTTGGAAATGTAAACATTTTTCGGAAGATCCAGTGTCGTGAATGCGTCTTCTGAACAATGTTTAGAGCTTATGTATCACATGTTGGTTTTTGGGGCCGTGCAGGCCGAGCCACGTCCGTATCACACGAACGAGCTACTGTAACGGAAAGCCGCCCTGTGCCCGACGCCGATGTGAGACCGTGGCTTGTGCGCACTGGGCTTACAGGTGTAGTACTCCATCATGTTCTGGTTGTAGCGGTAGGCGGTGGTGAGGTCCATGGCGGGCCCGCGCAGCGCGAACAGGCTGCCGAGGCCGGGCTCCAGGGTGGCGGGCAGCAGGTCTGCCGTGGCTAAGCGCGCCGCGGCGCGGAGCCGCGGTCGCCGGCGTCGCACTGGCTGCTGGCGCTGCCGCTGGGTGCTGGCGCTGCTCGCGGCCCGAGGACCGGCACGTGGCGGCGGCGGCGGCGACGGCGTTCGCACTTTGCCACTTGACGGGGTGGCATTCAGTTCGCGACTCTCGAGAGGCCCAGGCGCGCCCCTCCAAGCGCGGAAGCCGGCCGGCCCGAGCGAGAGGACCGCAGAGCGAGCGAGCGAGCGAGACGGACAGAGAGAGGGAGAGAGAAGGAAGGGGCGCGGGGGGAGCGCGACACACAGAGAGAGAGAGAGGGCGAGTGTGTGGTGGGGGCGGCAGCGGGAGCGGCGGAACGGGCGACACGACACGCAGCCAGATAATAATAAAAGCCAAGCGCCAGTCCCGGACCCCCGTGCCGCGCCGCGCCGCACAGCACAGATTCCCCGGGCCCGTCTCCTTCCTCTCCGTCTCACCGCTTGACTCACACATTCACAGCGGCCGACGAAAAAACGCCGCCCGCGGCCGCGGCAGATATTTCCTCCTCCTTCTTTCTTTTCCCTTTTTAGCCGCCCTCGCCACCGTGAGCGTAATCTCCTCGCGGTGTCACCCGCTCTCCCATTCCCTCTCTCTCTCTCTCTCTCTCTCTCTCTCTCTCTCTCTGTCTCTCCCCCTCTCTTTCTAAACCCCGCCCTGGCGCCCCCCGCGCTGGGGTGGCTCTGCTAGGGTGGGGTGGGGTGCGCGCCGTCACACGGCTCGGCCGGGGGTTGCGGCGACGCCATTGGCCCGCCGCCGGCCAAAGATCGCGTCACGTGGCACGCCGCGCTGGGTGGGTGGGGGGGCGCGCCCCTCCCCCCACCCTTCCCCCTCGCCCCACGTCGCACGGCAGACACAGGGTTGTCATGGCGACGGCCCCGCTTCGACCCCCGCGCGTGTTGCGACACCTAGCTGGTCGCTCCTGTCAAACGCGGCTTGCGTCCTCCGTGTGGGAAACGTCGCATCACCTTTCGACCCTGTCCACTTGTCACACAATTAGAAGCTTTTCAATTCGGAGAATCTCTCAAAAACTGTTTTCCAGTAATCAATATAGCCATCGCGAGGACAAAATAGCGTGCTCATGGCCCGTAAAGAGGCATACAGGCAACAGTTTTTGCTTTACCTTGCTTGTGAGTGCAACAGAAAACGGAAAACTAGTAGTGCTACAAAGTACCCTCTACCATACACTCGACAGTCGTTTGCGATGTACGTACAAGCTATTTCGTCCTGTCGGCCGGAGTGGCCGTGCGGTTCTAGGCGCTACAGTGTGGAACCGCGTGACCGCTACGGTAGCAGGTTCGAATTTGCCTCTGGCATGGATGTGTGTAATGTCCTTAGGTTAGTTAGGTTTAAGTAATTCTAAGTTCTAGGGGACTGATGACCACAGGAGTTTAGTCCTATAGTGCTCAGATCCATTTGAACCATTTATTTCGTCCTTTCCAGCATGCACTTAGGGTAGTATAGTATTTTCTTCGCTTACTTCGGCTGATAGCAGGTCAACCGTCCAGTATAGTCACTGGCAGAGGGCCGTGTTCGTGGCACCAGGCTGTAATATGTGCCTACTGAGGGGTTGTAACGTTAATGATTTACTTATCACGATCATCGGCGATCAGTTGGCGCTCAGGAGGCCTGTCTGTGCACCCTCTGTTTTGACTCTGTAAACGTTAAAGATGAACAGCGATTCCAACATTCATTCTCGGGTACAAACGTGCTCCACCGATGGGTAGCAAGTCCCGCGTAACAGCTTCGGCCATTTGAACGGCATCACATGAGGGCCTGCAGGAAGCTAGATGAACGTATCGATTCATTAATGCTGAACTTGTAGAGCAGAATGTATCGGTGGTGAGACGCTGCAATCAAAAGCGGTCTGTGGAACATTTCGATACTTGTAGAGCAGCTTTTGGCACATTCTGGACCTGCTGCGTCGTCAAGGACCACTGGGAAACGTTTGTTTGCAGCAGGATTAAGATGACGCGTGCCTCTGGCCACGCTACGACTGACAGACAGCACGGCACCGCCAGCGGGGCTACTCTCGTCTTATGAATGAGCTCAGCGGAGAGTGGAATCGCGCTCTGTGGTCTTCAGTGATGAGAGTGGGCTCTGTCTGTATGAGAGTGATGGACATAAACGTGTGTGGCACAGACTTATTGAGGTGCCTATTCCAGAGTGTATTCGCCCACAACACAAAGGTCCCACCTCAGGTGTGGGGGGCCGTGGAGTTACAACTCGCCGTCATATTTGATGTTGCTGCAGGGTAAAGGAACCAGTGGCCACTACATTGCGCACGCTGCTATTCCCATGCTACTGCCTTCCTTCGACAAAATTACGTGCTTTTTCAGCAGGACAATGCACGGTCACATGCTGATGATGGGACGTTACGTGCTCTTGGAAGCGTATATCAACTGCCCTGGCCACCAAGATCATCAAATCTCTCGCAAATTGAACACGTATGGGATATGATGAAGTGGGAACTTACTCGTTCTCCCGGGCTTGCAAGAATCATTGCCGAACTGCAACAAAACGGGCAAGATGTTTGGGACAATTTAGTGCTGGATGCCATTCCACACCTTTAACGTCGTTTACACGCGAGAATACACGACTGCGTTTCCGTCAGAGACAGGTGCACTGTGCACTGATGTACCTGTATGGGCGCCCTTTACTGTGACGTGTGTTTTATTTGGTCTGAATTTATTGTTATATACTACTGCAAAGATAAAATACCTATCACCTCACTTGTCAATAAAATGACCGTGTCCTTAAAGTTGTTGCCCTTTATCCCGCCAGTGTATTTGCGAGCTGTAGTTATAAATATAGAATGTCTCCTAATTTCTTTTTCTGGTGGCTACTCAGGCTTCCTCATTTTTCGCAAGTACGAGTATTCAATTGGTTCAAATGGCTCTGAACACTATAGGACTTAACATCTGAGGTCATCAGTCCCCTGGCACTTAAAACTACTTAAATCGGACTAACCTAAGGACATCACACACATGCTTGCTTGAGGCAGGATTCGAACCTGCGACCGTAGCGACCACAGCAGCCGGCAAGTGCTAGTATTCACGACATTCTCCAGCATTAAAAAGTTTACACGAATACGACTTGGCCGGCAACTCTTTGGTGACGATTCCGATGACAGGTAAACACAACACGGCTAGGTATTATACGTTAGTTTCTCTGCTACGTACTTTATATCATTTATTAGGGGCGTTATGTTAAAACACATTATTTTGCTACAAATAACGTTATCATTTTTACTTGTAAAATAAATGACCTGCAGTAGTGATTCAGCACAACCGGTACTGATGTTAAAAACATAGAGAGATAGAAAAATCGAGACGATCGGGTAGCGATGATGTTGTAAGGCATCCCCGATTCTGAGGTCGAGCTCCGCTCTAGCAGAGCGATACGCATACTCACTCACAACTACTGATTCCCTAGAGCTGCCACTACATTGATGCCGCAGTGTAACACTTCCGGGAGTCGGAACAGCTAGCAAATGGCCTAAACACAGACAACGAGGACACGCGCGTTTTAAATCACCACTAGTATACACACACAGATGGGTTGCAGAATTCAAGTCTTAAGGAATCACAACCAACAGATGAACCTGAAGTCACGGAGAAAGGTTGTTTCATTGTACGAACCGCGCCCACTGTGACACAGGGAACCTGTAGGCTTGTACGTAGTACACGCACGGCTCACCAGCAGCAGAAACAGATTGCTACATTTCCCCGGGCGGGAAATGCCTAAGGACCTTTTCTCTGCTTTTGCAATCGGAACCAGTTCTACAGCGTGCATGTACTACGATAACCCACAAAATTCAAGAAGAGTACCTAACCATGGGTCTTGATAGCGAATCCAAAATCCTAGTTTTGACTTCACCTCTATCGACGACGATCGTGCAGCTACCTACACGCCGATTTTGGTTTATCCCTTCTTGATGTTTTCATTTCACCAGTATTGTCGTCATTATCTAATACTGTATCTCACTTTGTTTTTGCATATGTTCCACCTGGAGAAAACGCAAAGTTTTCTTCTTTTTGCTCAGAAACGTTTCGCTGAAGTTACAGCATCATCAGCGAGATTTTTTATTTTCTTCTATTACAAACCAGGAAAATTAATCTTTACTACCCGAGCGTATAGAAAACCAAGTTCAAGAAAAACAAATTTTTGTATACATATAAATTGTTAACACATGCTGCGGTTTGTGATTTATGTGTAGAAAATTATTTATATACAAGATTAACGACTGAGGATGTTGTAGTTAGCTTTATCGTATTCTCTGTGGAAGATTGTGTGTGTGTGTGTGTGTGTGTGTGTGTGTGTGTGTGTGTGTGTGGGGGGGGGGGGGGGGAGGGGGGGGGTGTATGTGTGTGTAGTATGCTTCCAGTTGCTTTTTCTGGTTTCCCCGTTATTTTCTGCAGATAATTTTCAGTGTTATCTATGGCTGCACACAATAAAATGTGAAAGGAAAACCACAGTAATGTAAAACACAGAAAACCCCAAAATCACAGAATTTAATAACAAGGTGTACATACCAAATTTTGCCTGTCATAATATCTGTAAATATGTTTTCCTAAAAACTGAAAATTCTGTATGTAAATGGAGTAAAGAACAATTTTCCTATTATTTAATAGAAAAAAAAGATCCACTGATGGCGCTACAAGTTCAGAACTTGAGTGAAACATGTGTGGGTAAAAAGAAGAAAAAACTGTGTTTGCTCAAGGCAGAATCTATCCAAAAACAAATTTTTTTGTAAGGAAACACGGACACAAGGGCGAGATTCAAGCACAAGACTATGTCCCAAAGCTTCATCTAAATAGTGCAGACTGAGTACCTAAACAAGAAGCCATCGCAGTCGCATCTCTCAGCGTCGCAGTCAACGCTCATTGTTAGTCCGTTTAGATCACTAGCAAACATTTCTACCGGACTCGAATAATTGACTCCCCCCTAGTAACTAAGTAGAAGTTGAGGTTCATGTTCCCTTCTACCGGTGTTATTGGGACATGCCGAAGTAAGACGTATGGTTGCGCTTCACTGCAATATGAGTACGACTCAACCATGTTATCTTCGTCGCCTCAGTGACTGTGATCATTATCTGTGTAGTGTGTAGTGTATGTGATATTTACGACAAAAGGCAGGCACGAAAGTTGCTACGGATGCATAGTCTGCCTCTCTTCAAAAGTACGAAGAGTTCGTGGAGCTTAATGTACACATCACACAGACGAATCATCACAGCGTCACAAGCCTTTACCTTGGGACAAAACCTTCAGACATTTATGCAGAGTATGTCTTAACAGGAAATGTAGCCTAAGCCGTCACCTTTCCTGGCCCTTACGAGTGAAATTCTGGAGATGGGAATTTCTTCCACTACCACGACTTACACAGGGATCTACAGCTCACACAGTGGCGGCTGAAGAGGCGAGTTGATGTATAAACAGGTGCTCGCGAAGGATAGCTGATCAGGACTCCTTCTTGCAAGGGCTGTTGGAAGCTAAGTGGCGGCGTCGACACGACGGCGGCTGCCGGCAGCAGCGGGGGCGGCTTAGTATCGGGGGGGGGGGGGGGGGGGGGCACTTGTTGAGTCGTGGCGGTGATCAATAAGCGGCTCGCAGTTGCACGCACACCTGCCCCGTCAATCACGCGGAATTATTCTCGCCGCTTACTTCGCGCTTATCTACATCCGCCACCGTTGGCGTTACAAAACTACATTCAGAACACGGCTGCCTCCTTCAACACAGATACCGAAAGTACGGAAATCAGAGGGCATTTCGAGCAGTTCGCAAGATTCGCACATGCGTCACTGACAGTTTCACAAACTTTATGGCTAACTATAAAATGAGGTTGTTAAGGTTAAAAATAAGGACTTATTTTTCAAAATAATCAGACGTATCTCATTAAGCAGATTAATGAGTCTTTGTACGGATTTCGTGTCGCCTTCCACTTCTAAGGTCCACCAGTCTACTCACCTTCACGAATCTGCTTCTCAGTAACTTGGAGCACCTAAGTTAAGCCTCTGTGTGTGTTGCAGCACTCCGTCCCGCTCACTTGAGTTTGTTTCAGTACTGCTGGCCCTCGACTTTTCTTTCCAACATCCTTGTATTTAACACTTTGTCTGATCAATGTACTTTTTATTACATCCAGCTAAACGTAACCCAGATATTCCTTGGTTTGGTTAGCATAACGACCTGTCGAAATTTTTACTGACAACGCATAGTTTGACGACTTACCTCGAAGTTCATAGACTTTGAGGGAAACAACAAAAACTGTCTACCACTCTACCTAGATGAGGCTCTACTTACTGTAGAAAACGGGTTCGGAGCGTTAATTAGTGAGACAATATTTGTGACAAAGGGTGTAATTAGCTGCCGGCCGGAGTGACCGAGCGGTTTTAGGCGCTACAGTCTGGAACCGCGCGACCGCTACGGTCGCAGGTTCGAATCCTGCCTCGGGCATGGATGTGTGTGATGTCCTTAGGTTAGTTAGGTTTAAGTAGTTCTAAGTTCTAGGGGACTGATGACCTCAGATGTTAAGTCCCACAGTGCTGAGAGCCATTTTTTGGTAAGGTTAACAAACTCACGGCCAATACTCAAGAACCGGTCGCACAGCGAGCCACTTCTTTCGAGGATGAATTACATTTTATTTTTAGTAAGCGCCATCGAACAGTAATGGGTGTATCAGCCTCTTCATGCGCAGTACGTTACATTTATTTACGTTGAGAGTCAAGTGTCAGACCGTGCACCAGGTTTTCCTGCACTCTGCAAGAGTTTACTGGCGTTGTGATCTTGATATATGCAGAAGGATTGTCAAGAAAAAAGTCACAAAGTTCGCGACGTTATTCACCAGATCCTTTGTACATACAGTGAGCAGTAATGGCCCTATAACAGTGCCATGGGGTACTCGCGAAGTTCCTTTTGTATCTGCCGAGTTTGGCCCGTTAAGCGTGAGGCGGTGAGCCGCTCCTGGCTACGATACTGGGCGCGCAGCCCGGGGAAGCTGTAAGGAGCAGCAGGTGCGGCCGCGGCTGCCGCGGACCGCGGAGGCGGCCGTGAGAGCGCGGGCGCTGTGTAAGGCACACCGCTGTGATCGACGGCGCGCCGGCGATCTCACACGGACTCTCTTACCGGGTGGTCTGCAACCCGAGACCGCGGCGGGCCAGCCGACGGCTGCCCGCTCACTCCGAGGCCGGCGCTCAGCTGTTCAGCTGCCCGCGGCAAGCGGGCATCTCCGACACCGTTCCAGTTGGCTCTGTCGACAGCTCGGAGCTACTTGCTGCACCGCGCACTAGTCGGACAATGGAGCCGTTTCGTCCTCAGCAGTTGCCGAGGATAATCCGATTCCGATGCGCAGTAAACAATGCACTGCTTTGCACGGTGCAGCCGATTCCTCGTATAGTGTTTCCGTTTCAGCCCTACAGGTACTGTACACAACACTATCCAGGTTCAAAAATGGCTCTGAGCACCACTGGACTTAACTTCTAAGGTCATCAGTTCCCTAGAACTTACAACTACTTAAACCTAACTAACCTAAGAACATCACACACATCCATGGCCGAGGCAGGATTCGAACCTGCGACCGTAGCGGTCGCGCGGTTCCAGACTGTAGCGCCTAGAACAGCTCGGCCAGCCCGGCCGGCGCACTATCCAGGCTGTCCCAAGCACTACTATGGTATGGGGTAACGTCAACAGGTCCACAACATGCAAAACTGTTTATTGCAGCCGGACCACCTTCGTCAGTACCTTTCCTTTCTGTAATTCGTCCGAAAGTAAAGTGCCCGGAATGCTACAAATGGCTTCTTTACTCTTCCTCCTGCTTCCAAAGCTACAATCGAAAATTACATAGGTCAGGAAGAGGCGGTTACCTGACAAACTGCAAGATATACACCAGCACAGACATGTGTATTTCTTTAAGTCGCTACGGAATACTGTGCTGATACTGTCGCTATTCAGAGCTTCACATCTGTGTTTTATTAAGTGCTAAACACTGCAGAAATATATTTGTAAGCATTTGCAACACTTCACTAGCCCATTAGCACCAACGTCTTTATTTTGCCGTTTAGGTTCAGCTTTTCCGAGGTACCCCTAAATCACATCAGGTACAGCTCGGGATTCGTTCCTAAAAAAGAGACTCTGGTCATTTCCTCCTCCACCCTCATCTAAGTTTCTGCCTATAATGATCTCACTGTCATAACAATACTGCCAGGCGAGATGGTGAAGTGGTAGGGTGGCAGTTCAGATCCCGACTGCCGTTCAGATCCCTTTACGGCAATACACATTTAGCTTTTCCGATGTTTCCTAGTTCCCGTAAGGCAGATACCGGCTGTGTGTTTCAGTAGTACAATGCAATATTCCCTCAGACACGCATTCCCGCGATAAGAAGGAAATCTGGGTTCGAGTTCCGGCTCAGCACAAATTTTCATTTTCGTCATTCAATTATGCAGCAGATGGTTCTCCACATTCGCAAATGTGAACACATTTCACTCCCTCTTCTTTCTTCAATCTCGGGGAGATATACCTTGTAGCTTTTACACTGTTATATGTAGCTTGTTCCCCTGACGCTTTGGATCTTGATTCCTCCATTTGGCAATGGATCACAACAAGGCGCCAATTCAGCTGCAGCCAGACGCTGCATCTACTTTTCTTCCAAAGCTTCTACTCCATAAATCCAAAACTACGGTATAACTATGTGGCGCAAGGCTATACTTGGCCTGGAGGCGGAGTACAACAGGACGGCGCGCAGGGAACCGCTGCTTCAGTCAAGCAAGTGTCGGAGTTGACAGCTACTTGGTTTGACGGGCCAGGTCGCAGCGAGTTGGCCCCGGCGGCTGTCGGGCTTCGAGCTGCGCACAGTGGGTCCAGGCAGCCTAGGACAGAGGGCGGTTTGCCGCCACATCCGTCAGCCGCGGGCAGGTAGGCCGCCTTTGTCCGCTTATTTACGGCCCACACCCACAGCCACTGCCGCTTTCTTTCCGCGAGCGAGACGTACGGAGGGGCGGACGGCGGCTGCGGCCGCGGCCGGGACCCATTCAGCGGCTGCTTTTCAGGCCGCGGGCGAATGGAGTCGCCGCTTGTAACAGACTCCTGCACACACAGGTGTCCCAGTCTCGGGCAAGCCACGGGGCGAACGCTCCGTTCCAGGCATCATTCCTGTAATAGCCCCGACGACATAGTCCAAAGTGCAGCAGTTTTCCAGAGACGTCGGTCTCAACTGGCCCCAGCTCCGAATCCTGTGTCGCTCTTGGGTAACCCAAGCTCCATATCTCGACCCGACGCCCCGTATTAGCTTGTTACAAATTTTCTACCTGCCGAAGCACTCGTCAAGAGTAATGATGATTCAATGACAAAGTTCTGGATACCACTCTGGCAGCTCTTTTGTCACAACAACCTGGCCCCGTGTAACACCGTGCGACTGGCTCCAGGAGCCAGCTCCGGTTACACCAGTGGCCTCAGAATCACACCAGTGCTCATCAAAATCTCTCGTGGCTGTGTCACTTCAAATCGCCTTATGTGGTATTCCAACTACGGTGTGACTAGTGCTACGAAACTGACTGCGCTGATAAAACGAGTGCACAGTGATGCAGAATATTTGGAGTTTCACCTCCCACATGTTACTGATCCGGCTTGGAATCGTGAGCAATTTGGAAAAGAAGATGCGTGTTACTCATTGCCCTTGGCGGCAAGTATATCACACCTGAACTGTGTCGAAAAGTTACATTTCAGCTAAACATGAGGCGTTCTGGCCATAGACTGAATGTCAAGAAACAACGAAAGCTGTTGTAACATCAATGGGATCGTCGCAAGCTCCGCTACTTGTTAACACTGCTGCAGAAGATGGGAAAGCGAGTGGGCAGTGGGATGTCACTTCAGCGTCTAGGAGAGTAAGCGCCCGTGCAGCGCGAGTGGAGTGTGTAGGAGCGGTTGGTCTGGGGAGCAGCAGGCCGGCAGCGGTAGGGGGCGCCGGTTCGATTCCGCGCGCGTGCCATTACGGCGCTGATGGGATGACAGGAGACTGGCTCCCAGGGGACGGCTGCAGCCGCCGCAGCACAGCCCACTGGGGTATGGGACGGGGTTGAGGACGGACGGGAGCGCGGCAGCAGGCGAGCACCAGGGGCCTGGATGCTAGCAGGGCGCTGGTCTCTGACATCTTTGTCGAACATGCTTAAAGGTGACGCTATGCTTACTGAAGTCTCTATACACATCATGAGACACACTGTTTCACGACTTGTGTTCCTCCAGAATAAACCGACACAACTGAGCAGTCTAGTTTGTATGGCTACACAACTCTGGCCGTTGTATCACCGCCAAAGGCAGAGAAAAGTTATGGTGAGCTTCAGAAGTAAACGACAGGGCCTTAAGGCGCAAACGCGGAGCATCTGCAGCTTTGCAAAAACAGACAATGTCTTATGGGATAAAAGCAATCAGTGATTTTATAATGTTACTTAAAAACCGTCTTGATTACAATTTTTTTTTATTCATATGACCGGTTTCGGTTCATTCAAAACCGTCTTCAGATCTGATATTTCAGTTACAGGAGTAACCCGTCCAAATCCAGCAATTTTCACATGCTACGTCACATACTGTAACTGAAATATCAGATCTGAAGATGGTTCTGAATGAACCGAAACCGGTCATATGAATAAAAAAAAAGTGTAATCAAGACGGTTTTTAAGTAGCATCTTCAGCTGTTGCAGTACTCTGTGACAAAGGTCAGTGACGTCATGTTCCCTTCATAGGCGCTACAGTCGGTTTCCGCGGTCTTATTGGTGCCCACAAGTGCTTCATGGAGCAGTGCAGAAGGGTTTTATGGAAAGGTATCTCAATCAGATGGGAGTGTCTAAACTTGTAGGGTGCCTGGTATGATATAATATCACTTATATGTCGACTCACAAATTAAAGATTAATTAAACGTACCAGTTCGATAACTAACGCCTCCATAGTAGCACATCTTTCGTAAATTACGCAGTGTTTCAGTTAAACTTCGATTGTACACAGAAATAGTTGATAAATGGTGTCACAGTGTGTTAAGTGACCAATCACAGCCTGTTTGCGGCGACCTGGGAAATGGTCCCTTTCTGCCGATGTTCTGAGAGGCACAGTGATGTTAGTCCTGGCACTGTGGTACGGGGATCCATCAGGTCACGCCTGATAGTGACTGATGGAACTCTGACGGTACATATGTCAAGGACGTCCTGCGTCCTCACGTGTAACCTCTCACGGTACAGTATCGCGGTGCAACTTTTCAACAGAAAAAAGCTCGCCCACAAGTGGCACGTGTGTCTCTCAAGTCCACGTGATAACCTGACAACGACTTTAAGACAGCCTCCCCATTCGAAACAGTGGAATCATGACGCCAGAGTGAGTGCAACTCCCAAGTTCTTTGTAAATTTAACTCGATTTTCTAATCGCTGAAATAACACTGCATACCCTCTCAACGTGTGAAGCTTATTTTGTTTCCTCGTTTCCTTTTGGGTGCCTGACTGTTGTATTCACACAGGGCGCTCAGAAACAAACTGGAAAGCGTATGAGAGCGTTGCAAGGCAGGTTGCGTTATGAAATATTGTTAAGAATATTCGAGCAGCCTGTCAGAGATTGTGTCGCCAAATGTGTTCTTCGTTCGGTTTTCCCAAGCCGAGGAAACATAGCTTTTGCTCATCTAGCTTGAATTTATCACTTCCGAAAAAGGCGTATTTCAGCTGGTAATGAGCATCTGAACAAGTGGTAACTCTGTACATTAAAGCATTGTGGCACATGCAGTTGCTTGAATTTACGCGCGCAACTACCTGATCGCCCATCGTTAATGCTAATTAAATCGGAAACGGCGCGGCGTATGGAACTTTTTTTTTCTTAACTATTATTTCTAAGCATAAAATATCCTGCAGTATCCTTACAAGCTTTTCAGACTGTTTCTCATTACCCTGTAATTCCAATTAATGAGAGAGTGTATCCCAAATGGTAATGTTGTCCATTGTCCCTGATAAAAATAAGAATTGTGCATGTGCGCGCATGTGTGTGTGTGTGTGTGTGTGTTTGTTTTTTTGTATAGTGCATGGACCATCATGAAGCCCACAGGCTGTTCTCCCAGCCGTCGTCGCCTTTCGGAAGCACTTTTACATTCGAGCAGTTCCTAAAATGGCCTCCCAACGCCATATGCATCTTAGTCCCCAGTAATTTCGAGAATCGGAGTTGGTCCCTCCGCTTGGCAATTAGATATACCAGTTTCCCTGGCGGTGGCGTTCTCGCTTCCCGAGCACGGGGTCCCGGGTTCGAATCCCGGCAAGGTCACGGATTTTTACCTGCCTCGAGATGAGTGGGTGTTGTTGTGTCGTCTTCATCATCATCATTCGTCCCCATTATGGCAAACCCCCTCCACCGGGACCTCGCCTGGTACGGCGGTGCTGGTCTCCCGCATCGTCCCCCTACGCTCTGTAAAGGAGTGTGGGACTTCATCACCGTCATCATCAGTTACAAAGGCTTCTCCATAAACTAAAAAGTAATAAATGACCCCAAGTTCGCGCACTCGCCCAATCGACTGCGCCGCGCTCGCATAAGCCCTTCCCAGTAGTGCCGCACGAGATGCATTGCGGAGCATCAAGGCAGCGGCATAAGGCTTCGTTGCAACTTAAGAGGAGACCAGTCCGATTCAGAGACTTCCAGGTGGTCCAACTTTTCTTGAATCGAGGCTGAGCTCTTCTGACGGCGAGATCCAGTGGCACGATCTCTCCAGTTACGAAGAGCTGTGGGTTGACTTCTGCAGCCGACACGTACCAGATCACTTATCCGGCGAAACCTCTTCGCCACGCTCCAAGCAGAATAGGTGCAGAACTGCCCCTCGAGTGAGTCAGAGCCCAGTGCCTTTGCTCTCGCCGGCGACCGCAGGCGGCTGCTCCGGTTTTCCGCGCGCCCACCCCTCGCCGGAGCATTAAGGAGCGCCGCGCCCAGAAAGCCACTTAGGGACGCCGGCTGCCGGCTGCGCCGCTAATCCCCCCACTCTGAGGGCCCGCCCTTTATTGCCTCCCCCGCGCTCACAAACATCCCCACTTTTGAATGAGCGCCGCCGTGCATTACGGCGGCACCGCCACACCAGACGTCATTATGTTGCGGGCCCGGCCGCGGCCCGCGCCGCTCCCCGCGGACTTTGAAGTCTCGGCGCCGCGCATCGAGCCACACATTGAATAAAACAGGTGGAGCTGCCGCGTTCCGCCGCTTTTCCGGCCGAACCTGGCGGAAAAGTCCCGTCTTCGGTCCGAGACGACGCGCTCTCCACATCCCCCCTGGACCTCCGCATTCCGCGACCCACCGTACTGTCAGCGGCGGAAGGTGCGGCGTGACGCTGATAAAAACTCTGATAAAAACTCCTTATAGTGTCCCACTCGAAGATGGATCGAAGGGTAAGTGACTGCAGGCTCTTGGACGAGCTCTTAACTCCCATACTTTGTCCTTTCGGCGTTAACGAGAGCTGAATTTTGGAAATAGTAGAATCGTACTGCACTCTGTCGGTAGTGCTGTTTCCCTAAATTTTCTCAATAACTTGCCGTGAAAAGATCTTCTCATCATCCCCCCCCCCCCCCCCCCCAATAGTTTTCACATAAGCACACGGAGCATTTCCGTACTGATCGAAACGACAGGTAACAAATGTCAAGGCATAATTTATAATTTCCCCAAATGTTGATGCAACTGCTACATTTGACTCTCTGCACTTCAGTAAGTGCCCATTCAGCCGTGTTATACAAATCTAGCATGTACTGAACTTAGCAGGACTACCAGATTGTCCGCTAACGATGGTGTTTATACGGAAGTATCGTCGTTTGCCTATATAAGGAAACGCAGAAAGATTCGGTACAAAATTTCCACTTCGTTTAGTGACTGCCAGCTTCATTTAAATCTGGATAAATGTAATGCAGTGTTCACAGAAAGAGAAAGGACTTACTTATATCAGTGGCGAACATCTTAAGTAGCTCACACTATACAGGTATCGGGGGCTGAACTGTGAAGCGATCTGAAGTAGGAGCAACAATTAAACTCTGTAATAGGGAAGCCGAATGGCAGGCTTAGATTCATTGGAATGTTTCTAGCAAAGTACGGTACATCTGGTATAAAAATCGTACACAACAGCTGCGTCGAACAGTTAAAGAGTAGGCCCTATTACTCGAGCGTCTGATCTGGGTATAAAACTTTAATGACAGTGGACGTCGAACGAATTCAGAGGCACGCCGCTAGGATTGCAACAAGACGGATTGTTTATTTTTCCCTTTTCACGGTGATCAGTCCAAAGGTTGGTTTGACACAGCTTTGGACGCTACTGTATCCTGTGCAAGCGTCGTTGTCTCTGAGTGACTACTGCAAATCACATATACAAGAGCCTCCATGCTACATTCAAGCCTTGGTCTCCATCTACAATTTCTATCTGCCACACTTCCCACTACTCTCAAATTAACGATTCCTCCATCAATTTATCCTTTCATTTAGTCAAGTTGTGCTATAAATCTATCTTTCTTGTCCAATTTGACGGAGTGCCTCTTCATTAGTCACCCAATCTTCTCAGGTAACCTCAACACACTTCTGTAAAACCATACTTCGAAAACTTATATTCTTCCCTTGCCTTCCTCTTTATCGACGGTTATTTTGCAACCCAAACTGCAAAACTCATCTACTACTTTTAGTAAATCATTTCCTACTCTAATTCGCTCAGCGTCGCCAGGTTTAATTTGGCTGCATTCCATTAATCTACTTTTACTTATAACGTCTATCCAAGCCACTAACAATTCCATCTGCGAAGATGTTTGCCGTCTCTGCCTACAGTGCCTTTGGCGAGCTCAAAAGTGTTTATTACTTCTCCTCGAACACTTTGTCTAAATTTCTCCTTGGTTTCTTTTTCCGCTTGCTCTATGTACAGGTTGAATGACTTGAGCATAGGCTACCTCACTTTATACAGCCCTTCAACAATAACACCCATTTGAAAGTTTGACAGTGATGTTCGGCGAACGTAGAATGAGGATCTTTGGAAGAAAGGAGATATTGTTCCCAAACAACCCTATCGCGTAAATTTTGGATACCATTATTCGAGAAAGACTGCGTAATATTTACGTTGAAACAATCATATGTCTCACGTGGGGATCACGAAAATAAGATAAGAGGCATTAGGGCAAAACTGAGACATTTTTAGACCCCATCTTCCCTTCATTTCACGAATGGAATAGGACATAAAAGTGCTAATATCAGTACGAAGTACCCTCGGCCACGCACTGTTGAGAGGCTGTGGAGCATACGTAGATACAGATGTAGTGCTCCGATCGGTCATTTGGTTAGCGAGAAACCAGGCATTAATGATCGCATTTTACCGTGCTAAATCATAGCATCACAATGGAAACCAGATGTTTTAATGGATCCATAAAAAGGTCAATTAACTGATTTTTCTTTTTATTCGCAACAAATCACCTGGAAAACAAATTGCATTGACAGACATTGCCATCAGCTATATGGCGCGCGCATAATGCAGGCGTTGTTGTATTAGATTAGCTAGGAATACGCACTCATTTGCTCTGATTTGTCAGGTATAGGAGTAGTGACAGATGTTAATAGGAATGAGCAAAAACTAAAGGGTCGTAGCGTTTGTTCCACACACAACATCAGCGAACATTTGGGCTATTCGCGAACTGGCGAACCCATAGGCTGGTGTGGATTTCACTTTGAGCTGCGGGTGTGAGAACGCTCGCGCTAAGGAGCGCAGCAGTCGACCAACAAAAGTGACTGGAGAATATGAGGAGAACTTTGATGCTGTGAATGGAGAAAACAGAATCTAATCATGACGGCAGTTCCTGAGAGCGACGAAGTGAAAGAAATTGTCACCAACTGATTATCTCTACAGGCAGGCAATTTCTGCCACGTGCAAAATGCCGATTACACGCTACAATTAATCCGTCGACAATGTAGGTGATTATTTGGAAAAGTAATGAAATGTAGGTCTTTGCATCAACAGTAAACATATTTATTATTCGCTTTTTTCTGTCTTTGCTCACTATCGCATAGGGCTTGCTTCCCAAATGACATTTGTGTTCATTAATATGAAATGTTTGAAGAACAAGTTGCTGTGAAAAGTATGGCGCAATGGGACTCTCACAACATGCGACGCAAGACCCCTCCCGATGGTCCGCTTCTGTACAGTTTCAATCGCTTTGGCATTTGCTGTCAAGATCAACAGCAGAGATGTCCAGAAACGCTTTCCGCTCCAAACAGATAAGTTGCTTTTTCGCCTTGAGTGACGACGAGCCATTATTACGAAACAGTCGTCATTCGCTGGCACTCGCCGCAGTCAGGCTCCGCTGGAGCGCGAACACTGTTGACACAGCGGCCGACGGCGCCTGAAAATGACCGCGCTTTTATTCGTCTAGAGGGTAGCCCCAGTCTAACGCGCCCCGGAAATGGAGTCGAATGGAATATTTATTCACTGAATTATTAATT
Organism: Schistocerca gregaria; assembly: GCF_023897955.1. Classification (NCBI taxonomy): domain Eukaryota; kingdom Metazoa; phylum Arthropoda; class Insecta; order Orthoptera; family Acrididae; genus Schistocerca; species Schistocerca gregaria. The sequence goes on from NC_064920.1 coordinate 1,194,189,604, forward strand.
CGGAAAGGAAAATTCTAGAAATGACTGCTCCCAGCAGCGTATTTGCACCTCCGTCGATGCTTCAGCTTACCAGTTGAGTCGTGTCGACCCGTAAGTAATTCCTTTTCGACCGCTTCGCATTCTGGTCAGCACTGGGTCCGATTATACTCCGAAGCCTGCTAATGCTGTAATTTCCTCGGCAGCCGGGGGACCAGTAATTATCTCGTATTATTTTCGCACACCGGTGGCATTTTTCCCTGCTGCGTCAGTGAGTTGTGTCGTCACTGAGTCAACAAAACGAAACAAATAGATTCGATAAAATACGCAATTATGTAAAAAGTTCAAGACCTAGAAATAGTTTACCAGGACGACATAAACGAGGCGTTTCAAATGTAGGAAAGAGGTTCTGACTTGTGGAAGGCTGGTACATGAAACGTACTAGAATGCCTCGGATGGTCCGGTTCGATAGGAGGTTTTTTATTACGAAGTTTATTTCATAGCAAATTCCGTGAACAGTGCCAAAAGTTCCATTTTGCATTTCACACAACTGTCGCGGCTTATTAAAAAAAAAAAAAAAAAATAGCTCTGAGCACTATGCGACTTAACTTCTGAGGCCATCAGTCGCCTAGAACTTAGATCTAATTAAACCTAACTAGCCTAAGGAAATCACACACATCCGTGCCCGAGACAGGATTCGAACCTGCGACCGTAGCTGTCGCTCGGTTCAAGACTGAAGCGCCTAGTACCGCACGGCCACTCCGGCCGGCGCGCCTTATTCAGTTTGGCAGCTATTCGTAGAAAAAAAAAAAAAAAAAAATGAAAAATTTGGATGTAACTTCCCGCCAAAAATTATTTTATTAGAGACTGAGCATTAGCTCGAAAGAGGGAAGAACGACAATCTTCCGCCAAAATATCATTGGCTGGAAAGATTTTGCTAGAAGATATTTTAGTGGCGAAAATTTCTGTGGAGGAAACAAGAGGTAGAATACATATAGGCGAAAGAGCTTTTGAAAAAGTTACAGGTTTTATGACAGCAAAAATGATTCCCACTGAAGCTAGAATCAGATTCGTCAAGTGCATGGTCTGGGAAGTGATATCGTATGGCAGTGAATCACGGACAGTTAATAATTAAAAGGAGAAAACACTACTACGTGAAGACTGACAGAATGTGGAAGGAAGCCGCGCCGGATTAGCCGAGCGGTCTCTGGCGCTGCAGTCATGGACTGTGCGGCTGGTCCCGGCGGACGTTCGAGTCCTCCCTCGGGCATGAGAGTGTGTGTTTGTCCTTAGGTTAATTTAGGTTAAGTAGTGTGTAAGCTTAGGGACTGATGACCTTACCAGTTAAGTCCCGTAAGATTTCGCACACATTTGAACATTTTTTGGGGAAGGAAGATATACTTCTATGTGCAGCTGAGGAAAGAAAGTTAGTGGAAATGATCAGAATAAAGTGGAAATGATCAGAATAAAGAAAACGGCTGGTTAATGTGATGCGTTGAGTTAGTTGCAACGAAGAGCGATCGGATGAAAGATTGCGAGGAAAAGGAGTGGAAGGAAGAAGTGGACGACATTAAAAGTCGGCTGTTTGCTGCACATCAACGAAGAGGCACAGGTCAGAGCAAATGGCATAGTCGTAACCGCAAGTGTGATTTCGCAGGTAACGGGGACTTCGTGGAAATGTAGCGGGCCGAAACGGTAACCGTGGGGCGGCAAGCCGCCTACGCGTCTGAGGAGGGTTGAGGCACTAGTTTCTTGATTGCTTTTGTTTAAAAACCCTCAGGAGACGACACTCGCCTCCTTGTTTGGTACTCGGTGGGAGCCCTCTAGGACTGTGGTTTTGAGCGCAGGCGCCCGCCGGGGCAGCCACGGGCAGGTGTCGCGCGGTGATGAGTGTCCGTGCCAGTGGCCAGTTTAGCACTTCATCGGCGGCGGCGGCGGCAGCGGCGACGCAGATCAATACACGGCGCGGCGCGGCGCGGCGCGGCGCTCGGCCCAGGCGGCGTCGGCGTCGCGGCGGCTATGACGGCCGGCGCCGTATTAATCACGCGACAAACCCGCGGCCCGGGCTCGTTAATCACGGCGCAAGGAGGGCGCCGCTGCAAACACCAGACGCGCGGCCGCCCACGCCACCGAGCCAGCGGCTGGGCAGCGGCCACGCGCTTCCGAGGCGACTTACAGTACCGAAAACCGCAATTTTATTTGAGAGATGGCGGAGTTTTGAAATTTGTAAGACAGTGAGTGGGTGGTTGACCCCATGCTGGTGTACGAGGAAGCAGATGGAAAACTTGTACGCCTGTTGATAAATGTTCGTCGTCCCGTTTTCAGTGAAACATGCGAGAAAGCCGCGCAAAGCTATGGTGGAGCGGTCGACAGAGATCAAAAATTGCGTGTTCGTGACTATAGCAACTTCACGCTGAATTCACGGTCCGCAGAGTCTGAAGTAAATCAGTTGAAGAGCGACAAAATGAAATACGCCGGCCTTCGATGGGAATGTAGGACCGAGCAATTTGAAGTACTCTCCTGGGAGTCAGAATGCCGGAAAAATTGGTGTTTGTGCAGACGCTAACCTTGATGGGTGGCCTGGGAGGAGCCAAATAGCAGAAGTTGAGAGGAAGGGAAATTTTGTGGGCATTTGTTCACTTCCCAGAGCAGGCATTGGTCGGCGCTGGGAGGCGACGCATTATTAACACGACTTGCGCTGCAATTGGCGTAAGTGATTTTGCTGGAGGGGCAACCGAGACGAAGAGCGGACCTGGAGAAGTCCCCGTAGAGGTCTTCCGTTCCCAGCTGGCTTAGAGTGCGGGCGTGGCGTTCTTTACTCAGCTTGCCTGAGGGTAGCTAGGAGTGAATAGACGAGAGCAGCCTTGCAGCACCACGAGGTCGGCCGACGTCCGCACAATGACACCACTCCGCCACGCTGTATTCGGTGATATTGCACCCGCTCCGGCCACCGATTAATTTGTTGGATCACGTCGGCAAGGTTTCCATGAGGGTTTCATGGGCCGTGTATTGTAGAATTCTCCTCGCACTTCACATTACGCCTGGGGCAGTCGATAGAAATTACCTTTGATTTATCGCGCTTTACTCCACGCAAACGCAATGTATTACCACTGCCTTTTAGGAGAGTCATGTAATGTGATGATTGAAGGTCGTGACAAAATAAATCTGTGCTAATCGACTGCATCTGTTTTCATTCGAGTAGTTAAAATCCCAAGTCACTTTCTTAATTAATTTTATGTTCAACATTTGCATCTGGTGTTCAATAGCTGAATATAACATCAATGTGTACCCCTTTTTTTTATTAAAAGGGATCAATTAATGTCAACACTGCCACCGCAGTTCAATCAGGAGTCACAGGGCCTTATTACTTTCTTTGCGTTATCCGACATTGCGGCAGTTTTGCACTCCCTGTTCATCTGTTAGTCAATTACCTGGGGTGAACACACACCAAAACCAGATAAGTGACGGGTCGGGTGTTACACACTGTAGGAGGTAGAGAGGCAAGGGGGTCTATCGGGGCTTACCCCAGTTCACTACTACCAGCGCCCCGGCATCATAACGCGCCTGTGCTTAACATACAAGGATTGCACCACAATTTAAGAGTGAAATTAAAAATTAAAATAACTATTCTAAATTTCGTCGGTGTATGATTAAGTGTATTTATGTTAGTATTGTAAAGTCTCAGAATCATAAAATGAATATGTTAGACTAGCCATACACTCTTGAGAGAAAAAAAGTGACGCTTACTATTAAAACTAGAAACCTAAAAATGGTCAGAATATGCAAATGTATGTCACAATTAAAATTTACAGCTCTGAACTTGATTAGAGGGTTGGTTAAAATCGGCGTTTTTATGAAAAATCGGGCCACGCGGGGTAGCCGTGCGGTCTCAGGCGTCTTGTCACGGACCGCGCGGCTCCCCCCATCGGAGGTTCGAATCCTCCCTCGGGCGTAATCCTCCCTTAGCGTAAGTTAGTTTAAATTACATTAAGTAGTGTGTACGCTTAGGGACCGATGACCTCGGCAGTTTGGTCCCTTAAGATCTTACCACAACTTTCCACATTTTACGAAAAATCGAAACGGCTATTAAATTCAGAAAACTTAAAATGCGTATGTAGACTCAGTTTCATGTAAAATTATTAAATATGTGACACCAATAAACTACCTCTATTAGTTTTGACGTTATTTCCGAAAAAAATTGTTACAAAAACTAATCCTTATTCATGGTAGATCATTTGTATTTGTAATAGAAAGTTCTAATTAGAGTACTTAGTTACATTCATGAAATAAAAAAAAACTTTACCAAGTTGCAAGATTTGATTGTAAATAACAATAATTACAAGGAATATTAAAGAGACACTTGAGGTGGTAATGATGTGCTGTCAATTTCTAAAAATTCTAGCCGACAATGTTAAAATGCAGTCGAGCTAAAACTTTTTCAGTAACTAAAGCAAGCTTAATTCTATTTATATAAAAATTAAGAAGATTTTAAATTATTAAACGACGGAGATATGGGTCACTGACATACTGCTACCTGTGCCTAGGGCGGTTGACAGTGCTACCTGTGCCTAGGGCGGTTGACAGCAGATGTTCGGTGGGCGATCCCTGCGCCCCAATATAGTAAATACAGCCAGAGAGGCAGTAACAGGCCACGCTTCGCACACAGATTATCTGCCTGCGTCAGTCAAACGCCCGCGTGCTTTGCTCCTTTGAAGACATCAGCGCCGGGCAGACTTAATGCGTTTTCAGCAAAAGTAGGAAGTGAGCTCGCGAGGACTGTCCACCATCCTGGATCGCTTACATTTCGGCCTGTTTTGCTGTCATAACAGCGTGGCAAGAGGCGAGATTATTTTCCACTTTTAATGGGAGCAATTAACTTTTGGTGATTAGAAGTCAGGGCGATAGGCCATTTCACTTGGAACTTCACGTAGAGGCCGCCTCCGAAGTGTTAATAGTTCTGTTTCCGATATGGATATTAGTTACAATACTAAGACATATTTTCTGCGTGTGATCTTTAACAGAAGATATCAATCAGTTAAAACTCAAAACTTTTATTTAAAGTTATAGCTCCTGATCCCGGTGAGTAAGCAGCACGTAACGACATTTTCTTTCAGTGAGCACAAAGAGTAATATGACTTGCCCACTTGAAATTATGGTCACTATGCTCTCCAGCGTTTTCTGGCGTACAGCAAAAATAATTTTCAGGCACCTGCCTTAGACGGCGAGGGTATGTGGAAAGTACACACAGACAATTTAAGAATATTCTCATAACGAAGTAACGACCATCTGATTATTACCCACCGCCCCAAAGTGTGCTCACGATTTCCATTCAAGGCAAGCAATGTTCCCGCAGAAACTCTACCGAGACAACTTAAATTCTCTAAATACTCTCGGTTACCTGTGTAAATCACCTGCAATTTAGCCTACGACAGATATGTGTTGTCCTTTGAGCGAGGTCGTCCACGTGTTCCTTTTCATCCAGACCTCAGCTGTATGGAATAATGATTACTACATCAACAGCAACTAGCTCTAGCTTCAAATGAGGAACAAATTGTTCGGGAGTTTACATTTCAGTTTCGATGGAAGGAACTGGCGATTCATATTGCTCCGTGCATGAGCGGGCCAAAACCACATTCTCACAGAGATGGTGCAGCAGGTGTGGAACATATCGACTGCCTAACTAAAACATATGTACGAAATTCTGACGTTCGGTTTTCACCGAGAAACATAACGTTATTACGTAAAGTATACTGTCGTGAGGCAGGCCTACGAGTATTATGGTCCATCAGTGCTTGCTCTTCCCAAACATCTTTTTCCTGTCGATCGGTATTCACTAGAATTTTTAAGATATGAGTCCACACCCGCTGTAAATTTCTCAGAAGTTGTTATTTTCATGAGAATTCTGCTGTTCTATTTGTAATAATCACTTTATTTCGTCATTGGCGATTAGCTATTTTCACTTTATGGGCATTAACTAGTTACGTGATGGTAATAACAAAAACAAAACATACGGGTCGCTTCCCGTAATACAAGAAACAAGAAAAATCAAAAACATAGCAAAGCATAAAAAGATATTCCCCTTGTTCAACAGTTACGCTGAAGTACTTTAATATGTTACATAGGATGGTACGGTGACAAAACTGCCATACGGGTTGCATCTCTTTAAAATTTTACATATAAAGTTCACTTCTGCAATAGTATGTTATTACGCTATTTGACGGTAATACTATACGAGACTTACATGTATTCAGCTTTTTCAGTCCGAATCATGTACTTACTATTACTACAGTTCTGCTGCACATGATTTTGTTCACCCAAATTGCAAGGATAAATTGTTTATTGTGTGATGTACTTGACACATGTACTTCAATATTGTCTTATATTTGTATTATTTCTTGTTTTACTCGAAGTCCTTACCACCAAGTAATTTGAAAATGTGCAAGGGGTCGAACAAAGCTAGGCGTCATTAATGAAGTGTTTAAAAAAATAAATAAGTAATAAAATAAAGAAACAGCCTACTCAGGAAAACAACTTCTTTTAAAGGTATTCAGTAGTAAATTTAGGCAACCACTGGTTGCCCATTCGAAGAACATGGTTGTGCCATTTTTCGGTTTTATTCCTCGATTACTTATGTAACTGAGAAGCTCTTCAATTCTCGTACTATGTCTACATTTATATTTTCTGGCTCCAGTATAAACACGAAAAACAGCAATTTAATTACGAGTGAGATATGTTTGCAGCCGGTCAGTTTCTAGAACCACCCCACGAGCACGCCAATAACGACATTAAAAAATTAAACAGAAAAAGATACATAGTCTTCGTTAAATAATTCATTGTACCCGTCGAATTCCCAACAGGCACGTAATAGCTGCACTAAATGACTTACACTGGCAGCTGTTATTCCAGTTGCTTCATATTAACTGTAGTGTATTACATAGCTAAGTCATTATTGAAGTTTTTTTAAAAATCGAATGCATGCAGTGTTTGATAGGCAGCTACGCACAGCACAAAATTAGTCGGAGCAACCATTATTACCGTTATATGCTCCACGAATAAATTCGTTTTCGTTATTTACACAGAAGCTCAAGGCAGACTTCAGAACTAATGTGTCATTTGCCAGTTTTGGCAGCCGACTGAAGTAGTACATATAGCAATTACCAACGTGACGATTCGTTTGAGCTCCGAAGTTCCGTAACAGGAATGATACCACTACAGGATGTATGACCTTGCTTTGCTCCGACGTGTGTATTGTTTTAAGCAGTCGGCGGAAGAGGGAAGCTAAATTTGTGCTCCGGAAGAAGCAGCATTTCGTTTTTCCCTTAAGCAAAGCCCTGCTAGAGGTGAAAATCGTCTTCACTTCCAGAAAGTATAATAGGGGCAGACCGCTAGATACTCATTAGGACGGCTGCTGCAGACGCTAGTATAGGAATGCCTGTACCGCGAGTCCAACCGACACTTCCACTCGCATCTGGGGTGACGTCCTTGTTTTCCCGAACACCGATGGCGGCGTTAATGAATTTGCCGAGGACGGCCGGAAACGAGCAGAAAGTGGCTTCGGTGGAATTTGAGTGGCGCGCGCCCGCTGTACACACGGATGTGAGCGGCGGCTGACAGCCGAGCACGCCGGCGGCACGAGGCGGGGCGGGGGTAGTTTTAATTCGGCTAATGCCCGCTGAAACTCGATGTTGGCGGCCGCTTGTTTATTGCTGATAATCGATGCACTCCGCCCTAGTGGCGGCCACAAAAGGCGTTCGTTACTGGCGCCAGGGGCGCTGGCGGCGGCGGCGGCGGCGGGCGCGTGGATCACTAACCAGAGGACAGCAGCTGTGTGGAACTGGATAGCGGGGCTCACCAGAACATAATCGAGAGACCTGGCGGAGCCGTAAAGACTCTGATCTGGGATCCCCGCTGGATAAAAAAAAAGTTCAAATGTGTGTGAAACCTCATGGGACTTCTAAGGTCATCAGTCCCTAAGCTTACACACTACTTAACCTAAATTATCCTAACGACAAACACACACACTCATGCCCACATGAGTTCCAAAAGAAATCCGTTGGAATTCGATTACTCGATAAATAGTACAATTCTCAAGTCTATCAATTCAACTAAATACCTGGGTGTTAAAATTACGAACAACTTCAGTTGGAAAGACCACATAGATAATATTGTGGGGAAGGTGAGCCAAAGGTTACGTTTCATTGGCAGGACACTTAGAAGATGCAACAAGTCCACTAAAGAGACAGCTTACACTACACTCGTTCGTCCTCTGTTAGAATATTACTGCGCGGTGTGGGATCCTTACCAGGTGGGATTGACGGAGGACGTCGAAAGGGTGCAAAAAAGGGCAGCTCGTTTTGTATTATCACGTAATAGGGGAGAGAGTGTGGCAGATATAATTCGCGAGATCTATTTGCGAAATTTCAGTCACCAACTCTCTCTTCCGAATGCGAAAATATTTTGTTGAGCCCAACCTACATAGGTAGGAATGATCATCAAAATAAAATAAGAGAAATCAGAGCTCGAGCAGAAAGGTTTAGGTGTTCGTTTTTCCCGCGCGCTGTTCGGCAGTGGAATGGTAGAGAGATAGTATGATTGTGGTTCGATGAACCCTCTGCCAAGCACTTAAATGTGGATTGCAGAGTAATCATGTGGAGGTAGAGGTAGAGGACTCGAACCTCCGCAGGGACCAGCCGCACAGTCCATGTCTGCAGCGCCCCAGTCCGCTCGGCTAGTCCCGCGCGGCCCCACTGGATCGGCCTCATACGGATTTCCTGTAATTTCAGCAAATAACAATGGGTGGTTCCTGCGATACGTGTCTGTACAACGTATGCTGTGATGATATCCGTGTGGGCTGGACATCGAACTACAGTGCTGTGCCTCGCTCGCACTCAACAAGGATCCTAATTGGTTGCGACCATGACAGTTCTTTGTCAGGAATGTGTCAGTAAACGTTAGCGAGATAAAACGACATGACGAGTCATAAAACAACATGTGGAAATACTGTCTTCGTACAGTTAATAGATACCAGCAATTAACAAGGGTGTGCTGAAGAATTATGAAAATCTGAGTGCAAACCTGCATTTCTTGCTTAAAACTAAACTGAAAAGATAAAAGTTTTAGTTGAAAGATGGTGTCAAGTTACGGATTATAATCTGGAACGTCTCTAGGAAATACTTAAGAAAGAAGGTGAGCACAAAAAAAAGCAATCTTGACAATGTTAGTGGTACCGAAACTTAGATCATGCACGGCTGTCCCAAAACAGCAAATCACTGCTAAACAGTCAATTTATTGCGCCACGCGTCGTATACAATTGACGTCGTGCTTGTACAAACGAAGTGCAAATACTGTTTGTACGGGAATGTTAACAGCACACTGATATATTCGTAAATAAGCGTTGGATCGATTACTCTTTACGTTGCAACCTCCTACCCATGTCAGAAACTTTTCAGCCAAACATCGTAACAAGCTGGTAGTGCAGCAAGCGGGTTCCCAGCTGCTAATATTTAGGACGGAATTTCCATTCTGCCATTCGCCTGACAACTCAGGTAAATCTCCCGAAAACATTGCTAGGAACCTTGGGATTCGAACTACTTTTAATACATTTATGGAGTAATTGCTCCAGGTAGAACTTTGTATGTAGGCTGTTTAGGTTTTTTTATTTGTAACACCACCTCTGTATGAAAATCACTGGCTGTGCTGTGTGCAGTCTGTGGCTGGTTGGCATTAATGTAATACTCGCCATTGTAGCGTTGGGCAGTTGGCTGTTAGCGGCGCGTAGCGTTGCGCAGTTGGAGGTGAGCCGCCAGCAGTGGTGGATGTAGGGGGAGAGATGGCGGAGTTTTGAAATTTGTAAGAATGGATGTCATGAACTGCTATATATATTATGACTATTAAGGTAAATACATCGTTTGTTCTCTATTAAAATCTTTCATTCGCTAACTATGCCTATCAGTAGTTAGTGCCTTCCGTAGTTTGAGTCTTTTATTCAGCTGGCAGTAGTGGCGCTCGCTGTATTGCAGTAGTTCGAGTAACGAAGATTTTTGTGAGGTAAGCGATTTGTGAAAGGTACAGGTTAATGTTAGTCAGGGCCATTCTTTGTAGGGATTTTTGAAAGTCAGATTGCGTTGCGCTAAAAATATTGTGTGTCAGTTTAAGCACAGTCTTGTATACTTTTTCTAAGGGGACGTTTGATAACTTAAAAGGTTGAGAATGTTTAGGACGGAATTCGTAATTCCAACATTCATCTGAAAACCAAACGAAACCTCCTGAAAAGCTCAACTATAAATTGGGGTTTGAACTATTTTAAAATTGTTCCTGGAACAATGTTGGTGATTGTTCGAATAAAATTTATGAATGTGTATGTGTGTGTGTGTGTGTGTGTGTGTGTGTGTGTGTGTGTGTGTGTGTGTGTGTGTAAACAAAAGATTTGTCACTGCAAGGGAAAGGCGAAGTAGACGTTTGAGGCAAGGTTGCAGCATCTGCTCTTTAAAGCCGCGTGCGTCTTACAGAGTTTCAAAGACAAAGGCTGGCGCGAGAGTTGACACGAGTCGTCATGGTCGTTTTTATACGCCGAGCGTCTTCAATGGAAGAGACCACGGGAAGGTGAGGTGCAACGCCAGAAAGAAGAAAAACAAAAATCATACTTAAATGCCTTGCTGCTACCGAAGAGGAACTGGGCCGGCCACGTCGGCAATGAATAAGGGTTGTTATACACGCCAGCAATGGATGGAACACAGCGTATATGAATGACATGTCGCAAGAGATGACAGATGTTCGAAATACTTGCCCACTAGCGGAGTTCTATAAGATTAAAGGTGTTGCTTCTTTACTTATTGCACAGTTATCGGCATTTCTTTCAATCTAACGCCTTCACGGAGGGAAGCTGAGTCTCTAGAAAAATACTGATATGTTGTTAGAAGTGTTGTGTACAGTTGTCGGTGACATACGGGGAGAAAGGAAAGAAGAATAGAGAGACTGAGTTTTTATCACGTTAATGTCGTTATATCTTGAGGCGGAGCAAGGTTTTAACTGGACGGGATGGGGTTCCAAATCGACGGTGGATTCTCACAAAGTAACTCACACACCATCCCACAGAAAAGGTGAATGATATGAAAATACAAGACATTGGCTGTTTGTGGTGTACGTGCCTTTTTTTATTCAAAATAGTCTCCTTGTGAGTCAATACACAAATGGAAGCGTTGGAAAAGTTGTTCAAAACAATTATGATACTCAACAATTTGAATCGCCTTCAGGGCTGTTGTAGTACCCCTCGGAATATTGGAAATCGTGTCGAAACGACGTCCTTTCATCGCCATTTTCAGTCTGGGAAGTAGTCAGAAGTCAAATGAGGCGAATGAGAATGGCGGTCGAGCGCAACGATACAAGAAGTGGCGCACGACCACGCTTTTGCGCACCGGAGCACTGCCGTGCAACGAACGCCATCTTCTTGGTTGCGGTGTCAATCACCGTCCACAAACGAGTCACAACATCCATGTAATTATGCGCAGTCACCACTTGACCGTCTGGAGCGAATTCTTCGGTTTCGGAGATTCTGGACCTTTCCATTCAGAGCTCTGGCGCTTTGTGAGTGGTTCGCACTAGAAACACCACGCTTCATCTACGGTTACAATGCTTGACAAGAGGTCCGGGTCCCCATCGACCGACTGTTTCGTGTCTCTGCAGTGTTTTTGTTCTCCGTGAGTGAGTCAAGCACAAAGCGACAACACATCTTCTTGCTCAAATTTTCAGTCAAAATGCGATGCACAGTTGTTTCTAGAATTCCAGTGAGCTCCTCAATTAACCTGGTAGATGCACAACTATCATTTCGCTGAATTTCAACCACTTTTCGAGCATTTTCATCAAATCGAATTGTAGCTGCTGCTCATGGACGTCGATCGTCTTTAATGTTCTCTCTGCCATCACTAAATCTTGCATTCCATCTAAAAAGGTTTTTACGACTCACTGCTTCACTACCATAAACGTACTGTATCATTTCAAGCGTTTCTGCGACAATCTTACCCACGTTAAAACAAAACACAATGTCCGCATGCTGCTCCATTGCTCTGTACACGATCGAGATCAAAACATATTGTTGCAGTCTGTGATGATTCCGCAAATATACAATCAGTCATCTTTTCTGTGGGACGGACTGTTTATAATGACTAACTTTGCTCCCCCCCCCCCCCCCCCCCTGCTACTACTCCACTGTCTTAACCATTCCGCCACCGTACTGAGTCAAGGCAAGTAACGCTAATTTATGTCCGCTACGATTTTTCTTAAAGAACGATGCGGGATTCACGCATTCCCATCGCCTTCTGTGTTGATCACCGACGATTCACGTTAGAAGACTTTAGTTATTGGCTCCTTTACCGACGTCTTAAGCCTCATGAACAGTATGGGAATTGTATTATTCTCGAGTGGAATTGACTGGTATTCCAGTACTGCACTGTGCCATCTCCTTCCTCTGCGTGGGGGTCTTGTAACATTAGCACACAAGCGGTGGTCAACTGTCGAAGCATGTTGACAGAAACAACAGCTGGCGGCAGGCGTGTTTCTAGCCCCAGGAGGGATGACGGCTGGAGAGTACCGCACTTGCACGGTGGGTACGGCGCTCGCCACTCACCAGGGGGGCCCCCGGCTTGGACCTGACATTTGCCGGTTAATGGCAGCCGAGCAGACCCGTCGCCTGGGACTCCCCTTATCTGCTCTGCTCTTTCCAGTCAGTCCGGACTTGCAAAGGTTTCACTCTTCGCAGGAAAGTCAGCGCCATTTTTACAATAGGTTCTTGTATGTCTCTGGCCATCGTGCTAAGTTGCGCCGCCAGTTTCTTGTTACCTTTTACAGTTACCGGTTAAAATTCAGCATTGCTTCGACAACGAGATCTGTCACGGATATGGATGCACAGTCTACCTGGGTCGACAGCTCTTGAAAGGAGTCGTTTCCCTGTGTGAAGTTGTTTTTTATTTCATTGTTGATTACTTAATTTCGCTCCCTTAGTCACTATCAAGATTCCTTTGTCGACCGAGCGGCTGTAGGTGCTCCAGTCCGGAACCGCGCTGCTGCTACGGTCGCAGGTTCGAATCCTGCCTCGGGCATGGGTGTGTGTCGTGTCCTTAGTTCAGTTAGGTTTAAGTAGTTCTACGTCTAGGGGACTCATGACCTCAGATGTAAAGCCCCATAGTGCTTAGAGCCATTTGAACCTTTGTCGACATGTCACGATCCACACAGCAGTGAGGTTCTATATCTGATACAAAAAGTGTGCTGCCTTATTTCGATTTAGTCATCGTTCCATCATAAACAGCACATTAACATAGGTCACTGTATGTCTTGAGATAAAAATTTGTGTGGTGTGGTAAAATAGGCATAAATACATAGTCTTACTATTGGATGACACTTTGGGTGATTAAAACCTGGACACGGCAACGCTTGTAAAATACTTAGCAGTAACAGTCCAGAGCGACCTAAAGATCGGTGGTCATGCAACGCTAGTTGTAAGTGCAGTATTGAGTTAGTGCATAAGTTCGTGGGGCTTTTCTGCAAGGTTAATAAACACAACAGATACTCATAACAGGGACCTAAGTCTTCATTAATGTATTATCCTTCACTATTTGCAACAGCCTGCCAACACTAGGGTAACTTTTCGATTCTGCGACTGTAGAAAGCTCGTGGTTTTGAGGCGAAGTGCTCGTCCAGCAATGTTCGAAGCGCATTTTCATCCGAAAAGGACATTCCTTGAAATGTTCGATACAGGGCGGAAAAGGTGAAAATCTGAGGGCTCAAGATCAGGCGAGCAAAGTGGGTGCAGAATGCCTTCCCAACCCAATCCCTGCATAATATTTGTTGTTAGTCTAGCTTTAGCAGAATGCGGGTGGGAGATACAGCGGAGCAGCATCACTTCACGCCTTCTTCCTGGTTGTTGTTCTTGGATTGCGTAGTACACCAGACCGACGCTGGTCTGGTGGAAACGCACATGTCTTTCTACTGGCAGTTGCTGCTTTGCTTGTCATTAACCATTCTTTTCATTTGCTTATGTTACCATACAGACACCATTTCGTCACCAATAACGACACAGGATATGATTCGTCAGTGTTGTTCACAAGTCAACTGTTGACAAGCAAGCACATATGCAAATGGCCACCCACTGTCTTTTGTGATTTTGCGTTAGGGCATACAACCGATTTTTGAACCTTCCCCATTGCATAGAAATGCCGCAAAACGGTGGTTTGATCACAGTTAATCACATCTGCCAGTTCTCGAGTACTCTGATGTGTATCATTGTGGATAACTGCCTTTAAACTACCTTCATCAAACCCCGAAGGTCTTCCTGAACCTGGAGAGTCACTGATGTCAAAACGATCCTCCTTAACACGAGAAACCATTTTCTTGCTGTGCTCCGTCCAGTGGTATTATCTCCAGACACGGCGTAAATGTTTTTGGCTGCCTCTCCTGCTGTCAGCCCTCTACTGACCTCAGACAGAATAATATGTCCAAAATGTTCTGATTTTTCCACTTGGTACTCCATTTTCTAGCGTCCACAGTTCCACCCACTAACTCCAAATGGCAAAATGACAACACAGTCGAGGTATGAATTAAAAAACGCCTTTAGTCACAACTTTTCGTGTTTCATTCAGGACACGATGCATTTCAGACCCTGTGGGTCCATCTTCAGGTGTAATTCGTCTTAATACATGCTAACATCAAACCTTTTCGTGGCAGAAATATGCATTTAATCTCATTCAAGAGAAAAATTAAAGCATGTATTATGACGAATTACACCTGAAGATGGACCCACAGGGTCCGAAATGCATCGTGTACTGAATACATCACGAAAAGTTGTGACTGAGGGCGTTTTTTAAGTCATACCTCGAGTGTATTGAGTACAGTCACGTTTGAAGCTGCTTGGCGACGCACGCGCAGGCAGCGGCCGCTCCCGTGCCGAGGGGGATCGCGCGAGTAAGCGTGAAACAGGGCACAGTACAGCACAGCAGATAAGCTTCCTGTGGCTGCACGGGCCGATGACTCCAGGGGAGGCGCATAACCAATTAGCCGGCGGCTGCCCGTCTAGAGGGACCACATTGAGCTTACTGCCAGACTGGAGGTCACTTACAGAAAGCGGCTCCATCTAGTTAAAAACTGAAATTCATTTTGAACGTTACACTAAGGTGTCGCTCTTATAGGAGGTGGACGTCAGAGACTGGGAAGCAAACGCAGAGATGTTACATCTGCACGCGTCAGTCGTCTGGATCGGAAGTTCCCAGGCCTTATGCATTGTAAGTACGATTACAACGACACTTTCAGATTTTTCTCGTATCAGTAGAGTCGAATCCAGATCACGTTTAATTAAAGAGGACTCAATTTAAGATTTAAAAACGTTCTGCTTAATTTTAGAACGGTAGGGTGTGTTAAACTTATGAAACTTACTGTGTTTGGAAGGAAATTACTCTCAGTATTGTTACTTTGACGCAAACAGCGCGAATTTGGAGAGGACGTGGACACAATTCCCGAGGTTTCTCCGCTGGGGACACTGCTGGAGTGCAGTTCTCGTGTTAATAACATAAAACTTAGAATGGTTTTTTAACGGAGATTTCTTTCCATAGAAAAAGCCCCATAAACGTAATACGCATTATCCAATGCAGCAACCGGCAAAATCCAACCGTAAAGTACGAAACATCTTCTCGACGACGTTAATTTTCACTTCGTGAACCGAGAACCGTGACGGTTCTTCTTCTGTGAAACTTTTGTACCGCGCATGTGCCAGGTAGCTTTATAGCTACTAGCAACTACAAGAAACTCCTAGGAAGGCATAAGCGTGAAGTTTATTGAGGCTCGTACGTTATCCCTTCCGACATCAGACTGTAATTTTTTCGAATACGGGTGCTTTCCGCATTTTTATTAGTATTTCTTGTAATTTTGCATGGTGGACTACTGTTGAAAAGAAAGTGGTAGGCTAACTGTTATAATAACTTGCGCATTATCATGTTAGTTTAAGAGAAATGTGTCCACATCGTCTTCTCACTGGAAGCGAATGAGAGGTGTTTAGAAGAAAAAAGGAAACAAAATAAGAGTTTAACGTCCCGCCGACGTAATTAGCCACGCCGCACAAGTTGGGAGGAAGCACCCTGAGATTTGCCTTTAAAGATTTATGAAAAAGACGTAAGAGACATATTTTAGCGGTCGGATGGCGATTTGAACCGTTGTCCTCCTAGATGCAACTATAGTCCTTTTCTCTTTCCCCACTTCGTTCGGTAGAAATGTCGTGTTTAATACCGCGTTAGGAAAAGACGTGCATTAGCGTGAAGAGCGCCGTCGTCTCAGAAGGCTGAGCTTGCTGGAAATCTCGCTTGTTACTCTGGAAGTGCCTGCTTGCCGTCACGTAAGTAGTGTGAAGCCTGGACAGAGCGCGCGATGTAAATCTCGGCGCGGCGCGGCGCGGCGCGGCGAGCGCGCTAACGCCGAGGGAACGAAACGAAGCGCGAGGCGGGCCCGCCCCCCTGTCACCGGCGCGGCGGCAGAGCGAGGCCCTAATAACAGGCGCGCCTATCGCCGCCCACCATCAGTGTAAGCCGCTCTATAAACACTAATCGATGTGTATTTACGAACGGCTGTTAAGCCGGAAAATAATGGATGTGTTTATCATTACGACTGCATCTCGCGCGCCGGCCCGTGCGGGGCGGAGCGTCTGCTCCACAAGTGAATTGTGGGCCGGCGGCCGTGGCCGTCTGCACGACTGTCCAGACTCCAGGGGCTGCGGCGCTCTGGAGGGAGGGAGGGAGGCACCGCGCGATAGCAGAGGCAGCGCACTGGTCCCCCATAACAGGCTGGCCGAGCTGAAGAGCTTCACGTCCAATAAAACCGCCGTGGTGTTTGGAGATTGCTTCATGTTCCCGCGATCGCTATTGAAACGTTGTACATAGAGTCCTTGGCGCAGCGATCTCGTACTCAGGAAGAGCCAGGTTCAAATCACCGTCCTGCAACATCCGGTTCTGACGTGATCCAGTCACGCAGTGTCTTATTAAATCTCGCCATTTTGCTTCCGAATTAGCCTCGTCGCGTCGATCTGGTTCTCTACGCTCGTAACTCTGCTCCGCGGAAAGTTTCGTCGATATAATTCGTCGACGAGTGTAACCAAGGTTCAGTGAAACCCAATAAAAATGACTTTTGTTGCCTCGGCGAACTCTTTAGAATAGTTAAGTAACGATTATGACGAGCTTAGAAAAATCACGGAAACTTTTACGACGTGCTTCGAAAATTTACGTAAACTGACCAAGGCAATTACGATGTCGTTGTAGATATGACATCTGTATTTCAGAGGAGCAGTTGTAAAATCCCTGTACTGCCATAGACTGTCTGTGGTTTCATTGACACATGTTACTCCAAAGCCAGAATGTATGGATCTTCTTCG
The DNA here is from genome assembly GCF_023897955.1 of Schistocerca gregaria. NCBI lineage: Eukaryota > Metazoa > Arthropoda > Insecta > Orthoptera > Acrididae > Schistocerca > Schistocerca gregaria. Next base: position 1,194,206,981 of record NC_064920.1, read on the forward strand.
TTAATCAATTTTCCTGCACTCTCTCTAGATTTCTGAACTGTATTTTCGCGATATCATCTGTTATTTTAGGGCAGAATGGGTATATTTCCTTATTTGTCTCCAGATCTGGTTCAAATCGCTCTGAGCACTATGGGACTTAACATCTGTGGTCATCAGTCCCCTAGAACTTAGAACTACTTAAACCTAACTAACCTAAGGACGTCACACACATCCATGCTCGAGGCAGGATTCGAACCTGCGACCGTAGCAGTCGCGCGGTCTCCAGATCTAATTCCCATCTTTGTTCTTGGTTGCACCTAACATTTGCGTGAGATTCTTCTTTCTATTGTATCTATTTCATATTTCCTAATGCCATTTTCCATCGAAATAAAAGTAGTGTTTTCAACCATGGAGGACTTCTGGTTTTACACCTAGACTATATTATAATGCTGTAATTTAACATCTCGCGCAAAACATTTTACAGCAGAAATTTTTCACTTTCCTGTACGCTCTTTTCGCTTTTTCATTTATGATCTTAAGTGCTTCTTTTTCACTTTTTATGTTTATATTTTCACTTGAATATTTAATGTCGCCTGTTTTCTTCATACTGACATACTTGACTTTTAACATTGTTCGTGGTCATGTATTCTGTCCTTTCAAACAACATTTGCAGATGTGCCATTTTAGCCGTCTCCTTCAGAAGACCTAGTCTTTTCTTCGCATTCTCTAAGGTTCCATCTAATATTACGAGATCATCTGCAAACGCCAAACAATTTATTGCTTCTTTTCATCTACACAGCTTTATGTAGTTGTCTATTTTCTCTTGTTCTATCTTACGTTTTTATATAACGTTTTTCAGTAGACAGTTGAACTAAAGAGGTGACAAACTGTCGCATTGTTTTGACTTCTGATAAAATCTCTAGAGGTTGTTCCAAGGGCTTTAACTTCAGATTATATTCTTAAAAGACTTTTCCTATGTTCCGCAAATTCCTTCAAAGTGATTGGGAGGGAAGTCTCTGTCTACGACCCACAAGATTTTTTAAAAATCAACAAATACTAGCACTAAGTTTTTATTTGGTTTTTTCATATACCTAATTATTTGTTTAACGTTTAGAATTCGCTCTGGAAAGGATCTGTTACACCTAAAAATCCAGCTTGATAATCTTCAGTTTGTTTATCTAATTCAAGATTTAACATGTTCAGAAGAGCTTTCGATAAGATTTTGTATTCTAAGGATGGTAATGAAATTCCTTTGTAATTATAGATATCTGTTATGTCACCTTATTTATGACGTGGAAGAACTAATGCAATCTTGTAGTTGTCTGGAATTGTTCTGCTTTTTTCGCGGGGAAAACTTGGAAAATATAAACACGTAAATATCTATCAACCTTATTAAAGTTTTCAAGTTTCGCCCTAACAAAAGTACCGCTGACATTCGCTAAGCTGCATGTCGTGAATATGGGTGCGGTTAGTGACCGCATAAAATTCCTGATGATGGGTTGCTCCCGACGATGATAGAACAACCAGTAATTTGTAGACAGCTTACAAAGGTATTGTTTTCACAATAACAATAACAATAATAATAGTAACAATAATAATGCATTTCGTTAAATACCGCTTAACAACTATGTGAAATAATAGAGAAGAGAAGAAAAAAATTATAAGGAAAGTCTTGGTACCGAGAAATGGGAATTAAGAAGTAATGAAAAAATAGAGCCAACATCAAGCACAATAAGGAAGAGAGGAATTGGATTCTACGGACATGTAAAACGGCTGGATGAAAAGAGGATAGACAAGATAATACTTAATTTTTTTGACAGGAACTCAAAAACATCGACGAAAAGGATCAAAGAAGATAAAGCAGGCCTAAGAGAAACACAAACAACGAAGGAAGAAAGGGGAAAAAGAGAAAAGGCCAGAACAAAATTAAAAAGTTTCAATGGCTTCTATGAGAAAAGAAAGAAAAGGTCGCAGCGTGGACAGAAGAAAGAAGGGAAAAACATAGGGGAAGAATGAAAAACTACTGGAAAGAAAGAAAGGATAGAAACAGAAGACGTAATTTATTTCATATGATGCTTAGTAGGCCAAAACAATAGAAAAATAATAATAACGGCGGCTTGTCAAGTGTACGAGAACTGCGGAGTGCCATGTAGCCAAAACGTTCACTCTATAATGGCTCTGACTTTGAATGTTAATACTAAACTCCCCCTCCCCTTGTCCTTCAAATTCTCCTGAGATTGTTCCGTGTGTCGAAACCTTCCGTAAAGTTTTGGTACTGTTCGACTTTGTGCCTCTGTGGTGGAATTGCTGGTGGTGCAGAAGGGAGGCTGTAGCGAAGTATTCTGAGTTGGCAGCGGTACGGAGGAGGTGGCGAGAGGGGTCAGCTGTGTCTGTGCGCGGCCTAGTGGTAGCTGCGAGCCGTTGTCTGGAAAGCTGCAATTTGGAAAGGAGCTCCCCTTTCGCATGCAAGACCGCTTCGGTTGCATAATCCTAGTGTTGCCAGAAGGAGATCGGCTGGAGGTTTGTACAGCCGTCACTATCCTGTAGCCGTCGCTGTACTGTCGCTGCGGCCTGGTTGCATTTACACGCGAGTACCCGATGAGTCCACGTGAAACTGAGTAACTTTGTTATCGAGTACTCTGTGTGTTTTAGTTGTTCGTCTTATGAGATTGTAATCGAGTCTAGTGGGGCATCATTAGTGCCACTATTTTTGTTTGTTTTAACTGTTCATGTTACAAGGTTGTCAGTGACTTTTCCCAGGTGGGGCCATTATTTTGAATGCATGTGCGTGACCAGTGGAAACTGATGTATGTTTCAGGTCGTATCACGCCAATTTCATGATTTCTTTAATGTACTGCCACATAGCGTGCGCAAGATTGACGTGTGAAATAAAATAAGATACCAAGAATACGGCTTTGTAAACCCACGGAGGTAGCAGCGTATGAATTCTACTGCTGTACATTTGTTCTTGAGTCAACCAATTAACTATTTTAATTGAACAATTCACGTCTCTTAATTTGGCGTTCATCTGAAGATGTTTTGCAGCTAACTTGTATTGAAATTGTTCGGTACTCCAGTACAGTAAATGAGCAAGTTTTAAATTGCGGCACGAGAAATACTGGTGACTACAAAACTTGTGATAAGAGGGTCCCGCTGTAATTTGTTGCTGTGCATTTCAAGTGCCTCTGCTAACTTGGTTCTATACGAATACTGTTGTGCGGCTGGTTCGGGCCAAAGTTCGAATCCTCCCCTGGGCCTGGGTGTGTGTGTGTCTGTCCTTACGGACTGGTGACCTTATCAGTTAAGTCCCATAACGTTTCACTAACATTTGAATATTTTTTGAGTACTGTTTTTAGTTTTTAATTGCTGTCAGTTTGTTATTATAAATTTGTTTAAGGGTCACTACGTGCATTTTAAGATAGGATTCGTGATTTTTAACTTTTTTATCACAAGTAGTTCCCGAGCTTAAGGTGAAACTTTCAATTGATGTTTTAATTGATTTGGGCTCAAATTCGACACTACTGTAACACCATGTATTTTATCAGTTACAAGTAAGGCTTGTATTTGCTTCCCTTTAAAAGAGGTCGAGCGGTTCTAGAGCTTCAGACCGGAACCGCGCGACTGCTACGGTCGCAGGTTCGAATCCTGCCTCGGGCATGGATGTGTGTGATGTCCTTAGGTTAGTTAGGTTTAAGTAGTTCTAAGTTCTAGGGGACTGATGACCTCAGATGTTAAGTCCCATAGTGCTCAGAGCCATTTGAAACCCTTTAGAGGAGAAAAAAAAACGGGTAGGACAATATGTATTTAATAACTTTTGACTAAGAATGGTCTGTTAATAAATTTGTTTTAAAGGATGTCTAAATTAATGTTAGCCCGCCACCTTACCGCTACTTCACAGCTCCTACGATACCAGAGATGTTGAAGACAAAAAGGGAGAGTGCGGGAGTGTGGGGCGGGGTGTCGACACACGTGGGGAGGATGTACTGGAGGGAGAATGCTGTCGGCCTCTGTCTCCAAAGTCACAAATGTATCACTGCTGTTTACTGTTTCAAGCGCCAGCGACGTTTTTTCGGTAAGCCGGCGCGGACACCTGCGGCAGCCAGAAGAAGCGCGCCGCTTCATGTGTAAACATGGCGCGACACGGCGTCCTCATAAGGGCGATTATTTAAGTGGCTCGTTAGGGCGCGCCATTGTGAGCGCCGCTTGCTTGGTATGGGCCGCCGGGCAGCGCGTTTTTCGGCAGCCGCCCGTGCGCCTCGCCACACCACACCTCCGCTCCGCTCCACTCCAGTCCTCGTCAGCCGCTACCCGACAGGTTTACGGCGGCGTGGTCCAGCTATCAAAGCGCTGCTCCCTGTCCGGCAGGCGTCAGGCGTGTCCACGCGAAAACGGGCCGCACCTTTTCAGAACTGACTGCTGACACACGATATCTGTTGAGAGCAGTGTCGCCGCTACGAACACTGCCTACTGATGGTAAAGGAAGGAAAATGTAACTTCTTGTTCACAAGGAAATACAGTAACCGACGACAACGCATCAATCAAACTTCGTTTCTCCTACGGTACAATATTTCTGCGTTACGTCTTACGATGTGTGGGGGACGGTACTTGTGGAACTCACAACGATGAGACAAAAGTCATGGGATAGCAATATGCACGTATACACGTGGCGTACACAAGGTAGGAAATGGCAGTACACTGCCGGTGCTGTCAAGCGACTGATGCTGAAACGTTTCCGACGTGCTTATGGCCGCACGACGGGAATTGACAGACTTTCAAGGCAGAATGGTAAGTGCAACGAGACGCATGGGGCATTGCATTTCGGAAATTGTTTGGGAATTCAATATTCGGAGATCCCCCTGTCAAGAGTGCGCCGAGAATACCATATTTCAGTCATTACCTCTCACCAAGAACAACGCAATGGCCGATGGCCGTCACTTAAACACCGAGAGCAGCGACGTTTGCATACAGTTATCAGTGCTAACAGACAAGCAACATTGCGTGAAATAATTGCAGAAATCAATGTAGGACGTACGACGAATATATCCGTTAGGATAGTGCGGCGAAATATGGCTTTAGTGTGCTCTGGCTGCACACGACAGAAGCGAATGCCTTTGCTAACAGCGTCACATCGCCTGCAGCGCCTCTCTCAGGCTCGTGATCATATTTGTTGGACCGCAGCCGACTGGAAAACCGTGACCTGGTCAGCAGAGTTCCAGTTTTAGTTAGTATGAGTTGATGGGAAGGTTCGAGTGTGGCGCAGACCCCACGAAGCCGCCGACCTAAGTCTTCAACAAGCCACTGTGCAAGCTTGTGGTGGCTCCATAATGGTGTGGCCTACGTTTATATAGAATGTACTGGGTCCTCTGGTCTAATTGGACCAACCATTTATTGGAAATGGCTATGTTCGGCTACCTGGAGACTATCTGCAGCCATTCGTGGATTTTATGTTTCCAAACAACGACGGAATTTTCATGGTTGACAATGCGCCATGTCACCGGGCCACACTTGTTCACGATTGGTTTGAAGAACATTCCCGACAGTTTGAGCGAATGATTTGGACACACAAATCTCCCGACATTAACTCAAAGGGACATTTATGAAAAATAATCTAGAGGTCGGTTCGAGTACAACATCTCGCACCGGCAAGACTTCTGCAATTATGGACGGCTAATAAGGCAGCATGCCTTAGTGTTCCTGCTTCGGGCTTCGAATAACTTGTTGAGACCATGTCACGTCGAGATGTACTGCACTGGGCAAAAGGTGGTCCGGTTCGATATTAGGTGGCATCCCATGATTTTTGTCTCGAATGTCGGTAAATGCCTGTATGCGCTGTAGGTTACCTAATTTCGGTGTCATGCTCATTTCGCGAGAAGCATGTCGGAGGAAGTAAGAAGGTGCCACACTTTCCTTGGGACGTACGCTGTCGATGTAAAGAGCCTCTCTCTTGAATTCGATGAACATTTCCGCAACGTTTCGCGCTTCCTAAACGATAATCAGTGACGAAACGTGCCACTTCGCATATGATCTGATGCTCCAGATCTCCAGTCGGTTGAAGTAATTACGCTAATGCAGTGCGTGATACTTCTAACAGGCCTTCCGCATTAAGTAATGTAGAAAACAGACTCCAGGTACAAGCGCCTAAAAGGAAAACACGTGCCTTGAAGAACGATGTCGCGATTTGGAACTACATCAATTCACAGTACATTCAAATCACATCTGTCACTTACTCGGCCGTATTCCTCGTGAATAAAGGAGAATAAACCAGCTATCAAAATATTATAGTGGTATACAGCACCGATCTTCACTTTTCTGACCACCGGAATAGCTCCAGTAGTTTTCCAAGGAAGATAAAGGCACTGTACTGCCCTCGTCGCCAGGCCCATTTTTGGTCGCGAGACATCTACCAGCCAATATGTCAGTACTGGGAACATATCGTCGCGATGTAAGAAAGATACAAGGTGAGATAAATCTCAAATAAAGTTAGGCGTTTAACACAACTACATTGTGGATTAAAAATTAGTGGACGTACTGAATGGAACGATTACGTAAGCTCAGTCTGGGGTACAGTAAAGCTTATAAACTGCAATCTTTGTCGGTGCGTATAAATACGGACAATATGATCAGCACTTAAAATCCCAACTATAAATTCCAAGAACAAATAAATGGCCAAAGGGATATAAAGGAATAACGTACAGAGCGGCATGAGCCGACAGTGAAAATTAAATCAGCAAGTCGCAATGAGACATACAGATAGACAACTGTGGCAAGTTCCACGCGTGAATAGAAGAAATTTACATTTAAAATTTTTTTGCGACAAAGAGAAGGGGGTGATGCAGGTTCAGATGCATTTGACGATGGAGAAATACGAGGATGGTTGTAGAGTCTGAAGGAACGAACCCTGATGCCACCCTTTAGGTTTTTGCTGCATATTTGTCTTATTGTGGTTTTACAACCCAAAGGGATTATGGAGGACATCACAGGACTTTACATCCTTGCACCACTTTTATGGTATATGACAAAAGTACTGAAAATTTACATTGGATGGAACAAGTTTACGATCCTTTTCACACCAAGCACACTTGTCTGGTCAATTTTAATTAAAAAGTCCTGCCATATGCATACCTGCGAGGCACAGGTGGCTCCGCCACACACCGTCAGGTGGCTTGCGGAGTATGGATGTAGATGCAGATGTAGATGTAGATGGCAATAGATAAACTGCTTATCCCCGAACACATGTGGACAACAGAGGGGTAAGCGAACACAGGCCCTCCGGCTCCTTCGGTGAATATACAGATACGAGGCAGTTATAGCTGATTCTAATTTTGCTAAGCAGCTGATATCATATTTCATTAGGTGACTTTAAGGATAAACTACACAAAAAAGTCCGACAAAAGTTGTTTTATGAAACAGTCTCCCGTCGCTGGAGCTTCAAGCAAATGCCAAGCTTCTACCGTACTTATCTTCGACAGAGTCACGGAATGATTCGTAAGCAGTACTGTACCTCTTAATCAGCGCCAAGTCCGGACAAGGTACTCCATGCCAGACGAGAGGCGACGACTTACCGAAAATACAGTGTAGCAGTGACTAATCAGCATACTTACCTGAAAACAGAATAAAGAACCATTATTAAAGACAGTGGTGTTGCTTTCTCACAAAATGTGCATGGTCAACAACTGACTAGATATGAACTTAAGTAAATATTAGAAACGTAACTAGCCTTTCCATTAACTACTTGCAGCGAAATGTCTGCAGTTAACGGGCGTGTTAATCACGTCACAACCGTTTCGAAATGTCGACCGCTCGCAGTACGTAAGCGTCGCAAACGAACAGTGAAATTTGTCATCACATCCTGTAGTGTGTCAACGGAAAAGGATTCAGATGCCGCATAGGTCGCCAGTTCAAATCGTACAGCGTGGTGGAATGAGTCCTATAGAGTGGAGAGACAGTCTTTCAACGTGCCCGACACAAAGCAGTCACAAGGAGTCAGATCGGGCGAACATGGGCGCCAATCCATCCCTGTTCCCGTCAATTTGCAATAATCCAACGCAGTGAATCTATTCCCAAAGCATTCATCAACAAAGTGATGCACCTGTTCGGTGCGATGTGGTCTGGCCCCATCTTGTATGAACCACTCGGTGCCATGTCTAGTTATTTGGCGGCACTCTGTTCCAAAATTGCAACTTAACATTCGCTAGTGATCATTTCTCGCATGAAGGCTAATAATGCCTCTGCTGCAATCGCAGCCCAAACAATACTTCTGGGAGAACACAGTGGTTTCGCTTCAAACGAAAGGGGATTTCCGGAATCCCAAAATCGCCAGTTTTGTTTATTCACAACACTATTCAGGTGGAAGTATGCTTCATCTGTGAAGAACACTAATCTTACTTTTCGAGATATATAATCTTGAAACCACAGGGTTCTTCGTTGGACTCACTGTATCTGGTCCATTTCTGGATTTCTTAGAAACACCATACAATTACGAAATACAACAAGGCACAATTATGGAGACACAGAGAGGGTGAATGAAAGTAGATGGTCGAGTATAGCACGGGGAAGGATTTCTGCATAGAGGGAAGAATGAAGAGATACACCTGAAGGCCGGTGGGAACACGTCCGTCACGCGAACACTGTAAGGGGTCTCCAAGAAGGCCGTCGTGGAGGTACGAGCCGCTGCAACTTGAAAAAAACCCAACGACAGTTGTCAAACATTCTCGCTTAAAAACATACAAACAACGGTATGAAACCAGGGCACGAGGTTTGTTAGTACGTACAGGCTTCATTCACGGGGACTTAAGAAGTTAAATTGTATTCAAAGCGTCGGGAGGTGACTACTCGGAGACATATGCGCGGCAGAAATGGACAGCAAGTTGCTATAGCTTTCGGGGGTTCATTTCTGATGCAAATTTTGCAGCTACAAATATTCTCTTTGCACAAGAACACCAGGGGAATATCGCATTTGTTTGAGAATCTGTCAACATAGACTCCGGACAGTCAGAACTGAGCTAAAAAAATTTTCCTTTTTTTTCTACATCAATACTTTAATAAAATTATGAACTCCAACCTACAAATACAATTCCTGATTTACAAAACTTTTGGTAAAAATACAATATTTCGTTTTCTACTATTTAGTATCGAGAACACCGTTTTATCTTTTACATTGCTTTGTGTCATGGCCGTTATATAGAATTAAGGATGTATTCTCACTGTTCCTTTGTGGCTGATATTACATTTCTTAAAGATACCGGAACACGGAAATGAGTGGTTTTAATACTGAGTACAAGAATACAATGCCACTGCATAGTTAGCGAAAATAGCAGTACATGATTGTTCCTCCTGCAGTTCATCATGGAGGATGTACAAAACATGTTCAAATGTGTGCGAAATCTTATGGGACTTAACTGGTAAGGTCATCAGTCCCTAAGCTTACATGGCTGGGTGTTGTGTGATGTCCTTAGGTTAGTTAGGTTTAAGTAGTTCTAAGTTCTAGGGGACTGATGACCACAGTAGTTAGGTCCCATAGTGCTCAGAGCCATTTGAACCCTAAGCTTACACACTACTTAACCTAAATTATCCTAAGGACAAACACACCACCCATGCCCGAGGGAGGACTCGAACCTCCGCCGGGACCAGCCGGACAGGGAGTGTTGCGAGTTTATATTTGAAGTCCAAGAGCTACCGTTTTCCACTTTCATTACATAACGGACAAATTGACCCAAGTAGATGACAGCAGGTAAGCTGTGGACTGAGTTTTATTTGATATCGGGAGATAACATTCTTTACAAATAAAGTCCTTGTAACTCACTTAAAACGAAAAGACTGGTGTGTTTCGTGACGTCACGGTAATCTGTATTCTGACGCGAGTATTACCAATGACGTAGAAACACAACGGCAGGCTGTGATCCCAAACACAACAGCACGAGAGACATGGCTAACGTAGCAACGGAAATAATAAACAAGTGGCATCTCATTCTGCATACAGCCCTGAAATGTGTGTATCTGTCTATCATCTGAGCCATTCTGAGGAGAGAGACAATTCGAAAGCAACTGTACAGCATCGAATAATAGTAAAAGCCACTTACAATTTGGAAGCCACTCGTCAGAAATAAAGAAACGGGAAGGTGCGCTATTTCTGCGAAGAGAGAACTCCGATATAAACAAGGCTGCAGACGTCGCGTGCTAAGTGGAGCGCGGCGCGGCGCGGCTAAAGTTAGCGCGCCTGGCACCGCGTGTGCGGTCCTTGGTTCGACTCCAAGCGGCTCCAACAGCTCGGAACCAATTTTCTGCTCGTTTTATGGATGCTTTCTCCCGCTGGCGGCGCGACGCCGACGCCGGGGGCGACGCGGGCCCAGGAATAGCGCGGCGCCGGTGCGTGGTTCCGCGCGCAGCCGCCAGCTGGCAGCACTAACCGCCACGCCGCGGGAATTTACGGCGCCCTCCGCGTCAGGGGCCGAGATGTCGGCTGCGGGCCGTGCTCCGAGGGGTGCTACGCCGACGGGCGAGCCTCACCCGTGACAAGGGACTGAATAACGCCCAGCGAGCCCTGAGGCGGGCGGTGCAGTACGGGGGGCGCGACTTACGGCGAACGCGAGGCAGGAGCCCAAGTATTTGCGCTTCGATTTCCGCCTAGTCTCTGTAATATCTCATCCACCAAGTCGATTACGTTGCAAACTGTTTAGTGGTTGGCTCATCCAGTTGTAACCTAGCGATCACCCTGGCTTCTGTCGCTGTTCTCTTCAACTCTCGACAGCGAATGAACGGCGAGTTGTGTGCTTCCGTTTACAGCCCGTGTACTTTATTATGAACTGCTCGAGACGAACTGGAAGAAACTCTATTGTGTAATTTTATGAGCTACTGACTTCCATTTTGGTCTGATTGGCCTCCCCTCCCCTCCCCCAAACGAGGCTCTTTAATATATAGGAACTCGCTCCTTCTGCTGATAGTACAGCTTACTTGATTAGGGGGAGAGTAAGAACAGCGAACGTTATGAAATTAGGAGGAGTGGTTGCTCTCTGTTGAGGCATGAAATGCTGTTCAAACGCGAGACGTCATGGAAGACCAGCAAACAAAGTAATTTTTGCCTAGGCAACAATCTGAGTGCGTATATTACGTTAGAAAAGGAAGCAGGTATGATGTACCCTTCTGAGATCCTTTTCAAGTGATGTCACATAATCTCCATTTTCATCAGGGAAGATATACAGGGTAGTCAGAACCAGACAGAATATCTTGTAAAGGTCTTGCAGGGTACTTCGTGCTGAGCAATAATTCTTAAGAAAAAAATTCTAAACGTTCTGCCGTGTCCGAGTTAATTAGCGTTGAAGTAATCAATCTGGCCGTTGCACGCTCTAATTCAAGCGGTCCGCCAGAGACAGTGTCTCCAAACGAACAAGAAAGCGAAGAAGAAATTGGACATGAGGCGGTAGTAAAGATAGAACTTGGATCTAAGGCTGAGCAGTCTCGAGCGCCATCATCTATGCAGTGAGAACAGCTGAAACAATTGTATTTGGCGGGTCGCTTGACTTTGCAAGCGCAACAACTTCAATGCTAATTAACTCGGAACCGGCGCAACGTATCGATTTTTTTTTTCTTCGCAGTTATTTCTCAGTGCAACCTGTCCTGCAACACACTTACAAGCTTCTCAGGCTATTTCTGGCCACACCCAACATCGTTCATAATATGTGTTACAAATCATTATCTATGCCGCTTGTGCAGTGTTCGCCCACACAAACTGCTCCTCTTAAATGCCTCAGTTTTCCGTAGACTTCATCCCCCGTTTACACACTCTACCACAGACATTACCGATATCTGTGGACAACCTGTGCGAAAGTACTTACTCTGTCTCTCTTTCCGGTTTTATGATGAGTCGCACGCCACACGCTGTGCGCTGTCCCCTACAAAATGGTTCAAATGGCTCTGAGCACTATGGGACTTAACATCTGAGGTCATCAGTCCCCTAGAACTTAGAAGTACTTAAACCTAACTAACCTAAGGATATCATACACATCCATGCTCGAGGCAGGATTCGAACCTGCGACCGTAGCAGTCGCGCGGTTCCGGACTGAAGCGCCTAGAACCGCTCGGCCACAACGGCCGGCGTTGTCCCCTACAGAGCACAGTTCCAGAACATCTCCCTTAACCCTATGAGCCCCAGTTGCTTCTGCCACAACCCATTATTTTATTAATTTTGTTTAGAATTCAGGGCTTTCGTAGCATGGGTTGTTTCTTGCTGAAGGCACTGGTACTTGGAAACAAAATTATATGGGTTGTGGCAGGAACCCCTGGGGCTCAAAGGATTAATTCCATAGCAGTTTTTAGAACAAGTCTGTGTGTGGTCCCGAAAAAACGCCTGTCTCTCGTTCTCACACCTACCATGGTGAGATGCTCTAGTGTAATTTTGCATCCCACCTAGTCTTCTATTCTAATACGTCTTGTCCAATTTTTGTGTGCTGTACGTAGGTATTCTGCCTTATACTATTCCGTATCATTTTTTTCTTTGTTGTGTTCAGAAGCTCTGCTATGTCGTAATCACTTAATCTGAATCACCGTAATTGCTGTTTTTTGAACGAGCTGAACTGTGCCATTGTTATAACGGGAATGTAGGCTCTCGCGGCGAATCTCGATGATTAAGTTTTCTCGGGTTATCGGCCGAGTCAAGGAGTCGCTCTGAGGCAGCGTTTCGACAGCTTTCCTGTTCGTCATCTTCAGACGAAGTGTCGGTGCTGATTTTGATCCAGGTTTGCGAAGTAAATTTGCTTTGTGTAATGCAGCTGCGACACGTCCGTCAGCGGCATTGCTGGGGTGCCGCGCCACCCGCGCCCACCACCCCGCGGAACCCCTGCGGCTGATGCATGCGGCGCGCGCCGCCCGTGAAATGCGGGCCTTGTTTTAATTCCGCACAACACTGTGCCGCCATCCGTCAGCGTCGGCGTCGGCGTCGGCGTCGGCGTCTAATCTGTGGCGGCCCGCGCGAGATGGGAAAACTTGGCGGCCGCCCTCTGGGACGCTGGTGACGCAGTCCGCCCCCGCACTCTCCCTGCAGCCTGTGGGGGCGGGGCGGCGCGGCGCGGCCTCGCACCTTCCACACTGCGACTCGTGTCATTTCTCTCTGGTGCAGCACCGCCACGCTTCCATTACCTCGAGGTGCATTACGTAAGCCTGCAAAGGGAGCTGCTCGGACAGAGTCTTGTGGCACTTCGTATTTAACGTAGGCACTTCTAAATTTATATGGTGCATTTGTTATTTCAAACCACTCCAAGTGTTCAGGCACGATACTATAAAGTTATTCCCATTTGCTCTAATTTGAATGCCCGGTAAGATGTCTGGCAACATAAGAAGCCTAGCACACTCAGACTGAACAAGGTTGACTCCTGTTACACACTGCCTATACCAGTAGTTTGCAACCTTTCTGAAGACCATTACCCAAGAGACAATTACAAGCTAATTTCTACCACCACGCCCTGTCCTCGCCAACATTAGCGCCTAATTAATTAGAGTGAAAAACAACTTTCTTTACACGCTTTTATTTTTAAATTTATGAAATGGCATTTAGTTTTTAGAGGTTTTCTTAATTAAACCACGAACTAAAGAGCCGAAGAGACAGTTTGCACTACTTGTTTCTAACAAGCCTTTTTTATGGAACTAAATATCCACACTTGTTAACAAAACACGCTTCTGCAGCACTAGTCGACGCCCTAAGGACGCTTTCTTCACTCACACCCTGCCCCAATTAAAGTCAACCAAGTTGAAGTTGCGCACTACATCTATCGTCTGTAGATCAGTTGGCTGCCGGACTCTTCACTTCTCAAGTGGCAGAAATTGGAACATTTGAGGCTGCTGAGCCTTTGTGTTTGATCACTGTCGCTATGAACAACAAACAGTGATAATATTATTAATAATAATAATAATAAAACTGTTAGATCCTACAGCGATGGAGTAGCCATTACACATTTACCGTTCTGTTGTGCCGTCAGTTAGTTCGTTTATTACTGCGATGCATTTTCATGGTCTATTTATGCATATGTGATGCACATATATCAGTTTTACTGTCATAGAGGCACGGCGTGCAAAGTATATGTGTAGTGGGTAGAGTATGTGAGGAATATGTTCATACTATGTGAGGAGTACGTTCATACTTTCTTTTCGTAAGCCATAGCCTCCACCACATTGTGTCACGTCTTAATGATGGTAGTTGGAAAAAATGTATAATCATTGATAGCTTATGTAATCAGTTTTACAGTCTTACGAAATAGTTATAACGATAATGATTTTTTGAAAATAATTTTAATTTCGTGACCGAAACACAATTGGACACTTTTGTTTTTAGCCCTCAGAAATCACCATTTCACCTATCAGAGCCGGCGAGGGTGACCGAGCTGTTCTAGGCGCTACAGTCTGGAACCGCGCGACCACTACGGCCGCAGGTTCGAATCCTGTGATGTCCTCACGTTAGTTAGGTGTAAGCAGTTCAAAGTCCTAGGGTACTGATGACCTCAGTAGTTAAGTCCCATAGTGCTCAGAGCCCATTGAACCAGTTTTACCTACCAGAGGGGTAGTTAGTACCCCCAGGTTGGGACCCACTGGCCTATACACAAATCACCACAGCTGACATTGTCGTGAAGCCGTTGACTGGTACCTAAGCTCCACGATAGCACCAGAACGTCATTACGTACTCACGCTTTTTTCACAAAGGAGGCTTTAAAAGATTTGGAGCTCTTACTCTGACTCCCTAAACATTTACGCCTTACTGATTTTCGCCGCTGATGATACAAATCAGTTTCACGTGAACCTGGAGTTTTACAACTACAATACAAAAGACAAATTGTTCTCAGAGAGACTATGGTTCCCCTCCTAGGTTTCAGACAGAGTGTTCAACAGCCTGCCATCTAACATGAAGTAACAGTTCAGGAATCCTTATCAACGAAATAATATTCAAAAGTACTTAATTAATCACTGGTTCTACAAGTTACCTGATCATCTCAATTCAAAAATTTAGAATTACTGCAAGCAAAACGGCAAGTGACAGTGTTGATCGTCAAGTTGTATGGCTTGCAGCAGTGTAACACACCCGCAGACGAGATAACCACACGCCTCCTCGCTTCTGCTGAGACCCGTCCCTTTCTGTCCGCTCACCGCCAATAAGCCCTCAGTCGTGGTTCCTCCGCCAGCTGCCCCACCACGCCGACCGTTGAGTAACGATCTTCTAATGTCCATACCAAGTAACCTATCCCACAACGTCCGTAACGGCTGCTAAAATTATAATCAGTTAAATGTGATCCTACTCGAACTGCGCAACATTTCGTCCCATCATCCTGCCCTACATCCTCCACTTAGGCGAATGTCAGAGTTGTTGCCATAACCAGATCAGACCCGATTTCCGCCCACATCTCTGCCAAAGCGAGATACTCCCTTTCCTCTTATACCTTTCACGTCGATGACAAATAAAATCCTTTAACCGAACAGTCTCTAAATTGCCTTGCTTTCAGAAACGCTTGGTCCATGTTGACTCACCACCTGAAAAGGAAGCACTGTTTTCCCATTTACTGACCACAACTCTGTTTTTCATACCTTTCACATCAATATATTTACTGCGCCCTATTTGTGGCCCCCCTCTTACCGTTTCATATCAAACACTACGCACGCGTGTATAATTAAAAGGCGATCGCCTAATTTCACACTTCTGAGTATAAGATTCTCTTGAATTCAGCGCTACGCTCCCATACGCCTGTCTCAGACACGCAGCGTGTAACATTTCGAAGAAACTCCTGGAAAGCACACTAATGCGCGCTGATCCTGAAACGCCAAGGGAGGGTTCTTCTTTGCCTGCAGCTTATTTGGAAGCGAATATCGCTGATGAATTCACAATAGAGCCCTAGCTGCTCAATTAATTCATTCATTGCCGGTAATTCAGCAGCAGAAAACTTTTTAAAGGGGTTATGTCAACTAGATATCATTAATCAGTTACTTTGCGCTTCTGCATGCTTTTATCTCGCATTTTATGCGAGCTCTCGACAGTTTTTAGCCCCTCCCTTTTTCCATTCAGCGGCAGCGAGCCCTGTTTATTATTAATAGCCCGGCAGAGCACCCGGCGCACGGAAATTAATAGTCTGTCATTGTGCGACACAGTCGGCCTAAAGCTCAGCCGTAGCCGATCTTCAGGTCAAGCGTGGAGGCGTGCGAGTTCACACGCCGGCCGCTAGATGACACTCTACGCCCCCCAAAGCGATCCTGGTGGCCGCAAGCGGAACTAAGTAGTCGTTGCGACGAGCGCGCCACGCCCGAACGGCACGTACGGCAGATACGCACACTCCGGAAAAATTATCTGCGCCGAACCGCGATTAATTCTCCACCAGTTTGATCGCAGTTCAAATATGTTATCTGCGCGATCGAACCAGTCAACTGCTGTGCACTTGGCGCACAAAAGGTATAAATCAGCGGGAATAGAAATGAGGCGTGACTAAACGCACGCGCGAGGAAATGATAGTGTAGCCAACGGCGGAGTAATTGCCGACTGGGCTGTAATATCCGCGCTTCTGGGAAACTCTTGCGCTACGGCACCGCCGACCCCCACTGCAAAGGCACGCAGTGATTAATCAGTTTTAAATGGTTTGCGGATGATTGCAAGTGTAGCGATAATTTTCTATCAGATGTAATTGCTTAACTACTTGGGTGATAATCACAACTGTTGGCGCTGAACACCGGCCTAAACACAGAGGTAAACCAATTTTGCCAATTATGTTGTTTCAGTTTTTCGACATTCTTGCACGAAATCAGCAGTAATTAATGATGCTGTATCTCCAGACGGAGGTTCCGGATGACCCGTACAAATGGTGCGCTATCTGCCTCCATTGCAGCATCGTTATTCTCTGTACAGACGGACGTATTATTTTTCAATTAGTACTAGGATCCAGCACACCAAAGAAAAGAACCACTAGAGTGGATATTTTTTAACGTAACCGCAAGGATCAGCAGAGACTTTAACCTCTTATTTACGTTTATTTTAAATTGTTCCTTTTTGTACGAGACGCTTACTTCACTGAGTTCTCATTGGTATCTCTGTAACGACAGTAATTTCTCCAGCGAGACGGAGGGGAAACGTTAACACATTGGCTTCTTATCTGGTGGCCGGCAGAGTGAAACAAAAGAATTTCCGTGGCTTCTCTAAATTCATTTAGGCAACTGTTCAATACAATTACAATAGGTTCATTTCCTCCACTGCCCACTTCCCACACCGTCGACCTGGATTGGAAGTATAAATAACTACACCTTTTCTCACACGGGAAGCTCCACTTGAGAAGAAAGCACAATAACATGACATACTCCAGAAAAAGATGTAAGCAAGAGTGAAAACAGAACCGTCTACACTGATCTGATACTGTTAAATAGGCAATATATTTTCATGGAAACAAATGTGTCTCTCGACGGAATAATAACTATGGCTCATTTTAGTATAATTTGTTGAAACTATTTGCGGGGAACGTCGACAAACCTGCGATGAGTTACACCCCTCCTAGGGGGATGCAGTCAACACTCGTTCACCAGCTGGCGCAGCAGTTTTGCCATTGTCCAAGCCGTGCTTTTGCCCTGTTGCTAAGCGACATCGGTGTAGGTGAGGCGTTAAAGAGCCCTATATCGCAAAAAAATAAGTTTAATGTTTGGGCTTTTATAGAGTCAGAAGAAAATTGCTGCAGTGGAGCAGAAACTCCCCTGCAGGAACGTTAAATGTCAAACTCGGACAGAGGGATACTGAAGAGGTCGATGAATTTAGCTAAGAAGCGGAACAGATAAAAGAGAGAAGATCCAAAACGGACGTAACGGCAAAGGTAATGGATTTTCTGTGAAACAAACTGCTGCATACATCAAAACATACGGTGTATACCTGAAGAACAGAAGAAGACACGCGAAAAGCTAAGGTTTGAGTGTACATGTGCTTGTGTGTGAAACTCGGACAATCGGTGAAAACTTTGAAATGAGGTGCTACAGGAGACTGTCGAAGATGAAAGAGATTCGAATCCTGCCTCGGGCATGGATGTGTGTGATGTCCTTAGGTTAGTTAGGTTTAAGTAGTTCTAAGTTCTAGGGGACTGATGACCTCAGCACTTAAGTCCCATACTGCTCAGAGCCATTTGAACCATATTTTTTTTTTTTTTTTGAAAGAGATTCACCGAGTAAGGAGTGAAACGTCGTGCAACGAGACAACGGAACAACAATGAAAAACGTAGCTGAAGGGAAGGTGTAAGAGAATAGTCGCAAAGGCAGGCCTATATGTCGATACCATTGGTAGGAATAAAATTTTCGTTATCAACTCGAAAAAATAAAGCCACGTAACTAATTTTTGTTGGTTTGCAGGTACATGTCTGCAGCCATGTCACATGGTGGAGTAGTCTGCACCACAGTACAGTAGCACAGAGCTAGAGCAGCCAAAACAAAACGGCTGGCACACTGGCAAACTGGAGAATCGTGAGATGAGGCGCATTCAGCACCAGTGGACTTGCTTGTCAATCTGGACTGTCCTGACACAGTTGCAATAGAGGGTGTCTCAAAAACAATATTTGCATTATAAAGTACTGTGTTTTCAAAAGTGTTGATCCCTGCGCCGCTGCTCTGTCACTGGAGGGACGAATACATTGTTCAGTTTACATCCACTGCCGCTCGATATGAGTTGCCTTCTGACTGCTTGGTTACCGTCACGTGTTGCAAACTGGATACTCCGCGGCCGGAATCATTGCGTGTTCTCGATTTTGCGAAGTGTAATTCCGTGACTACAGAACAACGACGTTTCACGTTGAGGTACGAAACTGATCCTTTCAATGGATGGAACATTCGCAGATGGTATCGATGATTTGTACACACAGGACGTGTATGTTCAGGAAACAGTCCTGCCGTCCTTTTATTTCTGACGCAAATGTCGCACGAATTCCAACAGCGTCCCAAAGTAATCCTACCAAATCAACTGCTCGTGCCAATCGAGAGTTACAACTGTCTGAAACAACAGTCTGGCGTGTTCTGAGACGCGGTTGGTTATGAAGCCACACATGACGACAAACGCAAACTTGTGGCATTTTCTGACGAGCACAACGTATCTGTGTTCAGTGATTAAGCGACTTTGCACCTTAGTGGAGAAGTAAACAAATACAATGTTCGAATTTGTGGCTTTCAGAAACCACATGCGCACACTGAACATGTACGAGATTCATCCAAAGTTCATCTGTCTAGACCCATTCTTCTTTGATGGAAACATAGTTAATAGTGAACAGTATCTTACTATGGTACAAATCTGGTTGTTTCCGAGGGCGAACGAGGAGCGCATCACATTTGAACAAGACGGGGCCGCCCACACTGGATTCGCCAAGTGTGTGAATATCTGAATGCAACTCTACCTAGCTGCTGAGTTGGTCGTCAAAAAGCCGACGACTTCTCAGCTGGCCCCCAGAGTCACCAGATTTGACGCCCTGCGGTGTTTCGCTAAGGAGAGCGTTTACGCGCCAACTCTACCACAGAACCTAGAAGAGTTGAAGAACCTAGCACCAGTGACGATGGTCTTCTTACCCGAGTACGGGAGGAATTCAAGTATCCATTTGATGGTGGAGGACATATTCGACATCTGTAATCTAAACTTTAGGAATTCGTAAATAAGTATGCGTAGTACAATATCTGTATATCTTTATAGTTTGATAAATATATACGTTAAAAAAAAGGCATTTTCTTTTTTAAACGCCCTGTAATTTCGGCTGATGCTGAAAAGGAATTACCGCATTTCACTGCACTAGAGGACGGCGTCCTTTTACTTTGTGCCCTGCAGCGGCGTGCAGTGATGCTGCGACTGCAGCCATTACCTGCAATCAGAAAGACAACATAACGTACCCCCGTGCCTTGGAGGCTATGACTGAAACTCTACTGCCAGACCTCGTCTGTAAGGGAGAGTGGAGGTGGCTTTGGAGGCTCGGTGTCGCGGGTGGCCCCCGCCTCGCCTTCCCGCCGCGTCCAGCTGGCTCGCTGTGAGCGCCGTGGGAGGCCGGCGGTGCCATTGTTCGCTGGGAACTGACAGATTAGGCGCCGGCCCTGTGGGAACGCCTCCCCCGCCGTAGTCGCGGGACGCCGCTTGCGTCACTTCCGGCGCGCTCCTTACCTCCTCCGTCCGAGCCTGCGCCTAGTGAAACAGCGACGAGTCCAGCGTGACCACAGTGACTGCCAGAAACGACGTCAAGTATTCCCACATCGCACCCGAGGATAAGGTCGACCATTCCACGGTGCGGATCGACTATCGCCGGCTCCACTCGTGACCGCATCGACAGTAACTCTCTGGCAATCCATCGAGGACAGTGGGACAGCAGCCAGACATGAAAACTGAAGTCAACAGCTACATTGCAATTCAAACTTCGCTTATTCAAAACACGCTACCAGTTCCGACGCGACAGAGCACTATCTTCAGGCCCCAAGCGTAATCTGCCACCAACGTACGACCTACAATGACAAAATCCAATTGAGTCTTCAATTGAAAACAGTACAACTTATTAAGCATGTTGTCGTCTGATCGTTGCTCGGCTTGTTACTGGAAGTTATTTTGACCGCACTCCACTCGACTTCCCGGCTTGCACGTGCTGGCGTAACATGCTTCCTAAGTTGTACTGTTTCCACTTGAAGACTCCGTTGGTCTTTGTCATTGCGGGTCATACGTTGATGGCAGATTACGCTCGCTGCTGAAGATTACACTTTCTCGTGCCGAAACTGGTGCTATCTTTTGCATAAATGTTTCAATTACAATGCAGCTGTTCGTTTCAATTTTCACTATTCAATTACATCAACCATAAATGTTGGTTCACCTCGTACGAGTTCGGATTTGTATCTTTTGCAGGTACTTCTTACGTATCACTCGCTCACATGTTACACAAACAGGTAGTTGCGTTAGAAGATTTGTTTAAAAGAAGCAATACAATTCGAGTGTGGCGCAGACTCCAGTGTGTCAACAATGCTCTGTGTGCGTTGTGTTTACATGAAGCTGACTGTCTTCTCTGATCCCACTGTACCGATCACTGACTAGAAATAATTATGTTCGGCTACTTGTTCCCAAACACCGATCGACTTTTTATGGTGTTCGATTGGTTAGAAGACCATTCTAGACAATTCGATGGAATAATTTGCTCACCCAGATCGCCCGAGATGAATCCTACAGAACATTTACGGGACGTATTCGAGAGATCTGTTCGTGCACAAAATCCTGCACCGGCAAGCTTTCGCTATTGTGGACTGCTACAGAGGCAGCATAAGCAAATATTTCAGCAGGGGACTTCCAACGACTTTTGGAGTCCATGCCACGTCAAGTTGTCGCACTACGGCGAGCAAAAGCTAAGTCCGACACGATATTTTGAGGTATCTCGTGGCTTCCATCACTTCAGTGTACGGTTGCTGCTGTTCACAGTCATATGTCGTAAATAGTGTACTCGATCAGGAATAGCTGTGTCCGCCTATTTGTTCAAAATAAATTACATTTCTTTAAGGGTCAACGTCAACTGCTAATGCCTTCAGCGTCACCTATCCCCTCCTGGTAGCTGCGCGTAAATAACAAAATGACAATTGGCCATATAACTATTATAAAGGTAGAGCTGTCACCTCACAGTATTACGTGTGCAGACGAGAGAAGAAGCCTTCATTTAGATGAGACAGATCGCAGACGTTCGCAGATGATGCACATAGGGAGAAAATAGAAGGGACTGAAGCATACCGAGGACTTTTGTTAAGTAATACAGGAATGAAAGTTGAAGATTTGATCTGATTAAAGGGGTCGGACGCCGGCCGCTGTGGCCGTGCGGTTCTAGGCGCAACAGTATGGAACCGCGCGACCTCTGTGGTCGCAGGTTCGAATCCTGCCTCGGGCATGGATGTGTGTGATGTCCTTAGGTTAGTTAGGTTGGTTCAAATGGCTCTGAGCACTATGGGACTTAACATCTATGGTCATCAGTGCCCTAGAACTTGGAACTACTTAAACCTAACTAACCTAAGGACAGCACAGAACACCCAGTCATCGCGAGGGGTTAGTTAGGATTAAGTAGTTGGATGATCACAGATGTCAAGTCGCATAGTGCTCAGAGCCATTTGAACCAACAGGGCCCGGCTGGAGAGAAGTTTGCTCCGAGCGCTAGCGCCAGCTCGCCGGTTCATCGCGCCGCTCGGCTCGCAGTGCAAGTGTCGGCAGTGTGGTCTAGTCCGGCCTGTCGGGGCGGGGCGGGGCCGGGCCGAGCCGTGGAAAGGAAAGCGGCCCACATAAAATTCGTGCGCTGCGAGTAAAATATCATTTAGTAATTGCGCGGCGGATGGCGTGGCGTTGCGACAGCCCGCGGTGGGTTCGTGCGGGCGGCAGCCTCTTGTTTGGATACGCCTGTAATTAGAGACAAAGCTGGCAGCGCCGCGGGCCGCGGGCCTCGCTCCGGATGTTCACCGGGCGGCCGGGCTGTCGTGACCTGCCCCGGCCCCGGCCCCGGCCAGTCGCCGGCAGCCCAGCACGTGTCTCGGGTGGCCACGAATCCCCGCAGCCTCTCTTCTCCACTGGGCACACGAACAAACATTTCGCGCGCGCGCAGACGCACCCGCAGAGTCGGTGGCGGCCGCTCCGAGCACCTGATGACGACGACAACAAGAGACGGCGAAACATTGTGCGCGTGCAATTCTAAACCTGGTCGCACAACCGTAAATCAAACTTCTCACGTGCTTCTCGGAGTTTTCCCAGCGCAGAGAATATTCCGCCTTTCAGGTATGCATCCGGTACAGCAATACTTCTTCTTTCGTTGTCTCACCTCGCATGACCGTATAGCCGTCTTCAAGGTGTCTATGACAATACTGTGGGGTAAAGTGGCGGAGATTTGTTCAAATGGCTCTGAGCACTATAGGACTTAATATCTGAGGTCATCAGCCCCCTATAACTTAGAACCACTTTAACCTAACTAACCTAAGGACATCATACACATCCATGCCCGAGGCGGGATTCGAACGAGCGACCGTAGCGATCACGCGGTTCCAGACTGAAGCGCCTAGAAGCCGGCTTCTATCACAGACACAGTCCATTTGACTGTTCAGAGATGTCACTAAACCCTCCCAAAGACGTAAACAACCGTGCATGAGCAGCGCCTATCAGACGGAGGGGGCCCCGACAGCCAATCAGTTCCAGTCATTCCACCAGGAAGGAGGTACACGGCTCGTGTTGTCTGTAGTTCAACCATTCTTAGACGGTGAATACCGCCGTTCGGTCGTGTCCGCATTGTCCTTACTGCCACAAAGGTCTCTCAGCAAAGGAAGTGCACAGGCGTCTCGGACATTCCTCGCTCAGCCTGCCCGAGGGCTACTACTACAGTAGATGACCACTAACTTCGGATTATACCTCAGAGGAATCCTGACAGCAACGTCACCGTGTTGAATAATGTTTTTCGTGCAGCCATAGGACGTCGTGTTACGAGTCAACCTCGGCGCAGTAGACTGCATGATTCGCAACTTCACTCCCGACTTTCATGGCGAGGTCCATGTTTGCAACCACGACACCATGCAGCGCGATACAGATGGACCCAACAACATGCCGAATGGTCCGCTCAGGATTTTCATCACGTTCTCTCCACCGATGATGTCGAATATGCCTTCAACCAGACAATCGTCAGAAGCGTGCTGAACACCTTAGACACACTGTCCAGCGAGTGCAGCAAGGTGGAGGTTCCCTGTTGTTTTGGGGTGGCATTATGTGGGCCCGACGCACGCCATTGGTAATCATGCAAGGCGCCGTAACGGCTGTACGATACATGAATGCCATCCTCTGACCGATAGTGCAACCATATCGCTAGCATACTGGCAAGGCATTCGTCTACATCGACGACAATTAGCGACCCCATCTTGCACATATTGTGAATGACTTCCTTCAGGATAACGACATCGCTCGATTGGAGTGTCCAGCATGTTCTCCAGACATGAACAGTACCGAACATGCCTGGAATAGATTGAAAAGGGCTGTTTATGGACGACGTGACCCACAAACCACTCTGAGGGATGTACGCCGAATCGCCGTCGAGAAGTGGGACAATCTGGACCAACAGTGCTTTCATGAACTTGTGGATAGTATGACACGACGAATGCAAGCATGCACCAATGCAAGAGGACGTGCTACTGGGTATTAGAGGTACCGGTGTGTACAATAATCTGGACCATCACCTCTGAAGGTCTGGCTGTATGGTGATACAACATGCAATGCGTGGTTTTCATGAACAATAAAAAGGGCGGAAATGATGTTTATGTTGGTCTCTATTCCAGTGTTCTGTACAGGTTCCAGAACACTCGGAGCCGAGGTGATGCAAAACTTTTTTTGATGTGTGTATATTTGCTTTGCGATGGCGTTTCAATCTGTCCCTCGCAGGTCAGTGATTTCCTTTCCACTGCTCTACTTGTTGTCATGGTAACAGCATCATCTTACTAATAGCCTTTTGTACTTACCGTTGCTACGATTCTGCTACGGTACCGTTCACACAACAGACAGCGCCTACTTTGTTTTATAGTGCAGAGTAGCCTCTGAGCTCTTGGATGAGCCAGGGAATTCCAGCGGCTTTAAGTCTACTCAACCGTCGCACCATAACTGGACCACTTAGGACAAATCTCTGTGCCGTCAGCAGAGAACAGTTCTACTAACATCCTGCCTCAACCGTACAGTCACCGGTGTCTCCCGTTCACCAAAAATTATTTAATCAATAGCGGTCCCCTTTCTCTGCAGGCCTAATCCACCGACATCGTTTCCCTGCGCGGTGCCCTGCAGGTATTTTCCTCGTCCTGCGAGATTCGCCAGCCTGCCAGGTTTGTCGTCCTCTTCAACTTGTACCTTGTAAAGCTACTCTCGTCTGGTTTCCGCGTTTCCACACCAGCTGCTGAGTTCCTGCGTCGCTGCGCCCCGCGACCTGCACGTGACCTGGGCGTGCTCCTTCTCGCGGTGAACGGCCGCTCACAATATTATGTTGACCGGTACACACGCAGAGCTGGGCGCGCCTGCAGATATCTACCAGCAGCATTAGCGTCTCAGTGGTGCCCGGCTGTGGTGGCTCCGCTTGAGAAAGCGGGCAGTCCGCCGACCAGCCGAGGAAACAGGCCGGGAGAGCCGCGGCTCGCCGATCCGCCCTGGCGCGCGCGTGTCCAATGCGCCGACGGCGTCGCCCGGCGGCTTCACTGTTTCGCGCAGAAACTCGTGAAATGTCGGCACGGGTCAGCCAGGGGTCGGTGCTTGTCATACATTCTCTTCTGGCTGGAAGGGAAAACAGCGCGGCGGGCACGTGTTTCTTACCACGCTAAATAACGGACCGAGTGGATCTGATCGGGATTAAATACAGCCCACCTCATTCATTCTTGAGCCGTTTATAATTTCCAGCTCATGCTAATGTCCAATGATACACTTCGTTACTCTGAGCTGACCGCACGCTGACATTTACATGCTGAGCAGTTTCATTTGTAACGTAACCACCAACTAACAGCGTCCCGTAAAGCAAGAGTTACAGTCTTCATTTGTACTGCCATCCTGTCTGTATTTGCTTTACAATTACATGAAAGATTTAAAGTGTTCGAATATAACAAGCTCGGGATCTACAGAGAGCTAGACTACAATGAGTAATTTTAGTTAGATCGATAAAATGTTTCTTTTTTTTAAAAAAAAAAAAAAGAAAAGAAATTGAACCAACGCCACATACATAGTTTGTCGCCATCAGGAAGTACTTTTATATGTATCCACGAGATTTGAAACTTTCGACGATAGAGCTAGTTCCAAACAAGTCCGACCTCTCCACACATGAGGTGTTGAGAGTTAGTTCTTTGACTCAGTACGCGAATGCTCTGAAAACCAGATTTGCAGAACCCAGCGCTGCTGTGTAGTGGATAGCACGCCGGGAAAGCATTCGGCAGGACAATGGTTTAAATCCCCGTCCACCCGTCCATATTTACGTTTTCATATCAAGTTTTTCCAGGTAGTTCTTGGAGGAGGACACATTTTTGGTTTCTTCCCTCATTCTGCTTTTCGTTAGTTAATGACGCTGTAGTCGACGGAACATAAAGTCGTAAATTTCTTCCTCACTTCATTATTTCAACTGCTGTACCACAGGTTGACTTACTTCTTAACAGAATAACATATACGCTCCTGATTGGTTAACACTGTCTCAGTCTCCGACACTGCTATGTAATATCACACGAAATACACTCAAACTTGCTGCGTTGCATGAACTTGGTTCACGGAGCTCTGACTGTTCACAGTTCGTTGCCCGCGTCAGCGACGGTGGTCTTAGTGACGTGGTATTTAGTGCGAACAGTATGTCTGAGGGCAGAGGTTACTAAGTCCAGATTTCCCAATAAGGACAATCCCTTGTCCCCAAAAGCGTTTAGGGATTGAAAAATGCGAAGGAACAGCAGAAAAAAGACAAAATACAGGGCAGGATGTGGTGTGAAATGCGGTGGAACGCCGGACGCAAATGAGATTCTTTTGTTTTGTGCGGGGGAGGTTTGGTGGAGGAGGACGGGGAGAGGAAAAAGCGGCGGTCGCGGTGAGGTAGCGGTTTCCGTGGCTGCGGCTGCGGCCGCACTGCGCATGCGCGGCGCAGCTGTAGTGCCTAAGTCCGGTGGCCGCGCGACGCCTTCTGTAGTCTCGTCTACACAGTGCCCCGGGAGTCTGCCGATCCTCGTGTTGCGCCCAGCACAGAAGACACAACTGCCGTTCCCCCTATTACTTTGTACTACAGATACGAGTACAGCAACAACAAATATTTAAGTGTAAGTCAACACAGCACATTTTTCCGCACCTTATTGTGATCTACGTCACACTGATATACTGGCCAGAGTCACTTTCACTATCGTACGCTACAGAGAAAAACTCTGATTCTTTCCAAAACCTTCAAATTTGTTATGATGGAGCTTTCTGTGCTTGCACGAAAAGTTGTCAGACGGCCGAGTACCAGATTGGATATCGAGCCATCCCGCACAGGTTTATTCGTTAGATGGTGTCAGGAAATTTCTGGCTTCTATTTGGTACCTCCCGTCTGGTGAACGCCTTCAAATGGCGTCCTGGTGCAAATCGATAAAAGAGAAGGCTACAGACCGTGACTGTGCCGAGACAGGGCCTATAAAAGGCGGATGAGCCATATGAGCGAGCTGAAGGCAAGTCAGAGACCACGAAACCACGGACTCGCACATATATAAACGTCTGGCTGCGAAGGAAACACGTTTTTAGCGTTAGGAGAGCCTACGCAATCCCGTAATCAATGATTGTTACTTCAGTGTTGTGGCATACTACGGAAATACCGGGTGATTCGAAAAGAAAGAACACATTTCAGTTGTATCGCAGACAAACTGCAGAAGGTAGAAACACGTTACGCATGTCATTGGATAGAGGAAGTTTCAAAGCATTGACACAACATGGCAACTACACCAAAAGGGAAACCATTTTGTGTGCTGGAATTGCGTGAAGTCAGACGCCCACTGTTCAAATGCAACGTGATTTTCCGCCGTCGATTCAGCGAGAAGCAGCCTCTGCACGAGGAGATTTATGACAGACATGCAAAATTCTTGCAAACTGGTTGCATATGCAAAGGGGAGAGCAGTGGTCGTCCACGCCCTTGTAATGAAAATGCTGAGCGCATCTGAGATGCGTTCACGCGGAGCCCTCGGACGTCCACAAGACGGGAAGGCCAGAACTTCTTAAAAACACCATCCCACAACATTGGACCGGAAGAGGTGGGCAACAGGATGTTGTTCATTCCTTTTAGCTACGCAGGTCACCAGACCCCACATCCTGTGATTTTTTTCTAAGGGGTATATAAAAGACAGAGTCTTTGTCCTATCTACGGCATTTACTCCTTGATGGCCGAGAAATCGAATTGTTGAAGCTGTCGATTCAATAAACAGCGACCTGTTGATTCGAGTGTGGAATGAAATGGACTACCGTCTCCATGTTTCAAGAGCAACAACACACGGTGCTTATGTTGAGTGTATGGCATGGTGTCTGTGCGAACTCTGGATCTCCCTCTATCCAGTAACATGCGCAATGTGTTTCTGCTTCCCATAGTTCCTCTGTAATAAACAACTGTAATCTGTTCTTTCGTTTAGAATCACCCTGTTCTTCAGTATACTGCCTACTATATGACAGATTTGAGCATAGATACAAGTACTCTCTGGGGTTGAATTCCCCGCGAGTACTTAGTTTATCTCAACATCAGTTTCACCTCTGGTAATGGTTTTGTGTGGGCGCAAGATCCCATGTCGCACCGTTCACTTTCGACACTAGCTGTAGATGCTCCACTGACTGCCAGGATGGGTTGGTTGTCGAAGAAACCGAGGGCGTGTCACATCTAAATAAGCCGTGCCTATCAGGCATGATGTTAACTTTTTACCCAGTGAGAATAGTTGCTAGTTCCGCTCAACAACTTGAAAATTTGGAAGTCTTGCCAAAAACTTAGTGAAATGATCAAACTGAATACTTCAAAAGTTTCAAAAAGAGCTTTTGGTAAGAGGCCACCATAGCTCGGCTGAAGTCTGTAGGACGTTCCTTGGCCACAGGAATGTAATGTTTTGTTTTGCTTTTCAAGTAGCGACGAAGTCAATACTTGTTAAAAAGAAAAAAAAAACCATCAACAGTAAATGGACCATAGTAAATGTGACTTAGGAGCTTATCCAAGTGAGAGTGAGGACTGAGATATTTTGGATCAATTTTGTGGCCTGTGGATTCTCGGCGACTGTCAGTTTACATTTTTCTACTGCTGGGTTCTCTTATTTGTTGTTGGTTACAGTTTCGGACGTTAGGTCATTGTGAAACAAGTTATCCACGATGGAGGCGTTGCCCATTACGGCGTTATTTGCCGCTTGAATTCCGAGAGCGTACGTTCCCAGAAGAGTCACCTGATGTACGTGTAGCTCGCGGAAAGACTGTACAGGTAAAGTTAGGAAGACTGGAGCGCACACAGAGGCTTAACAGCAATCGTTCTTACCGCGGACGAGTCGTGACTGGAACAGGAAAGGGAGGAACTGACTGCGGTGTACAAAGTACCCTATGCGACACACCGTAAGGTGCACAACTTGTAGATGCACAACTTGCTCACTGATACTTGATGTTTTTTGATACTACCCTAACGGCCGAAAGTGTCAGTGAAAACAGCTGAAAGGGCGAGCGAGCTACGAGGGAACAGCGTGGGGTGCGCAGAAGGCAGCGTGGCGCCGCGGCCGCCCCCGCGGGGCCGTTCGGGCGCCACCTGCTGCCTCTTCCGCCGGACGTCCGCACCGCCCCCACGTGCGACACCCTCACCCGTCACCCGTCAGGTGCCACTGGCTCACCGCGTCTCTTTCGCCCAGTTATAACGGAGGACTCTGCGCGAATCCTATCCACCGTGTCGCCAATCGCGAATCTATAGCAGGTGCTCCTCTTGAAACGTGACTGTATTCAGCTAAACTGGTGTCAATAGCAACGTGCGGAAATATTAAACAGCAGCACAAGTACATCATTAGGCGGATCCTCAGAGGGCGTAATTCGTGCTCAAAAGACTCTCGATCGACCAGACCTTGAGTATCTCCCGGCTGTCTGGAACTCTTACCATGACATATGAGCAGGAGCTAAACATAAAAGATGCAGAGAAGAAATGCATTTTTTGTCACGATAGTCAGTATCAGCATACTGAATTGGACCACAACTGTAGTGGGAGACGTTACAAGGAAGACGAGTGCTTCCGTTCCAGATAAGTCAATTAAAATATTGCTTCCTGTAACATATATCCCGCGTAATGACCGTGGGTTAATATCAAACAAATCAGAGCCCATACAAAGCACTACTTTCCTCCTACCTGTTTTCCTCGAACGGAATAGGGTGGAGAATAGGGGGGGGGGGGGGAGGGGTTGGGGAGGGGGGGAGTGAATGAGAGTGGAAAACTACCTAACGTTCGCAGCACGGTAATTTCCAGGGTGCAGACACACCTGTACATAGAGCGAGTGCGAAGCAAAACACTATACAATCTGATCGAAAGTATCCGGACACCTATGCACAACACAATCGACCATTATATGTCACGGGAGCGGAACCCGCCAGCATAAAAAGAGGCGCGAAGTATTGCGTTGTCAGGAACAGCAAAATGGGTCAAGTAAAGTGAGCTCAATGACAACGAACGTGGGTTACTCACTGGATATCACCCGAGTGACAAATTCGTGAGGGGCATTCCAACGCTTCTAAAGCTGCCTAAGTAGACTACTGGTGATGTGATTGTTGACTGGAAAGGCGAAGAAACAGCCTCGCTTAAACTGAGACCAGGCAGATCTCGTGCACTGGCGGACAGGGGCCGCCGAGTATTGCGGACGGTGCTTGCAACAAATCGCATGAAATGGGCTGCAGGAATCACTCGCGAGTCCCAACTGCTACTACCACCAGTCCAGCTAGCACAGTGGCTGTGCGCAGGGAGTTAAAAACAATGGCGTACAGTCATCGAACAGTCACACATTTCTGTAGTCAGTGCTATGCGACAGTCGATGACTGGAAATGTGTCATCTGGAGTGATACGCCGCTGCCATCCTCTGGAACAGTTTGGGTTGGGCGAAAGGCTGCAGAACGTTATTTGTTCTTGTGACTAGAGCCAACAGTGAAATATGGAGAAAGTGGTTTTAGAGTTTTGGGGTCTTCTTAGTGGTTACCTTCACAAAACACTAAATGAGGATAAATATGAAGACATTTTACAGCATTCTGTCCTTGGGTTCTTCAGTGCAACAGGCCGGAGATGATGGTTGTATCAGCGCGATAAAGCACTGCTCCATAAAGCAGCATGTGTTACAATGGTCAGTGGACAATAACATTTCCGAAATGCGCTGGCCTGCCCAGAAGCCTGACCTGAACCCAATGGAACACCTTTGGAATATAAGAAAATGAGAACGCCTACCGCCGCCCTTATGATCTTATTTATTGTGTAGCTACCACTTTCCAGCGTGTTTCTACCAGTTGCAGCACTACAATGCGCCATCTTCAGGCCGTAGTTGATGCTTAACGGGTTATCACGATCCGTATCAGTGGCCAAAATAACTGGTTTATGCAGACTACCTGTAATTGCGATGTCAGCACTCCAACCGTCAGCTGGCAGTTGATGGCGTTTCATTTTCTTACAATAGTGAACGGCCGCGTCCGCAACACCTCCTGTCAAAGAAACCTCTGGGATGAATTTAAACCTCCACTGCGTTCGAGACCCCCAGCGCCCAACATCATTACCTTCTCCCGATTCGGCTCTTCGAGGCAGAATGTGCTGTCATTCCTGCACAGATGTTCAGACATCTCACTGAAAGTGTCCCTAACAGAGCTCAAGCTGTCATAAGGGTAAAAGAAGGATTCACCCATTATTTGTATCAACTAATAAGTGTCTGGATACCTTTGCTCAGATATTGTATAATCAGCACAGAGAAGGTACAGGAATCTGAAATGCAGTCACAGTTCACCAGGAGCGCTTCATTAAATAGGTGGTTACACGAGGTACAGAATGAAGAAGTTTTGAAAAAAAAAAAGAAAGACAGATTAACATACATCCGAAAACTGACTATGCAACTCGAAGAAATCTCGTGGTGCCGCAGCCTACTGGCAAAAATGGAGTAGCACGTCGGCAGAGGTGGTCAACAGCCACAACTACTGGACCATACATTACAGAGGCCCACTTTCCTCTAGAAAGCCAACGACACAACACAAGCTGAGTAGTCGTCCTGCTGCCAACAGAGCGAGTTGCACCATCGGCTACTGAAGCGATGGTTTCAGGTCGATGGCCGATAATCGAGATGTACGTTTCCTATATCGCCTCGAGTCCATTTAGACGAATGGCTGTCCGGTGGCTTCGAATAAGCCACAGCCGATTTCTTTTCCAGCCGAGCGAGCGCAGCTTCTGTAACGATGTCGCTACTCACGGGAAAATGAACTCTAGCCTAGTTGCCTTTCATTCACGACATGGAATGCTAGTAGGTAGACCTGAGAACCTCTTTCCCTAAAGAAGATTAAGGCCATGGGGGGCAACAACGGGCTTGAAATTTGAGGCACTTTTCACCGGAAACTTTTGGTGACCGAGAAATGAAAGAACGCCGCAAGAGAGAAGGAAACTGAGGACGTCATCGAGCGCGGCGAAGACTACCCTGTCCGGCTGGTTATGAGGAGAATAATTCGCCGCCGCGTGACGTAGCAGCTGAGGTTTCTTGCGCCGCCACCACAACCGCCGCCGCCGCCGCCGCCGCCGCGACGTCAGCAAGAACACTTAACGCCTGATCGATTCAAACATCTTTCACAGCCACTTCTTTGGGTCGCACCTCCAGCTCCACTTATTTTAATTTTTTTGCTGCCGAGTTACAATCAGTAACAGAACGTTTCTACTTTTTCTGCCCTACTGCACGGCGGGTTTAACTTTGACAGTTTCTCGTAAGAAAACACTCCGAATGATTTATGGTGCTATTTTGTCCAGTCACCAGGAAAACTTCCTCTTATTGCGAGAGTCGTAGGTCGGAATGACCTTCTGCTGCGACACCAAACGGTTTGTTTAGCAGCCTGGTGTGAGGTAGCTGTCCGCGTGGCAGGCCATGACAGTGAGCTCCTCAGATTAGTAACTCGAATCAAAAAATTGGTTCAAATGGCTCTGAGCACTATGGAACTTAACATCTATGGTCATCAGTCCCCTAGAACTTAGAACTACTTAAACCTAACTAACTTAAGGAAATCACCCAACATCCAGCCAACACGAGGCAGAGAAAATCCCTGACCCCGCCGGGAATCGAACCCAGGATCCCGGGCGTGGGAAGCGAGAACGCTACCGCACGACCACGAGATGCGGGCGGTAACTCGAATCACTTTCCAGTTTTGGAATGCGGAGTCTAAGGCGATGACTGCCAAGTAACGAGCTCATTCATAAGTTCGTTACCAGCAAAAAAAAAAAAAAAAAAAAAAAGGCTCTGAGCACTATGGGACTTAACAGCTGTGGTCATCAGTCCCCTAGAACTTAGAACTACTTAAACCTAACTAACCTAAGGACTACACACACATCCATGCCCGAGGCAGGATTCGAACCTGCGACCGTAGTGGTCGCACGGTTCCGGACTGCGCGCCTAGAACCGCGAGACCACCGCGGCCGGCCTCGTTGCCAGAAGTTAATAATGTATTTAACAATCTATGTGTTACTTCGGAACTCGGCTACACACCAGGAATCAGTAAGGGAAATCAAATTAAGAAGATGTATTATGTTCAAAACATTTTGAGACAGAAGCTACTGGCAATTAATACGAATTTCCCTTTCCAAGACAGGGAATAGTGGTAAGTAGTTAAAAGATACTGAGTTAAAAATGCACATATCAAGTGTTCCATGGCAGAGGACCTTCATACGTTTCAAGGTACAAGATGCTGCACCGCCGGCAAAGTATGACTTAACCGAGGATGTTTCACGTGGCATGTAAAAAGCTATTTTTCAGTGAGCACCACAGGTCTCTAGCTTGGGGAATGAGAGAACGCTGGCAGAGGGGCGGCCGCAGTGTGGGCCGCGGTGTCAGGAGCGGGCCGGCACGCTAACAAGCTCACGAGGCGCGCCGTATGGCCCCGCGCCCGGACTCGAACTGGGCCGCTATCGCGTGATGCCGCCTCCGATAAGACCCACTCCCTCTTGCACCGCAGCGGCGCCTTTCCCCTCCCGGCCATCCTCTCGCGAAGCACACATTCCCATTACCCGCTCTCGACAATCTCCGCAGTCAACCCATTACGTCACCGCTCCGTCTCTGCACCTTCTTGACTCGACTCACTAGAGCCTTCCCATATCCACCGTACGTATCTAGACATCTCAGCCCTGTCAATGCGGCGCCAGTTTAAAGACCGAGTCATTCCGCATTTTCTCGCCTATATTAAACTTTACTTTCAATCCTGCCACTGTCCGTAATACTCTTTCTCCTTAAAACGATACTCGAGCACTGTTTTTGGAACACCATTCGTCGAGTTGCGAAGAAAAAGCCACACTTCACAGCCATCAGCTGCCCGCTGTGTTGGGGATACTGGTTTGAACGTCAGGAATTTACACAACAAGCTTCCGCGAGAGTGAATCGCATTTCTTTCAAAGAATGACAAGCATCCCTGTTGTACACTTGCGGCGAACTATTCGACGTGCTACACTTGCAGTTCGCCTTTGAATCCGCTTCATGTCTAATGTCACACCCACCTGATACGAACTACAAAAGCTGCAGAAGTACTCTGCCATTAGCCACATCAGCTTACTGAATGCTATTTTCTGCGCAGATTCACCGCATTTTCTCAGAACCCTTTCAACAAGTCTAAATCTTCGATTCGTTTTCCATTACACTCATTTTTCGTGTTTGTTCCGTTTCGTACCGCTGGCTAGTATAAGCTTCGAATATTTAAACGCTTTGACATGGTCAAGATGTTCACTAACTTTGTAATTGGATACTATCTACATCTAGAAATATATCGCAGTCGATCACTCGCCTTCCCTACCACGTGCTCGTTCTATGTCATGTCGTTTTCCAAAGTTACGCCCTGATATTTAAACGACTGGAGTGTGTCGAGCAGGACACTAGCAATACTGTATCCGAACGTTACACGTTTGATCTTGCTACTCACCAGCATTAACTTACATTTTTCCACATTTAGGGCTAGCTGCTTGTCATAGACATGATGTTGCATTTACACACATTTGAAGACAGCCACTATTTGCTGTTATCAAGTGACAGCACTGTGCAAGTCTTCCTGCACGGCGGGAAGGTCGCTCGTCGCTTGTCGAAGCGAGCTACAGGCGGCGGAGTGCCGGCTCTGCGATTGGTTCCGCGAGCCTCTTTGGTCGCCATGCGATCCGATCCGTTCCACTCCCGGAAAGCTTCCCCCCCCCCCTCCTCTCGTACAGCAAACTGGCGCGTTTCCCGCGCGCCGCGGTTCATTCAGGCATTCCGCAGTCGCTTCTTTTACGGGACTTTCTCTTCTTACCGAGTAAGACGCCAGCCGCAGGTCAGGCTGTCGCAACGGTCGAACGGGGTCTGGCCATCCGATTCTGGTTCTCCAGTGTCTCCACAAATCATTTCAGTGCATGCCTAGACGGCCTCCTTTACAATACCAGTTCGATTCCTACTGCAGTCTTCCCAGTTGCGTTTAGTTGGAAGGAAGATTAGGGTATAACGTCCCGTCGACATCGAAGTCAACAGAGACGGAGAACGGGTTCGGAATGTTCCGGCATGAGGAAAGAAAACGGCCGTGCCTTTCAAATGAACCATCCTAGGACTTGCGTGGAAGGATTAAGAGAAGTCACGGAAAACGTAAATCCGGATGGCTGGACACGGATTTGAACCGTCATCCCGAATTTGAAAAAAATAAAAATAAAAATAAAAGTGTGTGAAATCTTATGGGACTTAACTGCTAAGGTCATCAGTCCCCAAGCTTACACACTACTTAACCTAAATTATCCTAAGGGCAAACACACATACTTATGCCCGAGGGAGGACTCGAACCTCCGCCCGAATTTGAGCCGAGAGTGCAAACCACTAAACCACCTCAGTCGATAGCTGCGTTTAGTGCTCTGTGTCACTGACAATACATTAAACTCTGATCTTCACTATTTCTCTTTCTTTACAAATGGCTGTGCCAGTGACAAGACATTAAAGTCTAATCTTCACTCTTTCTCTTCTTTTACAGATGGCTTTTACTATGTTGCTTCTCATCTTTACCTTGATGCAGCACGGAAGGAAAATTTGCTTCCATTGAAGACTCAGCTTTCAATTAGCAGTCTGTTTAGTAAGAAATCAAAGATCAAGGCAACAGTCAATCGATTGGTGGACTATCACACAAAAGATGCAGAAAACGTTACGAGAGACTTACGGTGCCTGGGGCGCGAAACGGGAGACCTCTGCCCATCGAAAGCGAACATCCTGTCTGTCACATAAGTCAGAGGTTTAATTTATACCTGACGAACAGAGGTGTATTCTCGGAAGCTGTCAATAAATACATCCCAAACAAGACACAACGAAATCGAGCTACTAATTTAGTTTGCACTTCCCTCCTTATCCTTTTACCAGAGTATCCCTGCTGTATGAGGGATCGTCTATATGAAACTCTGACGCCCCGAGACTATTGCCATCACATTTCTGTGGCCAAACGCCATTCTAGTCTTCTCAAAGTCACCTTCACGTCAAATAAGTCCAAATTCATGTACGCATCTCTCGAGAAACCGTTTCAACTCCGTTCTGTATTTCTTTCTCATTCTAGCAGTTTTCGGGTCCTATTTCAGTAAACGGAGAAGCCTGTACGTGCGATGTTTGGCTAGACGGCCACCGCAAACCGTTCTCAATAACCAAACACGCCAAAAGACAAACCGGACACACAAAGTGCAGTGTGTGCACTTAAGTTATAAAAAAAGGATACTCCTTTTGCTATGGCTGAATTTATCTTTTGTATATCGGTAAGAGTAGTTTACACGTATAAATTTTATAAAAATTTTATCTCTTCCGTTATAAACAAATTTAAATTCTGTACACGGACTACAGTCAAAATTGACAATTTCTTTCGCTTACGCCATAGTACCGCAGCGATCGCAGCGTCGGCGTGGTTACAACGGATTTGGCAAGGTTAGTCGCTGGGGTGGCCGGATGACCTTCCTGCCGCCACCCGGGACGGAATCAGTGTACCCCAGCTGTCTGCATCTAGTGTAAATAGTTAAATAGTGCGAACTCGTTTTTTTCCCCCAAATGTCGGCGACACGTGTAACTGAGGCGGAACGTGGAGACCAGCCCGGTATTCACCTAGCGCGATGTGGAAAACCGCCTAAAAACCACATCCGGGCTGGCCGGCACACCGGCCCTCGTCGTTAATCCGCCGGGTGGATTCGATCCGGGGCCGGCGTGCCTACCCAAGTCCAGGAAGCAGCGCGTTAGCGCTCTCGACCAACCTGGCGGGCCCAAAATTGACAATTTTTACTAACATGCATAAATTATAATTGCCTTTATGGTCCTCAAATCAAAAGCCTATAAATTTAATAAACAAAAAAAAAGGCAGCAAATCGCTTAAAATCTACTCACATACCGGCCGGAATACCGGACCAACAGACGTTGTGCCAGCCAGAAACTGCGTCTCGCCTAGGGTAGGATCTGTTCTGCGCTACTGTGAGATGTCATTCCTTCCACTTGCAAGGAGCCAGCAACTAGACTGGTGCGATGGTGCGGCCACCAGCAGTGGGCAGTTCCCAGCACTGCCCTCCGGCCAGCCGTTGGCTAGCAGGGTGACAGAGCCGTGACGAGGAAAGGCTGGCGGCACCCACGGCGATTTCATGCACGGCCGGCTCCCCTGATTACTATTAGCCACCGACTCGTTTCCCAACTCCCGCTGCATACGCCACGATAACCATCTCTGGGGGGGGGGGGGGGGCGAAAAATGATTCGGCGCCATTTCGAAACGAAACAAATTCCGGGGGAAGTTGCGTTCCGGGATCTGGTGCGCCACCAGCCCACAGCCACTCCCCTGCTGCTGTCGCGTCGTGTCTGGCAGCGAGGCCGTTCTTACTTTGCTTTCTCCAGCCAAGTTCGGGTCGTACCAAATGTTGACAGCGCCACGCTTATTCCTGTCTGAGGCAATGCTCGGGCACGAACACTGCATCTTTGTATAGAGTGGCCTGTCATATAAAGCTGGACTCCAAGCGTCGATTAGAAAGAAAGGCACCACAAGAATGAGTTTGGCACTCTGCAATGGAATGTGCGCCTTAATGAGGACTACGTACGGATTAAATCTGTGTTCACATCGGGACTCAAACGAGATCTTTTAACTTTGGGGTGCAAAACACAGACACCGAGGTACGTCACAGGTCCTGTGAATTTAAGCGTTTAAAAGTGACTGTTCGTGTGGCACACAGTTTACCTGCCACGAGGTTTCAAAGAAAAAGACGATTAAATGTGATAGGATCTTTATCTCTTCAGCTGCTGACACCTACTGGGTGCAACTGTCACTAAGAAACTAAGGAAAACTTAACTAGTTAAACTACATAGGGTGATTCAAAAGTAACTGTACACACTTCATGGTTGTAATGTACGCAACAAAATAAGACTGAAATGTTAAATAAAGATTTGTCTGAAATTGCTTTATTTCTGAGTTATGATGCATAGTGTCATTCGTGGTAGGCATTACATCATGGATGTTGAGAAGATCATGGATATGGTAGATGAAGATCCGACCATAGCTGCCGGCCGTGAAAGTTCCACTGTAGGGCTCCCCAAATCAACGGTATGGCGCCTGTTACGGAGACAGCAATTACAATCTTTTCGCCTGCAGAAGGTGCAGCAGCTGACACCTGCTGAGTACCCTACACGTCAGAGTATCAGTCACTGGTCACGCGAGCGCGATGCTGCTGACCCACTGTTTTGGTCGTCTGATACTTTTTACGGATGAGAGCCTCTTGTCTCGTGCGTGTACCATCAACAATCGTAGCATGCACCTGTCGGCCTATGAGAAACCTCGCTGAACTACAGTGACAGGACACCAATACTGTGTTGCAGTGAACATTTGTTGTCGTACAGTGAACAATATGTTACTCCGACTGCATGTCGTTCCGTAGCGCTTGACTCGCAGAGTGCATCGACAGTTTTTTGAAACATAAATTGGGTAGTCTGCTTCATAATGTCCAACTCGCTAAGCGAACCAACGTATGGTTCACGCACGACGACGTCCCTGCACACTTCCAGGGGGAGGCAAGAGAGTGTCTCAGTGTTGGTTATCCCGATCACTGGATAGGTCGAGTGGAACCAGTTGCTCTGTCCGCCAAATCTCCGAATCTTAACCCCCTAGGGCCGTCTCAAGGAGCGCGTGTATGGTGTTGCAGTTGAGAACGTAGTGCAAGTACAGCAGCGAACTGAAAAGGGATTTGTAGCTGCGCAGAATGAGATGAACAGGGCCTACAACATTCCGAGAGCGATGACATTTCACTTTCTTCGTCTACGTGGACATCATTCTAAACATGTTCTGCTGTACATTTATAGTACATAGTTGTGAAGAATTTCGGGCCCCTTCCGCGTCGTTGCTATCTGAGATGACTTAATGTCGTACTGTTCGTGATGCGCTTGTCATTCCTGCTCTGCTGCATACCTGGGATATAAAACACTTTCAGCAAAAACTTGATTTAGCATTTTATTTATTTTCGTGCATACATTACACTCATGAAGCGTGTAAGTTACTTTTGAATCACCAAGAAGTACTTCTGTGTTGTTTGTGGGCCACTTGTGATCCATACTCTACCACGTATCTCGGTAATAAACCAATTTCAGCCAAAATTTTATGTAATATTTTAGTCTTATTTTGGTGCCTATATCACACATACGAAGTGTGTGCAGTTACTTTTGAATCATCCTGTATATTCAACTGGTGTAAGAAACAGAAACATCACCAAATGCATAATATTACGACGGAGTTTTATAGAGTCATATCGTTTCTGTGGCAGCACAACACCTAGTCCTCTTGAACATAACGAAGGGGGCCGCCGACCTTAATATCCCCACCATTCGATGGATGAACTGACACACACAGACACACCATCACTCCGTGATAGTATGCGGAGATCTTTAGAGTTTAATCCACGACATTGACGCAAATCGTAGCGATCAGGAACTTCACGCCTACGCTACAGCTTCTCTTGCCGTCACACATCACCAATAAAAATTCCTTTCACGGCAGGGATTTGAACCGGACGATGCTCCTTAAGTCTGTATGAGTGAAGACCTGAGACAGTCTCAACCGCCCATTTTAACTGATAAAAAAGTGTTTCGAGGGTAGATAAGTGGGAATCGCTGGAAGAAGAACGAACTTGCTCCCTCAGAACTATTCAGTATGTTAAAGAGGAGGAAAAACACTTACAAGGGAACCTCCCCATCGCACCCCCCTCAGATTTTGTTATAAGTTGCCACAGTGGATAGACCTTGAAAAACTGAACACAGATCAATAGAAAACAGGAAGAAGTTGTGTGGAACTATGAAAAAATAAGCAAAACATACAAATTGGGTACTCCATGTGCAAGATAAGCAACATTAAGGATAGACAGAACTCAGGAGCGCCGTGGTCCAGTGGTTAGCGTGAGCAGCTACGGAACGAGAGGTCCTTGGTTCAAGTCTTTATTCGAACGAAACGTTTAATTTTTTATTTTCAGACAATTATCAAAGTTCAGGCACTCACATATAATCAATTTCGCTCTCCAAAATTCCAGGAAATGTTCAGATTTGCTTGGACATATGCAGGATTTGACGGTCTTCACACGAAAAAATTTGAAAACGTTAAAAACATTTGTTTTGACAGAGCACAGGGAAAAGTGTGCGACTGTGAGACTTTTGGATTCATTTGTTGCAGTTTATGTGACAAACTCTTATGTTTTCATCACTTTTTTGGGAGTAATAATCACATCCACAAGAAAACCTAAATCGGGTAACGTAGAAGAATCTATTTACCCATTCGCCAAGTGTACAAGTTAGGTGGGTCGACAACATATTCCTGTCATGTGACGCACATGTCGTCACCAGTGTCGTATAGAATATATCAGACGTATTTTCCTGTGGAGGAATCGGTTGACCTTTGACCTTGCGATCAAATGTTTTCGGTTCCTATTGGAGAGGCACGTCCTTTCGTCTACTAATCGCACGGTTTTGCGGTGCGGTCGCAAAACACAGACACTAAACTTATTACAGTGAACAGATACGTCAATGAACGAATGGACAGATCATAACTTTGCGAAAATGAAGAAAAATTTTCCGCTCGAGGGGAGACTTTAACCAAGGACCTCTCGTTCCGCAACTGCTCACTCTAACCACGGGACCACGGCGCTCCCGAGCTCACATTACCCTTGATGTTGCCTATCTTCGCGTGGACTACTCAGTTTGTACATGGTGTTTCAAAAATGACCGGTATATTTGAAACGGCAATAAAAACTAAACGAGCAGCGATAGAAATACACCGTTTGTTGCAATATACTTGGGACAACAGTACATTTTCAGGCGGACAAACTTTCGAAATTACAGTAGTTACAATTTTCAACAACAGATGGCGCTGCAAGTGATGTGAAAGATATAGAAGACAACGCAGTCTGTGGGTGCGCCATTCTGTACGTCGTCTTTCTGCTGTAAGCGTGTGCTGTTCACAACGTGCAAGCATGCTGTGGATAACATGGTTTATTCCTTAGAACAGAGGATTTTTCTGGTGTTGGAATTCCACCGCCTAGAACACAGAGTTGTTGCAACAAGACGAAGTTTTCAGCGGAGGTTTAATGTAACCAAAGGACCGAAAAGCGATACAATAAAGAATCTGTTTGAAAAATTTCAACGGATTGGCAAGGTGACGGATTAACGTGCTGGAAAGGTAGGGCGACCGGGTACGACAACCACAGAGGGCAACGCGCAGCTAGTGCAGCAGGTGATCCAACAGCGGCCTCGGGTTTCCGTTCGCCGTGTTGCAGCTGCGGTCCAAATGACGCCAACGTCCACGTATCGTCTCATGCGCCAGAGTTTACACCTGTATTCATACAAAATTCAAACGCGGCAACCCTTCAGCGCCGCTACCATTGCTGCACGAGAGACATTCGCTAACGATATAGTGCACAGGATTGATGACGGCGACATGCATGTGGGCAGCATTTGGTTTACTGACGAAGCTTATTTTTACCTGGACGGCTTCGTCAATAAACAGAACTGGCGCATATGGGGAACCGAAAAGCCCCATGTTGCATGGTGGATATGTGGAAAATATCGTACTGTAGAGTTTCCCAGACCGCAGCGCCATCTGTTGTTGACAATTGTAACGACTGTAATTTCGAAAGTTTGTCTGCCTGAAAATGTACTGTTGTCCCAAGCATATTGCAACAAACGGTGTATATCTATCGCTGCTCGTTTAGTTTGTATTGCCGTTTCAAATATACCGCTCATTTTTGAAACACCCTGTATATTTTGCTTATTTTTTTATAGTTCCACACAACTTCTTCCTGTTTTCTCGATTGATCTGTATTCGTTTTTTCAAGGCCTATCCACTGTGCCAACGTATAACTATATCTGAGGGGGGTGCGATGGGGAGGTTCCCTTGTTAGTGGCTTCAGTCTATTTTTCGCGGAATGCACATGGCCAACACGAAATGTAGGTGGACATATTCCGGGCGGAGGAAACCTTTCCCTTGACTCCTCGAGTGGATCTGGGACCGCAGAGGAACGGCTGCTTCCCCTGTACAGAGACATGCGATGCTGTCTGTGCCTGAGACGTGCCGAGTGCACAGCAGTCGCGGCCGGCGTGCAGCGCAGCCCAGTCCGGCCCGGCCCGGCCCGGCACGGCACGGCTCGGCAGGTAATTGCTGCGGCGCGGAACTCGCCTGCTCTTCGCCGATAGCGGAGGATACATCAGGCGCTTTCCGCCGGCCGCCCTAATTGGTCGCGTTTCCGGCGGCGCGCCGCCAGCCCAGGCACGGGACCTCCGCTGCCTGTTGTGTACTCCTCCCGTGCAGTCTGCTTCACACAGCCCTTTTCTGTTTGCACCCTTCTAGGTAGTGCAGACCTTCGATTCGAAATACGACTGACAACATTTTGTTAGTTGAGACCAGTTAAACAATAGTTACAAAACTATACCACATAAAACAAAATTGTGTCCACCACTATCGTATATACGTCAGCCTAAATATAACGACTGCTGCCGATATCTACACAGTGGATCTTTGTGTTCACATGTCGATTATCTGCAGATCTAGCTCGGGTTCGCTCTGCTACGTTCTTGCCGGCCGGGGTGGCAGAGCGGTTCTAGGCGCTACAGTCCGGAATCCCGCGACTATTACGGTCGCAGGTTCGAATCCTGCCTCGGGTATGGATGTGTGTGATGTGCTTAGGTTAGTTAGGTTCAAGTATTTCTAAGTTCTAGGGGACTTATGGCCTCAGAAGTTGAGTCCCATAGTGCTCAGAGCCATTTGAACCATTTTTTGCTACTTTCTTCTGCTACACATTCTTTCAACAAGTGAGAAGAGGGAGCAAGGATGAGGTGTCAACAGCACTGCAGATTTACACTAGTAAATAATTTTATCTCGGATATTCTGTTATCTTTTGTGGTTCCTCTACGCTCGGTACGCTTCGAGCTTCACGCTCATATTCCGACACAGCAGAGCGGCAATAACGCGTTGGTTAGTCATTGTTCTCGTGTTCCCGCAGAATGTCACACGTGTAGGATCATAGGCCATACAGCAACCCAGTAGCGAGTTCAACCGCTATAATGTCGCGTTGGCAAACTCACCGAGACGGAGCACTGGTCTTGCAGAAACACATAGTGGCGTCCCGTCACAAAGTACGGAAAGGCGAGTGCTGGGTGCTTTTCTCTACCCACGTTGTTCTACCTAACCTCCTGACACATCCCACGTAACGGAACGGGCTCTGCCCCCTCTCCCGCATTCCGAGGCCCGTTTTTCTGCACCACCAGCGAAGGCCGGATCTCGCGTACTCACAAAGGCAAACACCGACCCGTGGATTGAGGACGCCCGCAAGGAGAGACGAAGACCGAACTTCGTGAATAGACTACACAATTCCTTTCTGTGCTCTCAGATAATTATATTAGAGCCAGGAGTTTTTATAACAGCGAAATAGAGCAGTTAATCGTGAAAGGAAAAGAGGTCTCGTCGAAAGAGAGCACTTGATTCAGCATTCGGTTCAGGGGCACTAACCTTGACTTAATGCAGGGTACTAGTACCCAGTTCTTGTGCCACGTATAAACACCCATATGATATCCCTTTAACTATATTTACTCTCCGTAAATGGCTCCAGCGCATTGTATATAGTTGGGGAAAAATTTTCACCGTGCATATAATATTGCCATTTGACTGACAGGTATATGTTATAAGAATGAACGATTATAAGCAAGTACATGACCCTGGTTTGTTGTCAACGATTTAGTTTTTTATGGATCTATGCATATAAAATGGGATGACAATGTCGTCACATTAGTATTCAAAAAGTCGTAGCATGCAAGTTACATAGAAAATTAAACTACTGAAAAGTACAACGATAGTAAAAAAGATCGGAGAACCAACTGGCTTACAAACATTCTTTGAAATAAACGTCGGTAATGAGGAACAGCAAATATTCCCCAGTAAAATTCTAGAAAAAATCCGGACACATGAACCAAGTAGAAAAATTTAAGTACCCGGAGGCGAACTCGATAATAAAAGGCATGGGCACGGCTGCACTTTTGGAAAGATTCCAAAAGCTAAACTAGGCTATCAGACATAAGGAGCAATCTACAACCAAAAATAGTTTTCATTACAGCAGGCTTCGTTATTACAGAACTGTTTGAAAACCACTAGTTTCGTATGCAGTCGGAACCATGTT
Source organism: Schistocerca gregaria (assembly GCF_023897955.1). NCBI lineage: Eukaryota > Metazoa > Arthropoda > Insecta > Orthoptera > Acrididae > Schistocerca > Schistocerca gregaria. The sequence goes on from NC_064920.1 coordinate 1,194,251,293, forward strand.
CCTGAGGAAATACTAACAACCGATTATGGGGACTGTATTTGCAAAAAGAAACAGCAGAAGAATTTACAGCAAAGTGGAAAAACATGGAATCGATTCACATACGATGGGCAGGATTCTATGATTACTTCAAAAGAATTGAAAACTTTGGTACAGATCTCTTCTTTTCTTCTTTTAAAAAGTTTATAATAAAGAGAGAGAGATACCAACGGGATAAATTGATCTGTAATTAACCAAAAGTGAGGCAGGGGTGGCCCGATGAGTGCAAGAAAAGCCCACTCAAGAGTAATGGAGCAACTTTGGGTGCATAAGGGTGCGAAGATGACAGTCAAATGCTACGAAGCTTGACGTGGTCCACAGTGAGCCTCAGTGTAGAGGAGCCGGCCGGGCGCCGCTGTGGGGTGGTCCGCTGCCCGCGGGCCGGGCCACGCCCCCGACACCTCGCAGCTGCCTGCCTCCTGCCTGCTGTCTCGCATCCGATGCCCGCGAATTAACCGCTCTGCAGCGCTGCAGCCAGCCACCCGCGTAGCTGACTCCCCGTACAACCGACTAACTTCCCCACTCACTCGACGCATCTCATTCCCGGAAAGCTTACTCGGGCTGGAATCATCGCGTCATCCGCCGGACAGCCAATCTACACACTGCTCTCTTTGTACCTATCCTACAAGACTTAAAAAACAAAGCGAAGGAGAAAACGGGTACGGGGTCAGGCAGACGAGAACGGAGCCGACCAGCGTCACTAAGGCTTTGCCGGTCTTCCAGCAGTGTTACGCGCCTGCTTTCCGAAGATGAAATGTGCCCTTGCGCTGTAGCCACTATCATCGAGACCTGCGAATTCAGCGGCAGTGGATGAGCAGGTGCCTGCAGACGCGTTCCGGATCTCCACCACAAACTATCGAGTACAACGTCTGAAAAGAAACAAATATATGCTGAGATATGTTTACACTTCTATTAGTGCTCCAGCCTCCTTCAGTTAACAACTTACTCTGTAGTCGAAACCCATACTGATACCATTTGTGAGGTCTAAGACTGAAAATGAGCGGTCCGGGTGCTCGTATCGAAACCTTTCTTTGGGAAAAGTCTTCTTACCTAGCTAGCGTTTTTCTGGCGCCTCGGGAGGTGCGGAATTTAAGCGCGCGTGCAGCTCATACGAGTTGCGGTATTCCTGGGGTCGACTGCCTGAGGAGGAGCCTATGAGTTCGCTGGACTTAACCGTGAGGAGCGTGCATAAACCTATTGGTGGGTCGCCGCTTCCCTCTGCGGGCCCTACTCTGGAGTTCGACAAGGCCTGTTTGCTCCTGCTTTGGTTGGTGGGCGTGGCCACGTACACTGTCCTCCATTCTCCCAGGCCTGACGCCGGAATAAGAGTGACGACCATTTCTCGTGGGCGGTAAAACGTCCGCCGCGGTTCGTGGAAATTCCTCTGCTTTTGCTACTGAATTTCGTTTGATGTTCTTGTCCTAATCTGATATGGATGTTAGCGCTGGCCTTGTTTTCACCTAAGCCATTAACGTGGATCAGCTCCCCAGTAATGAGAACGTACCCTAATTAAACATTTATACCATTGTAAGAGAGCTTCCATTTTAGCTTGTTCTGGTTGTGAGTACGAGCTCCAGAACAACTTACTTTTAGATGCACTACTGATGCGTGTATTTTCTAGGTTTAGGTATCTTTAAAATTTCTGATTGTCAGTTAACTATGATTAAGAAAGATTTGCCCTTATCTGCACAATTGATGCGTGTACACTCCGTGTTTAGGTATTTTTAACGTTTTTCTTTGTTAGTTAAAGGACCAACGTGTGTGTTCTAATGTAATTAGTTATGTAAATTCTACTGTAGTAACACCTGGTACTTGCAGGACAACCGTACTCCGTAGCCTGCCCCCATCTTCTCTGTCGTGGTTGGAGGCCAGTGTGCTATTTGCCATTTCGTTTATTCACGTAAATTTACTGTATTTCATTTGTGTGTGTTTCAGAGTCAGCACTGAGTCCGGCGCCGTTCGGGGCGTGGGCCGAGTTCGAGCCAGTTACCGTACATTGGTGAATCCATGAGTTTCAGTCCCTTCATTTGTCGTTGGTTGCTCTTTTTAATTTGCTAATGCACACTTCTTTTATTTCAAAGCCTGTATAGAAGTACATATTTTCTGAGAAACCCGGTAAGTGTCTCTGAAGCGATTTTCTAATGTTACAGAGCTCAAAGAGCGTTTGGTTTTAAAATTCTCTATACTACTGCAGAAACGTTAATTTAACTTTTGGCCTCTGTGGTGAACAAGTGTAACTCATCCTTATTGGTGTTAAATTTGGTCTCAGTGGTAAATAAATACGTCGAAAGGATTATTTTCTTTTCGCTCAGCATCTTACCATTCCCAGATCCTAGCTCCCTACATTTTCGGAAACATCTGATAAAAACAACTTTACAAGACAGTCACTTTGTATCTCTAAGACAGCCTAGTAAATACCATGTGTTTCTGTCCAGTAGGATCAACTCGAGGCAGTTGGTGGAGAGGTCCACACTGAATACTTGAAGTAGCAAACAAAGGTCACACTGTACGGTTTGGGCGGAGTGTGGTTGGATCTGTAGTAAATTGGAAATTTGTGGTAAGGACTACGGGACCAATATGCTGAGGTCATCGGTACCTAGGCTTACTCAATACTTAATCTAAATTAAACCAACTTACGCTAAGAACAACACACACACCCATGCCCGAGGGATCTGTAGTTGAGGTTGCTAGGGACTGGACCGCTCGTGCAGGTAAATCCTTTTATAGCCATGGCAAGCACATTGTCTCTCGTACGTCACATCCGCCGACACGCTCGCTCGCTGTAAAACGCTGGCTTCATATGCCAGGTGTAGGGGCAGGTTAAGCAGCGGGGCTGCTGTTACATCCGCCGACAAACGTCTTGGTCGGAACTCGTCTGCTGGGATCTTCCCGGTGTTCCCGGTTGGCTGACCACTCGCGACGCGCACTCAGCTGGCCGTCTGGAGGCTCCAGCGCGGTCACGCTCTGGAACATCGGCCTTCACAGAGCGGCGCCATTGACGGGCGGCCGCCGCTTCCAGCGACCGCCCGCCCCAGTACAGCTGCTCGCGAGAGACGCGCCACGTCATCGCCCACACTTAGATGTTATTGCGTGCAGCACCTATGCCTCGCCAGTGTCGTGCTGATGGCTGCGACTGCAAAAGCTACACTTTGCTGGCGCATGGTGTAAACCTCGATGGCGCGTTGAAACTGTTCACAGTTACAGTGATCCTGAGACAGGGTGACACTCATATGGAGCTACATACGGCAGCGCCGGCCGGGGTGGCCGAGCGGTTCAGTCTGGAACCGCGCGACCGCTGCGGTCGCAGGTTAGAATCCTGCCTCGGGCATGGATGTGTGTGATGTCCTTAGGTTAGTTAGGTTTAGGTAGTTCTAAGTTCTAGGGGACTGATGACCTCAGATGTTAAGTCCCATAGTGCTCAGGGCCATTTGAATTTGTGGTTAATTCGAAGCTTTTGGTTTTGGTCATTTTAAATCACGGTGCACACCACTAAGGACCGGATCTGGCTTCTGAAAGATGCTCGTTTTGCAGTCGAAACATTTTCTTTCTGAGCTCGTCCTGCAATTCTCCCACGATGTCATGAACTACTTGTACAATTTTGGCCTCCATGCTGGCTCATTTTGGTACTAGGTCTTCTAAGGTAATAGTGCATTGCACCAGTTGTTCTACCGCTCGCCGTTTCAGAACCACCTCGCCCAAGCGACGTGACTGTGAGGTTGCAGCCGAGGACAGACCCTCGCCACCAGCAGTATTTGTCTGCATCGCCAACTTGTTTGGCCCAGGATCTTCGTTTTTAGAGGCAGACACAGAGCTTACTACTTCTTTCCGTTGTTAGTAGCAGAAATAACTATTGATTCCCCCACTAGATAGTTCTTAGTTACTAATCGAACTGTCTTAAAACGCTGAAACTTCGCGTTAGAGACGGCCCAGAACCTCCAGCGACAATAGCTGCAAACAGCCGCTGGTAAGCCACACTCAACGAAGCGCAGTAATCGGCGTGTGCTGAGTCGCCGCTGCTTCCCCAGCTCGGCTGGCGATGCGCAGGAAGGCGGCGACACCTCCAAGCCAGCGGCGGCCGATTGCAATTCAGAACTTTGATCACTCTAGCCGCCTTATTTAAACCTTGTATCTCCTCGAAATATCGTGTCCTACGTCAAATGTCACTTCTGCCACATGTGAGAATAAATACGAGCTGTTAAATAAAACTTGTACCACACGGAAACGACGTCTCAGCGCAGAGCCGACATCAAGCCAGTGTCGAGCCGCCGGCCATCTTCTAAGACCGGGTACTAAACTTTTATAGGAATAACGTTCAGGCTGTCCGCTGCAGGACTTGGCGTTATTAGTATGTCAGTTTCATGACTTGCCGTTTGGCGCCGGGACTGCCACAGCAGCGTACGATTGAAACACAAGCTCACTGTGTCAACATGGATTTGGACAAGGTGGGCAGTGCTTTACTCGTAAAGATGTCTCATCAAAACGACGGCAACAGTGCTGCTACTCTTCGCGAATGTCGACGCATTAAAGTAATACGGAGAGGTCCGCACCGAGGTTGAAGAACATGATTCGGAAGTTCGAATAAACTGGCGGATTGGGAATTGTTCCTGGGGGCGGCCGACGGCCAGTCGCGCCACAAACTGTTCAAGAAGTTACTGTTGCCATGACTCACAATACTGGACGCAATGTGCGAACTTCAAACAGTGAACACGGTTTCGAGCAGCAGTACAGCAATCTCTAGTACGATGCCAGGCTTCCATCCATTCACATGGTTGTCAGAGTGAACAACGTTTGTAACCTGGAATGCATACAAGGTACGCAGTTAACAAATGTTACCCTCTCGTGTGGAAATTTATATATGGTTTATTCTTTACTTCTCTTCCGTATGTCCTTACAAATGTTTCCACGAGGTTTCATTCTTCTACAATCCCTCACTTTCCATGGAGGCCATCTCAAGTAGCGAAGGTTTAACTGTAACTACCCTGTGTATCACAATAGAGCAGTTTAATTTACTAGCACGGACGTAAGTCTGGCGATGAGATCGGTCTACGAGAGAATCAGTGACCGTACTGTAAACCAGAAAGAGAGCAAAGCCATAACATTTCATCTAGGGATTCCACAAACTGACTGAGTTGAGCAAACATCCATGGTAACTGTTTTCAACCCGAAACGTGCCGATTTGGTTCTCTTGCAACATAGGCGTTTCAAACATTTTTGGAATGTGACTGGGGTTGGGTTGGGTTGTTTTTGAGGAAGAAGACCAGACAGCGAGGTCATCGGTCTCATCGGATTAGGGACGGACGAGAAAGGAAGTCGGCCGTGCCCTTTGAAAGGAACCATCCCGGCATTTGCCTGGAGCGATTTAGGGAAATCACGGAAAACCTAAATCAGGATGGCCGGAGGCGCGATTGAACCGTCGTCCTCCCGAATGCGAATCCACTGTCTACCCACTGCACCACCTCGCTCTGTAATGTGACTGGCAACAGACGTCAAGTAACGTATAAAATGAATGTTTGACCATCAGCTGCTTTTATTTTAAACCCGAGTATCATCCGGTTTCACTCATGGACCAGACTGCTACGGTCGCAGGTTCGAATCCTGCTTCGGACATGGATGTGTGTGATGTCCTTAGGTTAGTTAGGTTTAAGTAGTTCTAAGTTCTAGGGGACTGATGGCCTAAGATGTTAAGTCCCATAGTGCTCAGAGCCATTTGAACCATTTGAACCACTCATGGACCATCTTCGCGGTTATGGGTTAAAATGCTTTAGGCCACCACATTTATTTGTCATTGCTTTGTACATGCTATACACATTATTTAAGTAATGACAGATGCAGTGTGGTAGCTTAAAATATTTTAGACCTTACCCATGAAGATGGTCCATGACTGAAACCAGTTAATATTTGGGTTTCAAATAAAAACAGCCGATAGTCAGACATGCATTTTATACATAGGCATTTCAGTTGCACTATGATCAAGCCAGGCCCGATTACACACCACACAGACTAACAGAAATGTACGAAGTTTTCATAGTTTCCCTCGCTAAAAGTCTTTACAGTAAGCAAACGTTAGTGAAAAATTACGACGTGAAAGTACAGAGCTAGAAACCTTCAATACTTCGTGATGCAAATATATCTTTCATAGTTTCTTTGCACCGGACGCAAATTAAGTTTTAGGTCTGACAAAGAGACGGCAATATGACTACGGCGCAGTCGCTGCGTAAAATGACGTACAGAATCATAAAAAATTTTAATGGTAGTTTGTCATTCATCATCCTCACCTCACGAAAAGAGTACATTATCTAGCAAACAAGTGATACCAAAACCTGTTGATACTTGCATCGTGCATTAGCGCGTCACAAAAAATGATAATAGTCATACATTTTTGGAGAAAGCTGAGGTTTCACTTACTGAAAAATAGCAGTAGAGTATTTAAAGGACACAAGTAGCGATGCAGGAGAGAGGAGCAGTGTGACTGTAACTCAGATTCTGCCCCGTCACAACTTGACAAGAAATGGCTGCCAGTCAGCAACGAGAGACAGTAGGAATTTCCCAATCTCGTCGCAGTTTCGACCGTCTTTCGGTTTGTAATCCAAAGAAACTGCCGTTTTTACTCTCGGCTGGCTGACGTCGAAAGTAGACACACCGTAAATGAGACACCGTCGCCGTGCAATTCGACGAAATAGGACGTCGCGGCATGCACAGGAAATATTGAAACGATAAGCTAACAAGAGCTTTATTCAGTTATTTGGTTCAGTTAACTAGGTACGGTTTACAGATAAGTCTTAGCACTCGATGGCTGGAGAGTAGTGCGATTTTACCTGGCGTTTAACGTTTGTTTCAGCGGTGGCAATACTGAATGTTGTGAAAACTGGAAAGACGTTGCATGGCCCATATTTCGTGACAAATTGCTTCTCGCAACTAACCAGATGGATGAGTTCGTTTCATGTTGTTGATCACTGTAGTCCAATTGTTTAAACACACCTGTAGAGGTGTGCTTGGCTAGCTTATGTCCCAATTTCTACTTTTCTCATAACACATTCAGGATTATAGGAGTGAAACAGTGAATGATGCCACAGAATGTACGAGTATTTTATCGATGTTTCTTTAGAGAACGAAAGCCAGGAACAGAAATGAACGGATAACAACTTGTGGTTTTCTATCACGAGCTGATGATGTGCTGTTTGAAACCTTAAATATGCTATGTGTCTATAAACATTAAACAATGGAATGAGTCACGCGCCCTAAATGAAGAACACACCGCTAACGTTCACCACGGAGAGCCAGCTGCGACAGGAACTGGATGTAATTAAGCGGCTGTGATTTGATTTCACGGTTAAGTAGCGCTTTAAATCTATACATGTGCTTAATTGCATCCACGAGCTGAAATCTGGACCACACGATGCATGGCCAGACTCATTACTTAGTTACATGTCCCACAGATCACTTGAATGACTTTTTAAAGCAAAATGGTGTGGAATTAGTCAGCTTACGTGTTATGTACCATGATTAGTTCTACTCATGCAACTACACTTAAAAACAATGTTTGTTTCCACGGTACCAGTTTTTAAACAAAAAGTGGCGTCCAATAAAGCTCGAGAGACTCTGCAACGCTTTTAGAGTTTAGTGGGAATACCGCGTGAGCTAAGACGTGAACAGGAATTTGGATTGGTGAGGGAGGCGAGTTAGGGTAGACCGCACATTTATGCGAAGCCACGGTGCCAGGGTGCCGTTGTGGTTCGCCCAAGTCTTTAGTGAGCACGAGATCCTGGTTCAAATCCTGGCCGTGGTACAAATTTCATCTTCACTTCAGTCTGCTTATATACATCATTGTTTGAATTGTTCGTTACATCGTTTTGCATTCTGTTTGTTAAGTATGATTAAAACCAATTGGGTAAAGCTATCAATTACATAAAACTTAGTTTTTCTAAGCGTGTAACACGATCTCCACGATCAAACGCCTTGGAAGTTCGTAAAAAATACCAACTGGCGATATTTTAATATTAATGGCTCATAATATTTGGTGGGTGATTGTATAAATAGCATTCTCCCATCTTCGCTTCAGTCTGCTTATACACTCCTGGAAATGGAAAAAAGAACACATTGACACCGGTGTGTTAGACCCACCATACTTGCTCCGGACACTGCGAGAGGGCTGTACAAGCAATGATCACACGCATGGCACAGCAGACACACCAGGAACCGCGGTGTTGGCCGTCGAATGGCGCTAGCTGCGCAGCATTTCTGCACCGCCGCCTTCAGTATCAGCGCCAGTTTGCCGTGGCATACGGAGCTCCATCGCAGTCTTTAACACTGGTAGCATGCCGCGACAGGGTGGACGTGAACCGTATGTGCAGTTGACGGACTTTGAGCGAGGGCGTATAGTGGGCATGCGGGAGGCCGGGTGGACGTACCGCCGAATTGCTCAACACGTGGGGCGTGAGGTCTCCACAGTACATCGATGTTGTCGCCAGTGGTCGGCGGAAGGTGCACGTGTCCGTCGACCTGGGACCGGACCGCAGCGACGCACGGATGCACGCCAAGACCGTAGGATCCTACGCAGTGCCGTAGGGGACCGCACCGCCACTTCCCGGCAAATTAGGGACACTGTTGCTCCTGGGCTATCGGCGAGGACCATTCGCAACCGTCTCCATGAAGCTGGGCTACGGTCCCGCACACCGTTAGGCCGTCTTCCGCTCACGCCCCAACATCGTGCAGCCCGCCTCCAGTGGTGTCGCGACAGGCGTGAATGGAGGCACGAATGGAGACGTGTCGTCTTGAGCGATGAGAGTCGCTTCTGCCTTGGTGCCAATGATGGTCGTATGCGTGTTTGGCGCCGTGCAGGTGAGCGCCACAATCAGGAGGACTGCATACGACCGAGGCACACAGGGCCAACACCCGGCATCATGGTGTGGGGAGCGATCTCCTACACTGGCCGTACACCTCTGGTGACCGTTGAGGGGACACTGAATAGTGCACGGTACATCCAAACCGTCATCGAACCCATCGTTCTACCATTCCTAGACCGGCAAGGGAACTTGGTGTTCCAACAGGACAATGCACGTCCGCATGTATCCCGTGGCACCCAACGTGCTCTAGAAGGTGTAAGTCAACTACCCTGGCCAGCAAGATCTCCGGATCTGTCCCCCATTGAGCATGTTTGGGACTGGATGAAGCGTCGTCTCACGCGGTCTGCACGTCCAGCACGAACGCTGGTCCAACTGAGGCGCCAGGTGGAAATGGCATGGCAAGCCGTTCCACAGGACGACACCAGCATCTCTACGATCGTCTCCATGGGAGAATAGCAGCCTGCATTGCTGCGAAAGGTGGATATACACTGTACTAGTGCCGACATTGAGCATGCTCTGTTGCCTGTGTCTATGTGCCTGTGGTTCTGTCAGTGTGATCATGTGATGTATCTGACCCCAGGAATGTGTCAATAAAGTTTCCCCTTCCTGGGACAATGAATTCACGGTGTTCTTATTTCAATTTCCAGGAGTGTATACATCATAGTCCAGCTCTGTGGATTTTGTGAGACGCTTTACCATCTCTAAGCTTAAAGATGTCTACATCCTTTTGAGTTTCGATATTGCCTCTCTTTTTACCAGAGTGCCTTTATAAGAATCCTTACAACTTACTGGCCAGAAATTTGACGCAGAGACGACCATTCTTTGTACTCACGTCTTTCTTTCCGAAGAGGGCTGCTACGTGCAGACAGAAGGAGTCACGGTGGGGAATCTACTCTGACCAGTCGTCCGCGATGTGTATGTGAAATATTTCATGCGGAAGCACTGGAATCAGCCCAATGGAAACATACCTGTTTCTGGTGGTGTGTAGATGACACCTTCGTCGTATAACCGCATGGAAGAGAGATACTGAGCGACTTACTTACACACAACAATTCGATACATCAGAATATCAGTTCCACCATGGAGTCGAAATGGATACAGTGCTCCCCTTTCTAGACGTCCTGGTTAAAAGAAGAGCGGACGGCACTTTGGGCCACAGTGTGTACCTGAAGAAGACATGGTCCTGCACTTACATTCCAATAGCTGCCACCGCCCACTCAGAGGAACATCGTGCCCAAAACTTTGGTACATAGTGCTCGCACCCTCTCTGACAACGGAAGCATCAATCAAGAAATTGTTCATCCGAGAGCGGTATTCCGGAGGGATGGCTACAGACAGCGGCAAATCCGGAGAGCCCTACGTCCTGTGCCCTCTATACAATCGGCGGAACCAGGAGCAGATTATTAGGAGAATGCGGCCATTGCATTTATACCTTCTTGTGGCTCGTTGTCTGAGAAGATGGGACGCACTCTCCGGAAACACCCAGTGAAGACGGTCTTCCATCCACCAGCAAAAACGGGGGTGCTGCATGGTAGCGTGATCGACGACCTTGGACTACGGAAATCCGGGGTTTATCAGATACCGTGTCAATATGGTAAGAGATACATACGTGAGACTACGTGTACTGTAGAAGATCACTGGCGAGAACCGAGATTGCAACAACCTAACGAGTCGCCAAAGGCTGAGCGCTGCCTGACGGAATTACATGCAATGGATTATGGCCCTACCAAGGTTCTGAGACATATGTCCAACTTCCGGAACTGTGCCATGAAGGAATCAATTGAGATTCGGGTAAGGGAACTGCTGATAAATCGTGTCAGCGGGTACATCCTCTGCTATTAGAATGGTCAAGAAGAGTAATGAGGTACCAGACAACGAACTGTCTTCGGGGTCAGGTGGAGGAACAGCAGAGGTGCTACCAGCACGCGCAGCTGGGCGCGAACCTCGGACGCAACACCACGTCGACGGGTGGAGTGGGGCGGGGATGCTGGGAGCGGACAGCCGATGGAGCGGCCGATCAGGGGTAGAGGGCGAGAGAAAAAAGCGCACGCCGAAGCCATACTATACTGTAAGTCAGAGTTTAAAAAAAGTCAGTTCATCAGCGCACTTGATGGTGGCAACACAGGGACTCTCGACAGTTTAACCGCGAACACTTGGACAACGAGCTTGCAGCTTGACGCGCGTCAGTTGGAGAGTACTCCCGTGGTCAGCTGGAGGCGGCGGCAGCGTCGCATTCCCTCACGCTCGGCGCAGCGCAGCGCAGCTAGGCACGGGACGGGGGGGACAGCACAGAATGGCGCGCCGCGCCGTACAGTTAGGCGGCCGCCGCTCGCAAAAAGCCCCGCGGCTCGTTATTTAAAGCGGCGTGAGTCACGCCCTTCTTGCGGCCGCATATCTGTGGGCTGGCCCCTGCACATACCTCGGACGTGTCTTCATTTGCAGCAGGGACGACCGTCTTCTGGGTCACCTTCCTAGGTACGCAAAGCTGGCCTGAAAGGGGGCAAAAGTAAGCTTTAAGCAGGACGTTCTTATCGCGTATACAGCTTCAGTCCACCTCGCACATTTTAGTGGTTTGTCTGTGTTACAACTGAATGGATTAAGCAGCCATCAGAATAGGGCGGACATTTCCTCGATGGTGCTAGTTAAGAAGCCCTGGGCACATAAGAATATTAACATCTGTGGCGTGTAAGATCTGAGGAGTGGAAGACGCCGCCTTCTTTGAACACTGCCTTACTAATGCACCAAGTGTATAGATCATGGCTGAGAAACCTGTTAACAGCCCGCCGGGGTGGCCGAAAGGTTCTATGCGCTACAGTCTGGAACCGCGTGACCGCTACGGCCGCAGCTTCGAATCCTGCCTCGGGCATGGATGTGTATGATGTCCTTAGGTTAGTTAGGTTTACGTAGTTCTAAGTTATAGGCGACTGATGACCTCAGAAGTTAAGTCCCATAGTGCTCAGAGCCATTTGAACCAAACCTGTTAAGACATGAGAATACCTTGCAATAAGCGAGTGTGACAGCAGATCTGTTTGCGCAACAGGCGATAGGCGATGAGTCACTGGCATCGGGCACGACCTCCAGTTATTTTGGTCGCAATATTTTAGTATTTATTGAATGACAGAAATATGCTGCACAGGCTGTCGTAACTTAGAATATCCTTTTACTTAGTGTTTTCCACTAGAGCACAGTTTCGGCTGAATATTCGTTTCCAAGTGTAGCCATTAATCTCTTCAGGATTATCTGTCCTACCAATTTAAGACTGGACAGATCATATAAATCTAGCCATCGGCAAGGCAGGAACCAGGCTGATTTATCGCAAGTATTTGTAAGTGGACGTTGGGCGACTTATGGGTTTGTTTGTTGTCTCCTCTTTTCAATGGCGACTGAAATCCTGTATTTGGCCACAACTTTCTGCATATACTTCTGCCCTAACCTACAGGTTAGGTGCGACAGTTCCCAAAAGCATTCACCTGTCACTTTTTGCACCATGTCGCTCACAAATTTAAGATTTACTGTTAATTGCTGGCTAGTATTTCTGTTCACATAAATTCGAAAATATGAAAAAAGTAACCCATACACATTGTACTGTCAACGACGTAAACACCTACTTGCACCTCATTATCCGCCATCCTACTACGCACAGCACTCCCCTTTACCGTGGCACCCCCGAAAGACGTTCTTCCGAGCTCTCGCCTCGCTAGGGGTGGAAGTATGAAGGTTGCTTACAAATTCTACGAAATGTATTTTAGCTACGAGTGAGGTGCCCTTGTTCAACCGATTCTGGAAAATTTTTCGTCTCTTTAGGGAACTTATTAAGTGGTATTAGCGGTGGAGATATAGAGTATTTAAACTTGAGATGCGCGCTTTGTTGTAAGTTTCTTTGTCCGTGCGAGAATGTCTCAGAAATTCTCAGCAAATTCTTGTCGGAGATGCTAAAAAATATGCATTCTGCATGATGTTTTACTTCCAGAACTCAGAAAGCCAACGTGCCAGTACAAAGCATGTATCAACCTGTACCTCGAGTAATAACCTCGAGGGCAAAATAACGAATTTTTTTTTTTTGATCACGCACTTTCTGATTTTTTTCCACCATTTACGGCAACGAACGGGGTACAGATCTACACGGAGATGTAGATGTTTCCCGTACTTGATCTCCCGTCACCATTACCACTGCACAGCTATGAATACCAAAGGTTCGTCTAAGATCACACTCACGATTACGTGTTCACCATTTTTTTTTTTTCTGGCGCCAACGATACCGGTTGAATCAGCACGTCTTTGCCGTTTTTGCGTCACGAATGAAGTTTGTACGGACACAACAGATATCAAATATGCCACCCGACTACACGCAGCAGTAAACACCGTGCTATTCGTTTCTTCACTGCTGCAATTATTCACGTGGTCCGTCCTCAGCATTCTCTGGTTTCTCATCCGTCTCGCATAATTTGCCCTCAGATGCAGGGGGGACGGTTCAGCGAGCTGCCACCACGCACGTTACCTGTGGGCTTCCCATTTCTGTCTAGGAAGCTTTATTTTTGTGTGGCAGTTTTGTTACTATCACGTACCCTCTTGATGACTACGAGGAAGTTCAAACTACCCTAGAAACATCCTGACAGAACGATATTCTGCTTGAAATGTGAGAAAAATAATGGCCTCACGAACATAAGGAGTGTAGAATGGCTCTAAGCACTATGGGACTTAACATCTGAGGTCATCAGTCCCTTACACTTAGAACTACTTAAACCTAACTAACCTAAGGACATCACACACATCCATGCCCGAGGCAGGATTTGAACCTGCGATCATAACGATCGCGCGGTTCCTGACTGAAGCGCCTAGAACCGCTCGCCACCACGGCCGGCAGGAGTGTAGGAAACCGCGTGGTAAGCAGTCGTACGGTATGTTGCTAATTACTGATCGACTCCTTAGAATCCTCAGTAAATCTTCCTCGAGTACGGCATGGAAAGGATTCTGTCGTAAGCTCATTGACCCGCTCGGACGACAACTTGCACAGGGACTATGTTGGTCACGCGGAAGGCGGCTTAAGAAATTTACAAAATCACAGTGGGGTGGGGGCTGGGCTGACATGTGTAGCGTGGCTTATGGCCGGCGGCCGCCCCGAGGTCCTCTTGTAGCGGGCGCCGCGGCCACCCGCGCATTACGGAAGAAGAGAGCAGGCCCGGCCCGAGATTAGGGGCGCCGAGCGACGCGCGTGGCCGCGATTTATGGTCGCGGATTACACGGTGCCTCGCAGCTGATTTATACTGGCCGGGTACCATCAGCGGCGGCGATACCATCTCATCTGGCGGCGGGGACCCGGCCGCCGGCGCTGGCGCAGGGTCGCAGAACCGCGGCGCAACCACTGCACGGCACAGCCCGCTATCAAAATTTATTAGCGGCCATCGGCGGGCATTAGCGGCGAGATGCGCCCGCACCGATACCCGCGAACGTCGCTCCGGCCGCCTCCAGCCAGGTTCCAGCGGTCACCAGCGACTGCCTCCAATAAATACGTCAAGCGGCGCTTCAGTTCTGTACTACACACGCTGCGACAATGCGCCGTCATCTAGCAGGTCGCTCTGGGCCGCCCAGCAACACAAGCCATTTATCGCTCATCACACTGAGGACGGTTGATGCCAGCACTACATACAGTTTTCTCTAACTTGCGCACATCCCGTTTGTCTCACATCCGAGAACTTCAAATGGCTCTGAGCACTATGCGACTTAACTTCTGAGGTCATCAGTCGCCTAGAACTTAGAACTAATTAAACCTAACTAACCTAAGGACATCACACACATCCATGCCCGAGGCAGGATTCGAACCTGCGACCGTAGCGGTCGCCCGGTTCCAGACTGTAGCGTCTAGAACCGCACGGCCACTCCGGCCGGCCGAGAACTTCAGCCTTAAGTGTATTGCCTCCTAACAATATAGCAAAAATATCTCCAAACACATGAGACTGCGTATCGAGGTTCAGATAATCGGTATTTAGGAATAGGAACTTACACGACAGGTTGCGTATTGGACCTCACCAGCAGAAAATTGTGCTAAAGACGAACACGGCAGTGAGGATATTCTTCCTGTCTGCTCTTGAAACAAAACGAGGCCCCGGGAACACCCTCTGAAATGAGACAATGTTCAGAATAGATTCATGTATCATCTAATGTTCAGAATTGTTGTGCTTTCTACCGAGTCGGATGAGAGGATCACATGTCTTGTCTACACAGTGACAATACACAATGACATCAAGCGCTGTCATCTGTAGGCATTCGTACATTTTAAAAGTATCTTGTACGATCTCGGTGCTCTGGCGACTTGCTTGGACAGAGGCTACGGATTTTTGCAAAGGCTTTCCTAGTAATCACCCAGCTGCAAATGCTTCACGTAATCTTGCCGTTACATGGGCTCGTCGGAGAGTATTACTTGTAATATCAACAAGATGACTGTGGCAGGAATGGATTTCTGTAGCTGTACTACGAAGCGTATCAGACAAGAGAGCGACAGCTAAATGCTTGAGTTGGGCATGATTACCGTTTAATACCAAGTTGGCCGTACCCACGTACTCTTGCGTGTTTACTAGTGGAAGCGATTGCGGAACAGGCAGACTCTTAGGCAACTGGCTCTGTGTTCGTTCCTCGGCCATGCTGACTTCCACCGCGAGATGCTACCCACAGCCCGATGACTTCCCCACGATGCTCTTCCGTAAACCCGCGACGCTGGTGCGTTCCTAGCCAGGCCTTCCGCTCGCTGTACTTCCCGCGGTGTGTGTAAAGTAACGTTCATTTTCACCGGCCGCCGCTCTAACTCCACTTCGTATCGTTTGCGCGGCCTACACTTCCGTCAGAAAGAGCACACTGATGACTCTCTCCGTTCACCAGACTTGGCATTCCCTTCTGGTCTGCGAAATATTACATAATTATAAGCGAAATTACAACAAAAAGAAAGGAACCTTAGGGTTTAACATACCATCTAAGATGAGGTTAATTAGCCTATACGGAAACATCCCTGCAATAGCCCTAAATGGTTACAGGGAAGTGTAAAAGTGGACGATTACACGAGGATTTGAAACGCCGTCCTCCGGTGTCCTACCAATTAGCAGCCTGGTCCATGTAGGTGCTTCTGTCTAGTTACCGATACCATACATGCAAAGAAGGAATAGCTGCTGTAACTGTACGATATTATCAGATGTCCCGGTTAGCCGCAGCCCATGGGGCGGTGGACTTCTGTCTGCGCAATCGCTATTCATGGTGTGTAGCCCAGGGGGTTCCAGCTGTGTTGATACAGTATCTGTTCTTATTTAAGGATGTCCTGTAGTAGGATGTGTCAAGTCGCACTAAAACTTACTCAATACGTAGTGTGGCCTAATAAAACTAGTAACAGAAAAAGGAGATAGCTACTTGGCTTAGATTTATTTACAGAACTGATGACGAAAGAAGTGGCTCACGAAGCATTTATTGGACCGATTCTTGAGTACTGTTCGTCGGTCTCGGAACCTTTCCAGTAGTGAGACCGTTGGAGAGATGCTGATCGTCTCCAATAGCAGACGCTACAAGGGAGGCGCATCAACGGAAAGATTATTGACAAAATTCCGAGTGCGTGCATTCCAAGAAGGGAAGGCCAACATATCCCTTCCTTCTACACACGAAAATGGAGAAATCAGACCTGATACGGAGGCTTTCCTCCTCCACACGAGTGGCGAATAGAATTGGAAAGGGAGCAAAATGATAGTGGTACCAGAAATACCCTTCCTCAAACACAATAAGGTGACTTCCTGAGCGTAGATGCAGACGCAGAACACGCGAAATTTTTCCGCTGGATAAGTATGAGGTGCGACTGCACAATTTCAATCCACTCAGAACTATTCTGACGAGAGATCAGTCTCTTCAGTAATTGGAGTGACTTAACACGCACGTCCACGCTTGAAAGAGAAGTGATTTCAGTGCACTGACTGCTTTCAGTGCATTCATTTCACAATGTATCTTCCCTGGCAGCAATTGGTAGAAAATATTTTATACGATCAGATTAAAAACTTTTATGCTGTCTGTGTAGCAGTGTGTAACGTTTTTCGTGCGCCTGAGAATCGGGACGTTTATTCTGAAGACGGGAAGTGAAATGCAGAGCAAACACAGCTCTCTGCTACCACGTCACCCTCCTCTGTCATTCTAGTCTTCGCCACAGGCTGCGTGATGAAGCGTCAGCCAGACACCGGCGTCGCTACAGCTAGGCCAACTGCACAGCGCCTCCTTCGCGGAACCGACCGGCATCTGACAGGCCGGGCACTTTTTCCGCACATTCGCAATTTTTCAGCCCACTTTCTTTGCGACAGAGAGGCTTCAGCGACGCTGCAGGAGCAATGCACGCTCGAGGTTTCCGATCTCATTGTGCGGCTAATACCGTGAAAGTAGGAAGCGGCTCACAGAATCGGAAGGGGTCTCCGACC
The DNA here is from genome assembly GCF_023897955.1 of Schistocerca gregaria. Lineage (NCBI taxonomy): Eukaryota > Metazoa > Arthropoda > Insecta > Orthoptera > Acrididae > Schistocerca > Schistocerca gregaria. The sequence goes on from NC_064920.1 coordinate 1,194,268,607, forward strand.
TGCCGGCGGCCAGGGAGGCCCAGTTATGCCTAATTATGGCGGCTGCTCGTAAAAAGCGCGCCGCCAACGTGATCTGTGTAATTGCCCACAACGGCCGTGCTCCGCAGCTGATGCCCAAGTCGCCGCTAACGCTGAAAAGGACGTTTCCGGCCATTCTTCCCCCTGTCCGAGCAGTCGCAGGACCATTACTGCTCGTTCCTTAACAGCCACGGCTTTCACGGAATGTTCACAAGTTCGCTGCAACTGTCGAAAACCAAAGTGAAAAAGTCGATAAACTTTGGATTCAGAATGGTGAGTATCACGCATGCGTGTCTGACGAGCAGAAAGAGTGCTACAGCCGAATCACGAACCACCAGTCGGTACGAGCCTTGCTAGCTCAGCTGCGAAATAAATTCGGGATAATTGACGCAGGTCTTTTGTAACTATTATAGCGCCGTTCGCCAGCAGTGGTGCACGAAAATCAGGTTAGTCCCACATATGAGTGAGTAGATACGAAACCAGCGCCTTACCCAATGCCAGTCTTCATCTCACCGGAGTAAATATACAAAACCTACGCATCACATACCTGTAGGAAACAATATTGGATTACACACCATCTGGGAATGTGAAATAAGCTCATTCCGAGGCTGCTGCTACGTGCATAAAACTGTTCTTAGATTGTTGCAGATTGGAAAGCGAGTGATATCGCACGAAGATCAGCTGAGTAACAACGCTTAGAAAAATCAAATGGCTCTGAGCACTGGGGACTTAACATCTGAGGTCATCAGTCCCCTAGAACTTAGAACTAATTAAACCTAACTAACCTAAGGACATCACTCACATCCATGCCCGAGGCAGCATTCGAACCTGCGATCGTACCAGTCGCGCGGTTCCGGGCTGTAGCGCCTAGAACCGCTTGGCCACCGTGGCCGGCAACAACGCTTAGAGCTCGATATGTCTGGAAGAGATACAACAGCGGATGTGTAATGGCTGGTGATGGTGAAACGAACAAGCGCACAAAACGGAAGGGTCTATGTAAGTATTTGTTTTCTAACGCTGTAAGGCCAGTTAAAAGAACTTGTTAGAAATACTAGGAGAGTTACAGGGAATAGGCGTCATTGCAATTCGGCCGTTTACCTCTGAACGGATAACGAAACTAAGATGAAGTTACGCGGTATTCAATTATTTATCAAAGACCAAGACTCGAATCCAAGTACCAGCTTGTCCCAGCAAGTTGCACGGCTGATGCAAATGTCCAGTTGTCGACACTTCAAGAAGAAGTTCCTTCCACCTCGATATCATCAGAGACAGAGAGCAATCTGTGATTGTCAAGGAAATAGGCCGTGTCCTTTTCCACATGAGCTATCCCGACTGGAAACTTGGCGGCAGTCCGTACGGCGCAGAGCGCTGTCCGGGAAAGCAGGTAACCAGGTTCGAGTCACGGTCTTGCACGCAGATTTGCCACACACAGCGCAGACTTGGCCAGGAGGCGCGGGAGGCACGGCAGCTATTGGGAGCACGCGCGGCGGCGGGCGGATGGGGTGACGTCACGGCGCGTCAGCTGCCATTAGGCGGGCGCGGCTTCCGCTTGGCCCAGCTTGGGGCGGCCGCGCTGCAGCGCACATGCTCGGCTGCCTCCTCCTCTCCACAGAACCACCGCGCTTGCTGCATCTGACGTCGCCACTGTGTAGTCACAGCCATAGGAGTGAGAGGGAACCTACGTCCCGCTACCACACGTACCGAACGACAAGAACGCAATATTTCGGTTTAAGATCGTCAGACACGGAGCACAACCTCGAATTGGACAGAGATCGGGGAGGAAATCAGCCGTGTGTTGTTGTCAAAGGAACGGTACCACTATTTGGCTTACACGATGGAGGGGAACCGTGGAACACTGGGATCTGAGTGACTCGACCAGTGCACCCCTGAACGCGGCTCCTCTGTGTCACCACTGCGTCGCCCCTGTCGTTTTGTATCGTACGTTGCAGCCACGACCGAATGGGCCGTTGACTCCAGTCAGACACCTTTCGTGGCCGTAGATGTCAACGCACGCAAGTGCGAGAGACTCGATCTGTAGGAAGCTGGTTCGAATCCTCGTGGCGGAAGCAATTTTATCAGCAGTATCCGGTCGGCAAGGCGAGGGACTCGGTTTGGTGCAGTTCTTCATCAGCAGACTTTGCGCAAGGGTCCTGGTGTGGGTCTGGAACCTCTGCGCAGTGTGTTATGGGGTCAGGGCCTCTGTCACAATTTAACTAGTGTTCCTTTCCTTTTATTTCTCAGATATTCAAGTCACACTTAACTGATAGGTCAAAGGAAGGCATCAGCGAACCATCTTACAGTAGGCCTACCCAGATGATATTATTGAGTACAATGATTCAGACACTTATTCGAATTGCAGAAAATTTTGGACCTGAGTTATTATACACCGTCATATATAGTAAAACGTTTTCACGTAACCAGTCAGTCTAATAAAATGAGTTATTCTGTTGTCCAGCCAAAAGGACATAGCTCTCGGTTCATCTCAAGCTGAACGAGACGAGTATCATATGTTCCTCTCGAACGGTGGACGAGGCTCCAAACTGCTCACGGCTGAACGCACTCTTAAGCCTACTAGTATTCATAGACCCACTACCAGATTCTTTACTGCCCTCATTATTTATGTTACTTGAGGAACAGGATTATGATTTTGTATAGTATAATTACGTAAGTGGTGAAGAGAAAATTTCACTCAGCAACTCTTCACTTATTGTATGACTTCTAAAGAACTGCGAAATGGTGGCGCGCAGGATTAGCCAAGCGGTCTGAGGCGCTGCAGTCATGATGGACTGTGCGGCTGGTCCCGGCGGAGCTCCGAGTCCTCCCTCGGGCTTGGATGTGTCTGGTTGTCCTTAGGATAATTTAGGCTAAGTAGTGTGTAAGCTTAGGGACTGATGACCTTAGCAGTTAAGTCCCATAAGATTTCACACACATTTGAACTTTTTTCTTTGCGAAATGGTGTTAATCATTCCTGATCCAGCTGAGATTCTCTCCTGAAACAATACAACTCGCGTGGCTCGAAATGGTCATATGAAAGAGAGAAGACCGAGTTAAACTTTCAGTCAATGACGGGGACATGTGTTATGTGGAACGGAATCACCCGCTTCCTTTCAAAGGAACAATTTCGTCATTCGCCTCAACAGATGGAGAGGAAACAACAGGAACCAAAATCTGGATTCTGAAGCGCCTTCCTCCCATCGCCAGCCGCTGGCGCTACATTTCGTCGCGCAGTGCGTGGCATAGGGTGCTCCAGTGCGCATGCGCTGCGCCGGCACTCGGCTCTTAATGCGCCATTGTGTTATGCGGCGGCGGGTGGCGCAACAGCAGAGCACAGCCGGCTGGCTGTCAACGCGCTCATTGTCTGCCGGCCGGGCGGCCTGCCGCGCGCTGCTCTGGTCTCGTCTCCGGAGCGGTAGGGCCGGCCTTGACACGGCTAATGAGCGGGGGAACTGCGCCACTCGGTCTGCGGCAGCCGTGAGAATGGGCCCACCGAACGCCATCTCCCTCACGCGACACAACACTAACTCTGCCAACACTCTCGCCTGCGTTTGTGCAGCCGCCAGTGCTAAGCGTGAACACCTGCCACGTGGATGGATTCAACAACATCGCCAAGGAACGGTTGGCGATTCTCTGCGCAAGTTTCAGCCGCTGTTTCTGAAACGTCTCAGCGAGTGGTATGCATGTCAGGAACGTTGCAGTGTGATCGGTAGTTAAGTGCTAAAAAGCCAGGCACGTACTACCCATAAGTTGAAAGACGTAGCTTGCAACATAGATTCTATCCAAGATCCGCGTGCATTTGGCATACGAAACGTTTAAGAGGAACGAACTACAAACACAGGAACGTTATAGGAGGTGCTTAGATCTTCTGGCCATCACTTGCAAAAAACAAGAATGTTTCCGAAACATACGTAGCGTAATATCTCAGACTTCATTACAAAGTAAAGTGGGGCACGTAGGTGGTGCAATCTCCAAGCAATCGACTTTCGATAAACATTTAATGGAGAATTCTGTGGGGCGAAGAAAATCACAAAAATATATTTCATTTAAGATTGTTATCTGTGATTGCTATTTCTTTCCCCTCTGGCAATGTTTGTTTATGAGTAGACAAAATCAAGCTTCTACACTGGACATATCCAGGTTTGTCAACATCTTGCCCAGCACAATCATTCTGCAAATAGTATAGAACAGAACCTCTAAATACTTCATCACACTAACAAAGTCATGATACCGGACCATGAAGAAACTTAAATTTTTATCAATAAAAATACAGCATCTGGCTACCCATTAAATGAGGAAACTGAATTGAGAAGCAAATTTTTCCTTCAGAATTTCGAAAACTTACCAGTTCAAAACAGCTAATAAGTCAACCATCCCCCACCTCATCAATACACCCCCCTCCCTCTTTTACCCTCTTTCATAACTAAACTGATGTCAATGTAAATATTCTACCACCGCTTAAATCCTGTACCATACGTCTAAATGATCAAGCCTTCTACTGTTAAAATAAATCAGTACCTCTATACATATTACCTGATATAAGCAGAATCTGATTTAAGTAACATTCCACATCATGTTAATCGAAGAAAAGAAATATTCAGCAGTTCATTTTAAGTTTTTATCTTGTTTTTTTTTTTTTTTTTTTTTTACTGTAAAGTTCACGACCATACAGACACATGCAGGTCTCTGCAAACACTAAACTTATTTTATTTCACTTCTGGGCATTCATATTAATGGCAGTTTTGGTTATAGTATTTGCCCTTACAATGACTGTATTATACGTTAACGAAAAATTCAAGTAAGACACTAGATCATTTGAAGTTGGTTCTTGTAGTATTTTGTTCACTTCTTTCATTTTTGGGCATTCATGTTAATGCCACTTTTGACTAAAGCATCTGTCCATACATCGATTTAATTCCATGCAAACAAAAACAAAGTCTCTGTGCAAATTATGTAATATCTTCATATGACGATCATTGTAACAAGCAACAGCTGCACAGGACATGCTGGATGCTGGCGAGATTTCGTATCTACGGTATATATATTTATGGTAGGTAATGAAAACCTCGTAACTCCATCTGCCTGTGAAAACTCGTAATTCCAGTAACTCGATAATTAAAGACAGATTTGAAAGTGAATTGACTTCTCTAACCTGCCAGTAATTAGGCTTCTACCACACAATTACAGCAACTTTCTGCATAACTTTATATTATTTCTAAAAAAAATTGCTTCACCTGCAAAATTTAACAAAATAGAGTTACGAGGTTTTCGTTGCCTACGCAGTGGAAACTGATAAGACAGATATTAACAACAAAGCCACCCACACTGTAGAAAGCCAAACATTTAGCTGCTCACGGGCATTGATAAATATCAACGGGGGCAATTGAAAACGTGTGCCCCGACCGGGACTCGAACCCAGGATCTCCTGCTTCCACGGCAGACGCTCTATCCGAATGAGCCATCGAGGAGACAGAGGAAAGTGAGACTGCAGGGCCTTATTTCTGACACGCTCCCCGTGAGACCCACACTTCCAACTCACAGGCCACACACTACATTTTGCAGTGCCCCTGCCCACTATACTCATTACTCGCGGCAGTCAGTCTACCGATTCACGTAAAAGTCTTCATATATTACGTAGTGAGTCGCGGCATCTTCACTGCCCAAGTTCTAACAAAGAGGCCCTACGTTATGGGGTAAATCAAATCGACGACACCTCATTGTCAAATACTAACTGCCATGTGCTCGATGGACTTAAGTTAATCGGCCAGTGTGAAAGTCAACATGTCCATTTATTAAGGACCAAGGACGCTCCGGTATTACATGTAACGAGCTGGCGGACCACCTGTCGAAACAAAGTGTTATTGATGGCCAACCTTACTACGGTTGTCTTCCACATACAGATTTTATTGTCGGCGTAAAGAAACACGTTCTTCAAGAATGACGTGACAGATCTCACAGCAGTCCAGAGGAAGACATTAAGCTGCATTCAGCAAAAAGTCTAGTTCTCGCAAATCAGTTTCTTTCGACGTCATAGAACTACTCGAACGCGCATCCGGCTGAGTCACGGCTTCTATTCTTCACATCTTCATAGCATGAAAGTTAAGTCACCTCTGCACTGCAAAGTCCACCCATCTGAGATGCAGACCTCAACCACATGATAGGGTGTTACTGCAGCAAGTTTCTCAGGGCCTTGATCAGAGATGGAATTCCCCACCCTACATCGAAGTCGGACCTGCTTCGGGAGATGTTCGCAACGAACTATGTCACTATTGTCATGTTTCTACAAGAAGCGGATATTCATTTATAAGTCAGATACAAAGGATCCGACGTGAGATGTTGTTATATCCGAACTGAGTTGGATGTATAAGTGTACAAAGTGTACCGTGAATTTTAATCGGTCTTAATGTAATTTCCAATGTCTATGTTGTATATACGGTATATTATACCAAATCTGTAATTTGTCACTTCTCTGGGTAAATGATTAACACCAAAGGACAGCAGAAAAAAAATTTAGAAGTTGAAAAGACAAACGCCCCTGTGGTTATTCAGAAAAGAACAACGGAAGGATTACTCCCCCAACAAGAGCACGCGATGCGCCTCTCATCTGCATCTCTGCAAGTCGCCTTACGCTATGTGGTGGAGGATAGCCTGTCAACCAGAGCCAGTTCGCACATTTTCTGTTCCAGCAGCGTATGGTTCGCTGCAAGAACGATTCTGGTAAGCGCCTGTGTGGGCTCGAATCTCTCTAATTTTATCTTGGTGGCCTTTTCGCTAGATACGCGGAGGCCCTTCTAGGAACGTACGTCCTCGGAACTTTAACAGCGGACCATATCGCGATGCAAAACGCCTGCCTTGCAGCGTCTTCTACTGGAGTTGGCTGGGCACCTCCGTAACGCTTTACGATTACTTAATGAACCTATCACGAAACGTGCCGCTCTCCCTTCAGCTTACACGCATAATCGTAATTTTATATTCGTCTAATGTCTCGGCAAATAGAAGGTCTCTCGATCGTGTCTCATCTCGTTCGAGCAGAAGTCATGTATCTTTAACATCGTCCAATACATTCGAATTCTGGAGTATTTTAAAATGCCACAGCCGGTCGCACTTGACAGCGGTAAGTAACTGAAGTGGCTTTGGTAGTCCGACACCCTATTTTTACAATACAATCTAAAATTGCCCTGTCCCAGCTTACGTTTATGGCGCTACAGCTTCTCAGCGAGGAAGGCAGAATTGCTCGAAGGTTGGGCCAGTGTGTTAACTTCAGAACAAGACATGTCGTCTTACGTGATACGCCCCACGCGCCCTGACCTGCAGCACACGTACGCCTGCCCGCAGTAGACGGCGATTGGCGGCTCCCGAGCGCGCTAAGCGCTGCGCGCTGCACGCTACACGGTGCTCAGCACGCGCGCTGCAAATGACGCCGGCGCATCTTCCGACAAGCGAGCGCACGCCCTTCTTAATCCCTCAGCCAACAGCGGCGGCGCGCTCTGCATAAATTATCCGCTCCCGGCAGACATTATCGTATTCGGCATTCACACTCTGTTGTAATGGCCAGCCTGGGACGAGAATTTATAACGAGACTTGCCGCTCGGATGCGCCCTGGCGCATCGCCCATTCGTGAAAGCTCTGCGCCAGAATTCCTAAGTCTGTTACCGGCGGAAGCCTGGGAAGGCAGCGAACACGCGGCCCGCGGTGGCGACGGGCTGGCACTCCTAATCGCGCCCATCACCAGCGCCTCGGCGGCCACCACACGTCCCGTCCGTCACATCACAGGCTGTTAACTCTCAGCCCGCTCCCAGGTAATATCAAATGTTGGCTTTTGAACCACAAGGCAATGTCGAAGCATGCGTAACGCTGCCATAAAATCTGACCGGCATACTCGAAAACCGTGTTCCGCCATCACATCTTCTGACTCACGGGCGGTCCTTGTATTCAAGCGCGCGGTCCTTGTATTCAAGCGGCTAATACTCCGAGGAAATTCGTTTGTCTCAGCGTTCACATGCAAATGGCTAAGGCTGTCGACGTCCGATGCATTTGCTTACCGACACTTGTTAGCCTTAAAAATTTTCTTGTGACGACCACAAGTGTTCAGAACAAACCACATCAGCAGAGTAACTGGCTACAGCGTAATAACGTACACGGCATATAAGTCAAAAAAGCACTACAATGTCCCACTACATCTTCTCTTCACCACGGTGCTACTATGACCCAGGTCAGCCAAACATCCTCGGTTAGTAGTGAGTAGCGATTAGCGTGATGCCGTCACGGTCTTCCAGTCGCACAGCGTTCTGGCTTTGTTGCTCAGCGAGCAGTGGCTTTGTAACAGCAATAAGTATTCCTCTTAACGTGCTCCACCGAGCATATCCCCGAACCTTTCATCAATTTCCCGATGTACCTTTTGGCAGTTTAGAATTGATGCTCCTTGTTTCACTGCCCGATAAACTAATGCTTTAGGCCAGGTAACGGTCGATTCACTAAGTCACTAGTTACTGAGTACCGATGTCTTAAGTTGACATTTTTACGCTCTAATTTAACAAATAACACTTACAATGAAATGACAATTTAAATTACACACAGTAGAAATGGAAAGCAAACTGACGAAATACCGAATCTGCAGATTTACTTTTTACGAAAAGGAATTACCTTTATAAGAATTATATCTCGTGAGGAAACTCAGGAGACGGAATATCGGGAATACATTTCATATTTTTTCAAATTTTTTGGACTGAGTTAATATGGAAGAACAAACAATTAAAATGCAGGGTTATTCTAAATTACAAAACATACTTCAGCTGTTAAGTTCTTAACACCACTACTTATGTATTATTGCACCAATAAAAGAATGCACGACACCCAAAAAACCTCTTCCAGAGGGAAACATAGTCTAAAATAATTATCTTCTTTAGCAAACTGTTAGAACAGCTTTCAAGTTCAAATTACCAGTACTTGCAAACGAAAAAAACTACGATAATGTTTCCATATAAAAACGATGATTACATAAGTAATGAATTAGTTCGTAGGAAATACCGCCGTCTGATACGTTTTATCATAAATGTTATACTTTTCAATTCGCTTACGGACGTCAAAATATAAGCACCTAGCTTATACCGGTGGTTTTCTGCGATCGTGTGACGTGTCATCTCAACAAGACAGAAGCGTTTTGGGTGTGTTAGTGAACAGACGTGAATGTAATGTACAGCGTATGAGCAGCCGTGTAGTAGTTAGACTACCAGTAAATGAATGAAGATCTGCAACAGGATTTTACGGCCAGTGTTTTTATTTCACATAAAGCAGAATCTACTAAACATTATCTACACAGAATTGTTGATGCTAGGAAAATTCACAGTTCAGTTTCAACGTTGAAAAGATCAACAAAACACGTAATAAGTGAAGTTTCATTTGAAACCTTTACTCATTCACGTATAATGTGAAGGCATGTACACACTCTAGGCGAGGATGTCGAATGTCGTTCCAAACCTCAATGGCCAGAAACTGCCACAAACAGTTTTCCGAACTTTGCGTCTGTCACAATCATTTTGTGATGTCTGTAGGTCACCGTCTTCTTAGATCAAGGAGTTCCTCGAAACAATTGCTGGAATCCAAATTAACGGAAGGCTGCTGTACTCTCGAATAATTCGATAGGTGTGTAATGGAGTTTGAAAGGAGTCTATTTAATTTCTCTTTCTCGTGTTTAATTTCGTATCATCATTCACGTCATTTCATTACAAATGTATGAAATATTGGTTTGGTTACTTCTGCCTTTCTGGATTCGTAAAGATATCGAGCAGTTTCTAGTTCATATCTTTGTGAAAGTTAATCACTCAGAAGGCAGATTTCCAGAAAGGAAGATCGACCATCTCGAGAACAGTAACTGGAGAGGCTCGTGTAGTAAGGAGGATTTTCATAAAGACTTCGGTCATGCGCAGGGTCTTCTCATTTGCTCGGGTACAGTCCACAGGATTTTAGCGGGCCGCCCAAGGAGCAGCGCAGCTCGCAAACACTGAGTGCGTTCCGCGCCTCGGACACCGGCCGGCCCGCCAGTGTGAGCGGACCCAACGCGAAGGCGCTGAGACACAAGGCGGCGCTGAACATTCCGGCTGACCCCGGGACGCGAGAAACGCGGGTAGCGCACGCCGGCCGTGTGCGGACACGCGGAGCGCGCGCCGCTTATTGAAACAAATGGCCCGTGAAATCGCCTCCCTGTTTATACAGGCGACCTCCCGCCCGCCCGGACAGGTTTCGGCACCCGGCGCGTTCCAGCCACGCGCGACTCCAGGAATAGAACAGATCCCGGCCAGATCTGGAGTGCGACAGGCCGGCACTCCCTCTCTCCGCGGAAAGTGCGGCCGCCTCAAACATCGCAGCAGGCACCCAAGATAAAAGTCTTCGTATTACGTCAGCACATACTTCAAAACCAGCACTGCTTAATACGCAGTGCGCCGCACATTGCATTACGTAGTTTAATTATTCACCATCAAACTCAACAGGTGCACGAGGCGAGAAGATGCAGCAACACGCGAGACACTTGGATTCTTAAGATCTCACTCTCTGAGATACTGTGCGGCTGGTCCCGGTGGAGGCTCGAGTCCTCCCTCGGTCATGGGTGTGTGTGTTTGTCCTTAGGATAATTTAGGTTAAGTAGAGTGTAAACTTAGGGACTGATGACCTTTTAAGTCCCATACGATTTCACACACTTTTTTTTCTCTGAGATACGATACCGTTTCAGAACACGGTTCAGATCCTTTAAGTAGAAAAGGGCGAGTTCATATAATGAAGTTTGTTCGCAACAAACTTTCATCCTTCCTCTTACAAATGAGTTATTGAAGGTGAAACTGTCGCTTTTGGGCGCAATAACTTCAGACCATTACCAAGGACAGTTTCAAGACAAAATGTCAGTCTTTAATGAAAAGCAACTACTTCCATGATTAAGAGACTAAATTTTAAACACACGCGTTTACCACAACACACTCGAAGACGATCAAGAGTGAAGGCATATATATATATATATATATATATATATATATACGTGATAACAGAAGCAAAAGCGTCCTAGTATAGTGTGCATGCTTTCTCAAAACCGCACTTTGAGAGATAATTGTGAATGTCTGATTACGAAGTATTGTCTCAGTTAGTACAAATATATTTTTAACATTAACTTTTCGATTACTTCCCATCTTACTGAGCTCAAATGTCACCCATTACCAAGGGCTAGATACCTGGTTAGATACTGGCACATTTTGCTGATGTACATCAACTTTTAAAACCCAATATGCACCGTAACTGATAGTTGAAGCAGGATTTGAACCTTGGCCTTCAAGATCGCCTGGTCTCAATCCTCTGCATTTTTCTGCTGGAGAGAATTAACACACTGCAGAGAAAAGTGCAGCGTCGCATCCAAGTGTGAGGGCGACACATGGAACGCCTCCTTTAACAGGTACGAGACTGGTGAAATTTGGGCCCAATCTGAAGGGAACTATAACGGAAAGTATATGTTTGAGATACGTTTGTACTGATAGGACAATCATATCTATTTAAGTCGGCACTGGCTCGTAAACAAATATTCTCTAGTTTCTGTACACACATGTGCTGAAACGTTTTTGCTCTTATTGTTGTACACTTTCACTCAGTTTTCGGTATTAATTATGATACAACCTCTACGGTCCCAGCAAAGAGTTTAATGTCTCACTGACGCTACATAGTGGGCACCGAGGCAATACATCGGTGGTTCCAGGAGGGCTAAACGTTTCATTAAAGGAAGAAAAATAAATCTTGTGGTTTAACTTCATGTCAGCAACACTAAATAGAGATGTAGCACAACGCAGATGGATGGGGAAGATATTTGACACTACTGTTTTCAAAGGCACGATCCAGACACTTGCCTTACGTGATTTGGAAACCACGGATTGTCGAAATGGGACTTGAACTACCATCCCCCAGGAATTGAGTCCAGTGTGCTAACACTGCAACACCCTTCCCGGTTATCGGAAGGGCGGTGTTGGGAGTCACAAGTCGGCGTCCGGATTGAAATATTCATAGAAACGGTCCTGAGTCAGCGGCTTAAGAATGAGGTTGCTAATTCAAAATTACGGGGTTCGATTTCTAATAGAGCCTTAAGTATTCTCTACCAGTCAATACGACAACGTTTTGTGTAACAAAAACTGCCAAGTTACGCCGTTGAAACCAGCTCGCCAGCGGATGATTGCCAGAAGCCGCTAATCGCAGCCAGAGGCGGGCCCGGCGACTACCTGGCGGCGAGCGGCGATGACGCGCCGATAGCAGACCAGAGACAATGGCGGCGCTTAATGAGCCAGCCTGCAGCGCCGTCATTAAATATAATAACCGGTGCGCCCTCCCGCGCCGTCCCGTGCCCTCCCGATAATTAAGTTACAAGTCCCAGTCTGACACCGGCACAAACATTCCATTATGTTCCGCGCAGGCGCAGCACGACCGCGCGCCGTATGTAGATGGACCGCCGGCCAATTACGTCCGATGGCCGCCCTGCCCCTGCCTAATGCCACCTGCGATATTGAATCGGCGCAATACCGCTTACACTTTTAATTACGAGCGTGTATCTTTTACAGCATCATTAGAGGGCGGTGTCGTTCTCGACAAGAAAATACAACGCCACTGTCAGCCCCTCGGCAGTTATGACCGCCGCGGTAATGCCGAAGCGAACATTATGAGCGGCGGTGTACCTCGTACCAGCCATTACGAGCACTTCTCTGTAAGTGGAACACTGCACTTACCGCCCAGGCCTCTTGTGCGGATATTAATTTTGTTACTAGCGTTATATTAAACACTTGAGCCGAGGTAAGGTACTATTGGAAACTTCCAGTTGACGCAATAAAAGGGTCTGATACGACGTAGAATGTTGACGTCAAACATGTAAGGCGTGAATTGTGTGTGAGAGAGAATCTCTTGTAGAACGCTGACGGACTTCATCAGAATTGTTACAACTGATGGAGCACCAAGGGAATGTCCTCTCTGAGAAAGGCGCCTTCGTCCTACTTGTCCACTACATCTAGGGACTTGTGTCGTAGTGCACCTCCGCTAACGTCCTTCGCTACAATCGCAAACGACAGGCGTAGCTTGGGAGTGACAGTTGCATCAGCTTACAAGAAAGTTATGTGTAGAACAAAGAACTTTCACAAGCTTTACTGTTTCCTGTAAAAATATCGCAAATACTACATCCACCATAGATTTCAACGTTCTGCGGGGTGCTTCCGTGTTAACTGTTTGGTAATGCTGTCTACTGACGCAGATGTCTTGGGTTCGACTCCGTGTGACCACCTTGCCTATTTCTGCGGCAGGAAGACTGGAACCAGTGCTGCGCTATTTCATCAGTCCGAATGAAAAGATAGTTGAGTAAACAAGCACTGAAATTGATGCACAATCCCTTGAAACGGCGTGAAATCGAAAGGCATCAGTGTGGAAGCCACACGACAGCTGTTTATTGTTTACCACCACCTAACATTACGTCAGGCATTTGTAACGTGTGCTCTTCATCATTATCTTTCAGCCAGACCGCTTGCAACGTACTGGAAGATTAAAACCGTATACCGGGCCAACGCTCGAACCCAGAACGTTGCCTTTCGGTGTCGATGTTCTTAGCGCTGAAGGTATCCAGGCACGACCCACGACCTGCCCTGCCTTTCAATATTAACTCTCGCATACCTTGTGGGATTTATCCTCCCACTGCGCTACGCAGTGAAAGATTCATTCCCGTACCTGCTTACTAACGTGACACTATTTTGATGTTTTTTAAGTTGCGACTGGCTGCAGACAATTTTACTGCTGCTGTACTTCATGTTTACAAAAAATTCCGAACCACAGATAACAGGGTTGAATTATCGCTTTACCACAAATATAATTAAAATCCTCAAAAAGTACCAGTGTGATCAAACGTACAGAATTGATTGAATTTCACATTTTCTGTGGGTAAAAAAAAGACTAGCGTACTAAAGCGATGTTTGCAGTGCTTCAGAATGATCTCGACATTGGGTATGCGTGGAAAAAAAAGTGTGTGAAACATTATGGGACTTAACTGGTAAGGTCTTCAGTCCGTAAGCTTACACACTACTTAATCTAAATTATCCTAAGGACAAACACACACACCCATGCCCGAGGGAGGACTGGAACCTCCGCCGGGACCAGCCGCAGAGTCCATGACTGCAGCGCCCCAAGACCGCTCGGCTAATCCCGCGCGGCCGGGTATGCGTGCAGTGGGGCTTCCTTCTAGTAGTATGTAAGGAGTTTTCAAATGCAAAGGCACGAAACGTCGTACCAAGCAAACCGGTTGAAACTGCAAATGCCGCTTTGGGGTAACATCTAGACATGCGAGATTAGTGACCGGCGTCGTCACTTCCCCCTGAAAAGTTCAAAGCTGTGCCCACAGCAAGCAAGGTGATGGTCACCGTCTTTTTCGACGTCCGAGGTCCAATACTCATCAACTTCCTCGAACACGGAAAGACCATTAACATGACGTGCACTGTGAGACACTACACAGCCTATGCAAGTCCGTCAAGAGGAAACGGCCTGGGCTGCTCTCGGAGGGAGTGATTCTGCTCCACGATAAGGCGCGTCGACACACGTCCGAGGCCACACAAAGTGTTCAAGTGGAAGCAGCTTGAACATCCGTTCCACAGTCCCGCCACTGCCGTGTTTGGTTCGCTAAAAGAAGATGTCAAGGGGAAACGCTTCAACTGGTACGACGAACTAAAGGACACAGGAATTCTGGAAACAGGGAATCCTTCGGCTCGTGAAACACTAACATAGTTGGATTCAGGATTCTGGTGATTACTTTTGAATAAAGACTTGAATTATTCCCACAGTGTTGCTTCGCACCTATTATTTAGAATACCTCTCATACATGGTGTCCCTAATACTTCACACACTCTTCGAGACGTCGAAGAATGCTGTTTGGCTAGTGACTGTAGGCTAGGTGCAAGTATTTTTCTGAACGGACAACAAGCGACACACAAAATCAAACGATCTACGTCAGTTTTTTAGAGGAATTCTAGAGACCTTGGAAAGAGCAATACAGTGATGTGATTTATTATAGCTTGTAAGAAAACTTCTCCCAGAAGTTCCAAGGAATATACTTAACGCCAAGGTCAGTATTTTCGGTACTGTGTAGGCTCGCCCGGCCTGTCAGCAGACATCGGGTAACGGTCCGGCACCTGTGCCGCGAAGGTAATCTCCTCTTTCGTTTCTACCATTTTTTTGCCAAAACATTCACTGGAAGTGGAAAAGGAGCCATATCACTGTGCAATCCTTTTTCAGAGTTCTCGAAATCCATCAAAATTCAATAATTCCATTAAAATAGGTTTTTAGTACGAGGGTTGGCCAGAAAGAAATGCACTACAGCATTTTTTCTTCAACAATTCTGTATTGAACATAATGAGAGTTACACACACGAAGGCATGGTGTTTTATCTATGCACCCTATTTTTCCACGTGATCTCCATCCCGTTCTATGGCTTTCCTCCACTGCGAAACCAGGGCGTCTGTGCCCCGTCAGTACCGATCCTTGCCCTGCTGGAGGAGTCAGTGCTTCACTGTGTGAATCACCTCCTCATTGTCCTCAAAAAGTCTTCCACGAATGGCATCCTTTAATGGCCCAAACAAGTGGAAGTCAGCGGGAGGCGTGTCAGGCGTGATAGCCGCGGTTGGGCTCCCCGACCGCTGCAAATCGTGGAGCTCCGCCGAACCGCCTTCTGGCGACCTCATCCACCGTGCCCAACGACTGACTGACTGTACTGCTGTTGACAGCAGATGTTCCGTAGACTTTGCACAAGCGATAGTGAATATTCGCCACTGTTTCTTTCTCTGCAGCGAGAAATTCAATGACGGCACGTGGCTTGTAACGTGCATCACCTGCAGACGTCATTTTGACACTTTCCTGCAGCTACGCTATTGCCGGAAGTGACAAACTTGGCGCGCTCACTCAGGAGATCTCAAATAATACATACGTAACGCTTCGGCTGATAAAAAATTGCGGTGCGTTGCTTTCAGGGCGACACTCATACATTAGAACAAAAAACAAAAAAGTTACAATTTTGGCACACTCAGCATAATAATTGAGCGTTCGCAGACCATCACAAATGGAGTACCCCTTTTCGACCTCTGCGAGCGCTTACAAACGGACAAGAGCGTCCAGGTTATGCGAGACACTCAGTGTACATGGTCGAACCAAAAACGGTTGCCTCATGCGCAAGGCACTCAACTCGAAATGTGGGAGCCGGAGGCGATTTCCAGCTGGAGCACGCGAGTCGTTCGGGTGTTGGCGGGATGTATCGACACATTGGACACGGCCGCCACGCCCTGCAGGAAGACAATGGGCCGCGGCCCGGTTTCTGCAGCGGCAGGGCTGGGAAGGGAAGGCTAGGAAGAGCAGACCGGCAGAGCGGCGCACGCAGCGCCAATCACGCGCCGCTATCCGCCCGCCATCGCGTGCCGTGCGAGGCCGGCGATTTTCCGGCAGCGTCCGGCCGGCCGTATAATACCGATGGGCCGCCTGCCTCTCCCATTGTCCGCACACACGGCCGCTCTCGTCTGCTGTCCAGGAACCCCATACTACGCGGCCAAATTTTCACCGGAAGTTTGCTTCATATCAGTATCTGCCATTACCACTAGGTCCCTGATACACATACACTCACACAGTAAGAATATCTATGGATCGAGCATTTAGACATGCAGAGCACCATCTGTGTCGCGAACGTACACTGCCTTCCAGCTCAGCTGACTACGTCATGCATTAAACCTATGAGAACTAAAAGTTTCTGTTTCAGGTACTCAGATTTCTGTCCGTGGCAGCAGAAATTATTCGCCAATTCTGCTACATATAAACATGAGTGTATAAACTGTACAAACACATCAAACATTAAAGTTTCGTTCATAGTTCAAAAAGGTAAATAGCGTTATAATAAAATCACGTGACAATTCCGGTATGATGTTTGCGACGTGAGCAATAGGTCAAGCGCACTCCATAGGTATTCCTACTTGGTGCCTGTAAAGTGTGATCGAAACAAAAATTGGCCTGACAGCTCCCACACAAACAATTTGTTGCTGTCACGTGTCTATGCCTCCTATCACATTCAGCCGTGCCCGTCCCGATTACCAGTGATCTCTCTGCTGTTTAAGTTACGGTGTCACAAAGTGACGAAATCACTTCTCCGGCCAGTTTTACTTCGGATGCAGTTCCTTTAAAACAGAAAAAATTATCCACTCAATAGGAAAATGGTTCAAATGGCTCTGAGCACTATGGGACTCAACTGCTGTGGTCATCAGTCCCCTAGAACTTAGAACTACTTAAACCTAACTAACTTAAGGACATCACACACATCCAAGCCCGAGGCAGGATTCGAACCTGCGACCGTAGCAGTCGCACGGTTCCGGACTGCGCGCCTAGAACCGCGAGACCACCGCGGCCGGCAATAGGAAAAATGGAAGGATGTTCAGCGACAACGTGTTGTCTGTATTTTATAGTTCGTGTGAAACCCGTGAATTTTTAGGACTCCACAACTAAGCATTAACTCTAATTAAACAAGATATCAACTTAAAAAATGGCCTGAACGCCAAATCCGTGGTCTAGTAACAGTGATGGGAAGGAGTAAGTGTACTTGACTTCTTTCGACCTGATAACTGTTCCATTTAGTCTTTTATAGAGTGCCGCTGGTGCAGCTAGAAACACTAGGCAGAGCCAGAGGTGACGCTTACAGAAGAATCCGAAGAAAGACCGACGATAGACACCTCGATTTGTGCTGTGACACGTGTGGGGGGCAGACCCACCATCCAACATAAGTGTCAAAAGCTAGAGTAATAACGTGTAGCTTAAGTAATTTACATTTGGACATAAATCTTAGCGAAAGTGTACTCTCACTCGAGTGTCAATTAACTGGTAAATAGTGAGAGGAGGAAGAGGATGAGATTGTTCAAGGTCAGATATTTTAAAATATCTGTCTGTAGCAATCATCGCGTCCAAAACTGTTTTATTACACACCTTCACATGTAGATCATGTGCAGTGTTCGAAAAAGTGAGAAACGATTATTCCTGGGGCATTATTGTACTCCGTGAACGAACTAACTGCCTGATCAGTCCAGCACTACATTTCCTTAAAAGAAAATCACTTTCCTCGTCTTCGCCAAAACACTGAAATGCGGCAGAGCGTACACTCGTAGAGTCGTTCCCGCAGCAGTGTTTACACGGACAGGAGGGAGACGCCGCTTCCGCGGCTGTGCCGGGCCGTGTCTGTCTGTCTGGCTGGCTGGCCGAGGCACGCAAGGCCGCTCTCACATTAAGTCTGGCTCCGCTTCCCCACAGTACATTGGGCAAGCCGCGCCGCGCCTCTCCCACGGCCGAGGCGCATCCTGCTCCTGCCTGCCGCCTGCCTGCCTGCCTGCCTGTCTGTGTGTGTGTCCGGCCGGCCGGAACAAAGGAGCCCCCAAAACACTCACACCTCCATTCCCTGTAAACTTCCGAAGGCGCGTCGGCAAAACTGCGAGCGGGGGCCGCCACTGTGCCCTGTCACGTTCGGGAAAATACGAGAAATGTCATCTTCGGAAATATATGGGTTCTAGACAGGCCGCGCGACATATTTATTGATGTAACAACTAGAGGAGAACTGCGACTGTCTCAGCCAGCGAATGTGTTGGGACCGAAAAGAGGTATACCCGAAAATGAACCAGTAACAACAACAGCGTTGTGACTTTTTTCACAGTCTTCCATAAATAGGTCCACAGTTACAGCTTTTAATTGGTTGTCTTCTTTTAAATCACAAAATGCAGAGTGGTTTGGCTTTAAAATATTGTCTTTTCTTTAGCAGGAGGTAAAACAGAAAAAAATTTGTTTTAATAGTTCTGTTGCAAGCAAAGTGACATATCTAAAAATTTATATCCCCCTTTCAAAACTGAGTTTTACTTTCTCTGCAGATTTGATGTTAATACTTAAGTAATACAGCCATAACTCTGTAATTCGTGCTGCCAGGCAAGGCGAAGGTCCGGCGTTGCTGACAGCCCCTGTAAGGGGTGGAGGTGGGGGAGAGGTGTGGGGGACACCACTGGTTGCCGTACAGTCAGTAGCTCGAAGGGACCTAATTTGTTTACGCCCACATAGTTCTTTAAGAGCCTCCGGTCATAAAAACTGCCTGTTACTGGGCCAAAGTATTTTAAAATCGATGGTGGCGAAAAATCGACCGCACGACACCTCTCATGTTGCACGGTATGATGTGATTCTCCTGCCTGCCAAACGTATTAAGACACTCAAAATATCTCCCTCCATACGTTTTTCCAAATTAACAAACAGCTCCACACTTACCTCTCGAAGAGGAGCAAACTGTACGGCACTTACCTGAAAAGAAAAAGAAATCAATTAGATGAAATTATATGTTTCAGAGACATAATAATGAATACAAGATAAAGGTACAGGCAGGATTATCCTAATTTCTTTCAGTTAGAATGGTTCAAATGGCTCTGAGCACTATGGGACTCAACTGCTGTGGTCATCAGTCCCCTAGAACTTAGAACTACTTAAACCTAACTAACCTAAGGAAATCACACACATCCATGCCCGAGGCAGGATTCGAACCTGCGACCGTAGCAGTCGCACGGTTCCGGACTGCGCGCCTAAAACCGCGGCCGGCTTTCTTTCAGTGCTAAGGTGCTATTTCAATACTGCACTGTATACGTCAGCGGAGAGGGGCAGCTGAGTATCAGTGTAGTACGTTGCGAACGCTAGTACACTACGCACGTCAGTGATAGAACTTGTCACGTCGTGACGAACGGCAATATGGACCGCGCCTTGTGTACAGAGGAAATAGTATTGACAGACGGCACATAACAGATCTTTGCTCATTGCAGAGAAAGAGAATGAGTACTTCTGTTCGACGTCACAGGGAACGGACACCGAGTAACAAAGAGCCAGCACGCCTGGGATTGACCTGTCGCAGCAATGAGCCGGCCGAAGCCGCGGGCCGGGCCGGCGGGCTGCGGTGCCGCTGTCGCCCGTCCGTAATGAGGCTCGTGTAGCCTCATTCGGCCGTCCATCACGCGGGCCCCTGCCGCGTAGGCTGCCCGCCCGCCCAATGGACGTCTCACAACACACAACTCTTGTCTTACACGGACTCGCAGCCAAACCAGTCGCGTTCCGGTGCAGCTGCGCAGATGCGCTGCACAAACAACTTCACTCCACTTCTGAAAACGGCTTCGGCTGAAACAGACGTGTTGGCTGAACAGACTAATTACCTGCTTTAAAAACCCCAAACAAACTCTACAGCAGAAACGCTAGAAGTGCTCTAAGAAGTGGCTTCTGAAGAGGAGACACTACGCCTACACCAACTTGTTAAATAACCTCAGTAGAGAGCCACAGGGTTGTAAAAGTTTCTGCGTATGGATGAGAGAGGGTGTACTTGAAGTTATTGTCTACTGTAATCCGCGCAGCCGAAGAAAAGGATATTGAGACGAGAAAATCCACATCCACTCAAAAAAATGGTTCAAATGGCTCTGAGCACTGTGGGACTCAACTGCTGAGGTCATAAGTCCCCTAGACCTTAGAACTACTTAAACCTAACTAACCTAAGGAAATCACACACATCCATGCCCGAGGCAGGATTCGAACCTGCGACCGTAGCAGTCGCGCGGTTCCAGACTGTAGCGCCAAACTAAGTAAAAACTTGAAATATTTTTTTAAAAATTTTAAAAACTATTTAAATCTTCTGAAACGTTTGACAGTCCGATTAGCTGTTTCTATCATGTACCTAAACTGAGGATGCCCAAACCGTAAAATCATATGAAACTATAAACCTCAATCCGACAGGTCTTCCGAGCGTTGTCGGTTTTCTTGATCTGGTCAAGCACCTCCTCAGTTGGCATCAGGAGGCTCCGTGCACCCCTGCAAGTCAACAGCGCCTGGCGGCCCTGATGGTCACCATCCAAGTGCCAGTCACCCTGACGATGTTTAACTCCGGCGATCTGACGGAAGCCGCTGTACCCACCGCGGCACGGCCAACACATCACGATCGAAGCGATGACAGTAATTTTTGAATCTGCGAACTGAAAGGTCTATGCCTGACAACCTCTTAACGTTCTCGACTACTGCTGGCGCCATAGAAGTCAAGAGGAAAATATTATGGGCAGCTTTTGTGCCCGCCAGGTTTTAATGGCTGAGGAAAGCAGATGCGAGTAGAGGCGAGGTCTTCCGTTGCCAGACGAACGTGTGCCGGAGGTGACTGATAGGGGGCGGCGCAGCTGACTGGCGCCAGCTTCGTGACGGAACTCGCTAAATGGAGCGGACTCGGTCGCAGCTGCCGCGCCATCTGCCCACCATTCCAGCCGCTCTCCTGTCTCGTCGTATGGACTCTGCTGGAGTGGCACTTCTATATCGTCACGTTTCTTCAAACCACGTCGCACTTTAAAATGTGTGCCACATGGCGCGACGGCGGCTACTTATGTCGCAGTGTACCTCCCCCCGCACACTAGCAGTAACTTTCAGTGAGTGCCACCTAGACAAGACAAAGCAACTTGCAAAAATCCTGTAGAGTGTACTGTTCCTAAACAGCCCTCTTCGTTCGTTTTACCATCTTTGTTAGAAGAAACTTATGCAGCTGCACCCGTGTAAGTATAGTCAAGTTGAAGAACGATACTTTACGTAATTTTTTGCCGATGACCAAGTTATTGTTGCCGACGGTCAATACCGAACAAACACATAACGAGGAAATGTATGGAAGAATATGCAGCATGAGAGTGTAAATAAATATCGATACTACGTATCACATGGCAGCGAAAGGTACATCACAAAATATGGAAACAGAATTCGATAACTAAACATTTCGGACAACAATAGTACTTAGTAGTCGCTAAAGTTGATGACGGAAAAGACGAAGACAATGTGGCGAAGTGATGTAAAAGGGTACTGTTAGTAAATTTGTTAGTGCGGAACGTGTGGGAAGATAAATTCACTTCTTTTTGTGGGACACTGACAGTCGCATTTCTGAGCGACTAGTAGAAACCAGAGTTGCCTATCGACCACGGTTATCAGGAATACACACTGGGGAATATGAGCTACTTGAGTGATGAAGTCTGTGTCATTATTTACAGTTAATTTTTCATCTTGGACAATAGAAACAAGAAATGGTTGAAATGGCTCTTAGCGCTATGGAAGTTACATCTGAGGTCACCAGTCCCCTAGAACTTAGAAGTACTTAAACCTAAATAACCAAAGGAAACCGCACACATCCAGGCCCGAGGCAGGATTCGAACCTGTGACCGTAGCGGTCGCACGGTTCCAGACTGTAGTGCTTAGAACCATAGAAACAAGAATCACCACATATTTCTTCAGACGATGTCAAAGCTTTAACTTCGCGACAAAATTATTTGTGTTTTTACGGGAAAGACCTGGACCGGCCGGAGTCGCCGTGCGGTTCTAGGCGCTACCGTTTGGAACCGCAATACCGCTATGGTCGCAGGTTCGAATCCTACCTTGGGCACGATTGTGTGTGTTGTCCTTAGGTTAGTTAGGTTTAAGTAGTTGTAAGTTCTAGGGGACTGATGACCTCAGAAGTTGAGTCCCATAGTGCTCAGGGCCATTTAAACCATTTTTGAAAGACCTGAGTAATTGTTTCCGCAGGTTGTCTCGCATGGGGTGGAATCCCTGTAACTAATTTTTCTTCGCAGAGGCAGAAATATAAATATCTACAAATCCGAAATAAGAACACACGAACGGTTTCTCAGAGCGCCACCGAAGTGTACACCCTCCCTTTCCAGAACTGTGCGATATCTCCGACCCTTATGACGTCAGTCAAAGAGGAGGTAAGACACTGGACTAGCTGTCCACAGGGCTGCGGTGCAACTCCCGTCCACCTGTTTAGAGTCACGTCATCCGTCGTTTCTTTTGACTCCTGAAAGCAAATTCTAGCATAGTTCCTTTGTAAAGGATACCCTTATATCTTTCACCATCAGTTCCCAAACCTAGTTTTGTGCTTTGCGTCAACCTTTTCGTCGCTGACGGTATCAGACGCTCTAGTACTCCTGTCTTCCTGTCCAGAGCCGCTGACGTAAACTAAGAATTCAGCCCCCCCCCCCCCCCCCCCAATATTTTTTCCTGTACATTTCAGGTTTGCAAGCGTCACATGGACACTCCAAAATGTTCGTTAGAACACCACATGGACAACTACTTTTGAAATTCTGAAAAACCTGTGTTCACAGAACAATTTACAACGTTACTTTTCTCGACTGGGCAACGGCCTTGCCGCAGTGGATATACCGGTTCTCGTGAGATGACCGAAGTTAAGCGCTGTCGGGTGCGGCCGGCACTTGGATGGGTCACCATCCACGCCCCCATGTGCTGTTGGCGTTTTTCGGGGTGCGCTCAGCCTACTCGACCGAATAGTAGCGGCTCCGGTCAAAGAATACCATCATAACAACCGGGAGAGCGGTGTGCTGACCACACTCCCCTCCTATCCGCATCTTCACTGAGGATGACACGGCGGTCGGATGGTCCCGATGGGCCACTCGTGGCCTGAAGACGGAGACCTTTCCTTTCTCCACTACGTACGCATCGAGTAAAGATTGTAGTAGTGATACGAAATACCTCACGACCCATTTAGGAGTCTGGCTTAACAGTGAGGGCGGGGAGTAATCACAGGTACCATGTAGCCTCGTCGAGATTACAAAACGGTTCCAAAGAGCAGGACGAGATACGTGAGACGGCACCTAGACCGTCGGAGGGATTGTTGCGGCCCAGCTGTGCGAGCCCTGCTCTTGCAGCCTTACGGCCGCGATGGTATCGAGCGAGGGCCGACGTGTTTCTCCGCAGCCGCCGGCGGCGCCGCAGCTGGCGCGGTGCCGGGACCCTGACGCCTGACGCGGGCGCGATCGTCCGACGCGTCGACAAATATCGTGTAAATTACGTCAGGGCGAGCTGTCGGGCGGCGTGAAGGGCGGTAATGGGCGGCGCGTCGACACTCCACACAGCCCGCGGCCCGCGGCCCGCACCGCGCTATGCATTTCGTGACCGGCGAGAGCCGCGGCCGAGGCAGACGCTGTAATTGAAAGCGGCCTGCCCCGCCGCCACCGGCTTACACGCGACTGCGGGCGCGCCGCGTGCCGGAGTCTTCACCTGTGCGGCGTCACTGCAGCACCCACCCGAGGAGACCTTCCAGCAACTGTAAACAGTAATTATCAACCGCGCCGTAGCCGTGTCTCGCTCGACTGGACTCTTGTCTAGAAATAAAGGAGCCGACAGTCACACAGCCGCGTTAAAATCAGGAAATACTGCCATTGAAACGAAAAATCTGTTAGCTGCACTTGTTCCAAAGCACAGAAGAAGAAGAAGCCATTTACATGGCTAACAACTACAAGGACTACAGACCGAACCATTAAAATGCCTACGACTGCGTAAGTAACACTACTTAAATTCTCTGATAGTCTGACTGCAAAAGTGATATCTCATGTCACTTGTTTTCCGTACGCCGATAAAATTTTGACATTTGTAGCTAAATGCCCATTACGAAGGAGCTGATGCCTCGTGCGTTTTGGCAATCGATATGCCCAGTCTAATTAATGTACCCCGCAACCGATTGCATTCGGACTGCAATGTGAAATATAAATTAGCCAGCAGTAAAGGACTGAAAACATGAAAAAAAGGACTGCTGCACTTGCTAGCAACTGCCGACACATCTCAGGGCAAATTAACACAGAACACGCATATTCCTCGTGGAGCTCTTCTCTGTCAACTTGGTACAGCTTTGGACGCCCCACCGTTCACTCTGTCTCGTTAGCGTGCTGGGAACGAGAGGCTACTACAAATAAGACACGATTTTAAAACCGCGTCAAAGTCATTTATTGTCCCAATAAGCGTTTCGATAATTCGGGCAGAGAAATGTGTTCTTACAATTCTGTTTTTAGTGCAGAGCACAGACGATGATTGTGTGAACTGTCGAAACGCGTAATAGGACAAAAAAAAACGGTTCAAATGGCTCTGAGCACTATGGGACTGAACTGCTGTGGTATTAGAACTACTTAAACCTAACTAACCTAAGGATATCACACACATCCATGCCGGAGGCAGGATTCGAACCTGCGACCGTAGCAGTCGCGCGGTTCCGGACTGCGCGCCTAGAACCGAGACCACCGCGGCCGGCCGTAATAGGACAACTGACAAGTGACTGGCGCAGTAAACTGTTCTATTTATCAGCAGTCACAGCCCTCACGATGCGGTTCCTTATGGAACGAAATACTCAAATGGTTATTACTGTGGTATACTGCACGCTTGAACTTCGTGTTACGTTCTTGCTGAGGCGTATTATCGTTGAACTGCAAACAGAAGACCCACAAACAGATCAATTCAGTGTCAACATAATGAAAGACATCCGACAAATATATTATAAGTTCTTGGAAGTGTTAACTATACGAAGTCGACAGCTAGCTGCTGACAAACAAACCACTTGGTCGTTGGCTAAGCGCCATGGATGAGAGAATTGCACGGGTGAGTCGTCAGCACTCTCATGTCTCTTCTCCCCGAGCAAATCGAGACACAGTTGTAAGAAACCCCTGGCGCCGACAAACAGTGGAGGTGCGTGGCGCAATGGCTGTGACTACACAGCTTTCCAGTTAGCTGGACCGAGTCTCATATGACCGTCCAACGTTCCAAAGTGCCTTCAATACGAATACTGCGACTCCTGTATCCATGAATCAAATGTTCAAATGTGTGTGAATTCCTAAGGGACCAAACTGCTGAGTTCATCGGTCCCTAGACTTACACACTGCTGAAAAGTAACTTATGCTAAGGATAACACCCATACCCGAGGGACGAACCTCTGACAGGAGGGGCAGCGCAATTCGTGACATGGCGCCTTCAACCACGCGGACTTTCTGCGCGGTGCGAATGATCACCTCAGTAATATATGTGGAATAAAAATTAAAAAAAAAACTTTAGCATCACCTCGGTTCCGAAAGTTCCGGAACCTATACAGAAAATTGGAATAGAGATCAACATAAACATCATTTCCGCCATTTCTATTGATAATGAAACCCACACATTGCATGTTGTACCACCATACAGCGAGACTTTCACAGATGGTGGTCCAGACTGCTGTACGCACCAGTACTTCCAATACCCATTAGCACGTCGTCTTGCATTGGTGCACGACTGTATTCGTCTTGGCATACTATCCACAAGTTCGTCAAGGCACTGCTGGTCCAGATTGTCCCACTACTCAACGGCGATTCGGCGCAGATACCTCAGAGTTGGTGGGTCACGTGGTCCATAAACAGCCCTGTTCAGTCTATACCAAGCATGTTCGATAGGGTCCATACCTGGAGAACATGCTGGCCATCCTAGTCGAGTGATGTCGTTATCCTGAAGGAAGTCATTCACAAGACGTGCACGATGGAGGCGTGAATTATCGTCAGTGATGACGAATGCCTCGCCGGTATGGTTGCACTATTGGTCGGAGGATGGCATTCACGTAGAGCACTGCCATTACGGTGCCTCCCACGACCATCAGCCGCATAATGCCACTCCAAAACAGCAGGGAACCTCCACCGTGCTCTACTCGCTGGATAGTATGTCTAAGGCGTTCAGCCCAGCCGGATTGCCTCCAAACACATCTTCGACGATTGTCTGATTGAAGGTATATGCGACACTCATCGGTGAGGAGTATGCGATGCCAATTCTGAGCGGTCCATTTGGCATGTTGTTGGACCTATCTGTACCGCGCTGTATGGTGTCATGGTTGCAGAGATGGACCACGCCGTGGACGTCGGGAGTGAAATTGCGCATCATGCAACCTACGTAGCCCTTGGGCGGCCTGAGCGAGGCATGTCATCGACAGTTCCTGTCTCTCTGTATCTCCTCCACGTGCGAATAAAATCGCTTTGGTTCACTCTGATACGCATAGACACTTGCCTTGTTGACAGCCCTTCCTGGCACAAAGTAACAATGAGGACGCGACGAAACCGATGAATTTACCGTTTAGGCATTGTTGAACTACAGACAACAGGAGCCTTGTACCTCCTTCCTGGTGGAATGAGTGAAAATGATCAGGTGTCAAACCCCGTCTAATAGGCGCTGTTCATGCATCGTTGTTTACATCTTTGGTCGCGTTTTAGTGACATCTTCGAACTGTGTCTGTGTCGGCCGCGGTGGTCTCGCGGTTCTAGGCGCGCAGTCCGGAACCGTGCGACTGCTACGGTCGCAGGTTCCAATCCTGCCTCGGGCATCGATGTGTGTGATGTCCTTAGGTTAGTTAGGTTTAAGTACTTCTAAGTTCTAGGGGACTAATGACCACAGCAGTTGAGTCCCATAGTGCTCAGAGCCATTTGAACCATTTTGAACTGTGTCTGTGATACAATATCGACAGTCAACGTCCATCTTGAGGAGTTCTGGGAACCGGTGTGTTGCAAAACGGTTTGTGATATATAGTAAAATTACAGATGGAAATTATAATCTCCGTTTTTAAGGATGTTAATATACATATCTAATGTGTGCAACAGGTTACTTACACCAATACAACTGATCTGTATTGTAAGCAAGCGTTGGTTTGGGCAGGGGAGGTATTTATAATATACGTATATTGTGAACTTATGAAGAATAAATGTCAATTCGCATTGAATTTTCATGTTTTAACAAGGCAAAAAGTAAAAAAATAACATAGAATAAAATAAAATAGTAACTGCCGCCTTCACAGGCGTTGATGCGGGAAGATACTAATAGCAGTCTTGGCAGCACTGAGAAAATCATAACCGTCATTCTTTCCAATGATATCGGATCTGATTCACTATTATTAGCTCGAGGTGGTGGTTATATACAAACTGGAATAATTTGTTCCCATTATGATACAGTGCAGCACAATGCTTATTAAACATCAAATAATGTCAGCGTGTACACATAGATGGTAGGCGACAAATACAGAGCATTGTATACTATTTGCAAACAAACGATATATGCGAAGAACATTCATCAGACAGACAATAGTAATAAGTACACAATTAATCGTACGTGTATATGGGTATAAAAGGAGGCAGTTAAAAGTTATTCACTGTGAAATGATGGGTAATATTCATTCCGGGGCGGACGGTGTATAATAGTTACAGCATTACAGCGTTAGCTAATGAGTAGGTGAGAACCACTTTTCTATAATACATCATCGAACAACCGTTAAACTCGTTTTGATCGCTGAACAAATTGTGTGGGTTCCTCTTCGTTTCTATGAAGATTTCTAATTTTTCCAATACATTCAACTTTGAGTCTTTACCTGCGGTAAGAATAACTCATGCCATCTTTAATCTGACCTAAGATATGGTTGTCTGCATTCTAACCGTAAAGCACTGGAAGATTACAATGTCCTTCATAACGCAGCTGAAAAAGCGACGACTCTTGACCATATTTATGACGTCAGAAGTGCTAAGACGGTCGTACTATTTGCCGTCTTGCTTAAATATGAAAGTCTCTTGCAATTTGAAATTTATTACGTTCGTAGGTAGACGAAAATTTCTTTACGTTGCAAACAAATAACCTATGTTTTAAATCTCTTTCTTTCCATACACTGCGCTCTAATTTTAATGTCATTAATAACGTGTTGCACACATGACATATGTATACATTAACGCCCGTAATAGCAGGGGCTATAATATCAATTTATAATTTCACTCTGTCGTTTTAAATTTATTTTAGTTACCTGTTATGAATTTTGGACTTGTGTCTGTTAACGTCCATAAACATGGCGTATATCTGTCACTTTATTGCTCCTATTATGTTTTCGTATTACAACAGGGTGTTTTATTTTAGACTGGAAAGTTACCTCGTGGCTGCTCTGTAATTTTCACTTCTAACGGTCGCTGTCCCCCTGCAGGTGGTGCCTGCTTTTGTGCTGAAGTCAGTGGCGGTTCGTAACCACACACCGGCCATTACATCGCTGGAACGTGTTTGTTCCTGCCTGTTTTGAGTGACGCTACAATTCCGCAGCGCGGGCCACGGTGGAGCCGCGGCGCCGCAGCTGAGCAGCAGGTGCCGGCCAGTCGATCCCGGGCACTGAGCAGTCAATGGGCAGAATGAGGGAGGGAGGGAGGCAAGGCGAGGCGAGGCGAGGCCTCCCTGAATCGGCGATGGGAACGGCCGGCGGCCGGCGGCCGGCGCCGCTCAATGCGGCCGTGACTGGCCACTTCCCTTCCGTTCCGTGAAAAGCGAGGAAAGTCTGCCGAGGGCACGGCGTGGACGGCGCGTTTCACGCTCCGCGGACCTCCCGTTGCAGCCGTCAGTCATCGGCCGCGCTTGTGAATCTCGACTGCTCCAGAGTCCCAGGCAGCTGTCCCAGCTCTCTGCCACTTAACGTGCTAATCAAGATACAGTCACTTAGTCGTCCGTCGGAGCAGCGTTAACGACTACCTCACCTCAACGTTATGTACTCGGCGAGCTGCCTTACTCTGTCTCCCTGCGGGTGCTTCTAGCACCGCTATCATTCTCCCACTTCCCTATTCTGTTCGCGAATACTGTGTGGGAAGGGCGATTCTGCTTTTCACCTGTAATTTGTCTCATCTTTCAGACATGTTCATTTGCCAAGGTGTATATAGGCGAAAGTAATATATTGTGTGATTATTATTGCGAAATACGTTCTTGAATGTTAACGGCAAACAACAGCTTGATACGCAAATCTCTCTTTTAGCGTCTGCCACAGGACTTTGATGCGCAGCTTCGTAATGCTCTGACGACTGCTGCCGGACCCACGCAAGAAAGACACCACTCCTCTTCCGATCTTCCTACACGCTCTGTTCATCTTAACTGCTAACGTTCCGCCAATGACGAGCAGTGCTGAAGAATCGATCGAACGACTATTTTGTACGCCACGTCTTTTGTGGATCAGTTACTTTTTCTTACCATCCCTCCAATAAATGTCTGCCTAGTATCTGCTTTTCCTACAATTAGTTTCTTGTGCTCGTTCCACATTAGGTCCCACTGGACGTTTATTCCTCGATATTTTACGGTTGTTACCGTTTTATTTATCGCCAGTAGTGCCACCGCATAGGAAAAGGTCTCTCTGCCTATTTATACGCAATGCATTACATGTATTAACATTCAGATCAACTGCCACTGCATGCACCATTAATCAGTCCTCAGCAGGCATACTTGCATTTCGTTACAGTGTTCTCGGCTGCAATTTTACTATGTACAACGTCGTATCCCCTGAGATATCCATCGAATATTACTGGTAAAAAGGAAGACGTTCTGGTCCTATACTCCGGACGCTCCTTTTTTCACCAAGAGTTCCTACTTTGCACGCAGTTATTCCATTCTAAATTTGTAAGTTATCCCTCAAAAGTACTTTCTCCCGCATCTTGCCACAACTTCCTATACGTTTGTGTGTGACACTCACTGCATGGTCTATGAAGAATACGAACCGCTATTTCCTTACAGCGTAATCACAGTGAGATTTCCCTACTTCGTGGATTAGTGAGAACATGCAACTCGCGAAGCCGCTACAAATTGCTCGCTGCTCGGCAGGAATGCGGCACCAGCAGCGGCAGGAGCCGCTCTGCAGGGTGGGGACGGCTGATTTGGCGTGACCCCGTGTCTGGCTTCCCGTGAGAATGGTCTGTGGGAGACGGGCCGGCGGGCAGCAGGTGCGCCGCCCGTCAGCCGATAGCTGTCCCTGTCCGGTCCTCTGCTGCTGCAATTAGCAGCGCCGTCCCACCTGTGGCCACTCACCGGCGACAGCGGGCCTGCTCTGCCGCCTCGAGTGGCAGAGTGGCAGCGGCGACCAGCAGGTGCCGCCAGACCGCCCACTGGAGGGCTATTTCAAATGCAAACAGCGGCAGTGGAAGAACAACAAATGTAAATGCGGTACAAAGAAAATATAATCTCGTTAGGTGCCGAAAGGTGGAAACAACGTCACTGAATTTTTTACAATACTTGTATCACGCCACACATCCAAAATGGAGCCATTGTGGTTATACCCTCTCTGTGTATCAGAAAAAATTAAAATACTGAATGTGAAACCATATATTTAAAACTACGAAAAGCAAAATAAAAATTACACAAAAGTAAGAGGGCAAATGGGCACAGACATTCACTGTTGTTACATCACAATACGGAAATTAAAACTTTAAATGAAACCACAAACACTCGACAAATTTTAATTTAATTCTACAGAGGTAGGAGAAAGGAGATAAGTAGATGGTGAAATGGATTATCGACAGCCGAGCGGAGTGGCCGCGCGGTTTGAGGCGCCATGTCACGGATTGCGCGGCCCCTCCCGACGGAGGTTCGAGTCCTCCCTCGGGTATGGGAGTGTGTGTTGTTCTTAGCATAAGTTAAATTAAGTAGTGTGTAAGTTTAGGGACCGATGACCACAGTAGTTTGGTCCCTTAGGAATTCACACACATTTCAACATTAGATTAGTCTACCGATATAAAAAAATATCTATGATAAAATAGTCTTTCGAAAAAAAAACTGAATCTGCAGTTGTTACGACGAATCAGTTTAGTTGTGCAACTAGTTTCAGTCCAACAGACATTCCTCTGCCACAAATAATATTCATTAAGCACCATTTGTGTATGAATACACTCATCACGACTTGAGTGCAGTACAAACGTTCATGCTATAAAACATTTTCGTTTCCAATGATGACCTGACAAAACTGAAACAGGCCTGGTTATACAATGGGATTCATCGTAGCAGTTGGTGGTAGTTCAGCGTGATTTCAATAAATAATTAGAAGCCATCAGACACTACCTATTACAAAAAACTAAATCATTTCAAACTAAGAGAGATCTAAAAAAAATAGCAAATTTTTTCGGGCAAATGTTCAGCAGCCATAAGCTAACTGGAGAAAGACGGAAAATATTCTATTCTAAGCGAGGAAAACGACTTGCAGTAGGTAAATGAGAGAAAACAGAAGATATTTCGTTGTATGAAAGAAGAAATTATCCGCTAATGGCAAGACTACTCTTCACGAATCTGTGGACAACTAGCGAAAACCAATGTGGAAATCATCTTATGAATTTCTCTGCAAAATGTTCTCCGAGAAGAGATAATTATGGCAGAAAAATGTCGTCTATGATAGCTGTTAGTTCCATACATCATAGCAACGATTCTTTTCTCGAAATGATGTGGGACTGCTCAGTTTACAGGATATGTAGACCTATATATGATTAGTGTTAACATCAATGAATACATTTTTAGCTCTGTTCAGGCAACTAGACTAAAAAACATTTTTTTACAGAGTGCCAGTTACTAAACGAAAATTCGTCCACGGAATAGGAAATGTCTATCAGAAGTATTTTAGTTTAAATTTATAACCTGGTTTGCTTCATGTCAGACGTTTTATGTTACTGGGCAAACGATCAATAATTTTTGTTGCTGCATACTGAACTCCAAGGCGCCAGCACAATGCAACGCTTTCAGTGACGGCACTTCAGTACCTTGACTGTCAGAGCCCAAAAATAAACTACATCACATTTTTCAAAGGGATCAATTTAAATAACTAGGCGAAACACGGTGTTTTATGACGACAAGTACCATGAAGAATTTTTACATCCTTGAAACAGCTCGTCTCCAGTCCAAAGTTAGTGACGGTAAGGATCAGACTTAGTAACAACAGTTTGTGGAGAAGACAAATGGTGATCCTAGGAAACAGATTCCTCAAGCGAGCCCACTCAGAATAATTATGACCCTATTGAGATAGAGAACAATACAAGGCCATTCCAATAACGTTACAAAAATACCATAAACACTACCAACTGTTTCCAAGAGGCACCATTAAAGAATGAACCACAGCTAGTTCACAGGAAGCCTATTCGGCTGCCTCTGACAAATAGAAAATATACGGAGATATTCGAATTAATGCACGAGACTTGCAACACTGGTCTTGTGAAGTACAACACCTTTAAATATTTTTATGGAAAAGAAACACGATTATTGGAATATTATTTACTTTGTAAATGAGTTGAAATCTGGAAGTAAGTGGAAAGATGTTAGAGCAAAATTTAATACACACACACACCTATATATGTCTGCAGGATTTCACGGTCGTTTTCAATGAACGGGAAATCTCCTTAGTCATTAGGTTGATTCATTTTCTTTTACTTGTTATAAGTATCTGACGATTCCACCCGTCCGCTGTGATGTTCTTCTGGAGTCTTCGGTAGTCCCTAGGCGACTGAACAATGCTGTCGCTGTGTGGTCTTTAGTTGGAAGACTGGTTTGATGTAGTTCTATACGCTAGTGTCTCCTAAGCAATACTCTTCATCTCTGAATAACTACTTCAACCACGGAATCTCATTTCTGCAGTAGAACGTTGCCCTCCGTCTTCAGTTTTCAAACCCTCCATTACCTCAGAAAGTGTACAATGAACCAAACCCTTCTTACTGCAAATCGTACCATTAGGCTCTTTTTACTAAGGTCCATTCAGTGTACCTCCTGAAGTTACTCGACCTGCACACCAAATATTCGCCTGTCTTTGTAGCACCACGTATCAAAATCTGTGTTCTCTGCTGTTTATCGTGCACGACTGACTTCCATTTAAGACTATGTGTACTGAACTTACCATGATATTCGAGCCAAGAGAAAAATAGCGCAGCCCAGCCGCTGTCGGTGGCAGCAGAGGCGGGCGCCAACTGCAGGTGTGGGCCGGCGTCGGCTGCAGCGCAGCGCAGCGCCTCGGCCGATGAAGACGCAGCCAGATGGCTGCCGCAGATAGCGG
This sequence comes from Schistocerca gregaria, assembly GCF_023897955.1. NCBI lineage: Eukaryota > Metazoa > Arthropoda > Insecta > Orthoptera > Acrididae > Schistocerca > Schistocerca gregaria. Next base: position 1,194,302,310 of record NC_064920.1, read on the forward strand.
CCGGCCGGCCGGCCGATCGGCCCTGCTTGCAGGCCGCCGCCGATAGCATCGCGACAGAGAGCGCGACTGCGACCGCGGCCGCGGCCGGACACGCCGGGCGCGCCTTTGTGCGCGTAATGGCCGCATTGTGCCGCGAAACAAGCCGCATCTATCGGCGCGCGGCCAGTGACAGCCGGCCTGTCGCCGAAAGGCGAGCTGAGGCCAGAGTCCTCCGCGGCCACAAAGGGCGAGGCCGGCCGCGGGCGCCCCGGGGGCGTGACCGCCGCTCACGACCACCTGCGGCCGGGTAACGAGCCAGGACACACGGTGCTTGCACGTCGCCTTTGGCAATGCGAAACACGGGCTGAGCAGACAGCTCTTGTTGCACGCCTGTTGATTCTAAGCGTTGTTGTTCCCCTGCAGGCAGGTAGGACGACGTAACCTGCGAGGATAATCGACTGGTGTCGGTATCGATTTATTGCTATTTCTCCTAAGTTACGTCACACGGGTTGCCAAACTGGGAATGTGGATTAAACGATTCGACCAGGCAGGATTAGGAATACGATCACTGGCAGCAGTTAAACTGTTGTTTATTACGGTCGTATAAGAGATTCAGCGGATTCTCATGAGAATTGAGAAGCGAATCGGAAGCGAAAACCGACACGCTTCCCACGCCATGCTGATGGACTAGGAGTCTGAGCTTCGCCAGTCAGGCCTCTAATCGCTGTCCTTCCGCCAACAAGTTGTCAGATGATCGTATACAAGTCACCTGTTCTCAACAAACGAACACATCCTGCAAGACACACCGTCAAGCTATCTATTGCTCCTAATCTGTACGTCTCAACCAAAGGGCAGACATATGCCACCACGTTCAATATAAAACTTGAAAAAAAAAAAACACCCCTTCATTTTGGTCGAATCTCATCCGAAATTCACCCTTAATTCATCAACAGCAATCATGGAGCAATATGGTCAAATAACGTGAAAGTTCTGTAAGTACCGAACCGAGCCATACTGTGAATAACTATCACCTTTGAAACCAACGTTTCTTCTGGATGTACTTACTCGCCGGCCGCGGTGGTCTAGCGGTCCTAGGCGCTCAGTCCGGAACCGCGCGACTGCTACGGTCGCAGGTTCGAATCGTGCCTCGGGCATGGATGTGTGTCATGTCCTTAGGTTAGTTACGTTTAAGTAGTTCTAAGTTCTAGGGGACTGATGACCACAGATGTTAAATCCCACAGTGCTCAGAGCCATTTTGTACTTACTTAGTACACCGCAGTTCGGACTCCAGATAGCCGGCCGCTGTGGCCGAGCTGTTCTAGGCGCATCAGTCCGGAACCGCGTTCCTGCTATGGTCGCAGGTTCGAATCCTGCCGCGCTCATGGATGTGTGTCATGTCCTTAGGTTAGTTAGGTTTAAGTAGTTCTAAGTCTACGAGTCTGATGACCTCAGATGTTAAGTCCCATAGTCCTTAGAGCCATTTGAACTATTTGAGTTTGGACTCCACAAGCGTTGCTTGACTGAGAATGTTATTTATATATTCACTCACCAAATATTGCAAGCCTTCAATAATTAAATCTCGCCAGCTGGTTTCTTTGTCATCTCGCCAAGACATCTTATTGCGTAATCATGATAATCTATTAGAATGTTTTATGGAACTGTTGACTTTACGTATGTTCTTTGAAACATACTTAACAAAAAGAATGGAAAAATTCAATCTTGGAAGGACAGAAAATTTTGGACTCGGGAGAAATCACAAAGAAAGTCCCACAAGGTTCACTTTTGCGCCCACTCCTACTTCTTATATGATATGAGAATGGCAATCCAAGTAACATTCAACAAGAAGAATTAGTGCTTTCTGCAGACAAAATAAATGTGACAATAAATTCCATTAGAGGGAAAGCAACAGCTGAGAATGTCAGTAATATTTTTCAAAGAATTTTAAGTGGTTCTCCGAAGATGGACTCTTCCTTAATTTTGACAAAACACACCATGTTCAATTCTGTACAAAAAAAAAAAAAAAAAAAAACATACGTACTAACGACTGACGTAGCAGATGAACAGAGTAGAATGCTCCAAATTTTTGGGTCTACCTGTTGACGAAAACTTGAACTGGAAGAAGCATATTACTGAGCTGAGCAAACTGTTACTTTCAGCTACTTTTGCTCTTCGTATAATTGCTATTCTTGGAAACAATCGAATCAACCTCCTGATGTATTTTGCATATTTCCACTCAATAATGTTCTATGGAGTATTTTTCTGGAGTAACTCATCACTTAGAAAGTACTGATTGCACAAAAGCGAACAATAGGAATAGTATGTGGTGTTGACCCTTCAAGGAGTTAGATATTTTAACTGCACCATCACATACATAATTTTAGGATATATAGCAGCAAAATGACGACCACTTACAAAGATATAATCTAATGTCAAAACAGACCAGTATCGCTTTATAATACCAGTTTTCCACTCCTTTATGAGTTCTTGCAAGACTAGCTCTCAGTTTCCGCTCCGTTGCTTCCGTTCTCTGTAAACGTGATACTAGAAGTCGCATTTACGAAACGCTACTTGAGAAGGCTGTTTGCATAGCAGTTGCACATACCTCGCACCATGCACCATTTGTTTTTAACTTTATCTGGGCCCTTTACAGTTTACTTCTAGTAAGATGGCGTAATCCATTGGTCAGATCAGTACAACAGATCTGGAGCTAGTGTGAAAAAAAATAACAGCATACACAACAAGTAATATAAGTTAATTTCATAATTTAGGAAGAAAGGCCGACGATCTACGCAGTATTCCGTTTATAAGTACGCAAAATTTCGAAGAACACTGATACTTAGAGACGCAGCAAACTATTTGCTGCCGTCACGAGAAAGGCAAAGAATGGGAGGGAGGGAGGAAGAACGAAAAGGAAGGAAAAAAAGATTAGAGCTTCACGTCCAGTCGACAACGAGGTCCATAGAGAAGAACCACGAGCTCGGGTAGGGGAAGGATAGGGAAGGCAATCGATCAACCTCTTTGCAACCGAACCGAGTGAGCATTCGACTTAAGCGATTTAGGGAAATCACGGAAAACCTAAATCTGGTTGACCGGATTGGAATTTAGGCTATCGTCCTCCCTAATGCCAATCAAGTGTACTGACCACTGCCTCACGTCGCTGGCTGAGGGATAAGGAGGAAGGCAGGAATGGAGGAAGACGAGGATGCAGGAAGCCACTGAGCGCCATATGTTTGTGTGTGTGGGTGTGTGTTCGCACAATTCAATAAGAACTAAATTCTAAATAACGCTATGAATAAGGCGACGAAGGGTGCAAATCCTACAGTGCCTATCTAGGAAATGTTATCTTAGATGTGGTGGGTATATTCACTCAACCAGACATTACAGGAGAGGAGGGCACCAGGGAAACGACTTAAGACGTTTCACACACAAACACGCTTTGTCTGCCGAAGGTGACACACTCACATTAATTTACAGCAGGGATGTTACACAAGTGGACTTCAAGATAGACTCGTAGACTGTCCGAGAAAACAGTCTGAAAGCCTCCAGACGGCTTACGTGGACATAATTTTTACGAGGATCTTAATTCCCTGCTTCGGCATGTCATCAACTCGCGTTACTTGTGGGTGCAGTCTGGCCTAAACGAATTCATGGCCGGTACTGTTTTGCAGACCAGTTATTAATGGCGAGCATGAGTATTTGGAACGATAGAGGGTAGCTAACGGGGAACAGGCGGCCATTCACAATGGAGTCCTAAATCTCGCGGACCGCCTGAGGGTTTCGCAGACAGAAACAAAGCGGGGCGGGGCTGGCTGCCATTGAGAGACCCCACAGCACAGCTCACGTTCACATCTCTATTTACTGCTCATCTCTGCGCAACATACACAGAAAGGATTTTCGTACCGCAGGGTAAGGACTTGTCCTAACAGAAGTATTATATAATATCTACATATACATTTATACTGCTCAAGACAGCTTTCAGTGTGTGGCGGTGAGGATGTCCTTTAACATTATCAACCACCACCCCGCCCACCTCCAGATTTGCTGATAGTATAGGAGAAGTGTTGCTTTCCATAGGCCTCTGTACAACCTCAAATTTGACCTTGGTGATCATTTAGGGGAAAGTACGTGGTACATGTTTCCTGACTCTCCTGCACAGCGCCTCTCTTGCAAAGTGTGCCACTACGTTTTATTTAGCACCTTCGTAACGTTCTCGCGCTCACTAAGCTAACCTATGACGAAACACTCCGTTTTTTATTCTCGATTTCCCCTCTTAATCCTGCCCAGTAAGATTCACACATTATACAGCAGTATTCAACATAGGCCGTACAAGTGGTTTGTAAATCACTTCTTTCAAGGATGAATTACATTTCCTTAGGATTTTTCGGATGAATTTCAGTACTCCCAACTGCCCTTACTACAACTAACTACTTTAACCCTTCCGGGCGTACAATCGAACACGTTTTACGGTTGTTTCTGCTTACATTGACTGTCAAATACGTGATCATTCAACAGAGTGTCTTGCCTTCGGTTTGGGCGCCACACTTCCGTCCGCGGACTGACTCGTGAGGCTTTCGACGTCACAGCACGTCCGTTACACACAACGCGAACGGTACTCATCCTGCAGTACTCGCTTGATGTGCTCTCCGCTGCGTTACTCCAAAGGAAAACGACCAATTTTCATGCGTTCAGGAGTAGAAATTGTCGTCGAAAGCCTTCAGCACCAGACAGACATTGCCAAAGTATGAAATAATCGGTTAAAATAAATCTCCCCGAAACAGAAACAAACTCATAACATCTTCTTCACATATCTAGAGAGACCAAACTCGCTATTTGCGTGTTCTACCCGATGACAAGATGGTATCTGCAAAGTTTGCATTCGATCAAAGGATAAAACGACTGGAACTTGTTTTTGCTTTCTAATTAATGCACTGACTACAAGCAAAAAGTTTAGATTTCATGAAACGAGGTAACATCGATAATAATTTACAAATGCCCATGAAGGAGTCCACACATAAGTTCCAGGTTTTAATGTGGTAAAAGGGCCTGGTAACAATGGAAACATATGGAGGACGATGAGAGGAAAAAGGATATGGTGAAGCTGCAGGGCACAGAGGCAGCACGTCGCATTTACACTGGTGCATACTTTACTCTTTTTTTGAACGATTAAACCTTTTCGCTCTATGCAAATCTTCTAATGGTTTCACGCCGAAAAATAGCAATAGCGTCCTTCCCACCAATCCAAGGTAAAATCAGAACACGGAGAGCCAGGTACTACGACACGGAAAGTGATAAATACGCAATGGTTTTGTGGAAAAAATTGTGGGTAATAACAGAGAAAGTGGACGAATGATTAACTTTTTGCTCCATTAGAAACTAAAGCGAATTATGGGAGTTACAACAACAAAAAATAACTGCCTGTTAAGCGTTCTGCGACGGCTCATTTAGAAGAACGAACCGTTTGGAAAGCAAAGATTCTGCGTGCATCGCCGACTCATCGCTAAAATTTGATGTATCACTAAGTAGAGAACCCTTAACGCAATGAGCGCATCTTCTTGCGAAGTACAGTCAATCGGGGCAACTTGGTACCACTGTTTTCCATTTTTTGAAAGTACTAGACACAAAATAAGTTACACATTACAACAGAAATTTTTACACGTACATATACTGAGAGTTTGAGAAAGTGGATATTTACACTAACCACGCCCTATAAAAGCAAAATTTCTATTTTAATACTGGTACAAAGTTACGCTCTCATTTAGGATAATTTTAGATCACTGTTACAAAACATAATATTTATCTTATTTCTAATGCTCTGGGTAAATTTAGATCATGGCAGAGGAATTCAGGTTCAAAATGGTTCAAATGGCTCTGAGCACTATGGGACTTAACATCTGTGGTCATCAGTCCCCTAGAACTTAGAACTACTTAAACCTAACTAACCTAAGGACATCACACACATCCATGCCCGAGGCAGGATTCGAACCTGCGACCGTAGCAGTCCCGCGGTTGGGAATTCAGGTGTCAATAGTAAAAACAAACAGTGTTAATTCAGTACTGCAGGTTTACTTTGACATTATAAAGACATTTGTACAGACCTCGTATTTCTTTTATGTCAGTACCGTCATTAGGCTGTTTTTTATTTGCAGTGTTACATTTACACGATCATGATTGCGGCTTTAAAGTGCCATTATCAAGTGTTTTAATTTTATACAGTGCCTAAGATGGCATACTGTTGTATTTAAAATACACTATTAGACACACTGTCTAAGGGTCAATATTTCTGGTAAAACATATTGGCCCTTAGATAATGTGTCTAATAGTGTATTTTAAATACGAGAGTATGCCATCTTAGGCACTGTATAATATTAAAACATTTGATAATAGCACTTTAAAGCCGCAATCATGATCGTGTAAATGTAACACTGCAATTTAAAAAAAAAAAAAAAAAACAGTCTAATGGTGTTACTGACTTTAAAGAAATATATTATGACTGTGGCCCCACATTGTGAAAAAAATTATTAGACCTAGTGTTGTTTAACTTAAAACACTGTGATCAGAAGCTCTCTTCGTAGCCAACGCCATTAAAAGATACTCATAAGCTTTAGAGTCTGTAAGAATCTGGAAAGACAACTGAAATATTAACTGGAAACCACAGAGTTAATAACACTGTTACTTTTAGAACAAAATAGTGACAGTAGACATTTGAAACAAAAGTAGTAAGTGGTACATAGGTACTGTGACTGTGATCGACTATAGGCTGTGTTTACTACTCAGTGTGCTACTCATACGCTCCTTCCCCGTCCCACTATGGAAGCTGCACGTAGCCTAGGCGTGCGGGCGCGCCCGACCGGGAGGTGTACGTAGCCTGCCTGTGTGGCGGAGTAATTACGCGTCAGTAAACAGTGTGTCTACATGCCGGCGGCCCTGGTTCCGACTCGCAAATGAATGCCGAGTGCAAATAGCCGCTATCTGGCATCGGCAGCCCGCATTATTTAGGCGTCACCGCCAGCTTGTTAGGCGGGCCGTGCGAATGTGAGGTCGCCGCGAGGTGCTTTAACGAGGCTGAGGAATGTCTGGCGGGATGCGGCACACACTACGAGCATACCGCGTTATGGGGCAAAAGTAGTAAAGACCACGCGACGCAACGCCTTGAACTTTTATTCGCTACAGCGTTCACAGAAGCTAGCGAGGAGTCAGACGCGCGGTCCGTACATCAGCTACTTTGTACATTAGTGGATATCGTAAGTACACAGAAGCGACAAAAGTCGCGAGATAAGCGATATGCACATAATTATACAAATGGCGGTGATGTCGCGTACACAGTACGTGAAAGGGCAGTGAATTGGCAGATCTTTCATTTGCACTCAGCTGATTCTTCTATGGCAGCACGACAGGCATCTACAGACTTTGTACGAGGAACTGTAGTTGGAGATAGACCCATAGGACATTCCATTTCTGGAATCGTTAGGGAATTTAGTATTCCGAGATCCACAGTGTCAAAAACGTGCCGTGAATACCAAATTTCGGGTGTCACTTCCCACTACTGACAACGCTGTGGACGACGGCCTTCACCAACGACCGAGAGTCGCGGCGTTCCCGTAGACCTGTCAGTGCTAACAGACAAGTAACGCAGCGACGTTAATGAGGGACGTGCGACAAGCGTATCCGTTAGGACAGTGCAGCGAAATTTGGCGTTGATGGACTACGGCAGCAGACGACAGACGCGGTTGCCTCTGCCAACTACTCGACACCGCCTGCAGCGCCCCTCCTGGGCTCACGACCGTACACGAGTGGAAAACCGTCACCTGGCCAGACGAATACCGATTTCAGTTGATAAGAGCTGACGGCACAGTTAGAGTAAGGCGCAGACCCCGCCAAGCCATGGACCCAAGCTGTCAACAATGCTCCGTAATGTAGTGGACTGTGTTTGCACGGAACAGACTGGGTCCTCTGATCAGCTGAACTGATCATTGACTGAAAATGGTTATGTTCGGCTACTTGGAGTCCATTTGCAGCTCTTCATGGACTTCATTTCCCAAACAACGACGGAACTCTCACCGGGTCACAACTGTTCGCGTTTGGTTTGAAGAAAATTCTGGGCAATTCAAGCGAATTATTTGGTCACCCAATTGGCCGACATGAATCCCATCGAACATTTATGGCACATAACCGAGATGACAGTTCGTGCACAAAATGCTGCACCGGCAACACTTAAGCAATTATGGACGGCTACAGAGGTAGCGTGGCTCAGAATTTCTGCAGCCGGACTTCCAACGATTTGTTGAGTCCACGCCACGTCGGCTACTGCAGTGCGCTGGAAAAAAGGATGACCGGCACTACATTAGGAGGTATCCCATGACTTTTATCAGCTCACAGTAAATAAAATGCTTTCGCGTAGAAGACAGTGGTACAGTAAGAAATTTAATACCACCCTCTACACATGAAACAGTTGGTGGGTTTAGAATTACAGATTTTTTAAACACTTTATGTACTGCCACTTCGAAGGAAGTACGCGTGTTTATGGTACTGGCGTCTGCAAAAATTGTCCTTCCCAACCACGGAACTTATCATTCACTCACTCAGAGAATGCACATTGCTGTACTGGTCTCGTACGGCTTTTTTGGCACAAACAACGTGACACTGACATACATATGTATAAAAGAAGTAATTGTTTCACTCTTTTAACATCAGTCGAATCGAGGCCATTATCGATGTAGCAACGTGTCGGGTAGTCAATTACAGAAGCTTCGGACCTTTCTACAGAAAGCGTCCAGCCGCTGGTCTCAAGAGATTCGGAGAAAATATAAAACATCGTGTTGGCTGGACGACTTTTCCAAGTTCGATAGTGCCATTTGTACACTTAGTGAATCAGCCTTTGCTCTATGACGGTCCTCTTTGAGAACAACGGTGTGTTATACTAGCTGCGTTTTCGATCCCAGAAGTATGTGAAATGCTGCAAAAGATATCAACTAGAGGATGAGGATCGCACGACCTGAAATGTAATGTAACGTAAATAACTTTGAAGAAACGTGAACCTACACGTAGCGAGACGCCACTAGAGCATCGCATTAGCTCCATCTGTGCCATTGTTCCCAGCTTACAATAATCGGGCACTTTTCTTTCATACAAAGAAAAAACAAAGCTACAACGTATAAAAATATAAATTATCTACTGCGCAAACAGTGAAGATACAAAATGAGTTTGAAGAAGGAGCCCTGGTTGGTGAAGCTAAAGAAACAAAGAGTTTTGATAGTGGCTGCCTACTATCGACTGAGGACCCTCGTCTTTCCGACGCTCCCGCCCCCGGAGCTCCCCTGGGCAGCCACACGAGGCTTCAGAACCGCGGGCTCTGCGCGCAGCTGGTCCGGCCGCGCGGAGCTCTCTCCAATTTACCGCAACGACTCGCTCGCGGCCGCAGCCTTCGATTTCTCCGTCCGCCTGACGTACGGCCGCACTCATCGTTGCTCTCGGAGCCGCCGTCCCGCCTCCCGCGGACGCAGCTCCGCGCCTGGCCCCACTCAGGCGACGGCTCTCCGACGTCGACACTCAGCGACCTCAAACGTCAGTCTCAAGGAATGTTGAAGTGTTACGGCATCTAATTTCCGATGTTGTGGGTAAAACGTCGCCGACCGCAGAATTAAGCCGTCCTACTACTTTTGCGCATAATTGTCTCTATAACGGGTTGTCTATAGACACTATAGTACGTAGACAGTCTAGATACTTTGTCTCGTGTATAAACCTGAATGCCTTGTTCCTCGATATCTTCTAATTTCGGCTGACTTTGTTGCGATCGCGGCTTTTCCAGTTATGACAATCAATCAAAAGAGAAGATTGTTTGTAGAGGGGTCTCGTTTCGGCTGTAATTGACTGACGGCTTTGATATTAGATGACAGCATGTTTTTTTTTCAACATCAACATCTTATTTTTTGGCCAGCTCTACGATAGCCAACTTCTTGTTGTTGCGATTTTTGTATTCGGAATTACTAACTTCCCACAAACACGATCTCGCGTCAAAATCTCCAGTCAGCTGCAGCACTTTCTCCGTTGGCCACATCTTGATAAGCAATGTTTAACAAAAATAACAGAAAACGGTCGAAGCGTTTCCCACGGAGCAAAGAGAATAAATGGGGGCCATGTCTACCAACACGTCCACGCTACTGAATGTCGCGCGACGTTGTGTAAGAATTATCTCACTTCTCCCATTTCAAACGGCAGTCAAAAGTTATACGATTTTGTTGCAAAATCGTGTCCACAGACAAGAAATGTATCACAAAGTGTCTATGTGTAAAATCGCTCGATTGTCTGTAGACAGTCTCTAGATACATAAATCGATCTATTTTGTATACTAGCTTGTACAAGGCCTTAACAGTGGTATAACTGGGAATGGCTGACAAGATTAACACAAAACAACAGTTAAATGGGCTGCTGGCACTGCTATGTAACAGATTACACGTCTGAAACGGCATACTCGAACACCACAGGTGAACTGACACTTCACTGTGACGCATTGGCAACGGCCGTCCGAGGGGACTTTGGGTACTCTGATTGGAGAACATAAGTTCCAAGGTGTCAAGTGTCCACTAACAAGTAACGTTAATCAAACTATAGTACCCGACGGCAACGAGCTTCAAATTGCCCTCCAGCCATCCTAACTAAGCTTTCCGTTCTTTCCCTAAATCTCATCAAGTGTAAACTAGAATGATTGACTTAATTAAGACCCATCGAAGTACAAGTTCCGCCTTTAAAGGCCTATATGACAAACAGACCTTAAGCTTTTTGCATTTCGTACTTTTCCGTCGTAAGCCACTTCAACGCAAAGGGGAATCAGCTTTAGGTAGTAACGACAACCGGCATGAGAGAGTTTTATCTTTCACCGTCTGCTCAACAGGGAATGATTTCAGACGCAGTAAAAGCTGAAACTCAGTGGGATCTCAATACGGCCACAGGGTAGGTCACAAAACGGCTGCTGGCCAATCAGGAAAAAGGCCTCGGCAAGTACGGTACGTCATCAACACCTTACAACTAACTGCAAATATTGTACATACCTAGCCACTATAGCAACCAATGCATCGTACTTTTCCAATGAGCTGACAAAAAGGGAAGTCAGCGTTTAGCTACCTGCCAGTGACGAGCCGAGTAGAGATGTAAAAATACATACCACTGGCGAAGCACCAGCGTGGGGGAAGAAGCAGCTGACATACGAGCGAGAACTGGACAAGCACGGGGCAGGCCTCTCACATTGGCCTGATTTACGGCCGGCGGCAGGGTTCAGCAGAGCCCTTGTCCTGCCCTGGGCCGGCACGCTCGCCGCTAACGAAGGCGTGCCCCGCGCCCGCCGCCCCCGCCGCCCCCGCCGCCCCCGCCGCCCCCGCCAGCTCGCCACCATTAGGACGTCCCGCGCGCCGGTGGCCCCCGGCGTCCGGCTGCCCGCGCCGCCACACACGCCGAGGCACGCTACACGCTACACACTGCACACTAGGCTGCCAGCTGCGGCCTCTCTCGAGCGAAATTTGTGACTGGATGCAGCAATTTTTGGTAGTGAGGATGCAGCATCTTATCTTGGCTGGAGAGTCACTCCAAATGTGTGGCCAGGGATGTGTGTTGGGGCCCTTGTTGTTCGTGTCGTATATTAATGAGTTTGCACACAATATTAACAGTAACCTCAGACTTTCCGGAGATGGTGCAGATGTCTGTGACGAAGTAGTGTCTGAAAAACGCTGCACAAATATTCAGCCAGGTCTTTGTAACATTTCGAGGTAATGCAAGGATTGGCAACTTGCTTTCATTTTCAAAAACGTAAAAGTGTGTATTTAGGCAAAAGAAAACACAATGTTCAGTAGTACAGTATCAACGAGCCACAAGCGGAATCGCACAACTCACACGAATACTGGCTGTAGCGCAACGTAGAAATATGAAGTTGAAGGATCACAAAGTTTCAGTCGTAGGCCGGCCGGTGTGGCCGTGAGGTTCTAGGCGCTTCAGTCTGGAGCCGCGTGACCGCTACGGTCGCAGGTTCGAATCCTGCCTCGCGCATGGATGTGTGTGATGTCCTTAGGTTAGTTAGGTTTAAGTAGTTCTAGGTTCTAGCGGACTGATGACCTCAGGTGTTAAGTCCGGTAGTGCTCAGAGCCATATGAGCCATTTCCGTCGTAGGTAAAGCAGGTGGCAGACTTCGGTTTTGTTGGTAGGATAATAGGGAAATACAGTCAGTCTACAAAGAAAAGCTTTACAAATCACTCGTGCTCAAGTGTGTGGGACCCACACTAAAAAGGATTAAAATGGGAAGTTGAAGGGCTGCACGAGTGGTCACACGTTTGTTGGACTCGTGGAACGGTCTCGCAGCGATGCTGCAGGAACCGAACTGGCACACGCTTGTAGACAGAAGCAAAGTGTGCCGAGAAAGCGTTCTTACACAGTTTCAAGAAATATCTGTAAATGATGATTCTTAGAAATGTACTTACCGCTACCATAGGGATTCTGAGAACAAGCTTAGGGTACTTACAGCGCGCACAGTCACATTTACACAGTCACTCTTCTCGCTCTTCACACGTACACGGAACGAGAAGTCCTAAGAACTGGTACAGTGGGAAGTGCACTGCGCCGTGCACTTCACAGTGGTTTGCAGAGAACTGATACAGACGTAGATTTCAGTGAAGCCACTAGCTGGAAGCGAGGGATACGTCGTTATATATCATAGTGCCCTCTCTTTCTCCTGCGTTTCCAGCTCCTCCACGTTTTCCAGCCTGGTGCTCGTGCCGATACGTGAAAACTGGAAAATAGTCAATTCACCGAACGTTACTTGAAACGTCGCATTGTTTTGCCTTAGACCTCTTCCGTACCTGAGGACACAAACATTCGTTTCGGATGTTTCCTCTTAGTTACGGTCGCAGGTTCGAATCCTGCCTCGAACACGGATGTCTGTGACATCCGTAAGTTAGTTAGGTTTAAGTAGTTCTAAGTTCTAGGGGACGCATGCCCTGAGATGTTCAGTCCCATAGTGCTCAGGGCCATTACAACCATTTTGTTACCTGTTACCTGTGCATTAGCAGTGGTCGGTCATCAAGGGTAGGACAAGTCCCTGTTTGCCGTTTATGATCGCCAGGCTGTGTGATAAGTACTAATCCTCTCGACTCGTAGAGTGAATGGCTTTGACAGAGCTCACGTGCTCCTTTCACCGGACAGGGGCTTAGGGCCGACAGGTTGCTGGGTAAAAACAAGTAAAAGAAAGATCAGATTTTAACGACCCGTCTTTGACGACGTCGCGGAGAGAGAGCACAAGCACAAGCGGGAATTTGGCTGTATGCTCTTAAAAGAAACGATATTGATGTTTGCTTTAACCGAAAACCTGGATGGCCGGGTCCGATGTGAATGCTGCTCCTCCAGGAACTCTAATCTGCCGTCACTGGACTAGACTTCCTCCCTTAATTTAATTTCATACTAAGTTACAGCGACGCGAACATACCACTACTCTGCCAAGTGCCCAGCACAGTCAGCCACTTCGTATATGATACGTGAGTAACACAGGATTTCATTTGTGTTGGGTGGGGCTTATAGTTGAACACGCTGCAGCTGCAACTTCTGCGTTCGACTCTGCTGACGTTTCTGGAGTAGCAGAGAAAGGGGAAATTGCTGAATGCATCGGCGGAGTACAAGATGTACCGAGTATCGACGCGAGTTCGTTTGGGTAGTGGGAAGACAAAATTTCACGCTTTACTTGTAATTTTTTTACTTTTGAGACTTACACATCCGGAAACGAAAAAATTCGGAATGTTATAAGGCTTAACACAAATCACTAAAGGTTGTATTCAAAGTATAAACTGAGTCACTAACACAGCATTAGTTTCGCGAAAAATCTGCCAGTTTCCTCATTACATGGCACATACAACTTCTCTTCCCTCTCAAGATATGCTCAACTAGCAGTCAACGCAATGAAAAAAGAAGACGGCAAGAAAGTGAGACGTACAAACATAAAATAGAAATTTCCTTTTTTTACGATGGGAAGACTTGTCCACTGTGCTGTGCCTAATGTTCTAAGAACGAGGATGGAAAAATATAGTCACCAATATCCTTCCACTACACGTACTGGTCTCATGTCTCGCCTGCCAAATCTTGTCCTCAGTAAGATACAGATCTTGAGAGTGTTTACGTCGCTGAAAGCACCTGCACACGCCAGCTGCCGCCGCCTCCTCCGCCTTCTGGCGACTTTAGAGGACACGTGCAGCCTTCGCAGCCAGCCCGCGCTCACACAGAGGTCGTTACGGAAGATCGCGTGCGCTCGCACTCGCCATCGCCGCGCTGTCGCGCCGCGTCGGTTGCCGACAGATGGCGCCCCTCGCCGAAACACTTCCGGCCGGCCGGCAGGCGCAACGGACAAATTCCTGGCGAATGAAACAAGGCGGCCGTTTTAACGCTCCCCGGCTCGCCAACGACTCCCTTTAAACCCCTCGGATGTTGCCCCCAAGGCGCGTGAACCTGTCTTCCGCGAGGCCATTAACATCGAGCATCACGCAACAGCTATTGTTTCCTTAACGGAAATCGCCACAAGGAAACGCAAACTACACGGGCAGGGAATGGCTTTCTCAGACCATCGCACTCCAACTCCACTTAAGTGATTCAGAACGGCTGATGGAAACGCGCTTATGTCAGGCCATGTACTCGTGGCGGTTCGAGATACTTTTTTTAGCCCACCGTCCCTTTCCTCGGTTCGTAAGCCTTCCCTCTACATTCTAGAAGAAGGCACATCTTTACTGCCAACGACAAATGTTTATCACGAGCAGTGTCTTGCTGGTAAAATTCGTGTCCACAACTAACACATTTCGTCACTGTTCAGCTTTTGTCTAAATTAATTGTACAGTTATAGGTTCACTGAGTTCTTCCCAGCGTCGTGGCAATCAATAGCTCTCGAATTGAAAAGTGATATCATTTTACCTGATTACATGTTATGGAGGTCAAATTCTGCATAATAATTATAATCATCGCAATTGTTACACGTTATCACGCCTGTGATGCAGTTATGGTTAAATCGTGTGCTTTAATATGTAGGAAAGTGAACTAGATGCAGGCTGGTGATCTTAAAACCACCAGATATCAAGCCACTGGATCTCCCTCTTCCCCCTAACTACCTAATAATCTCTAAAAATTCATCAGTATTGTCTTCCACTGTTTCGTGTGATAAGGTACTTGATGCATATACAATCAAGATTTTGCTACTCGAATTCGTCTGCCTCTCTACAACAACTGGAGACCTTACAATGTTAAAATAAATTATTCTGCATGCGTTCAGAACAAGAAAGTTATTTAGCAGGTGAGAGAAGTGGTTAAAGATCAGCGTTTAAAGTCGCTTCAACAATGAGTAACTTTAGAGACGACGAACAAGTTCGCATTGAGGAAGGAAACCGGTCCTGTTCTTTTGAATGGGACTTGGCCGGCGTTTGCTTTAAACGGTTTACAGAAACGATGTCAAGTTTAAGTCTGGGCGGCCAGACTGCAATTTGAACCGCCGTCCTCCTAAATTAGAGAGAAGTGTCTCACCAGCACGTCACGAAGCTTAATCACGAAAGTGTTTGTAGTCGTATCGTTTCTCACCATTCAGAAGTTAATACGTATAGTGTTCAATGCTTAACAATTCGTGGACGGTTCCAGTTTGAGGTACAGTCCGTCAGACAAGCTCTAGTACTTTCAGGGATACCACGTATTGCTCCACAACAGGTTGTCTAACTTCCTTATGTGCTCGGGCAGACACCAGAGCTACACTCACATAATTAGTGTGAGGTTTGGCACTGCGCATTTGCTGAAAACTCTGGTGTGTAACTCGTACAAGCTGTTGTTAATGCGCCGGACAGAGTGGCCGAGTGGTTCTAGGCGCTACAGTCCGGAACCGCGCGACCGCTACGGTCGCAGGTTCGAATTCTGCCTCGGGCATGGGTGTGTGTCATGTCCTTAGGTTAGTTAGGTTTAAGTAGTTCTAAGTTCTAGGGGAATGATGACCTCAGATGTTAAGTCCCACAGTGCTCAGCGCCATTTGAACCATTTATTAATAATAATCGATCACACGCACGACGCGTAACTGAATTTTAACTCAGAAGCTCTCAAGGTATAACAGACAGCGCCATAAAACTGCACAGCAAGAAGCTATGGGTACAAACAACAGTGTTCAAAAACAGCGAACTTATTGCAAGCATCGAAGTTTTGTTGGGATTAAAGACGCAGTCTACAATTCCCAACAATTAATGTCTCATATTTGTTCAGGGAAATAATGAGTACCGCTTTGTGTGCACAAAAAACAGCTTTGTTCTAAATTTGATTTAATATTAGAAATCGTCGGTATAGAAATTCACGTTTGAATGGCTGCATCAGAACATTTTACAGGTACTATGGTGCCTGGGGGAATCCCGTTCGAGAACTTTCTCATCTCTCATCTCATGAGTGTACTTTATTGTCGGCGTTCTCCAGTAAATCTACATCTCAAACGATTCGTTTCCCTTCTTTAGCGAGAATATAGGACGTGAAATATGGGTTGGCGCTACCGTTTCACGTCTTTTCTCTAGGGCGAGACGTGTCCGAGTATATGCGTACCACAGACGTTACCGCCGAGAGTACTGCTCTGTGCCGTCAGCTGTCACTCCCAACGGCACAGACGTCTACGCCCTGGTGGCGGAGAGTGCATCGTGCGGCGGCGGGCCTCGCGGCGGTCCGCAGCTGCTGCGGCCAACGGCAGCCGCGCCCGATAACCATCTCCGGCGCTGACGATGCGATGGCCGCGCTCGGCTCACGTGCGCCGCGGCCCATCCACACGTGTGGCCCGCTGCCGTCTCACAAATACGCCCAGTTCTGCGCCGCACCGCCGTTCAGCACAGCACGTCTCCAGGGAGAAACGCTGATGTCGGTGAAGCCCTTTATTAGCTCTAATTTCTCGAATTTTCTAGTCGTTGTCATTTCCCCAGACGCGTGTAGGAGTGAGATATATTTTGTCCGACTCTTCCCAAGACATATTCTCTCCAAATTTCAATAGCAAATCGCTCCGTAATGCACGACGCCTCTCTTGTAGAGCCTGTCATTGGAGATGCTCACCGAACTTCAGTGGCAGGCATTACAAGAGGAGTGATTTACTACTGAAACTCCAGAGGATGCTTTCCGGGAAGAGTCGGACAAAACATAACTTCTTCCCACAAACGCCTCGCGAAGTGGTCAACAGAAGGAAAATTCTAGAAATTAGAGCTAATACAGAGGTTTACCGTGAATTATTTTTCCTACGCAATTGGAACAGGTGGGTGGAATCAGTGGTGCCAGAACTAGTCTCCGCCATACACTGTCACGTAGCTTGCGGAATACTGTCGTAGATGAACGAGTAGATGATATTATTTCACAGTCTCTCTCCTGTCGGAAGTATATGAATATAGTATTGATGTTCGAAAACATTTCGTGTGCAGTCTCAGCCGTCTCTAGGCATAATAATGCCTTTTCGGCACGAGTACTCGGTTATGAAGTATCACTCCAATCTCTGCGTTATACAGTGCGCGGAGCAAAGGGACGAATATGTTGCTCCAACAGACCGGAAGGAAGCGCTAAGTCAGTCAGCAACGCTTTTTGCTGGAAGAGCCACCTTACTGTCGCTCACAATAAATCACAGTAGTCCATTAATCTTGAGCGGCAGCCCCCAAGTGAGCAACGGCCAGTGGATTAAGGAATCGCTCCGCGGAGTCGAAAGGCCTGCTCACATGCGAGGCAATCAAAATGAAACAGTTATTTGCGAAGCAAATACACCTGCAGAGGAATGGACACATCATGCAGTGTTGGTTCTTTTATCAGACTATTGATTCTGTCATCGCAGCAAACAGTAGAAAGCATCCCGATTCAAAAATGTTCAATTGTGTGTGAAATCTTATGGGGCTTAACTGCTAAGGTCATCAGTCCCTAAGCTTACACACTACTTAACCTAAATTATGCTAAGGACAAACACACACACACACACACACACACACACACATGCCCGAGGGAGGACTCGAACCTGCACCGGGAGCAGCCGCACAGTCCATGACTGCAGCGCCTGAGACCGCTCGGCTAAACCCGCGCGGCCGTCCCGATTCGCCAGACCCCAAGTACGTGTGCCATCTTCCAGGATGGTCATTGTCAGGCCTGCTTCAAGTGGCTCAAGTGGCTCTGAGCACTATGCGACTTAACATCTCAGACCATCAGTCCCCTAGAACTTAGAACTACTTAAACCTAACTAACCTAAGGATATGACACACATCCATGACCGAGGCAGGATTCGAACCTGCGACCGTAGCGGTCGCGCGGTTCCGAACTGAAGCGCCTAGAACCGCTCGGCCACCGCGGCCGGCCAGGCCTGTTCCACGGCGTTATTTAACAAGACTGTTTGACTGTCTGTCTGCAATCAATTACCAACCCCAGCGACCTCTGTGGCCGCTACTATTAGTAAGAGCAGTCAAGTTGAGTGGGTGCGACACTCGCCTGCCCGTCGTATTAACCTGAGTAACAGATTGGTCGCTCTAACAGTTTGGATGCCCAATTTAAAGAGTGGTTAACTACTGCAATTAAATCATGACATTACGTTCTGTATGCTAATTATAGAAATAATTGTCCAGCTCATTATTTCTAAGATTTTGTCTCCCACAACGGAAATATTAAATATGGACGGCGGGACGGGCTTTTGAAAAGCGCTGCTGCTGACTTCCGAGGATCCAGTGAGGTACCCACTCCGGTGCCTGGTTGCGTGCCCCGGGAGGAAGCAGCAGGTTAACAGCAGATCGCTCAGAGATACTGTCGTGGTGTCAGCTCTGCACGACGTCCTACAGCGAGCGTGGTCGAGCGGTGGGGGCGCTGGACTGGAGTACTGCCCTCGGTTGGAGGCGCGCATCCGCAACGCTGCATCCATTGCTCCGCATTTCACAAATTTTACAAAGGCACGTTACTGCTGATGAGTACGAGAAATGTACCTGTAATGTTCGAGTGCAATATTTGAGTGAATCTACGTTACTAAACACCCGTAACATTTACCATTGAGCAGGGTATAAAATATTTGGTATGTAACGTACCACTGGGCATCTAATAATTGTAATTAACTAATGCATAACCTACAAATTAATTCTTCCTCTGAAGAAAATTTGGAGTAGTAATATTTACCATGGTGTAGTAGCAATGTAACGTTTCCCCCCTTCGGTATTATACGATTAAGTATATAGGCGTATCGCTGCGAAATGATGTGGAATGGAACGAGCACATGAGATTAGTTGTAGGGTCGGCTACAGTTTACTGGGGAACGCCTGGGCAAGAGTAGCTCCAGTAAACCAAACTACGTACAAAACGGTTGTGTGACCCATTCCCAAGTACTGTTTTGAGTGTTTGGGATCCCTCGTAGGTGGTATTAAAGGTAGACATCGGAGTAATCCAGATTCGTACTGTTAAATACTTTACAGAGGCCATCCGACGTTGGCGCGACAGGTAGGCCTACTATAATCTTCAGCAAGGGTCTTGACTGTGTTCCACCACCAGCATCATAGGCTGAATCTTTGATAGTGCGAGCCACTCGTGCTGACGAAACGTCACGAAAATCGCCAAAAAAAGGTTGGCCGAAGATCCGCAGACAGAAGCTAATAGCCACGAAACCCTCAACAGTTTTGCTGTACAAGGGTGTTACGGGAAAGATCCGGGGGCATAGATGGGAATCTTTGGAGGGAAGAAGGCAATACGTTTGAAAAACGCTATTGAGGATCTTCAGCAAACCAGTATTTGTTGCAGACTACAGAGAATTCTGCTGCCTTCGACGTTCGTCTCGCGTTAGGGCTGGCAGATTAGGGCCAGTACAGAGGCATATAGTGGACCAGGAAAGCGAATGCGTCGCAAGTGCGCAGATGCGTGTTGTGGGCAGGAGGCGGCCGTGGCCTCGGTTTTGAGGGCGCGCTGAATCACCGCATTCCGCGGCTGCGGCCAGACTGCCTGGCTGCAGCGGCAGCGGCAGCGGCGGCGGCGGGCAGCGCTATTATTAGCCGTGTTTTGCGCCGCGCCGCCCGCTCCAGCTGGAATCTTGCGGCCGGCAGGTCCGCCGCGCTCTGCAAACAGCCGGATCTGCCGCACCGAGGCCCTCGTGTCGCTCAAACACAGCTGCTCTGCCTACCGGAGAGCCAGCAGCTTGAGGACGCTTCAGAAGGACAAAGTCGCACACTTTACCGCTACGGACTCTGTTCCTGCACCATTAACGACGCATGGCCAGCTTCAGTTCGCGACAAAGCGTTCACGTATTTGTCCGTCAATAAGCTACGACACGTCACCTCATTTCTTACCCCTCTCTCATTGAAAAACAATCTGTAGTTTCAAATGCTGTCTCGTGTGCGTTCTTTGTAACTTGGCCATTCTAACCACTTGATTTTCTACACATTTTTCCTTCTGGAGGACCACAGTGATGCAGAATTTTTTGAAAGAAATTTACGCCATTTGACTATAGATTTCACACAATCATGATTTCAGCTTTATAGCCATTCCCAAGTGCAATTCATACCTCAAATTACACATCATCTTTTATGAGACCAGATAAATGTTATTTCGATGCTGACATGTCATTTAGGCAAGTCGGGCATCTCTTGAGGAAACAAATTGCACTTGAGAATGACTATAAAGCCGAAATCATAATTGAAATACAAATCCAAGTCAAACGGCGGAAATTTCTTTCGAAAACCGAATTTTTACTGCGTTCCAGACCCTCTTTACGGCCTATTGAAGGATGGAATCCACAGACATGATTATGAAGTAACACTCTGAAACGTCCCCTTTGAAAAATTGTACAAGACTGTGCTTAAACTGACACACATTTTTTTTTTTTTTTTTTTTTTTTTTTTAGCGCAACGCAGTCTGACTTTCAATAATCCCTACAAAAGAATGGCCCTGACTAACATTAACCTATACCTTTCACAACTCACTTACCTCACCAAAAATCTTCGTTACGCGAACTACTGCAATACAGCGAGCGCCACTACTACCAGCTAAATAAAAGATTCAAACTACTGTAGGCACTAACTACTGATAGGTATAGTTAGCGAATGAAATATTTTAATAGAGAACAAACAATGTATTTACCTCACTAGTCATAATATATATATCAGTTCATGACATCCAGTCTTACAAATTTCAAATCTCCGCCATCTCTCTCCCCACATCCACCACTGATGGCGGCTCATCTCCAACTGCGCAACGCTACGCGCTGTTAGCATCCAGCTGCCGCTGCCCAACACTACAATGGCAGACAACAATGCAAACCAGCCACAGACTGCACACGGCACAGCCAGTGATTTTCATACAGAGCGCTACGTGGCGGCGGCGTTACCAATTAAAAAACCTAAACAGCCTACTTACATCTCTACGTACTCTCTACCAAGCACTTCACAGTTCTTCGAAACGTATATGAGGTATATGTAGAATTAACTGGTTAATTTTGCGCGCAAGCGTTCCGGAAATGCTCAGAAAATTTTTACAACAGTAATTAGAATAATAGCCGCGCGGGATTAGCTGAGCGGTC
This sequence comes from Schistocerca gregaria, assembly GCF_023897955.1. Taxonomy (NCBI): domain Eukaryota; kingdom Metazoa; phylum Arthropoda; class Insecta; order Orthoptera; family Acrididae; genus Schistocerca; species Schistocerca gregaria. The sequence goes on from NC_064920.1 coordinate 1,194,323,818, forward strand.
TAAGGACTGTGCGGCTGGTCGCGGCGGAGGTTCGAGTCCTACCTCGGGCATGGGTGTGTGTGTTTGTCCTTAGGATAATTTAGGTTAAGTAGTGTGTAAGCTTAGGTACTGATGACCTTAGCAGTTAAGTCCCATAAGATTTCACACACATTTGAACATTGGAATGATATGGCGTTATTCTTGCAGATGGTTGATGGTAAATCTAATGAACAAGTATTCCAGACAGACCGTAAAACAGTTTCCCTGACTGTATAATATTTATGAACACTTTTCGGATCACCGTATTTTGTGAATGAGATGGCTAGCAGATGAATATCTTCCGAGAGAGAAAAATGTTTCTTGTAGCTTGAGAGAGTCTAAGGAATAACAAACTGTGAAAGGTATGAGATAGCCAACGCACGAGAATCATGAAACTGCTGAAGTCTACTGGACGATCAGCCACGGTGAACAAAAACTGACGGAATTCCGGCACATCCTGTCAGAGAGCTGTGAAAACAACTCCGCTCAGAAATCAATTGAAAGAGTAGGCCCCGGCGATAATACCAAGGTCGTTATCTGGTGGCAGAGGAGCTGTCAGGCGCGGACAGTAACTTTGCGCTTTATACGAGACGAGATGTGAAGGACGGCGAGTGCAGCAGCCGGCTGCGTTTGCAGAGGCAAAAAAGCTGTATCGGAGGCGGGCGATGCATCAGCGGCGGGCAGCCGGCGGACAAGCCGACAGTGATGAACACGGCGCCCTGCGCCGTCAGCGGACGCGGCCGCCGCCGCGATTAACCGATTTATAAGCCGAGTGGCGCGGGCGGTGGCGGGCGCCGCCTTTTTACCCGCCGCGCTCGTGGGCTATGCGACCCGACGGCAGGAAGCGGCCGTCACCGCGACCGACCGCCCACACCGCACCCACCCCGCGACGGACTTGCAGCGACTGCTCCGAGACGTACTCACTTAACTTCCAACCTCCTGACTGTGGCCTGTTACACGGGAAATCTCACTCAGGAACAAGTACCTGCGTAAACCTATTCCGTCCTGCAGATGTTGCGACGGGTCATTTTTGTTTTGGCATAAGCAAGGAGGCTATCTACGAGACTTGTCATTCAGTTTGTTTTTACTTGAGGTGCATTTCCTTACAGCGACGTATGAATTGTACAAGCATTTCGTAATCAACGTCTGCCACTGTGGATTTTCCTCCACTTCTGATTGCGCAGACAAAACTTGGATTAGAACATCGAGTCGTTTACACTGAGACTTGGTTCGCAATTTGTTTTACCATTAGCACGAACTCCGCTCCGTTCGGAAGGATCGTTTTCGTTCTTTCCGCCTATACGCTTCCCAACCCCTGTCACTGCATTGGAAAATCACACCTCACAAAAAGATAGTCACTAAGATTAATAATCGGAATAATTAAAGAGCAGTTGGCGATTGACAGATAACTTGGACATACATATATCTGAAAAACAATGCAGATCATGACAAAACATTAATTTTAAGAAAATGTGGCATTCCGGTCTTTCTTCGATCCTGAACGGCTGCCAAAACCAGTTCACCTACATTTTACCGAACCATATTTCTCTCACAAAACATGAATGGCCTACCACCGCCTGTAAGTAACGTTGTCACTTACTGTCGTACAGGCGCTCACTTAGCCAATTACTCCACTCACCTACTACTACTGACTGTCAGTTAGTCGTTCCTCCTCCCCCCCCCCCCCCCACCCTCCCTCTTGGATGCTGCGGGACTCAACGGGAGACGGCCGAGGACGCTGGTGGAGAGCAACCGCCGGACATCAAGAGCTACGATTAGGCATTTCGGGAGCGAAAGCGTTACATTTCAAGTAGTTTTGTCTTTAGAAAATGTAAATATTCTCGTTCCTCAATAATTTCACGGACTCCTTGTTAAGACGGAGTTAATTTCTTGTTTCATAGGTATTCGTACGTGAATGAATGTAGGCCAGCGTGTCAACAAATGGCAGCTACTGTAAACCGGGGGTGAGATATGTCAGTAACTTTCAGCAGTTAATTTATTCACACACATTACACGGTGAATATGGACTAGCTGAAGGCCAGTACTTTAACAAAACTAACGAAACCGACAAGAACTTATTACTTATTAATCTTTTTCCAATTAATGATACGGGTAGCAAAAGGTCCTACTACCTGCACAAAAATCAGACTCCCGTACTAGGAGTCTTAGGACACAAAAAGAAGTCACGGTTATAGCCTATACCCCACGTTATTCAATCCAGCTACTGATAAAAGAGTAGAAGAAACTAAGGAGAAATTTTTAAAGCGAGAAGAACAAAAACATAAGTTTTGCCGATGGCATTGTAAAACTGTCGGAGACGGCAAACTTCATGACAAATAAGTTTAACTTCTGTCAACAGTGTCTTGAAAATAGTTTATAAGTTGAATATCGGCAAAAGATAAACAAAGGAATGTAGTCGAATACAAGAGGGTGACGCCGACGGAATTAGATTAGGAGGTGACACACTAAAGTCTGAAAACGGACTACCCAAAATAATCATAAACTTGAATATGTAGACCAAGTCACACTCGAAGAAAAAAGAAGAAGACATTAAAAGTAGTAGGCTAGTTTTCTTGTTTCGGCAGCACAATAATTGACAGCGAGAAAAGTAAAGAAGATATAATATTAATTCTGACAATAACAGATAAATATCTGGAGTACAGCCTCGTACGATAGTGAAATGTATCGATAAGCAGTTCAGGGAGGAAGAGAATAGAAGCTTGTAAAATGAGGTACCACAGAGAAATGCTCTTAGATCGAATAACTAATGAGGAGAAAAGAGCTTTATGGCAAAACTTGTTAAAATAATGGATAGGGTAATGCAGCACATCCTGAACCATCAATGAATGGATGGAAGGAAGTATCAGGAGTAGAAACTATGTAAGAAATGAGGACTTAAATACATGTACATCTACATCTACATGACTACTCTGCAATTCACATTTAAGTGCTTGGCAGAGGGTTCATCGAACCACAATCATACTATCTCTCTACTTTTCCACTCCCGAACAGCGAGCGGGAAAAACGAACACCTAAACCTTTCTGTTCGAGCTCTGATTTCTCTTATTTTATTTTGATGATCATTCCTACCTATGTAGGTTGGGCTCAACAAAATATTTTCGCATTCGGAAGAGAAAGTTGGTGACTGAAATTTCGTAAAAAGGTCTCGCCGAGACAAAAAACGTCTATGCTGTAATGACTTCCATCCCAACTCGTGTATCATATCTGCCACACTCTCTCCCCTATAACGCGATAATACAAAACGAGCTGCCCTTTTTTGCACCCTTTCGATGTCCTCCGTCAATCCCACCTGGTAAGGATCCCACACCGCGCAGCAATATTCTAACAGAGGACGAACGAGTGTAGTGTAAGCTGTCTCTTTAGTGGACTTGTTGCATCTTCTAAGTGTCCTGCCAATGAAACGCAACCTTTGGCTCGCCTTCCCGACAATATTATCTATGTGGTCCTTCCAACTGAAGTTGTTCGTAATTTTAACACCCAGGTACTTAGTTGAATTGACAGCCTTGAGAATTGTACTATTTATCGAGTAATCGAATTCCAACGGATTTCTTTTGGAACTGATGTGGATCATCTCACACTTTTCGTTATTTAGCGCCAACTGCCACCTGACACACCATACAGCAATCTTTTCTAAATCGCTTTGCAACTGATACTGGTCTTCGGATGACCTTACTAGACGGTAAATTACAGCATCATCTGCGAACAATCTAAGAGAACTGCTCAGATTGTCACCCAGGTCATTTATATAGATCAGGAACAGCAGAGGTCCCAAGACGCTTCCCTGGGGAACACCTGATATCACTTCAGTTTTACTCGATGATTTGCCGTCTATTACTACGAACTGCGACCTTCCTGACAGGAAATCACGAATCCAGTCGCACAACTGAGACGATACCCCATAGCTGCGCAGCTTGATTAGAAGTCGCTTGTGAGGAACGGTGTCAAAAGCTTTCCGGAAATCTAGAAACAGGAAATCAACTTGAGATCCCATGTCGATAGCGGCCATTACTTCGTACAGTTAAATACAGTAAGCATTTGAAAAATGTTTCGGGTGCAGAAGTTATGCTTAGAGGAAGACACCTGCACAAGACAGAAGATCGTCGAGACTTTTATCAAACTAGTACTCTGACTGATGGTTACAATAATAATTTTTTCGCGAGAGGCAATTATTTTTTACGTCTATTTTCCAAATAACGTCACTCATCCACCTACTTTTTCGTAGCTGAAGTTGTGAACGTTGGTGTGTTCAGTTTGGAGTTGTGTAACTAAAACGGACCGTACGAGTAGTTGGGTGATGGTTATGTTGTTTCCTTTTTGTGGGCATCAGTTGACACTAATATAAAAATTGAAACAAAAAGAAAAATGTTTAAAACGCCAGAGCTGAGTCCTGTTCCCACGAAGAGAGGGTTTACGGATAAGAGATTATGCGACGTCGGCACCTGGCTGCGGGAGTCCACCGGCTGGCGTGGGGCAGGTGACGCGCCGCGGCAAAGTGCCGGTCCGTGTCGCGGACAGGGAAACACTGGCCGCTTCCGGCGGCCGCACAGCCTTCGGCCCGGCCACTGCTCCGGCCGCTTCCTCCGCCCACAGCGCAAACCTGATCCGCCGCGGCTGCGCTTCGAAAAACCCACCGCGGCCGGAGCGCCGCCGGCTCGGCTCCCTGCCCCCAGGTGGCGTATGCCTCCACTGGACACCGCGCGCAGCGTGCCCGTCTGCTCTTTGCGTTTCAGGCGCGCTTCGGTTTTCGGCTTCCGAACATCGAGCACCTTCAGACGCTACGACCTAGACCCAGATGACCAGTGCTCAGCCTGTTGGAGGTTTAATTTGATTTACCGTTTGGTGACTCTGTTTAGCGAAACATACAAACGTTATATGCCAATAGAACAGATCAGGGTAGAAGTAGAGTAGCCGGTGTGACCGAGCCGGTTCTAGGTACTTCAGTCTGGAACCGCGCGACCGGTACGGTCGCAGATTCGGATCCTGCATCGGCCATGAATGTGTGTGATGTCCTTCGGTTAGTTAGGTTTAAGTTCTAGGGGACTGACGACCTCAGATATTAAGTCCCATAGTGCTCAGAGCCAATAAAAGTACAGTAGCACAATCAAGTATAAAATGCTTTCATCAGTGTACGTTCCAAGTGTCTCTCGTCCATTAAATAGAGAGATTACACTGATATTATCACCTAAAGTAGTTATACCACCCCTAGCAGTTCATTCAGTTTAGTTTTTACTAAAACATCTAAGTAAGCGAATAGACAATTTACAGCCAGCTTATTCATTGGAGCGATTTTCCAACTTCCCTAGGAGACAAGGGGGAGAGATTCTTCGATGCTAATCCATTTCGGCGGAGTTGAAAGACCACTCAAAGAAGAACATTGCTGGCGGTGCATTCACAGAACTATGATATTCTTAGACGAGGATTCCAATCTGAATACATGCTGTAGTCAGCATGAATAACAGGTGCAAAATGTGCACTAGTGCAAGTCCGATACTGACTTCTACGTTGGGACCCAGACTTGAGTCTAACATGAACGCTTTTTTATATCTGTTATCCTGCTTTTCAAATTTCGTGAAATCCGTACCATTTTCCGTTATAAATATACCATTCACTTCTATTACGTATCCATGCCGTCCATCATCGCCTGTGATTATTCCTGGCCAACAATGTCAAGCAATCTACTTTGAGCCTCATTTCGTCGGTGATATGTAGACTCGCAAAGCACCGTTACCGAAAAAGTCCAGTTCAGTGTTTGGAATCCGTACGGGGGGAAAGTTCAGGCTTGCTTCGAGGTATGACAGGCACTGACGACTGATTCGTGACCTGTGTCCAGACTAGTAATGACCAATCCGAGAACAAAGAACGATGAATTATTTTCCTCCAACGTGTTCTTGTACCTTTTACCGAGAACCGAGGTGTAGTATTTCAATACCACATTTTGGATTGACTCCTACAGGCAGCACGAGATTAGTTTTTGGTTGTCCTCCTAAAGGTTCTCGCAATCGTATTCGTAACCGTTTGCTATCTGTTACTACGGGAATTCAGGAAACGGCTTCACTTGATATGTGAAAAAGAATGTTACATTGAAAGATTCACAAAAGAAGCAATATTGGCTCGTATATGCATTACAATTGTATCAACATGAGCTCGTCGAAAAAGTAAAATACTATTCGAAAGAGAAACGGACATTGCTTTGCTTAATTTAAACAAAGCTAGTTACTTTAAAGAGTGCAGCAGGTGACACGAAATCACACACTACGGATGCATGCACGCTAAAAAGTAAGCAATGGAACTGAGAACTCGACGAGTATAACCGACTACGTTGCTGAAGCGTCTTGTGCCCCTGGAGTAGCTAGGCTTACTCGTTAAGTGGTAAATGTTCTCGGACGTGCGTTCGGTTCCTGTTGGTTCTTGAGGATCAGGTTCTGGATTCGCTTAAGATCTCCTGCCCGCCTATCATTGCTCTAGATTCGCACACCAAGGAAGTAATCACTTGTCCCACAGTGACCGTCAAAACGGTGGAATTGCAATAAATCTCCGAAACATCAGTCTGATAATCAAAAATTTGTGCGAATTAATGAACTGTTTAATGATGAACCTTCTTCGGTATAAGTTAATATTTAACAATTTTTTGAATGCTACGTATTTAGTAACTCAGTCGGTTAGCCGTTGGTCGGTGACGGACTCTGGCCAGGTGCCGTCTGACGGCATGCTGCCCACCTCACCTACGCAGTTGTATCGAGTGTCGGCTTCACGAACGGCACTGCCGCAGCCGGGCAACTGGAACTGCTTTGCGACCCGCAGCCAGCAGCCACCAGTTTCGTTTCGGTTGTGCCCCGCGCGGCTGGGCTGGAAGGCGCTCACACGCTGGCCCTCGGCAAGCAGTCGCTAACTAGCAGAGCCGTGCTGCGAGCATATTAAGATCGGCAGCGCCGGCGATTAATATGGCAAACGGCGGGGAGCGGGGACGTGGGACCTGGTGTGGGGCCGCGGCCGCAGCCGCGTCACGCCGCCTCGCCGCTGATAAGGCCATTGGGTATGCGGGGAGCGCGCGGCCAGCCACAATGGCGCGTCGCCCCCGCCGCCGCCGTCGATTTGCATCTCGCGCCAGCGCGGGCGTCTATCCGTCATTGGGTATGCGCATGCGCGTGGCGTGGGAACCGCTGCCGTCGCCTGGGTGGCATCTCAGCCGCGCCTGCTGCGGCCCCCGCTGTACCACTGCTGCCGTTCTCCTCCGAGGCAGAGGCAGCGGCGTCGTTGAGTTCCTTTGTTAACTCAACAAACAGAGGTTCCAAAAGTGGATAACAGGAAATTCAACACAGCTTCCTGAGGACTGTTGACACTGATGAACTGATGTTTTGCAAGCGATGCATTATATGTTCGTAAACAGAGCATTACTTAGCCCCAACAACATGGACCTTTCTTTTTTTCCTGTTCCTTCTGTTCACTATTTATATGGTTCAAATGGTTCTGAGCACTATGCGACTTAACTTCTGAGGTCATCAGTCGTCTAGAACTTAGAACTAATTAAACCTAATTAACCTAAGGACATCACATACATCCATGCCCGAGGCGGGATTCGAACATGCGACCGTAGCGGTCGTTCGGTTCCAGACTGTAGCGCCTAGAACCTCACGGCCACTCCGACCGGCTCACTATTTATATTTCGATCTGCTCATCATAACATCAAAATTTGGGGCACCTTTTTCCGCGCCACTTTCTCAAACGTTAGCGTCCTGAGTTTGTAATATTTCCTTCATACGACACTAAATTCTCTCACATAAGCGCTGCATAAATCGTTCTCAATATACAGTATATTCTCCAGAGTAAAACACTTGCGCGAAGGTAACTTCACACACCGCAAATCTTCGCAGGTAAGTCCAACTTAGCGTCATATACAATTACAAAACACGCATTAGCACCGCCATGCCCATGGCGACTGCGTTTCACGCGACGCTTGTCAGTTAATCTGGGTGAAGCATTCAGCCTCCAAAACATTTAGAGACCTTGAGAGCTCATCTTCAGGTACTGTATATTATTTAAAAATTACAAATCACGCCTAACCTAAGTATCAACATACAGGTGGCAAAAAATGATTATGTTTACGACCTACGTTTAGCGCTGTCTTTGCAATTAAAATTGACTGTAACACTATCGAAAAATCACTGAATATCATAGACCTCATTATTTTGTTCGTCTTCTCGAAATGCCACCATATATATATATATATATATATATATATATATATATATATATATATATATATATATATATATATATATATAAGTGGAAAAAGGGATATTTTTATTCAAGATCGACTTAAGTTGTAGGAAATGGAAATAGTTTTGGGCGTATTTTAGCTTCAGTTTATAATTTCCTGGTGCCGCTGGAGATGCGTGAGTCGGCAGTATTGTACATCCATTTTGTGAAAGAGGAGTCGTCAATCTAGAAGAAAATAATAGATTAATTCTTACAAAAAGTAAAAGGACAACAACCAGCCACGGTTAATAATGTTGTCTGTAAAAAAAATAGCACCTTTAGCCGATATGAACTGACACGTTCAACATCATTAGGCGGGCGTTCGCGTTTATATGCTGTACTAAACATATCAGTGGTTTCAAGTTGTTGCGGAAGCTTCCCTGGATGGTCAGGCCCTTTTGTACCTGCATTAGAATAAGGGTTTGTTTCACTTTCATCAGACCTAACATTCCGCGGAATATGTTTAACAACAGTCAACTGTGCCACAAAAACGATGCAGGATTTTCAGTGGCACTGCCAACCCAAGGAACTTTCCCTAAAAGCAAAAACCGTCGTCGTATTGCGTTCAGTGTAATTAATGTGACAAAAATTAACGTGGCTGAGCTGCCTGATGACTGGCCTGTCTAACGGCGCCATCTTTTTTTTTCTGTTCCGGATCTCATTCGGTGAAAACGCATAACTTATAGGTACACTTCGTTATCCGTCTGTCTGTCTGTCCAACCGTTAAAAAATCTTTTTCTCAAGAACAGGTAGCTGTATCAAGTTAAAATCTACGTTACTAAGGTCTATGGTCCTCCGGCGGTGTAATAAATGTAAGCTTCCAAGTCATTTAACCGTAAGATACGGACATTTAAGCAGATAAATTCACGCATTAAAACCTGTGCAGCACTTCCCGCTGACCTAAAATTATGAAGTTTCAAAAAAATGGTTCAAATGGCTCTGAGCACTATGGGACTTAACTTCTAAGGTCATCAGTCCCCCTAGAACTTAGAACTACTTAAACCTAACTAACCTAAGGACATCACACACATCCATGCCCGAGGCAGAATTCGAACCTGCGACCGCAGCGGCCGCGCGGTTCCAGACTGTAGCGCCTTTAACCGCTTGGCCACCACGGCCGGCCGTATGAAGTTCTGCAGGAAGTAATGTTACACAATATAACCAAAGGAAAAATTCCGACAGTTGTTAATTTCTAAGTCATTTATTATTAGACTGTGTGTCCTTCCGTCTACTACGACCTATTTTTCTCAGGAGCGGATGCGTGTATCAAGTTGAAATTTTTGTCACATACTGAGGTCTATGATCTCTTAGCGGTTTGATAAACGCTAGCTTCTAAGTCAATGCAGTCAAAAGATACGGCCATTCATGTCACTGTGTTGACACTCACAAACTCACTCATTAAAACCCGTAAGCTAGTTTCCGTTGACTCAGACTCATGATCTTCTGCAAGAAGCAACGTTTCACAGTACAAGTACAGGAAAAAAATAGGAAGTTGTTCATTTACAATTATATCACACGAAAAAATATTTCTTTTCTCATTTGTTATCTGATTTCGAAATTGAAATTAAAACATTCTTGAAAGTCTTGGAATCCCTGGGACCAATATGCTGAGAATATCAATGTGGATAGCAGGCAAAAATCGCCGAGATTCTCGATTCCCGGAATGAATGAACCGCCTACATACGTAATTAATTCTGTTCGGAACCTGCAGTGGCCGTCTCCTAATTCCACCTGGCCATTGTTTTTAATAAACAGTATTATTGGCAGTGGGTAATTGCTTTCTTTTTACTTTTTCTAAGGATTAACTATTGTCTTTGCACAGTCACGACCATAATGTTTTATTTTTCGACAAAATAGCAGTAAAACAGAATTGTTGATTTCCCACGCATAAAAACCTGCAAATGCAGGCGGAAGAATTAAATAACAACAATAGTAAAAGTAACAGTGATGACGTATGATTATTTGCGCATAAGCTAGACCAATGAATCCGAGCAAATAACTAGGCGCGCCTGCTGCTTGTGTTCCGTCCTGCGCCTCTGAAGGTGGCGCTAGTGTGGCGGCTCGCTCCGGTGAGCTACCGTGGCGGTGTCGAGTGGCGGGGGGTCGGAAGGCAAACACGACCACAATAGGAAATGACTGGTTCGGTCACGTCAGGTGGCGTGCGCTCGCTATTACAGAACTAATATTCGCAACGTCAGCAGCCAGCCGCCAGCCGCCAGGACCCGTAATCTGTCAAGGGCGGCCGCAGCTGCGCGGGCAAAAAACCACACGAGCCGGGCGCAGAGACAATGCGCTAAAGAGCCCGACACCTGGCCCGCCGCCGTTATACCTGCTGGCTTCTGCTGTCGTCAGCAACAGGCGGCAAGGAGGGCCAGCCACCCTTCTGCTGGCGCGACGCGGGGGCGAGCCTCAACACGCTCTCTCACAAAATAAAACACGTCTCAGCACGCTCGGGAATCCGTGCCTTCCTGAGAAAAGTCTTTAATGCACCGAATTAGCTTCACTGCAATAAGAAGAATGCACAGAGAGTAATGAAATGAATGAGCAAAATGACGCGCATAAACAACAATGAAACTCATGTTTACAGTTAATGTAATGACTGTTCTATGTAACTGTATCTGTTCTCAACACGCAGAGTGGGGCTCATACTTTGGATAACTTATGTTTGTCCTTACATAGAAACACGAACCGAGCTGAAGGCATACTTGTTAAGGACCCATTCCAGTCTTCGCTTTGTGTTATTTGCAGTTATTACGGACAACTGTGCTTCCGAAAGCAAATTAGTGCTGCAGGGAAAATGGTACCAGTGCTGATAACGAAGTGGTGGCACTTTCCTCCAGTCACTAATCAGGTTGTAACTACTGGCACCGTTGTGTTTCAACGCCTTATACCCTGTAGTGACTGACCAATAACTTCTCTTCAGTTTCTTCTCACAGCCACCGACTACGTTCTTCATTGCGAACAGTCTCGACTCTACAACCAAACGTCACGCACAACTACGAATCACGCGCTCTGAACAATTCAGCTGAAGAATCACCGCTGCGACCCCAGTCCAGTGATCCAGTTATAAGCTCTTACTTTCTTAGGTAACAAGAGTGCTTCGTTCTCAGTGTTTCTTCGGTTTCAATGTTTGAGGCATCTCGCTCAAATTTTATTTTCTATAGTATCGTAATTCAAACGTTAAGGTGGAGCTTAGTACTTCTCTTCCTCGCTTTCAATGTGATTTAATATTTTCTGTTGCGTAAAATGAATTATTTATCACTAATAATAAATTAAGGATGGGTGTGCCTTTTTGGAAGTACACAATTATAGTATCGCTTTAACACACGAAAATGTTTCGCCACAGCTGTGGACTCCTCAGTGAGGTTTTTCTCTTATTTTTCTGAAATACATACAAGCAGATTATGTTAGAAAATATGTAACATCAGACTTTGTTGTATTTAAATTGTGTTTGAACTTTACCTCTTGTTTTACGTGGTGTATGTTCTGTGACTGCCAACCGAAATCAGCCTCTAGTCTAAACTAGTACACTACGTCATCTGCAAACATGAGGGATATTAGGATATTGCCTACATTGAATTTTTATTTACAATACAACCTCTAAAATGTAAAAATCGTCGCTTATGCCCTTTATTTTGGCCTTACCATTGCAGTATCTGGCTAGTCCTGAACTGTGGTTGATATGTTTTTGTCTACCAAACGTGTTTTTGTGTAACTAGATTAACTAGTGAACATAGGTAAAACTTTTGTGCAGCTTAAGTATGGAGAACTATTTCGTGCAGTTCGTTATTCATGGTTTACAATTCCTATTTTAACAGTGTTTACTCATGTTTTCCACTGCTCATTTGTGAATACTACTTCTTGTTATGTTGCCGTGGCTAGGACACGTTTCACTGCACAAATTTCGCCGGCCGTTGTGACCGAGCGGGTCTAGGCGCTTCAGACCGGAACAGCGCTGCTGCTACGGTCGCAGGTTCGAATCCTGCTTCGGGCATGGATGTGTGTGATGTCCTTAGGTTACGTTTAAGTAGTTCTAAGTCTAGCGGACTGATGACCTCAGATGTTAAGTCCCATAGTGCTTAGAGCCATTTGAACCGTACAAATTTGAGTTTCTCGTGCGCTTCCGACTGCGTTTGTTTATTTTGTTTTGATTTGACGTCAGCAAAATTGAATCTGTTGCGTCTGTTTTCATTCTCTTCTCTCCCCCCCCCCCTCCCTCCTCACTCTCTCTCTCTCTCTCTCTCTCTCTCTCTCTCTCTCTCTCTGTGTGTGTGTGTGTGTGTGTGTGTTGTTTTATTTTGTGTTGTCTGTTAGTTCGTTTAGAGTGTTTAACAGTATTTCGTTGCGTAGTTCTGTTTGGTCGTTGATGACTTTTTTACCCTTTGTATTAGTTATTTGGACGTAGTAATTTTTCTGTTGTTAAAAAATGGTACAGATTATTACTGCGTTTCAGGATTTGGAGGTCGGTTGCTATGCATTGGGATGACCGTTGTTTTTAATGAGGCATCGCCAAATGTGGAATGTGTGCTGTCACTTTCGAGTACTCTCAACTGTTCTAGTATGTTGTCCTGAACTCTCTACATGTCTGTCCGATGTATACTGAATCACAGTCTTTGCTGATTGGTTGGTATAGGCATGCTTTGTTCGATTTATCTGTGTTAGTGCTGGCTGTTTTTAATCTTTTCTGCAATCTTTTCTGCCGCGTGGAATTAGCCGAGCGGACTCGGGCGCTGCAGTCATGGACTGTGCGGCTGCTCCCGGCGAAGGTTCCAGTCCTCGCTCGGGCATGGGTGTGTGTGTTTGTCCTTAGGATAATTTAGGTTAAGTAGTGTGTAAGCGTAGGGACTGATGACCTTAGCAGTTAAGTCCCATAAGATTTCACACACATTTGAACATTTTTTTTGCAATGCGTTGTTTGTTTTATAGCCAACATGTATACTATGTCTTCTCAAGCAAGCAACGGTCTGGGGAAGCGTGAATGTCATCGGAAGAAGAGCGGAGCTGTGGGGATATTAATGTGCGTACGTCACTTCCGTCGTCCCCCCTGATGGGGCATTAGTCGTGAAACGCGAACTTCCGCCCTCCGCAGGTAGCCGCCGGAAGCTCGCAGGAGCCACAACCGCGGCCGTTGCCTCGCCTAACGGTCGCCATTACTCACCCAAACAGCGGACAAGTCCAAGTGTCACTGGACCTTTCTAGTTCCGTAAGTGGACGCCATTCAACAAATTTGACGTATGAGTAAGTTCTTGTATTGTCATGACTTTCACATACACAAGTACAAGGTCTCTATGAAGAATGGTAAACTGCAAAATGATGTCGAGTTCCAGTTTGAGCAATGCGTCCCACACAAGCGTTGGTGTGGCTTGGTTCTCAGTTATTGATAACGCTAGCAGTCATGCAACCTTCCTCAGATTCACGCCCAGAAAGCACTCGCGCTCTGACGAACATTATTTTCACACTTCTTTTACGAACTGTCTTTACCCGTGTTACTTCAACTGCTATCCAGTAAACAAACACAGTATAGTGGTTCTACCTTTTTTTTTTATCACACGTTAAATTTGACAAAAAGCACTGCCTGATTCAGTGAATATTTCGAGTTGGTTAGATCGACTGCCTTACATGAATGGCACAGCAATGATTATTAGAGGAAGAAGACAACCATCGTATACAGTCCTTTTTATTAGTGGGCTTGCTGGGGCCACCATCATCTTTTGCTGGAACAGGTCATTTACATCTGTGTCTTGGATCTCTGTTAATTTCAGTTATTTGGGTACTGGGAAAAAATGGGACAGCAACCTAGCGTTTTAGGATGGAGATATTCAGTAGGTAATCTTGGACTGGCTATCATACCACTGTAGCAGCCGCTTGGTTTACGCGCGGGTTTCACCTAAACGGAAGAATACTAAACGAAAATCACAACCAACATACTTTAGGTTTTTTAGCTTATTTCTCCTTGGTAAGCATCCTTCCTTTCTTCTCTTTGCGAATAAACGAAGATTTAGAAGAAGAGTAACAGTTTTAACTCTCTCACAATCATGTCATTTAGCTATTAAGAATTCTAGGATGAAAAAATATTAGGGCAGTGTACACAACTTTGTATCTATGTGTGTTTACTACACGCGTTCTGATCCCTGTTTTCCATTGTGCGGTACGACGAAGTCAGAGCTTTGTTAGTTACCGTTACGGTCATGTGAGTATTCGTAGATGTCTTACTTGCCGGCTTGTCAACTGGCCCAAAACAGGCGTCCCTCTGACATGTTCGATAGTTACTGAGGTGAATGCTGAACTACTTCCTGCGTGGAGCTGTCTTGGAAAAAATGAAACGCAATGTAAGTGAGTCTTTCAAAGAGCTCCACAAAAAAGAAACTTAATGCTTCCCACTATCACAAGGAAGCTTAGCACCACCAGATTGCCTTCACTGAACACAGCCTAGCATGTTATCTGGTTCTTGTCCTGACATCAAGACAGATTTCATTCTTGTAATTCATATTCTTTCAAACACAGATTTAAATCTGAAGCAGGTCTCCTCTACCGTGTACGCATCTATCAGAAAAAAAAACACTTGCGTGTTTCTTCACACGTGAAGAGGCATATACGAAGAGGCATTAGAAAAGTAAACTAGCAAATTACACGACAATAGGAAATAACGTGCAAACGCTTCTGGCTCGACATTTGCGGTTTCTAGCGCAATATAAAACATTTCATATACTTTCGTTGAAAACATGGTTAAGGTGGCCAAAGGCTCATACAGAAAATACAGCTCAAGAGGAAACTCATTTACAAATTACTCTTTCCCTCCACTGCTCTTTTCCGCCAATGCATTTTTCCCGTACACGCATACGTTTCAAATCAATTGTGTTTTTACTATTACCATTGACAGTTGTTCTTGAATGAAGCATTTCTTTTGTGTATTTGACAATCCGATCTCTCACTCAGGCCATCAGCTTACGTAAACTAAAAATACAGTGTACCTTAATTGTTTCTTCGCGGTAGAACCCTTTGTTTGTTTCTTCCTTTTCACTGTCACTAATTTCGCGGTTTGGCGTGAAATTACGAAACGCTTCTCTAAGAAGAATTTACATTTCCAGGAATTTCATCACTTATTTTACTCGACAGTGCGAGGCAATGAAGAAGAAAAACAAAAGCAAACGTAATCTGCTTTTTCATTAGTCGCTAGTCAAGCAACGTCAGAGAAATGTATAACTCCCGCTCACACGACACTAGAGGTGAAAAAGATTACATTTTCAGTATTCACTGTCAGTGTATTTTGTAGAAGTGTACAGTTTCTTCAGTAGAGAAATTTCTCTGAAACGTAACATTTGTATGTTTATTTCTTTCTATTCTGAGTACTTTGGTGCTTCGATCTAAATGTTTAAGATCTAAACAAAAGAGTAAACTTGAAAAACTCGCTAGAGTGCCGAAACATTTTTCGCTAGTAAAAAGAATATTTGTGTATGAGCACGCTCAAATTTCCCATTTATCACAGTTTACTAATTAATTGTCTAAACGTGAGTGGAACTATCACAGAGCAGAATGTCTCAAATCTTTTCACGCAGATCTTCCCATAGTGTCTGTCATCGTCCTCGTCATTTGCTGCTTTCGTTTAACAGTTCTGATGATGGCCAGTGT
This sequence comes from Schistocerca gregaria, assembly GCF_023897955.1. Taxonomy (NCBI): domain Eukaryota; kingdom Metazoa; phylum Arthropoda; class Insecta; order Orthoptera; family Acrididae; genus Schistocerca; species Schistocerca gregaria. The sequence continues at coordinate 1,194,339,742 of NC_064920.1, forward strand.
AGACGTTTTGTAATTGTCAAAATGAAGATAAACTATAAATATGTATCTCCAATAACGTACCAGCAACCTTGCAAAAATAGCTTGTAATAAAGTACAGGACGAGAGAAGCCTAAAAGATTTATTTGTGGCCAGTTACTTCTACTGCACTGTAGAACCAATTAATGTATACTTTATTAATAATAACAGATAAATTTAGATCTGAGTAAAATATGACTGTCATAAACTGTTTTCTGATCGATGCTGCTTGGCTGCAACAGACTACAAATAATTTTATGCTGATGATTGCGGTTTTGTTTGTGTCAAGATAGGTATCAATTTTTTAAAAGAAAATGTGATTTATAACTGTCGATGTCGACGCTAGGAGATGCTGAAGCTGCAAATCTGTCTGTTCATCACTAAAGTTGAATATATTGTGTTCTGCAATTAATTGCGGCGCATGTTGGACTGTCAAGGATCGCAGAAGAATATCTCTAACAAGCTAACTGTAGCTACAGTCAAATGAGTAATGAATAAGATGTTAAGTAAATAAAGGTACTTCGTGCTGCTATGCCGTATTTGGCTTGAGGCACCTCTCGGACCTAGAACAAGAAACGCCTGGTTTATGACAGCAGTGGTTGATTAGGAACCGAGTATAAAACACAGGTGCGTGACGAGTGAGACCTGAGGATCGACTCGAGAGGGATGAGTACCCGTGGGCCAATGTACTCACAGCTAAATGGAAAAAAACTGCCGGATTTCAGGCTCCCCATGGCAATATATATTATCCGGCAAATTCAAATAAGGCCGCTGGCAGAGTGCGCAGCTGCAGTGTCCAAGTCGTGCACATCCCGCGTACAAGTGCGTGCGCTGCATGATGCATGAGCCGCCTGCCGCCTGCCGCCTGCCGCCGGCGCTCACCTACCGACACAGTCTCCAGAGCGGCCGGGGTCCGCCTCCGCATCGCACACACCGCGTCACAGTGTGGCCCCACTGTGTTTTAATCACTTCATCTAAACTCCACATTTGACGGCTAAGGGAAGGACATGCGACAGGACACTAACTTCTACACTGGGAAATACCCTTGTCCAGCAGCTACTAAGCAATTCACAATATGGGACAGGTAGAGGATTCATCGATCTGCCTTCAAGCTATATCTCTTCCGTTGCACTCTCTAACAGCGCGTGGAAAGAACGAACACTTATATCTTCCTATGTGATTTCTCCCTATCTAGGTGGCCGCCAATAAAATATTTTTGCAGTCCGCAAAGAAAGCTGGTGATTGAAATTTCGTGAAAAGATGACGCCAGAAAGAAAAAGTCTCTTTTTTGTCAATGATTGCCACTCCAACTAAATATCAGTCTGCAAGTACTGTGTTTGCTAATTTATATTTTTTCAGGCAAGTTTTTAGCTTTTTGACAGAGAATTCCTTGATTCTTGTGTCTCCTAGTTATTGGTACTACTTCTTTAGTGACTTGTTTTTCTGCTATCTTTAAATTCAAACATAAATTGTACACGATAATGAATTTTGCAGGTACATTAATTTGATGGCTAGTAGAACATACACGTCTTCGTATTTTAAAATCAATTTTATTCCGTTTCAGCCGTACTGGCTGGGATAATTTCCTCGAGAGATGTAAACCGTTCGTCCACCATGCAGCTACAGACATACGGTATTCACTGCACAAAAGCGTTTCAGCTCCACAGGTTATGAGGGCTGTTGCCTGCGCCACTTCTACGCGTGTTGGCTGTCAGCAGCTCCTGGAAGTCACGGTCGCTACGAAAGCAGTGTGCTGCCGTCTTCGGACGCGTCGCTTTGTCGCCGTGGCGCCGGTACTGCTTCTGGACTGCACCCCAAGTCCTGCGCATTAGTAGACGAGGACGTTTGAACATGGTTGGTACATCGGGCTAAAGGCCTACCACATATTTTCGCACCAATGACTAGCTTTGGTACTTCACCAACATTCTCACTTCTTAAGTTTATTAACAGTGACCCTGAACCATCGCCACGGACGCACGCCCACCCTCCTTATCCCCCCTTTCTCCTGCCGCTCACCGCACAAGGTGTATCGCGCATCCTTCAGACTCGCAGAATCTATATAGGAGGCAGTCTTCAAAGGTCGTTGTAAATGTGTATGACTTCCCGTAGGTTGTCAGGCTGCGTTCACTGGCTACTTCCTGCTCTTCACCAGCTGCACGGTCCAGTCGCACAACTGCGATATCATTCAGGAGTACTTCAGTCATCAGCGGTCTGAAATGATTCCAGTTTATTTCTTATTTATTCATATGGTTCAAGGCACCGTACAAGCTTTCCTCTTAAGGTGGCTTGGGCGCTTGTGTATCAGCAGTCTTAGCTCTGTTCCGTGTGAGTGAGAGTGATACCTGTTGATTTTCTTCGCGTTCTTGCTGTTGATGATATGATGATTATGATGATGATGATGATAAGGGAAAGACGCAAACACAGAGCCAACACATAGCCAACTTTTCTAGAAAAGCACCGTGGTGTACCATGCAAAGGATAGACCTTCCTAAAACATGTCACCATATGGCCTCAATTCGGGAGGAACTGGGGAGTGCATTCTGAAGTGTAACCCAGTGCAGTGAGGGAAAGTTACGCACCCACCGCTTCTCCTTCTCCCGGCAATTATGAAGAAGAACACAGTGACGTTTTCTAACAGCACAGAAGATTCTATACGCGTTCATTCCGGTCTCTCACGGTTATGACGCCGGTGCACAGGACGTGTACCAGTACGACTTCGGTTTGAACGGCGCGACGCCGCCGGCTGCGCCTTCAGTCGGACACTCCGCCTTCTGCAGTTACGGGACGCGGCCGAGGCTCCAGTTGCCTAATCGACAGAGTGACCAGTACGCCTCGGCTGACAATGGGCGGCAAAGAATTGATATTCGGGTGTTCCCTGGCAGGGCAGCCGCCGCCGCCGCCGGCCGTTGTTTACGGCCTTTTGTGCTGTCAGCGGCGCCTGCCGCTGTCGCTTAGCGCCTGCCCGCAGGCTCCCGACTGCAGACTGCAGGGCGGGGCCGCGCGCGGCCTCCCTCCCGTCTCCAAGGACGCTTCTTGCCCCTCGGCGGCCGGGAGCAACGCCCCGTCACCGCAGCAGCCATTACGTTACGTTTGCCGGAAAAACTCTCCGCAATCTCCGGTAATGTCCTCTGTTAGCACTTCCCGCTGCATGAGCTACGCTGCCGGCTCCGCTCTTGTGGATTATCTGCCTCGTCTGTGACAGTAGGGCACAACCTTCTTTGGCAGTTTGGAGGTCCACAGGGCCCAGTGGATATGCTTTCCGTCGACATAATTTAACAGACCAGAATGGGGCGTCGCGCCGGTAAGGAAGCCTTCCTCTTTAAGAACGTAAGCGCGGGCAGCGCCTGCAGTGTCCCGCGGCTGGGGTAGCCGGTGGACCGTGCGGTCGCCAGTCGGTAAGCAGGCTGTGGACTGCGAGGAGCGAGCCGTGGGACCTCACAGAGCCGTGGAGGCCGCGTGGGACAATCAGGTGCGTGTTTACGGAGATCAGTATTCCAGCACGATATGACGCTGCAGTTAAGATGTTTACTTCAATTTATTTATCTCTTTTTTCCTTTTTCCGGGTGGGAGGGGGGGGGGGGAGAGGAGGGAGGGATAATCATCCGACTTTTGTGTCCTTCGGCACGCCTCCCTACTATTTTCTCCCCTGTGCTAACCTCTTCACCTCACAGTAACACACAAACGCAGCAACGTCCCCAGTTGTTTACAGTAATACTGCTATTCCGGGCACACGCAACGTCGCCAGTTATTTACAGAATTTAATACTGCTATTCCAGGCTTTTCCTTCCCCTGCGGTTTTTGTCGTGTGTCGCTCCTGTCTAGTATCTAGGAAGATATTCCCTGATGCAGTTCCTGCTTTTCGCATATTTCTTTTGCCGCCTATTTTGTGGAGAATCTCCTGATTTCGTACGCTATCAGCCCACTTCATTTTCAGTATCCTGTAACACCGTATCTCAAACGCATACCACCAGTCTGTCCCGCAGTTCGTCGAATCTTCGACCGCTTCCAACAGGTAATAAGAGTATTCCGCCGAGGATGGGGAAAATAATCCCAGCAGCAGCAATCCCGATTCAGTACAATATTCAAGCAGTAGTCCTAGACTCCTACTTGTTATCGATACTCACCACAATTGCAGTGGCATGTCGTCACGTCCAACAACAATTCCAGACAACTTCCGCAGCAGAACAACCACTGAGCCGTGCGCGAGCCATCTCTGAGACGCGCGTGCGAAATCGTTAGCAGCCGTTCAGCAGGAACGTCTTTGCCTAGTTGCTGGGTAACCGGCGGACGCCATTCCGCAAAGGGGAAGCGATATGGAATCGAACGGTGATATATGGGCACGCAGGATGTACGCTAAGAGAGAGAGCTGCCTTACTTTAGGCACAGTATGCTGTTCGGATTTATCTGTTACTGCGGACGTGTTTACCTCCCCAGCGGGCTGACCATCGGGGCAAAAGCGGCAGCCTGGACTGAGACTGTTGGCGCTGAGACACCTGTCTGAATTCGAGCCACTAGCCACTCAACCATTTAACAGGGTAGAACCTGGCCTGGAATTTCTTCTCATATAAAATTGTCGGGTTCTTTATGGTATGCATCTACCTCCGTGATTGGGTAAAGATTTGAACTTGTCGAACACGTATCCTGAGAGCCCGTCATCCTTGTTACGTCACACCTCCCAAGCGTTTTTCGTTTGCGTTGCATAAAAGCGGGCGGGAGTGCGCTCATCAGTGAACTATACCAGTTTGTTTCTGGCCATTTTGAGCACGCATTGTGAATTGCTGCGAGCCTCTATTAATTTTTGAATTTTATTGTTAACGTCACCAGGCGAGCGGTTGCTGTGTTTACTGTAGATGCGTAGCTCGTTGGTGCTCACGAAAGCTTCGTCTCGTTATTAAGAGATATGTTTTAAATCTTATTGCTGGTTTGTATTTTATATCCTCGTCCACTCTGTCAAGTTGATAGGTGTGTGTGTGTGTGTGTGTGTGTGTGTGTGTGTGTGTGTGTGTGTGTGTGTGTGTGTGTGTGTTAGTAGGGACTTTATTAATATAATTTCGTATGTCGCACGTGAACATTATTATTATTATTATTATTATTATTATTATTATTATTATTATTGCACCTACATGGCAAAGAAGCCCAGAAGGAGGCCTCCCTGTATAACCCTATGTTGCCTGCTATCAGGCACCTCCGTTTACAACTGGTTCGAAACAAAGAGCCACCTTGACCTAGTATTTGTTCCGAATGCAGTGGCTGATAAAGGTTTCTGTCTCCTTTTATTAAAGCAGCTGGCCAACTAGTTAAATTTGTGTGCTTCTATTGTAATTTTTGAAGGCTTGAGCCACATTTTCGGTGAATTCGACCCTTTGTGGTATTGCCACCTTTTTCTTTTGTTCTCTATTGCTCTGCCTCTCTCTGCTACCTGTTCTGACAAAAGTTAATTTAAGAATTTTTTGTTGCTGTTTCTAACCGTTCAATGAGGACAACATTATTTTTTTGTTAACTGATTATCAAGAATTTCTTTTTATTTTCAAAAATTTTTAATTTGCTTGTTGCCCCAAGACGTTTTATCTGATTTATTAACTTGGAGCCAGAAAGTACACCTAGGTTGTAAGATCCCGTTTAGTGGCATATATTTGCTACTCTGTTTATTCTTATTCTTGCTATAAGGCGCTTGTCTAAGCCTAAGTCTACGTGGCCGTTGATCGTGGTTCTCTTTGCTCAAAGTTGTGGCTCTCTTTGCTCAAAGAAACTAAAATAAATTTTTGCTAGTACCGTCACGAGTCGATTTTCAGTCTCTAACTTGGGACTGACCGTTGTCGGCGAATTCTGACTTAAAATTATTTTTCTTATCCTCAGTTGGCCTTGCCTTTATTTCAATCTGTCGTTCTGTGTACTGAAAAGTTTGGTGCAGTTTTGAGGCGCCCCACTTGCTGTAAACGTATAATTCGGCGTTGGCCGCAAGTACTGATTTTTAGATCATTATTTATTCATTTGCCAGAAGCCTAGAATTTTTTTAAAAATTTTTGACATTTATTTTTTTAAATATTGTTTTAAGTCGTTCAGTTGTTATTAAGTGTGTATTTATGTGTGGTACTAAAAGAACAGTAACCAAATGTCCATCTAAATTCATTCCTCGGGGAGTATTGTAATACTTTTTTATTCTGCCTTTCAAAGCGCTTTTTGGAGAACCATAAGAGGTTTCACATTAAGTGTTTACTATCTGTTTATTTGATGAGTCTTAATAAATTGTTGTTAAAATTCTGTATGAAGGTACTGATCCAACATCTTACCACTCCCCCCACCAGCTTTCTACTGCTTCAAGTAGGTGTGCATTGTTTGAATGTTCAGAGTCTACGAGTCAAATGTCTGATGAAATGAAATGTCGTGTGGCGAGGGCCTCCCGTCGGGTAGACCGTTCGCCTGATGCAGGTCTTTCGATTTGACGCCACTTCGGCGACCTGCGTGTCGATGAGGATGAAATGGTGATGATTAGGACAACACAACACCCAGTCCCTGAGCGGAGAAAATCTCCGACCCAGCCGGGAATCGAACCCGGGCTCTTAGGATTGACAGTCTGTCACGCTGACCACTCAGCTACCGGGGGCGGACTGATCAACAGCAGTGATTCCTAAGAAGAATAAATATGGGATGTGTAGACAGAAAAGGGCCGAAAAATAGCGATCACTAAATTCGATGAAAAGAGGAATACAGCTATAAAGAGTTCGAGAGCAAATAGTACACTGTGCTGGCCTATATTAGGGTACAAACAATTACAACGAGTGTAATGAGTCTTGTTTGACAACATCGAAAAAGGTAACTCATAAAACCAACACTAAGCGATTCGTCGGGTAAAACGTCTTGGAGAATTCAGGCGTTATCAGAGTAAATAAGTACCTTAGTGCATCTCACACTGAAACATGGCTTACTGGGTAAAGAATGGCCACCATTTCCTTCTACGCCCCCCTGTCTGAGTGCTACACACTGTTCGGAGAGTCAGACTACCTCTTCCTCTGAGCAGTGCTGGGGTGCGGCAACCCATCCGGCCACGCAGCTCTTCGTTTGCCGTGAAACTGGCTACGGCGATGACCTGCTGGTTCCTCTGAACAGCACACAGCCGACTCCCTTCTCCATCCTTCTCCTGCATGAGCTAGGGCTGCCACAGATTTATCGACGAGACATTAAGCAGTAATCATCCTTTCTCGAATTGCCTTCCGTCGACTTTTGAGGAGCTCTCGACTTGGGCAGGAACCTTGGTTCGCTGTTCCCTACAGTTTATATTTATGTACAGATGGCCATATGATGTGTAGTTTCGCAACAGATTTAGCCCCAGGTCCTCTGCTGAGGTCGATGAAGAGCGTGCAAGTGACGGCAAACTGGGAGGCGGCGGCGTGCCAGCTCGCTAGGGGCGCGTAAACAGCAGGGCGCCGGCCGCTCCATACCTCTCGCGGACAGCCCGTTCGCTACCCGCAGAGCCCACACCGCACCGGCCGAGACTAACGCCCCGAGATACGCGCTTCACTTTGCACACGCCGTACGTAACCTCCTCCGGCTTTGTCTGAGGAGCGCCTTATCGGAAATCTCTGTCGGACGAAGAACATGCAAATTTTTCAGCGGCCGCAGTCGTCAGGAGTTATACGCCATAAAAGCGGCTACTATATAAGCTGCTAACAAATTTAATTCACTCGAATTTGATGGCTTAACTGCTGCTCATAATAAACCGGCCGCAGTTACGGCGCCGCACACTCGGCAGGCAATTAACCGTAAAACACCGACAAATCAGGCCCGCCGGTATCTTTATTAGCGGGTTTTATGGGCGAGGCCATAAAGTGTCGCACGGGGTGGCGATGTGGCGCGCGGATAAGAGGCACGCAGCTCCAGCTCCGGTCGCTCTGCTAAAAGCCGCAGAAGCAGCTGGCAGGGCAATTAGAGGCGGGGCGTCCTGCCTCACCGCCGCCCCCCCCCCCCCCTCCCAGCCGCTCCTCCACCTTCTCCTGTCTCTCTTCGCCCTCCATTTACAGTTTCACGCGTACTATCCCGCCAGTGGTCCTTTCCATCGTCTCCGCGACCAAAGTCACTAATTCATTCCAGAATGGTGCAGCTGGACTCTTAGAGCAGCCGGTTCCAGTTCTGGTAGTAGAAGACATTTTTACAACCAGTACCTACGGAGAGGAGAGAAGAAGTGCACACATACAGTCCACGGTTACGAAACTGCGAACCAGTATTCCGGGCCAAATACCAAAGCTTTTCGCCACGTCTCACGGAATGAGAATGCGTGGCACTTGAGAAAAATTGGACATTTATGGTAAGTTCCTATGGGACCAAACTGCCGAGGTCTTGGGTCCCTAGGCTTACACACTACTTAATCTAACTTAAACTAATTTGTACTAAGGATAACACACAAACCCGCACACACATCCGTGCCCGAGGGAGGACTCGAAACTCGGACGGGGTGAGCCGCGCGGGCCCTGGCGAGGCCCCCCCCCCCCCCCCAGACCGCGCGGCTGCCCCGCGCGGCCATTCGTAGCAATGGAACGTTCAACATAACAGCCCCCTTGTTGCAACAGGAAAGCGCAGGCTATGAATCGAGCACGACTGCTCTCCATCTCTTTTCTACTACACTGTGATCAATAGTCAGCAGGCCGGCACAGTAGCTCATCGAGTTCGCTCAGGAGACTGGCCACCCTCTGCAATAACGGAAAAAAACTCTCACCGATGTAATTTGAAAGAGCTCAACATCCGAACAGAACCAATGACGAATAAACAACGGAGAAACAAGTAAAAAAAAGAAAAAGAAAATGGATAAAAAATAACTAGAAAAAGGTGGTTATCATCGCTGCCCGTATGTCTTGGAGTCCCGGGTTCCATGCGTGGACGATTGGAAAATTTCTTCACTCGTGGATTAGGTGTTGTGTTGTCCTCCTCATTTCATCTCATACTCATGGAGGTGCAAATCGTTGAAATGGTGTCAAACAGAAAGACTTGCACTAGGCGGCCGAACTACCCCAGCCAATAATATCAAACGATCATTTCAGATCAATGGTACTCTAGAAGCACTTAAAACAGGCACCCACACAACAGTTTGTGTCCATAAACTTCACAAACAGACAGTTGCAGGTAAACATATTTACTACGTTAATCTTCTAGAGGACATCTCCGCTGACAACCTCATACAAAGTTAACATTAACAGTTGTGTTTTTGATGTGAGTCGCTGTCGCTGCTAGTCCATTTCGAGATTAATAGCCCATCGAGGATACCGTCATTAGAGTCGGAACACTATCCTAGCTGGACAAAAATCTGAGGTGTTGTTCCTTTAAGACTACATCTGCGGAAGCCGCAGCACGACGGCTTTGATCCGCATTGCACGGAGTAATAGCCTTCGAATGGCGGCACGGCGACCAGTTCTCACCTGTAGGCGTCCTCTACTGCGATGTATACGCAAAACTGTGAGCTGCGCCACCGCGTCGGCGCTGAGATCGCGCAGTCGGTGTTCAGTTTTTAGTGCGGTGTGAACTGCAGCGGCATTTCCCGCGGCCTTGGCCGGCCACGGTGGGAGCCGAGAGCTTCCCACACACACGTAATGACGCAAGGCGGCTGGGGCCTCCCCCACCAGGGGCGATTCCTGCTGTTCTGTAGATGGCGATGCCACTGGGCCAATGTCTCCACTTCTAGGGTGGCAGATGTTCGGAGACGTCTTGTCTGCTTCGGGCGTTCTACTTTGGCGGTTACGTCACAGCGAATCGATAAATTTGCAAGACATGTGTCCGTCATAATATCCTGCCAATAGAAGGGTCAGGTACAAAGCCGCGTGCTACTGGTTGCGGAAAGGGGACACTGAAAAGCCTAGGCAGATCGCGAACAAAGTGCAACGTATGTCGTGGAGAACCGATAGGTGCCAAATCGACTGGACAATAAGGAACTCATCATCCTGTTTAGCCATTCGAGAAAAGAAGCATGTTGAACCCAAGTAATGGGTTGATCCACTTCATAACGGGACATATATCTGTAAACAATCGGCCAAAAACAAATCAGAGAGATGCGAATGTGGCACTGCTGTACATGTGGACCTTCGGCTCCCTGATTCTTGGGTTGTTATAAATAACATTGCTAACCAAATAACCCACAGTAAACTTCTAAAGATCAGAGCACAAAGAAATTAAGCACCCGAAGAGTCAAGCGCATCAAAGTTTACTGCAATCACATTTTCATACAACAGAAAGAACAATTATTGCTGCCTAATATGTTAAACACATACTGCATATTGTACATCATCCTTTATCGTTTCCTTAAGACAAGACTCCTGGTACGTAATAAACAATGATTGAAATGGCTCTAAGCACTGTGAGACATAACATCTGAGGTCATCAGTCCCCTATACTTAGAACTACTTAAATCCAACTAACCTAAGGAAATCACACGCATCCATGACCTAGGCGGGATTCTAACCTGCGACCGTAGTAGCAGCGCGGTTCCAGACTGAGGTACGTAACAGGTCGTGTATAGTTCATGCTGTGTATCATACAACTGGACACCTGGCAGCCCGAATGAGACGGTGCAGCTCTACCTCTACCGAGTCCCCGAAAGCATAAGGCTGTATATAAACAACAGAAACTGATAACAAGCACAGTGAGCGCCGTCACTCGATTTTACCGAGACCGGCACGGATCCAATCTATAGCAGAATTTATGTTCTAAATAATTCTGAGAACTGCAGCAGATACATTTTTACATTATATATGTGCTATGATCGTAGGATTTTTTAGTCATCAATTATACTATTATTACTACAATTATTAGCAGTAGTATTACACCACGCTGAAAATATCACAAATTTCCAAACAAAATACCATATATACTCACATAACAGCAGTATTAGTTTATAAGCTCCTCTGCAGGTGACCGTGAAACAGGTCATGTAAATGAATGAATGAAATGAGTGAATGAATGCACATCACAATTTCAGGAGTGGCGCAGTCTAATGTCAGCCTTCTTGCGGAAGAGCATGACGCAACAGGCAGCGAAAATAGTGAACAGAATTGTCTCTTTATAGTGAGGCAATCGAGTCTAGATATAAGTGTCAGGAAGTCCTTTTTGAAAATATTTGTATGGAGTGTAGCCATGTATGGAAGTGAAACATGGATAATAGACAGTTTAGACGGGAAGCGAATAGAAGTTTTTGAAATGTGGTGCTAGAAGAATGCTGAAGATTGGAGGGATAGATCATGTAACTAACAAGGAGGTAGTGAATAGAACTTGGGAGAAGAGAATTTGTGGTACAACCCGACTAATAGAAGGGATCGGTTGGTAGGATACATTCTGGTGCACCAAGGAATCACGAATTTAGTACTGGAGGGAAGCGTGAGGGGTAAACATAATGGAGGGAGACCAAGAGATGAATGCAGCAAGCAGATTCCGACGGATATGGGTTGCAGTAGTTACTCGGAGATGAAGAGGCTTGCACAAGATAGAGTAGCATGGAGAGCTGCATAAAACCAGTCTCAGGACTGAAGACTCCAACAACAGCATCACCATATAATCTCCGCGATATAGCGGCAATGCTCGGCTGTGAGTTGTAATGGTAGGTATGAGGTGCGTCGAGAGTCGAGGGGGGCTGGTTAAACTACTCATTTTAAGATTCGAACGAGGGAGGATAAAGTTTATCCTATGACAAAATAATTGCCAGAAGAGAACGAAGCGGCAAGTGGCAGAAACAAGTCCAATAGGGACCGAACGTCGTATGTTTCAATGGGCACACCCAAAGATAAGGCTAAATGTTAACTGAGAGGCAGCGAACTATTCAGTCGTATTCGATGGAAATGTAAACATATTAAAGTGAACGATTTAGTAATGAGAAGTGCTTATCAAACGCCAATAGATAGTTATTCAGTTAGCTACATGTTCCATATATCATCTGAATTATTCCTTTACTGAAATGATGTGGAACGAATACGTTTACAGAATATGTATGCATATTTGGTGTACTTTTAGTGCATTTTTTAGTCCAGCTCATGCAACGACATTTTAGGTTAGATTTAAAACATGATTTGCTACCTGACAGACAGTAAGTGTTATTTGGCAAACGGTCAAAAATTTTTGTTGCTGCGTTTTGAACTCCTTGCTGATCCACTGACTGCCTTAATAAAGGGTAATAAGTCATTTTTCCCTCTTATGTTATAGATACTGACATGACTGTTTCTACTCAAAATGATTTGGATGATTAATGACGAATTTAATTAGCGTCCCATTCCGTATACTAACAGCTGCACATAATTATGAAAAGATGACGACGGCAATGTGTAGTACTTGAGACGCTGTCGCTACGGGGCGGCTCGCCCGGTCACCAGGTCCACGGTGCGGCACGCCTGAGACCGCGGAAGCTGCGGCCAGCACGAGGACGCGGCCGCCAGCCACATCCTGCCAGCCTTGACACGTCACCATCTCGATTATCCGGCGCCGCATTGGAATGCCGGCACCTGCCGGCGCTCCACGGACGAAACCGAGGATCTGCGGCCCGCCGGATGCCGCCACCGCTATGCGAGGCATGACAATCGCAATGTCTCCTTCTGCTCATCAGAATATCCGTTGTTTTCTAAACGAATCCGGTGAATACCGCCATAATTAGGTCATCGAGACTGCCATCGCTTCTGTCCCCACTCGTTGTCCAGACTAGGCAGTAATCCCTCTCTAATGATGGTGATGTCGCCTGAACTCACGATTCCGGTTAATTTTACACAACAATCCCACTCTCAGAACCATTTACCGACTCGACGGGGTGCCAACAGCGAAATATGTTCGAAATAATATGGCGGGGAAGACTAATAATACTAATCACTGTTATACGACGACGATAATTATGCAGGTAAGGCACGCAAATCTATGATATGGAGGTTTTCCAAGTAGTACGAGTGCCAAAACTTGCTGTAGGATGCTGCCGTTTTCCTCCCGATATGAGTAGTACCGTTTACTTAGAGGACGCGGACAGCTACGACTGCAGTATCGGCAGACTTGGGATTCGCAAGGTGGCGGCCGTGTCAGACGTGAGGGCCACATTAGGCGCCGCCGAACGCTGACAAATGGGCGCCATTTGCGCGCGCATCGCCATGCTGGCGGCGTCGCGACGGCGGCGGCGGCGGCGGCGGCGGCGGCGGGGTTGGCAGCGCGCCACGCCCCCGGCCCGCTCTGAATCCGAATTGGTACACTTCGCCCCCTCGCTTGCATACATTTGCGTGTCTGCGTCCGGCCGTCGTTAGCTGCCAAAACTCTGCCCGGCGTCAACACTGCACGTGAGAATTTCCTTTCTCGCCGTCTAACACGACGTAGGGACGTTGTGTGTATCGCAAGCCACACAATTTACCTATCACCTTCTCCTGTCTTCCCTTCACTCAGCACCTAATTGGCTTGGCTCAAATGGCTCTGAGCACTATGTGACTTAACTTCTGAGGTCATCAATCGCCTAGAACTTAAAACTAATTAAACCTAACTAACCTAAGGACATGACACACATCCAAGCCCGAGGCAGGATTCGAACGGGCGACAGTAGCGGTCGCTCGGTTAAAGACTGAAGCGCCTAGAACCGCTCGGCCACATCGGCCTGCTCAGCACCTAGTCATTAGGGACTACGAAGCACAGAAACTGCCGAGGATTAGGAAACAAATCTTCCAACATATTGTTTGAAAATAGTTACGGTACTCTTCAATTAGGGAAAGTGGAGTCACCGCAAACGAATATACATTCGTATCTTACGGATACACGTCGAGGTTGTTGCTACTGAACCATCCCGCTCTTCTTATATACCGTTCCGGTACCGTCTGAATGCTACTGGTAGAGAAATCAGAGCTCTACAGGTAACAAGTATTGAACTGTATGAAAAAAACGTAAATTAATTACAAACTGCGCACACACACTATATACATCATCTAAACGTCGGTACAGATATTCGGATTTAGGTTATGACACGTTCGATATGCCTGCCATCTTTAGCGATGATGTGGCGCAGACGAATAGCGAAAGTCTGAATCACCCGCTGAAGCGGCGAAACGTCGATGCTGTCGGTGACCTCCTGAATGGCTGTTTTCGGCTCGGCTATGGTTTTTGGGTTATTATTGTACACCATGTCTTTAATATAGCCCCACAAAAAGGAGTCGCTTGGGTTCAGATCCGGAGAACATGTCGCCAGTCGAGGCCCATGCCAGTGGCATCTGGGTACTCCAGAGCAAGAATGCGGTCCCCAAAGTGCTCCTCCGGGACATCAGACACTCTCCTCCTTCTACGGGGTCGAGTTCCGTCTGGCATGAACCGCATCTTGTCGAAATCGGGATTACTTTGGATAAAGAAAATGTAATCATCTTGTAAAATCTTCGCATTTTGGAAGGTGACTCCCGGGCCATTAAGGATTGTCGCACCGATTATTTCGTGACTGGACATTGCACACCCCATTGTCACGCGTTGAGGGTGAAGAGGCTTCTGGATCGCCAAATGCGGATTCTCAGTCCCCCCAAAGGCACCAGTTTTGCTTACTGAAGAACCCACCCAAATGAAAGTGGGCTTCGTCGCTAAACCAAACCATACATGCGTATACCAATTCCCACCATGCCCAGCGGCCAACTGCGCAGTTTGAACATCCTAACGCAAACCGTTCAGAAGTTATGACGACATTATTTCATATACTTCAACAGCTGTCATCCTGTATACCCCGAATAAGTTTTGCGATACCAGTTTTATAACTGAAATTTATTTCGACAAATACTTTTCAGCGGAATATTGATGTCCATGTGGGGGAGATTTAACATTGTTGTTGTAGTCCGAAGATTAGTTTGAAGCAGATCTCCATGTTACTCTATCTTCTGCAAGCCTCTTCGCCTCCGAATAAGTATTTCAACCTACATTCGTTTGAATCTACTTACTGTATTCATCCATTGGTCTCCTCATCTCTTGGTCTCCTTCTACAATTCCCCGCCCCCTCTCCACCCCCGCCCTACCCTCCAGTAACTAAACTGGTGATGCCTTCATATCTCAGAATGTGTCCTATTAACTGATCCCTTCCTTCAGCCAATATGCGCCACATTCTTTTCTCTCCAATTCTATTCAGTACTTCCTCTTTAGTAACATGATCTATCCATCTAATCTTTAGTATTATTCTGTATTGCCACGTTTCAAAAGCTATTTTCTCGTCTGAACTGTTTATCGTCTACTTTTCAATTTCATGCAATGCTGCACGACAAACAAATACCTTCAAAATACTTTCTAACACTTTAATCTTTATTCGATGTTAACAAATTTCTTTTCTTGCCAGTCTTTTTTTTACCTTTGCCTGTCTATATTTTTATTTCTGTGTTCCTCAGCCATCACGAGTTATTTTGCTGCTCAAATAGTGTTTCGTTTCCAAATCTAATTCCCTCAACCTCGCCTAATTTAATGCTGCTATATTCCATTACTCTTGTTCTGCTTCTGTTGGTCCTCGTTTCATGACACTATCATTTCCCTCCAACTGACCTTCCAAGTCCTTTGTTGGCTCTGACAGAATTACAGTGTAATTGGAAAACCTCAGTATTTTTGTCTTCTTCTGAACTATAATTCGTTCGTCATTTTTTTTCGCCTCAGGTTCTTTCAGCTTATCCACGTCTCCTTAATGTCCTAACTTTCTGCAATTTCTTAAGCTTTAATCTTCAGTTCATAGCCAATAAACGGTAGTCAGAGTCCACATCTGCCTCTGGAAATGCCCTACAGTTTAAACATAGTTACGAAACCTCTGTCTTACCATTCTATAATCAGTCTCAAACCTTCCTATGTCCCGGGGTCTCTTCCATATGTACAACCTTCTTTCGTGATTCTTACACCAAGTGTTAGCGGTGATTCAGTTATGCTGGGTGCAGAATTCTACCAGACGTCTTTCTCTTTCATTCCTTTGCCCGAGACCATATTCACCAACTTTTATATCCTCATACTGTTTTCAATATTTTCATATTCTACGGAGCTAGTTGTCGTATAAACTTATATTACTGTGGTTAGTGTTGGCTTCGTGTATATTTTGCCTACGAAAATGCGTTCAGCATGCTGTCATAGTAACTAATACGCATCAGAAAAGTAATTTTATGTATATGACCTAACTGTGTGCAAGTAAGGTGCGATGTTCTATCATATACTACACTACGTAATGAACTTGTTGGTTGCCTCACGTGGTACACTAATACTTCAGTACTAGTAATTCATACGGTTCTAACCTCTGCAACGAATTGCATATTTCTGTCATTGGTCCAATGTGTATATTCATAAGCTGTACATAGCAATCTGTATGTTCACAGTACATGTTTTTATGCGTATGTTTATTCCTTTTAATAAATACTTTATATTATGGTTCCGCATATCCCAGTATGGGTTTGTGGGAATCAGAAACGATTACCAGTAAAAAAATGTTACACGACGAAGACGGACTACTGTCTTGTAATACGATTACGTGGTTCCATGTCGTTATGATGAACCTATGTAAGTTCCACATCGGGTTTTGACAGACAATTTGAAGTGGTACATTAGCGGTTCGGACAAGCAACATTAAAGTGAGCAGCGTCTCTGAATGATATTCATGATCATGTCGTGACCCCGATTGTAATAATCATCTCCGAGATGCGAAGTGTGCTTTGATCACTCCGTCAGCGCTCTCAGAGGTTAAAAAACAAAGCCAACAAGTGAATGAATATCAAACAACACTTCCAAAATTAATGAAATGGCAAAATGAAGAGATGGCTCGCATGTTACTGTACAGTTGGTGGGAGTAGCAAACAAAAAAATGTATCGAACACATAAGCCTATCCCTGATATAGAGCAACCAGTAAACTGAACAAGCAGTGAAAGAAACGAACGATAAATTTGGAGAGGGAACTGAAATTCACTGAAAGAGACAGTGAAAGACTAGGAAGAACAATTGAATGGGATGGAAGCTTTTCCAACTAAGGTGAAACAAGGGTGCTGGAATGTAGTCGAATTAAATTAGGCGATTGTGAGGGAATCGGATTAGGAAATGCGACAATGAAAGCTGTATATGCGTTATGAAGTCTAGGGAGTAATGTACGTAGTGACTGCTGAAGTAGAGGGTATAAAACGCAGAACGGGAATATCAAGATATGTGTTTTTAAAGAAGAGAAATTTGTTAACATCGCGTATAAATTTAAGTGTTAAAAAGTATTTTCTAGCGTACTTCTCTTGAATATGGTCTTGTATGGAAAGTAAGTACGGACGATAAATAGTTCAGACAAGTAGACAATAAGGGCTTTTGAATGTTGCTACAGAAGATTGTAGAGATTATATGGTTAGATCAAATAATTAATGAGGAGATATTCAACTGAATTACAGAAAAAAGTAATTTATTGCACAAACTGATTTAAAGCTAATAACGGTTGACAGGCGCCAGTGAGTTATTAGTTGGGTAGTGCAGGGAAGTGTGTGAGTGGGGGTGGGGGTGGGAGGTGAAACAACTGCAGAGGGAGACGAAGGCTCGATTAAAATAGGCACGTGTACATTGCAGTAGTTATAAAAAGATGAAGAGGCTTGCGGAGGACAGACAGAGAATAGACTACCTGCAGCCAACTTGTGTTCGGACTATGGAACACAACAACTCGAATGAAACGGACGAACTGCCATCTCCGAATGGTCGTGGTGAAGATGATGTGAGCGACTGTTTCGGCAGGGCAGTGCGTATTTCAGCTCATCTGCTAATAATTTATGAAGTAGGAGGGGTTTAATACGATGTTCTGAGATATTTTCTGCCAACCCTACTACTTATTTTATTATTAAATGCTGCAGGATTCAGTGTTATTATGGCACCAATGACTAAGGCATGAAGGTACTAATCTTTTTATTCGTACACCCCAGTACTAAAGATAATTAAAAAGACAGTAAGCGCCTGAACCTCTTGTTGCTGAGGTTTTCGCAGACAGAACATCACAAAACTAGAGAACGAGAGTAGTGTATATAAACAGTGGTCGAATGAAGGAATTGCTCCAAACGCCTGAAATTATTTAGGAGGATCTGAACAACTCCATTTCCAGATTCGAGTGAATATCTGACCATCAATGTCAACTAGTTCGATCTCGTTCTACTACAATTTTTAATTATATGTCAAGGAGTCTTAAAATCAGACACATCTGACAACAGAACTCAAGTCTCTCGAGAACTGATTATGACAAGCAGTGCCATTCTTTCCTACCTCTGTAGCTACAGAAAAATGTCAGTATTTCTGCACAGTGTAAGTGACTTTGTCAAAATGAAAGATATGAATGGACGACTGAATTGCCACACTATAAACTCGGTGAATTTATGTCCCATTTCGGAATGAACAGAGAGGTTTATCTTCTAGCGAGAACACTGGATACAATGTAAACAGGGTCTGTGTCTACATGCAACGTTAACGTTTTCCTGCCAGATGTTATGATCTGACGGTCGCCGTTTTTCATTCCGAAATCGGACCGACCAACGTCTTGCCCCGGAATGCCAGTAAAAGTACAGGCGCATGTTAATGCGTGTTTCCAAATTCCCGTTGCGTGCGGTGAAAGTAAAGAGGCGGGCCTCCACGGCTTGCAAGTGAACCAACGTCACGTTCCGGCATCAGACATCGATTCCGAAACGCACGGCTTCGCGGACCGAATTTGCGCATTTGGAAACTCGACTCCATAGCGCACGAGTGCTGCGGAGGTTGAGGGGGAGGACGTACCTAGCTGTTATCTGCCGCGCAACGCATAAATTTGGCGCCAACACGTGATCCCGCGCCACATAAATATTAATTTTCCGTGACCGGCCGGTCCCGCCTGTTGCGGCATCTTCTCCTAGGGATGCCGTAACAAGCACAAGTTGCAAAGGACGGCACTTGCGGGACGGCGCAGCGGCGTCTCCCATTGAGACACAGCCAAGTGACCGAGTGCTACACGATACACTCAGCAGAGTAGCGCAGGAATTGTTCGGTAGCAGGCAGCGTCGTACGATCGTCCTAACTGCAGCTAACAACAACAACAAGATTCCACTTTTTCTAAAACGTGCTGCAGTTACTGAACTTACCTCAATTCTTGACATTAAGTTCATATCGAGACAAAATGTCGAAATGCCGTGGTAAACAGAATAACAAAACACAGACCTATGAAAATACAACGACATACTGAAAAATATTACTATCTGGAAGTAGAGAAGAAAACTTAGTACACAATGACAGCACTTGATGTAGCGCAGTGTTCTGTTCATAGAATGCGAACTGCTAGAAATTTGTAAAAAAGTGCAGAAAACTTGGAGATACTTGAAATCTTAGGCGCCAACTGACAATCGATCCTCAACTAGAACAGAGCGTAATTTTCATCAACTGATGATAATTCCAGGCTTCACCTAGGCTCTGCATCGGTGATCACGTCGATGCAGACGGTTAACGTAAGCTCATACTTATAGCTAAACATAAGACGCGACGTAAGATGACACGCCCACATTAAGGGCAGGAAGAGCAGACGACAGGCGGGTTCGCAATTACACTCTTAAACAGCACAAGATCAGCGCACTCACACACCGCCACGCCAAATTAAAACTTTTTGACCGACCCCAGGATAAGTTATTACTGAGAAATGAATGTGGAAACTCGTTTCTGTGGTGCTAGTAATGCGATATACTGCGGGGACTGTCTGTCTTTCTGTGAAAGAATTAACTAATGAAACTATCGTCCGAAACTATCGAACTCTCGTTGGAGTTGCTTAGTAACTGGCAGTGGTATAATAAACACAAAACATACGAACAGCAAGTGCTTGGTTCGTCACCAGTTAGAGTTCGTATGGCAACACTCCGCATTCACACTTCACAGTGACTAGGACGATCGAATTACAGAAATAAGAGTTCACTCTGAGGCACACAAGCAGCGTTATTTCTGCGTGCTGTCCGTCAGTGGACTACGCGAATGTGCCCCGCTGTCGCTTTCTTAAGCCGTGTCACACCGCGCAGTGTTTTGTGGGGTAGAACAAGTTCAGCAGTGTGGGAATGTTACGGACTCTTATCATTAGTGCTAGCGTCTTGGAATCGCATATGAGTCGGCGCTGCTCCCTCGGACGAGGGGCTTGTGCGGTGGCAGTGAATGATGCAGCCTACCCCAGCCGGGCGCGCGCGTGACTGCGGGCCATGCTAACGAGGCCGGCGTCGACGCCCGCGGCGGGCACAGGCGGCTGTCGGCCGATCCGTGCGTGCATCGCCTGTCCGCCCTCACACCCGTTACATTACAGCCAGTCCGTGTCCGTCGCAACTCTACAAATGTCTCGCCCGTGCTTAGCGACGAACAAACGCATTCCCAAACTACTCTGGTCTCACTTAGCGACGAACAAACACATTCCCAACGTACTCCATTGTCCTTGATGACTGCTACAACAAATAGAGGATGTTTTATTCTTGTTTTTGTCATTATGAAGGAACGTCAGAGGGCAACGACCCGTCGATGCTCCGCTGGACGAGACAAGGAGGTAGGATTTACCATGGTCTTGATAAATTACCAAGCCAACAATGACATGCGAGGCATATATATACACATCGTTCCTCTTCTGTCTCACCACTAGCACTACTTGTCTCCGTCTTGTGAAAACATTACCGACTTTTCCAACATTCGTATTCATCGAGACGGATAATATTTCAACAAACTAGTAATTTAACAAACACCAAACAGCGAATACTGCCACCAGAAATCGTATTTTTATTCACGTTGAGGTGAAAGCTATAATTATTACTTTGAAGAAAGGGTTCCAGTCCACTGGACATTTCTTGTTGTGTTGATGTACTAATCTAAAAAAAAACTACCAAGTAAAAACAGCGCCTTAGTTGTTTTCATAACTGATACGAGAAAATAATTCACATCCTTATCTTAAAACGTCTATTTAGACGAAAAATAGTGAAGCCCTAGATATGCAACAAAGAACAGTTATTACATTGATCTACGAAAGACGATATTTGATAAAATGGTACACTATCTGTAACTATGATTCAGGAAAACTACGACAAACCTTAATTTGGTTACACCGCTCACGATGAAAGCTATTTCTTGCTGTACGCAGGTCTGCTGTTTTTCTACCGTATCACATCGATTGTCAACAGTTTTATATCTCGTCGGTCAAATTGAACTATTATTTGGTCTTATGAGATGGCTCACGGTTACTGGTTGCAACGCAAAATTATTATCATAACTGAAGAAAAATTCACAAGGCAAGTTCGCTAAAAAGAATTTTATTGGAAGACGGTTTCGACAGAGCTGTACTGAAATCATCGGATCTTTTGTTTTAAAATTTTAAAGCATAAGATCCGATGATAACAGCATAACTCTGCCGAAACCAGTCACCCAATAAAACTCTTTTTAGCGATCTTGGTTTGTGAAGTTTTCGGAGAGCGCCCCTGATTGACGATGACAGGATCTTGGCTTACGAAGTTTTCTTCATGTATCACACATCGCAGATCGCCCGCAGATCGCCCCTGACTAACAATGTCGGGAATATATGACAAAATTTACTAATTTTAGTTGTATTGCAGAGGTCATATAACATATTTTGTTAAGGATCCTGAGAGTTCATACATCGCCGGTCACTTATTATAAAAAATACTCTGAGTGCTCCAGTGTCGTCAGCTGCTCACTTCCCACCCCACCCCCCACCCCCCACCCCCCTTGAAGCTATTACGCCAGTATCTCTGCTCCTCAAGCAATACAGATTAAATTTCTTAACGGACTAAAAGTAGCTCGAACATAGGCCCTTGTGTTCCGCAGCAATCTTGTTACAAAATCTTGTGGTTTTCCTATTGTCTCTTGAAGCCAAATGTCAGCCACTTCTCGAAGTATTACTTTCTCCCTACATCATTTGTCAGGCAGTAAAATATTTCTTCCGTTCTATTAACTAAAATTCCTCCATTCTTCAATGCGTTCTCTTCATTCCAAAACTCGACGTCCGCCGTATAGGTAATTCAGCTGCATGCTCTGTGGTAACAGAGGACCCGTACACACATAGCCTGATCAAGAGTCTCCGGACATCCATATGTTATACAGAACTGACCACTACATGTCACGAGAGGGACCCACCAGCGCAACAGGACGCGGTAAGTATTCTCAATATATAAGTAATAACAGCAGAATGGGTCGGTCATGACAGCTCAGTGACTTCGAACGTGGACTAGCCACTGGATGTCACCTGCTACACATCCGTCGGGGACATTTGAACCCTTCTGAAGCTGCCAAGTCGACTGCTAGTGATGTGACTGTGAAGTGGAGACGCGAAGAAACAACCGTAGCTGAACTAAGACCAGGCAGGCTATATTTACTGACGGACAGGGGCCGTCGACAATTGCAGAGAGTGGCTGTAAACAGTGGCGTGTTAAAACTGAAGGAATCCCTCGTGAGTTCCAAAGAGCCACCAGCAGTCCAGTCAGCACACTGAATGTGTGCAGGGAGTTACAAAGGACGGCGTACGATGGTCGACGAGTTTTTCATAAGCCGTTTATTCCTGCAGTCGATGCTAAGCATCATTTGAGTTGGTATAAGGAGCGATGCCATTGGACAGTGGATGATCACTGGAGAGTGGATAACTGGAAACGAGTGACTCGGAGTGATGAATCACGCTGTACGCCGTGGCAGAGCAACGTAAGGGCTTAAGTGTAGCGAATGCCTGAAGAATTATACCTGCCATCGAGTAGAGTGAAACACAAAAGAGGTGGCGCTAGAGGGGGAGGGTGCTTGTCGCGGTTCGTGTATGGACCCCTTACTGCGCTACGTGCGGAAGGATATGAACACATTTTATAGCACTGTGTGCTGATAGAGTAGACGAAAAGTTTGAGGACGATCGGTATCCGTATCAGCATGCGAATGGAGCCTTTCATAAAGCAGAGTCTGTGATGCAGTGGTTTGTGGGCTTTCCTGAAATAGAGAGGCCTGCCCAGAGCCCCAACGTGAACCAAATGGAACACCTTTCTCTGGTTTCGCTCAGATACCTCATTGAAAGTGTCCCCAGCAGATCTCATGCCGTTATGAAGGCGATGGACGAGCACACCCCGTATTAGCATCCAGATTATGTCTGATCAGGTAGTCGAACTTCCCGCGCGCATAACTGTTTCCAGCGGCCGCGAAAGAACCACAACCAGGAGTGGCGATGACGGGCTGGTGCCCTTGCGCCGTGCTCATCAGCAGCATCGTCAGCAACAGCAGCCGCCGGTGTCTTCACGCGCTCCTTCTAGGCTGGCCTATGTTAATTGCGGCTGCGCGGATACTTAATGGAAGCTGGCTTAGCGCTCGCTGCGGGCGCTGATTTACTGCCCAGCCGTTAATTGACAGCTTTATTATCAATCGCCGTTGCAGAATTTATCTCGACGTATATATCTGATTTAAGCGATATAGGGGCACAATTAAGAGTGCGGTCGATTTTATCGGCAGTAGAACAGCGATCGTGTTTTAATTGGAAAATTTTTCACACGGTTCGAGTTTATAGCGCGTACGAAGGTACACCGGTCTGAGTTTCCAAGATATCGAGCGCTTCGACCTGCGTTGCCAACGAAGTCTGCACGTTTCACGTGACTCACTGCCATCTGACGACATTGCCTCAACTCTTGTTTGAGAGCTCAGTACCAACAGAGAAGTAGCATGAGGGCGTACCGAAGATAGTTGACGACGTCGTTGAACACGTAGGAAAGCCCCCTTTAGCATTAAAATTTTCAAATATTTTTTAAGTGTTAAGTATTTTGTTGACTGTTTGTGTACTGTGACAAGATGTCCCGCTGTCTGGCTACATAGTCAGTGGTGTTACTCTGAACAGTTTGGTCTTGGACCTAGTGACATGGTGCAGGTGGTAACTCAGTGACGGTGCATAAAACGACTTCAATTTTCTTATTTGTTGCGTTTGAACAATAATCAGAAGTTTTTAGCTTCACAACCGTCTGTCGACAAAGCATTAACTCAGTCGAACAAGCACTGCGGACGAAAACGGCGCCAGCCTTCTTCAAACAGGCATTCCACCTTTCGTCTGAAGCTATAAGGCGATGGTAATTGGAAGCCTTTTCAGCGCAGAGTAGTCCTTGGGAGGCAGTGTAGAGACAAGACTCATTTAGTCAGAAAAGTATAGCAAAAACGTCGCTCCCCTACATACAAGTGCGAATTCTACTCAAATAATTTTCACGGCAGTACTGTTGGTTCCAGTTTATACAAGACGTGTCATTACTGCTATCCCAAAAGTCTTCTTAGATTTCAAGCCACTAACAGTCAAAAAATGGTTCAAATGGCTCTGAGCACTATGAGACTTAACTGCTTAGAACTACTTAAACCTAACTAACCTAAGGACATCACACACATCCATGCCCGAGGCAGGATTCGAACCTGCTACCGTAGCGGTCGTGCGGTTCCAGACTGTAGCGCCTTTAACCGCTCGGCCACTCCGGCCGGCACTAACAGTCCATGACGAAAATATTACTTTGCACCCCTAAGAATGTAAAGCTGCACTTAACTAGGAGGCTGTGTTCCACAAGGCAGGTTATTACTGGAAATGGAAGGTCCTTGCATTTCGTAAATGTATGCAGCTAGTTATTGATGACCTCAAGCACGATGCACCTTAACATTTTTCACATTAATTATTTATTGATACAGATAGAACAAGCGATAAATGATAGAAAAATCGCTGGAATCCACTGGCTTTATAGCCTCGCTCCTGTTGTCCACATTAGAATCACGTAACGCAACAGGGGGAGGGCAGTGGGCAGCTGCCGTCATCTCTAGCAGTTTACGGCCGGCGCCGGCGCCGGCGCCGCTGCCTCTCATCGAGGCCAGCTCCCTGGGTAGCAGCACTCAGCTTCAGTAAACTGCGATCGCGTAATCGCCGGCGGCGGATCAGCCGGGCTCGTTACTGCCCGCTTAATGGTATGCAAGTCTCTGTTTGCTCTGCGCCCTCGTAACGACTGAGCATCTGTGAGCTGAAATTGCACGCTTTCGGGAGAGCAGGCTACGGCCGTGCCGCCGAGCAGGTACAAACAAATTGGCAGTCCGTCTCTTAGAGGTTCTAATTACCTAATCGCTGTGAACTGGCGAAGGAACGAAACGCCGTGGGTGGGAGGAGTAATGCGGTGCTTACGGGGGGCGTGCAGTCTCGGCCCCGGGCATAACTCAGGCCGCTAATTGCACTCGGCCGGGCCGGGCCGACGGGCCAGCCACCTGCGCGGCGTCCGGACGCTCACACGACGCCGAACTCCTCTGACTGGCTGACTCTAGGCACAAGTCAAGCCCGGAGCGCTCACGACTAGCACAAACGTAGGAGGGGTGGAAACAATACAATCGGGTCTACTCAACACGGCTAGGTCACCTCAACAGCTATCTGAATAAAACAGCTTATGTTAACATTACTCCTGCAACAAGGAACTTCTGCACTGGTCCCTCACATACTTATGGGAATGAAATATGGCTTCAGACTGTTTGCGGGACATCAGAATTCGGCAGTTGGACTTCGTGCCAGCTCGAACCGCAGCAGAATACCGAGACGTCTGCACGCCGGCACAAAGACCGCAGCAGGCGGCCCTTCCGGTGTGCGGAGAGGAAAAAGCCGCGCGTGCTGGAGCGCCTCATTGCAGACGCGGCGCGCATACCGAGGCGCGCAATTAAAGCCGCAGCTGCGAGTCGCGTCCAGCCGTAATGACGCGGACGTCGCCGCGGCCCGCGCCCTCCATTAGCATTTAACACGCCGCTTCATAATTAATGCGCCTCGGGAGCGGAGCGGAGCACCACAATGGGATGAGCCAGGGCAGAGCGGGGCAGCCCGACGGTGGAGCACGTGCGCTCCCGCGGGCCGGCCTCCCGAGCATCGTGTCGCGCTTCCGCGGCGGCGTCCTTACCTGCGGGGCAGCTACACTGCTGCCGATCGCCCTCCTGTTAGCTGGTAGTGTACATGGCACAGAGACATCAATTCTGACCGTCTAATGTCACTCCCGTTGCACTCAGTCGTCCACGCCTTCGCCGTTCTAGTTTTTTCTTATCCTGTCTTCTTCAGAAAGAAATTATAGATCAGGAAATTAATCACCGCAACGGGCTTCCAGCAGTTTGTTTATGCACCATGTGTTTATCATGGCCTGGATTCAGCTTAATGATTCGGAGTTCCAGTTTCTTTACTATGACCGGAAACGTTGTCCATTAGTGACTAAAGCTCAGTAAGTTCAGTAACGGCTACCTTAGAAGAGGTCTATGCTCATCAAAAAAGGTCATATTGGAGAAACTGTTAGCAGTGACAGTAATGCCGTTAGCACACAATAATTACTAAAGACTGAAAATAATTTAAAACAGATTGGATAAATTATTTTCCTCTTACTACAAGAAGCAACTTACATAAATGTTCATTCTACCCTTTCTCAATTTAAGACCCGCGAACTAGTCACCATGCCAGCCGCAAACGAACGCAAAGAAGACCAATCTACTGGGCACGGCGCTGTGAGACCGTCTCTCTGACGCTTACTGTACCGAAAGGAATCACAGTTAGAGACGTCCAGCAGGAGGAGAGGAATTATGCGGACATCACGGACCCTACCAGATGGACGACGATGGTGATTGCGCCACAGTCCACCTGCTGCGAGTAACCGAGGCCGCACGGATCCCACAAACATTTCGCGGTCCGGCTCCACCACTGTTGTCCTCTGCAATCAACCGTTTCTTTCCTTCAGTCATGTCTTACTTCAGTGTAATTAGAAGAGGTGTCTTCTAATTAAACATAAAAATGTAATTACAAGATGTGTTAACATAATAGATGAAACTCAAGAATTGCCAAACAATGTTGCAAACTATCACGCTGCGTCGACAAATTCAGATCTCCAGATATTACTCCACAGAGTAAATATTTTTACCCACCAAGAACGACTTGGCGAATAATTCCTGCAAGTAGCAAGTCCTCAATCCAATCAAAAACCTGACCCGCTGTTCCAGAAGCTCGTATGTTGCCCGCTAGGCGACAGTACCGAACTGTATCAAAGTCAAAGAACACGACGTCATCTTGGGCGTCGCAGTCTGTCACCCTCTGTGTTTCTGAGGTTAAAAAGATCGCTTTGTCTGTGAAATCAGTGTCATAGAGAAGAGTTGCGTTCGCCATAAGTAGTAATGCGCGAGCATTAACTGTTTCTCGTAATTCAACAACTGACTGAAGTTACCGACATGACTCGAAAGAAAGACCTGCGCATTTTATTAGAAACACAGATGAATAATTTAGCAAAGAATAGAGAAAAATGAAGGAAGGTGTGATGGCAATAGAACGACTGAATTCCTTCAGAATTAGTGCTATGCATTACTTCATTGGGTAGACTCATTTCCTGTTCCGCAAGTCCAGCGCGTCTGGACAGTGAAGGGTACAATAAGGAGAGAGCCGGAGGCGAGGCAAAGCAAGAAACGGAAGCCGCCGCAACAGGTGTCGCCTCATACGGCAATCGGCGTTCTTGCGGCCAGGGCAGGCCGCTACTGTCGCCTTGTCACGGGTCTATTAAGTCGGCACAGTGAGAGAAAAAACGTAATAGCACCGGGGGAAAAACACAGCCCATGCGCCCCTCAACGCAGCTGCGGAATTTATGACTGCGACCGAGCAGTAACAGCCGTCGTTATACAAAAACAGGCGTTCCTTTTAACGACTCTGAAAAGTATCCCGCACGGTTTTGTCTTCTCGTTAGTTGCGGCGTTTACTAGTGGTCTAAAAGCGACGCCGCTCAGAGATTCTCACTGCCCAATTCTGGCTCTCCGAGACGAGTGGGAGGAGCCTCTGAAAACGGACACGTGTGCTTCCGCAGCTCGTGTGCCAAGGGCCTCGACGAATAGAACTCGACAGTCAGACTTGGTGACCGGTCAAACTGAATGCGAACTAAATTTTAATTATTTAGTTTTTGCAAGGTGTGCTTCTCCAGAATAAATCGACGGTCCCGAAATTTGAGGTAGGGTAGACGCGTTCTGTGTTCCACGGCAGTCGTGGAATGCTGCCTGAACGCGCTGTCCGTCTTTTCCGGCTGAAGCGATGTGTATCCTATATAACAAAAGTAGTCACAGGATTGCATTTGATGTTTACCAGGCATTACACCATTGTTGTGTCAATTAGAATACAACATCCCCATGTATGTTTCAAACCATGGTACTGGAATACGTGGGACAAAATTTGAGATGACTCACAACTGAGCTTCAAATAGCAGAACTAGGAGCTCCGTATGATTTTAACAGCGCAGAAAAATATAATTTCTACGGATCAATTTAACGTGTCTCAGACTGCTATTATTCCAGTTAAAATACGACGTACGTATTTCGGTTGTTCTCCTGGCGTTCAAGTTCGAATTTACCATCACCAGCGGTGGAACAAATTATAACTGTGTGCAAAAGATTGGAAAATTGAGTATTAAGCGAGTAGGACTACGTCGCTGATTTTCCCTGAGCA
Organism: Schistocerca gregaria; assembly: GCF_023897955.1. Lineage (NCBI taxonomy): Eukaryota > Metazoa > Arthropoda > Insecta > Orthoptera > Acrididae > Schistocerca > Schistocerca gregaria. Next base: position 1,194,368,160 of record NC_064920.1, read on the forward strand.
GATACAGGAAACGTAGTGCAGCACTGACGTTAATCTTTATACAATACAGAAATCTCACTCGGCAGAGAAACATCCTACTGCAAGCCGCGCTGTCGTTTCACACGCCACCCTCTCGTGTAGACAAACCGCAGTAGCCCACAGTCATGCCAGTTACGCTTTTTCACACACAGGTACATGAGTGGGAGGACGGATTCCAGTTGTTTTATTTCATCCTGAACTCGCAGTTTAGGGACAGTTACAATTGTACGATTATCTGCATTACAATATTACAAGACCATTATAAAGGAAATTGAAGTGCGCTGCATACGCGTGGGTCCGAAAGTAATTTCTCCACTCCGAGAACAGATAGGCCACACACTGTCCAATAGCAGTGAGTGCGCGTAGAGACAGCATGAGAGCGATGGTGCTCTACGGCCGTTCTCTGAACCGGTTTTACACTGATTCTTCCTCTCGCCTGCACCGAGAATATACCTGTGATAAAATTTCCGAAGACGCAGAACGTAGCACTATGAAAAGTAGTGTTAACTGTGTGGGCCGTCCTGCATCTTTCACAATGACGAAATGCTGTACACGGCTGCAAACTCTGGTTCAAATTTCGGTGGCAAATGTCTAAGACATGAGAATATAGCAGATATTCGGCGCTATGAGGTATGCCTCAATTTCCTTAGTGAGTAGGTTGAGAAGTAATTCAGAGATTGCTGTAAATGTATTGCTTCCTTACAACCTCTCTGAGTAATTCACTTTGTGGTTAATCTTAGTATCTACTTAGTGATTACGTGGGCTATTCGGAAAGCGAGTTCCGATGTCTCACAAAGTGGAAAACGCAGTGAAAATCAAAACTGTTTTCTTTTTTTTTTCAACAGTTAGCTACACCTCCCAGCTACCTCTCTACATACTCGCCGCTCCGATTTCGACATCTGTCGTAGCGTTGTGTCGACTTTTCAACACTCTCGTCCTAGAAGGCAACCTCTCGTGCTTTCCGATAATTTTCTACACTGGACTGCAGCTCATTTTCGGGCCCAAAATGTTGTGTTCATAGCCAGCGGTTCATTTGAGTAGCGATGATAATGAGAGGGAACCAACTCCGGTGTGTACGGTGGGTGACGAAACACTTCCCACGGAAAACGTTGCGGGACGTCCTCATTGCCCCCGCAGCCTGCCACCGAGGATGGTCACGAAGAAGGAAGCGCATGGTAGTTACGTTATGCGGGCTGCATGACATCAGGCGAAAGGAATGGGCACTGTTGTTCCGGCCGTCCTTACGTGCTGACTGCGGGCTCAGAACTGAGGAGACCAATGTGACACTATGCACGGGCATACTAGAGTCACTGCCCAACACACCTGTGCTAAGCCTCATCGGATCTACAGTTGATTTCCTTTCCACGACCCATCGTTTCTTAGCCCTCGCGTCGGTATGGAAAGCGTCGGAGTCCTCTCGGAGTGGAGCAGAGGCGTTCCCACGGCGCGGCCGTGACCCTGGGATTTCCAGTGGCGCCGGTAATCCCGGGATGCTGGGCAGACGCGCATAATTAGCGCCGCGGCGCGGGCCAATCAGCATGGGTGGAGCCGGGCGCCGCCGGCGCCGCGCCGCGCCGCGCCGCGCCGCATGCCGATGGCGGCGAGCCGAGCTGTCAAAATGCGGGCCGGGCGGCCGCCGGCGCTCGGCCCGCGCATCGCCAATTAGGCCCGCGGCCTCGCCGCCGCGTCCCGCGCATACCGCCGAGCCGAGCCGAGCCGCCTCTCCCCTCTCACACCGCGCACGGCGGCCTCTCCAAATCATCGCAGTACACGTTCTACCACCAACGTGACGTCTTTTATGGAGAGTACCCACAGTACGGAGGCAAATAGTTGTACTGAAGTACGGGCCAATGTGGCGATTCAGTCCAGCGCATACAGAGATTCGTCTTCAATGCGAAGCCCGCTGACACATGCAACTGCAAAACCACTCGCCCATAAAGAAAGCAGTTCGTATCCTTTTGCAGAAACCGATTTTCATCGCCAGTATTTTACGTTCGAGAAAAAATATGAACCGGGGAGGGAAAGGGGTGGGGGATGAGGCTACATTGCTGATTGTTATTTATTACAATGTTCCACATCGTCCTGCTTGTGAATTAGATCCCAAGTTTTCTGCGGTGTTGTATTGTGTGAAAGAATGTCAAGTCATGATCCGCCGGTCGCATGGAAAGCTTCAGCTGCCCTATTGCGGTTATTCAGAAAGAGTATATTGACTAAGTAACAGGTTTTACCCTCCACCATAAATACACAGCGCCATCAAGGCGGTGGATATTGCAGAAACTTAGTTGAAATTCTACCTAGTATTATACTAGGATCTAAGAGGAACTAAGCGGTTTCTGTTTTGCTTGTAACGAGGCCTCTTGGGGCTACTCATGAGTCTTCCGGGCTGCATGGCCGTGGTCGAAGAAACTTTTCAGTTCCTGACGTTCCGTCCAGAGCTGCGCTGGACATTCCTCACAGGAGGTCCTGGCGAGGCTGAGTATTGCCCACTTGTCAGGGGCTCCTTCGATGATGTCCAGCGCAGATCTGGACGGAACGTCAGGAACCGAAAAGTTTCTTCGACGACGGCCATGCAGCCCGGAAGACTCATCAGCAACTAAGACATTCGCTCGTGAAGGCCTTCAATGTACAATGCCACTGCGGGATTCTTGCCTACATGAATTGATGCAGACTGAAGTTCTGCTTTTGTACGTACGGTCTTGAGTGGCTTGGATATCCTCGCTGCCCCAGTTTATGGCTGCTCTTACGTTTCTTGGCTTGCCATTCAAATACAAATGAAAAAATTTTTGACACGAACGTAACATAATCAGCTGGAACAGTGACAATTGTAATTGTGTTTCGTGGATCAAATCGAGGCTGCGGTCCCTACGATGGTACTGCCAAGAAGTGATTCGGAACCGCTGATAAACGTTCTTTGCTAGACAGTGGTGCAACAAATCCTGTCATGCCACAGTATCCCGAAGGACGAGTCGAGGAAGTACTTAATATGTGCAACACATTCACTCATCATCATACTAGTTCAAAATGTATTTTCCCATGTTAGCTCAACAAATCCGCCCCCTCTCCCATACTTGTCTCACATGGTCCGTTCCGACATTTGCCCGGGTCTAAAAAGTTCCTCCTCTGTACAACTTGTATTATAACGTTGCTAATGAGACATGAAAGGATGCCCTATGTTTCATTCCTTCAAGTTAAGACTGCACACGTCACTCCATTTTAACTATCAAATCCTCGGCCTCCTCACATATCGCACATTTGAATACGATATACTAAGGACTCTGCTCGGCAGATTTGTGTAGAGGTCCGGTAAGCCGGCCAGTCTGTGGATGGTTTTTAGGCTGTTTTCCATCTGCCTCTGCGAATGCGGCCTGGTTCCCCTTATTCCGCCTCAGTTACACTATGTCGGCGATTGTTGCTCAAACAAGTTCTCCACGTACGTGTACACAACCATTTCTCCACCACGCAAACGTAGGGGTTACACTCGTCTGGTGTGAGACGTTCCCTGGGGGTCCACCGGGACCGAACCGCACAATAACCCTGGGTTCGGTGTGGGACAGCGGAGGGGTGAAGTGGACTGCGGTAGTGGTCGTGGGGTTGTGGACCATTGCGGATGCGGCGGGGACGGAGCCTCTCCGTCGTCTCTAGGCCCCTGGTTAACATACAATACAATACAGAGGAAAATTTAGTAAGGTTAGAGAAAAGCCAGACCACTGTCGATTGTCGCAATAGTACGTAAAAATGACTTATTCATTTCCTAAGCATTTTTAGGAGTTATTCATAAATAAAAAAACTAAAAATATTATGAGCTGCATGAGCATTATTTCAGAGTTATTTTGTGTTTATAATAGCGTAAGATATCGAAAGTCCTGCCTTTCGTCTCACATTATTTGCCTTACACTAAGATCTCTGAGACTGCAAGGTCTTTCAGAGAAGGACACGGAGGGGACGTGTGGCTATGACGAGATGGCAGCGGTTGTGATTCGCGCAGACGGCGTCAGTTGGCGCCGGGCTTGAGATGCGCGCAGATAGGCGAGCTAATGGGCAGTGGCGCCGGCGCCAGCGCCGTCATTAGCATCGGCGGCAGTAAACAGCGGCGCCGTTCCCACGACGCCGGGGAATCCCCGCCCCCGTGCGCGGCTGCAGCCGGCGGCATTCCGCGCGCAGACGTGACGCGCAGCGCGAGTCGCCCCCGCCGCCGCCGCCGCCGGCGACCGTGTTTTGCGGCGGCGGCCGCGGCTTCCGGTCGCCAATCAAGATGCCAGCGCGCGCGCCCGGGCCCTTCCTCCCATTCATCCCCGCTGCGATCCACCACAGCCGGCCGGCTTCCCGCGAGCCATAGCCAGCACGGCCACCGTGAACTTCCTTCCTTTACTTTCTGTCTGTGGCCAGGAAGATCTACACTAGCTTCCTCCAAACTTCTACAGTTTTAATAGATCCGTCATAGGATAAAAATACATCTTCCATTGTACAAGCAAATTCCATTCTTGGGCACGTGAACAACTGTTCAATAGTCTGTGTTTCTGCACAAACACACGGGTCATTTTCAGAGCAGTCGCGCTTAATCACGTTTACTTTAGGTTTCGCGACTCCTGATTTTAGCCATTTCCATCGTCTCCTTATACTGTACTATAATTGGTGCCATTATGTGATTTTATCTTCTGGGGGGTGGTCTGTACTTTACAGAATCCAACCATACGGATACGCGGCGGGTCTCAGGTCGGCCTCTTTGCGGTACTACCCGTTGGACAAAGCTCTTCCTTGATTTAAGACAAATTGGAACGATACGGTGGTCATTCATTAATTGTCGTGGGTTCATTCTCAGTTTCTTCTTCTCAACCGCGTCGACGATTTTGCGTCTGATCTGGGGCCATCACCGCGAGTGAATATTTTTCGTGGACAGGCAGGTGTAGGCCTCATGCATCGGGACAATCCTGGCCATCTCATTTAAAGCGACGTCTACTTCTTTGGAGCGACAAGACTCCTCTCATACTGGTAACGCATATACCCCAGCTCCAAACCAAAGTCCCTTTGCTGATGATCGAACAACTTTAGGGTGCGCTTCCCAGACAGTTGATCCACGCAGTTTACGTATAATATTGTTTCTTACAAACATTTTTCTTTTAAGCTCAGTACAGCGCTTTTAAAAATGATAGCTTATGGTGTAGGTGACTCGCAAGTACTCTGGGTTGGTGCAATGGTCTAATCTGACCCTTCTACATTCTCATTTCAACTGTCTTGTGGCTTCTCAGTTACGCAGATGGAATCTGCACCCTTGAATTTTTCCTGGGTTAAGGCACAGATGATTTTTCTTATAGCGCCTGTCGGTTTTCCTTCAACTTCTTCAAATCTTCTTTCTTGAGCATTAATTGGCTCTTCTCTGCATATATGACTTTTTTTAGTTTACGTCTGTTGTTGCTTCTTCCTTGTGTGCGTATTGTACACAGCAGGAGAAAGAACGCTCCCTTGCGGTAATCCGTTCTTTTGGTATAAACTACTCAGCACCTTCGGCACGCTTCTGGGCTCCTTGTCGTCTATCAGCCCCCTGCACTATCACAACTTGTAATTCCGTTCCGGTGTACGGCGTCGTGCCCAACTAAACCTCAGCCTTTACAGCCCGCATCACGTATGTAGACGATGCATGCAGCAGCGAGGCGACTCGCCCCTTACACTGCGTGTACGATGCACCGGTGACACCTCTTTGGCAGAGCCTGCCCTGCACATAGCGAGTCAGCAGCCAACGATGATGTCCACGATAGTCTGCGAGGCACGCTCCGTAACATTTTCTTGCTTATCAGCACCTGTTGCACACTTAATAATTCTTGATTTCTTAGTCACTCCGCCAGTGCCCTAATCCATCACACTACACACCTTATGGTCATTTATCGATTTCTTTCATTGCCTTCAGTGCTTGTCTCACAGTGACAGCTTCTTCCACTGAGAAGCCGCAATCTCATTCTTCCACAGAGTGGCAGTTGATTCTCTTTTCATTCCGCGGCCGCTCGCCTTTCGTAATATCGGAATGTCAGGTACTCCGAGGGTGAAGGATCGCTTGTCTGTGGCGTATGTGAACTTGGCGACGCGGCATTTACTTCGACGATTGTGAGGAAACAACCTAACAACCGCTCTCTGGTCAGCGTTTGGACTAGACCAACGGCCGGTAGTTCAGCGACCACGTGAGGCTAACGAAATCTAGCGTGCTGCGCTTTATCTGTACGAGCCGGTGTGGGGATTCACCGATTACTGCTGCTAACAATTTCCACATACAATAGGTGTACAACATTTCGCAGCCCCCTGCATGACTGTGAGCATACCCCATGTCTTTTCTCAGCTCACTCCCACAAGAATTGCGTAGATGTTGGGAAACAGTATCTTAATTAACACATGCCACATCGAATTCTTTAGTCTACATCTTAGGTCATTGTTTTAGGCTGGTTTCTTTAATATTCGTTGTATCTAGTTTGTAAATTAAATCTCTGTTTTTGTTTTCACATTTTAAATCATCATATGTGTTATTTCTGAAGTCGACATCCCGTTTTCTCAGCACATACTAATCGTAAAGGGATGAATGAAGTATCGTTAGAAAGGTTTTTTTTAACTCGCTTCTGATATCGCATAACGATACTGTGATAAAACTTACTGTTTGTGGAAAAATTTAACATAAATGAGGCTTTTAAGTATCATAACCAAAAAGACATCATTGATGCCTCGATTCCCATCTATACTTTGCGAAGGTAACATATAAGTCAAGAATAAGAGCCTCTTTTTCATATCACCCTATTACATATCCCACTTTATTTGTTTTAATGTACTTATTAATTGGGTAATTTGTTTACACAACTGTCATAGATAACACCCGCGACTACTGCGGTAGTCCATTATCTCTGCCCTTCGCACAAGTTGACTTTTCCGAAGGAATATACTTTCCGAAAGGACAAACATATTTGTTATTGTCACCTTGAATTGTGATTCACCTACTGCTAGTATGGCCTAAGATGCTTGCTGTAATTGAAAAATGCTTGTCGAGTTAATGTTATACATTATGTGGCCCTGTTGACATCCCTCATCTCTGCCCATCATACAAGCCGGGACCAGCATTCCGAATGCAAAATACATTTTGGCCACATTTTTTGGGAGAAATATATATTTTTAAGTGCAGCTTCTGTAATGCACTTACATGTTGCTACTATAACATAAACTAAGAAATATAATCAAAATCTTAAAATACAGTTAGAGGTTATTGTAGACTTAGTAGTATACCAGATGAGAATCGAACACTACGTTCTAACTTAAGCATTTCGCATGAACAAACGTGTGAAAGAGCGATTGTATTTACAAAGTCACGTTTTTACTCATGGACAATTATTTGTAGCTTTTCCATGGGTAACTACATCAATTAACACTTTTGTATCGCTTAAAAAATGAAGAAAAGTAGAAGAAGATTATTCTCACGTCCAATATCATTTATACTGAAGTAATGTATGGCTCTGCAAAGAATGTTGTTCAAAATTATGTGCAGGGAAATATATACACAAGGATGTATCGTAAAATCACGACGTGAATTCATGACTATTATTTCACGTCGTTCGATTCATTTTTAAAGCTGTTTTCTCGTCATTCCCACAACCGCCCTCATCCAAAAGACTACACTTACTCCAATACTGCCATTATTTAAAACTATAAAATTTCGGAAATTTCGCAATTTATGGTTACAGTATAATAGAGAAACGAATATGTCATGACAACTGAAAATCTGTGCCAGGCCAGCATCATCAACCGGATTTCCTACTTTTAGCGAGCAGTCACTTGAACCATTACGCAACTCACTATGCCTGCAGGTGTGATTCAAATTTCCATTGCTACTGTTAAACCCTCCTTTCACTTCCGAACACTACTCATTTGTTCTCCTCACGACGGATTTGCGGTTTTCAACGTAATTAGTTTGATCCTCCTCGATCCAGCCATTTACTTTCTAACAAAGTAAATCACTTCAGTAGAGGAGTAAATAAAGTTGCTCGTGATATCAGTAACATCAGTGCTGCTGCGGCCGTCTGCCTCGCGAGGAATGCGCGTGCACGCCGCAGACAGCCGGCTGCTGCAATGCGCAGGCGCCGCACGTCGCCGGCGCCACCCCGCCGCGCATGCGCGATGCTGTGCGGGGGAGACGCGGCCCACGTCACGCCTCGCTCTCCGGGCAAGCACAATTTCGGTAACAGTGGGGCGTGTCCTAGACTGGAAATCTGTATCGCGGACGCTCCGGCTGTGGAGCCGGGAGACCTGCGTGTCATCTCGTTCGTAGCCCTCCAACAGCGCCCTTCAGTGGCGCCTTAGGCAGCAGGCGAGGCTCCTGTGCCATGCAGTTACGCTACGTTTACTTGTCTGCTGTAACGGCGTATGAGGGGGACTACGCAAAAAAGCTATTATTTCCACACACTGCCTCCTGTTCCAGTCAAATTTTCGAACCTGCACAGAAAAAACTAGGCTGTCCATTTCGACAAATGCCCTAAGCTGTAACATCTTAACACCGTACACATTTACAACGATCAGAGCAAGACAAGTAGAGCAATAACTTCCTAGACTTCTCTCTTTCTTAGGACTAATTCTCAGTACGCCGTCTTTATTTCTAGAAATCTAGACTATTCAGTTCTCTTTTCTGAATTTCTTGAACCGTTTTATTCATTAAAACAGGATACAGATCCCACATAACCTCCCAGTGAACTGTCTGGACGTTGTCCCCACAATACAGAATTGATTTCGGGGAAAGTAAGTTCAGAGACACTGTATACAGGATATGCATTGTCTTCAGAAGGGCCTCAGTCTTACGAAACTACCCCAAGCATGACTTCCATGGTTTCATTCTGCGAAATTAACCATTTTTGCACGAATTACGTCATAGTTCCTGTGGTACCTATACTTGCAACGTCAGGAGTTATTGGTGTGCAAAACTTAAGGACGAAAGTAACTTGGGCATGGTGTGTCACTGCAAAATATCGTGGCCAGGAGAAACCTGAACCATAAACAGAAATAACTGCTGCAGTACACTTTAGTACAAAATTGAGAGAAGCATGCAATGAGGCGAGCAGAAATGACAGTTTTATTCAAAGACAATAATTACATTTAAGTCACAGCGATACATGATCGTCTTCTGGACACTAAAGTAGGCGGGAATGGTTGTTAATAGGTTGTGTGACGGCAACGCACGCTTTACAATGTGGTGCCATGCTGTGACAAGGTTAGTAAGGAATTGTTCTACTAGGGATCCATTCCTCCAAGTGATTGCATGTGGACGCACTGCATACCTCTCCCAGCCCATAGCGCCCGTGCTCGGTAGGATTAAGTCGGTGAACGGGCAGACCTCTCCATCATCTTATTACGAAAGCTCCTCCGGCTGTCCTGTTGGATGAGGGTGCGCACTGTGATCCGTTAAAGTGAAATTACGGCCGAAAGCAACCACGAAAAGACACACATGGAAATCTAGTACAATGTTACAATAACTCTGAGTAGTCAGTGAACCGCGACCAAAGATATGGTGGTCAATATGCCCGTGCAACACGGCCGCCCCACACGGTAACACATGAATCACGAAATGATCGGCCTCGACTATGATGGAGATGCCCTCTTATGGCGAGAGGTAGGAACACATACTGCTCCTAGGAACAGTGCGAACATGATAGTTTAGTTGGTCCAGGTGGTGGTCTGGGGAGGCAAATGTTGCAAGAGGGTATTGACCTCCAAATCTTCGAACACGCCACAGTCTCCAGTCAAGGTTACTGTCACACTGCACTCCTCCCCCGTATGCGCAATTTCACGGGCGCAGTCGGCGTCACTTTATTTTTATGGGTGTCAACGTGCGGTCGTATCGAAGAGAGCAGGTGCAGGAGCCCTCCCTCGGAACGAGAGGATACTCGGCGAGTGGCCTGGCCAGTCTCCCCCCACTCCCTGACGTGGAGCACCTGTGCGATGCGTTGGGGGCACGTACTGCACCATCGTCCACCCACCAGTTGTCAACAGCTCTGGTGGAGGAGAGGATTGCCTGACCAACCTTGTTGTCGGCACGAGAGGGATTTGCAGAGCACACACTGTCGACCGTGGTGATCACACAGTCTATCAAGAACCGTGTCCCGGCTTTTGCAATGTTCAGGAACCATTACGCATCGCCATGACATCAGTTAATTATGAATAAAAATGTCTTTTCTGTTAGTTTCAAAGCATATTCCTTTGAGTTACCTTCTGTACTGTACTGTACTGTACTGTACTGTACTGTACTGTACTGTGCTGTACTGTCCGAATTTTGTGTATAGTGTGCGTCTCATCTACCCATGTTAACTAGTAGTGAGACATTATGTCAATCTTTCTTAGTTCTTACTTTTTCAACACCGGTGTACAACGGCATCTGTTGGCGACAAAACTGGTACGGAGGGCTCTTCAGGAAAACGTTAGTAATGTAACTACTGAATCTCGGTAGTAATATTGTATAACATTCTGTAATTATTGAGTACACTCCTTCTGAAGAATCGAGATTTTTGCCAGGTTAGGTGTCGGCTTTGGCATATCCCGGAAACGTTATAGGAATCTGCAGCTCTTAAACTGTGCTATCTATGGTGATACATTCACGATATGTTTCACATGTCTAAATTTCTCTCAACTTGCAGTTAGTTGTATTTGTTGTCATATGGCTTAACCGTTGTGTATACAGTTAGAATTAGTTGAGGTGTCTGACCACAAGTTGGTGAATACCGACTACAGGCAACGTTCAAATCCACCACGTCCGTTGTGAATGTACCAAAACTGATTACAGCACTGAACTAGGGAATGTCAACCGGAAGGTAGAAAATCCGGCGAGAGCACGGTCGAATAGGACGGTGTCCAGGGAGCAGCGGACCGTGCCGAGCGACAGCCACGTCGCAGCAAACGTGTCCTGCTTACGGTTCGGACGCGACCCCGGCTGTGACGGCTCATTCGGTCCGCGGTCCGCGCCGCCGACCCGGCCTGCGGCGTAATGCCTGTAATCCCCGAAAAGCGGCCTCGCCGCGCCACGACATTGTTTTATACGATGTGCTGATAGCGGCAAATGCGTGTAATCACCGCCGCTTTATAAATAATATTCGTCGGCCGCATTTTTCCCGCGGCTGTAATTTCGGGACACGGCAACCAATTTGGCGGGGTCGTCTGCGCCGGTCCGGCCGGCACGTGCTGCGGCACGCATGGCCGATGCCGCAGATAGGGCGCGCCGTAATCGCGCCGCTATTACTCCGGGGCTGTGCGGGCCGCGGCGCGCGCCGTCGGCGGCGGCGGCGGCGGCGGCCGCGTCGCGACGCCGGTCGCTCGCTGCAGCCTTCCTGCCCCTCAACGGCCTGACGCGGGAGTGCATGCAGCATTCCTCGCTTCCTGTGTGCTAGGCTGCCTCCACCTCCAGAGCGATGCCATAACGTTACCGAGTCACGACAAACGGCATGTTCTGCCCCAGTCATACGGGACATGAAAGCACCCTCTAGCCTACGACGTATTTACGCTCCCGCAAGGAGACCGACAAATCCAGCCACATATTCCTCGCCTCAGCGATTTTAGGACCTCTCACGCACCTCCTTTCCCCCCTCTCAACTTCTGCATGCGCTAGGATCTTTGGCTACATACATTCATATCACGCCTGCCCGTTTCCCAACGTCGTCAGTCCAAACTCCATTAGATCGTCGTCTCGATATTGATAAGAATCTCTTGAAAACCAACAAAAAAGTTACTTGGTCCACACAACATCTATTCGCCTGGCTCCATACCCCACCCACTTCCATTTCATTTTCATTAATCATAATTGCATCTTCCAGTACAGTCTGCTCCCCGGCCCACAAGCTTGTCTACAAGCCTCTCCCAGTAATTCCCAATACACGTCTTCCATAGCTCCACGAATAGTTTAAACAATAAAAGCTCACATGTCAATGCCACAAGCCAAAGCTAGTTAAAGTCGCTGATTGTAAACATTACAGGCCGCTTTTACTCTCTTGTAATTTTTTTTCGCTGCTAGTCAAGGCGTCAACCGCACACTCCTTTCACGGTCAAACTTCAACAAGTTACGAGTAAGATATCATCGTTAATTTGTACAATACGCACTCACATTTGGGTGGTTAAAAATACTTTGAGAAGGTCGTTGGCACGCACAGCATGTGAGTTCCGGAATAACAACCCATTTTCGGTAAAATTTTCTGCCACAAGTGGCGGGTTCACATTACCTCGCGCAAGTCTAAGTCTACATATAAATGATGGTCAGAAACAGTCTGAACAGCTCGAGAGGCTGTTGCAGGCTAGCTTGTACTAGAAAATAACTGTTAAAAAAATACGGTACGTTGCGATGTTTCCGAGTTAATTAGAATTGAAGTTAGCTAATCAGGCCGGGTGCGCTCGCACATTCAAGAGACGGTTTCACCAAACGTGTTAATCGTTTAGTTTCCTAAAGCCCAACAAAAGAGCGATACAAAAATTGCACATGGAACGGTAATAAAATCGAGCCCGAACCAGACGCTGACCACTCTGGTCCACTAGACTAGAATAACAGACGTTAACTGCAACAGGCGGACCGGTTGAACTTCCGTGTCCACGGCCTGATTGGCTTGCTTCAACGAACTGACTCGGAAACGGCGAAACGTGTGGAAATTCTTCTTAAGAATTATATCTCGGCACAATCTGCTCTGCGACATCAATGCAAATGCAGAACAGTGAAGTGGTCCCACAGCGAGGTATACGATGATAGCAGAAGAGCTGTCGTACAGTCTCCGTCGGAAACTGGCTCTCTAAATGTACCCAAGAAAACAATGTCGTTCTTCCAGATATTCCCATTTAAGTTCCGCAAGCGTCTCTATTACCCCCGCGTGGGCCCGTGCGCAGCAGCATTAGTGACTGCAGGGTGCGTTAGACGCGCGGCAGGGCAGCGCAGTGGCTGGCGATGGCGATGCGACCCGGCCGGCGGCTACCTCAGCGCGCAGCGCAGCCGCGCCTCGCGTCGTGACCGGGCCCGCCGTGTGCAGCTCGCCACAGCACAATAACCCCACCCCACCCCGGCCCGGCCGCGAGATCGTTCCCCGATGTGTTGTTCTCCCGGGGCCGGATCAAAAACCGTATCGTGACCGGACCTCGGCTTCTTAACAATTTCCAGTCTAAACTGAACCCGGAGATTACATCGAGTTATTACCGGCAGGGCCGCAGCAGCCGCACAAGCAAAACAAGAGCGCAGCCAGCGGAGGAGCGGCCGCTTTCGTCGGCCGGCAGCTCGCTCATTAATCCGCGGCCGCTCCTCCCCCGGCAGCCCACCCCCTCTCCGGTCCTCACCATCACGCCGGATTAGCGCCCTCGCCGCTCGCCATATGTCAGGCCAGCCGCGGAATTGTGCGTCCCGTAAGCGGCGGGCGTGCCGAAACATCGCGCGCCGGAACGGCCTCAATGGCCGCCTAATTCTCTCGCCTCCCGGGACTTATCCGCCCCGCGTCCTGCCGGGGTCAGGCCGCAGGTCGTAAACACCGGGATACGGCCTTTTTCGGTAAATGCTGATGTACGCCGCACAGTTGCAAAATTTAGTGTCACAGCACTTGGGCGCTGATTTCGTCACTCCATTTACAACACGGCTAATAATGTAATGGAATTATGGCCGTTAGCTGACCTTCCCTTCCCTTGCTGCTGTACGTAAGGGACGGGTTGACCAAAAGAGTATTAAGAGTATTAAAATGGTGAATGAGCTGCGTCTACGCTTGTAGGAACCGACACTACCATTGCGTACGTTCCTCCTACGCATTCAAGATTCTAAGATGTACGACCCGTTTAAAAACATCAGGTAACAGGTCTATAATATAAGTAAATAAATAAATACGCTTTCAAAGATGACTTCGCAGTTGTTGCGTAATACTCAACATTGCTCACTTACGCGGTGGTGTATATAAATTAAATTAGGGAAATGCTACGCTTTATCGACTGGTTTTGCAAAAATGTGTACACTGCACCTGTGACGCAGAAGCGTGTGCAAGTACAAAAAAGAGTACACGCTTTATCGCAAGCAACACCAAGTAGGTGTAAGTGAGGCCTGTGCACCGGCTGGAAATACCAGAAACCAATCGGCTTTGGACTTGAAGTCACACTGCGAATATTTCCCACAAATACACGAGCTGCTGTTGCAATGTCTGTGCTTTACTGGAGCTTAATGCTCTTCGTACATACTGGTGTACTTCTGCATTCAGCGCAGAAGAGGGACTCAGTCATCACGGAGCCGTTACACACGGTGTGCAGCTGTAAACAGAAATACAAAGAAAACAACATATTGCCACTTTGCAACAGCGACAAGAAAAAAATTCAGATTACCTGAGCAGTCGACACGAAAAATTCATCTCGAGGATTGACAATATTGTGCATAAATGGACAAAGTTCACGAGTAGCTTTAGACAGGTATACGTGACGAGTAAAGTTTTGAGGCGTGATAAAGACCAACCATGATTCGACATCATGTCGCCGTGTCAGGAAACCGATGCACAGCAAAGAGAGATTCACTGCAGCCCGCATCTCGTGGTCGTGCGGTAGCGTTCTCGGTTCCCACGCACGGGTTCCCGGGTTCGATTCCCGGCGGGGTCAGGGGTTTTCTCTGCCTCGTGATGGCTGGGTGTTGTTTGCTGTCCTTGGGTTAGTTAGGTTTAAGTAGTTATGCAGAGGAGATCTAAAGAATAGCAGCGCATTTCGTTACAGGTTCATTCAGTAAGAGCCAAAGCGAGTCAAGCAGACACTTAGTAGGCTCCAGTGTCAGAAGCGCCATCAGAGCCGTTCTGCATCGCTGTGAGGTTTACTGTTAGAATACCGAGACAGTACGTTCCTAGAAGAGAACCACTTTTCAAGAAAAGACGATGAACGCACAGTCAAAGTGATTCAAACTTACACGGATGCTTACTAGCAGGCGAAACATTCTGACTGGAAAAGGAGCGGGGGAAGTGACAATGGTACAGAAATTACCCTCCACTGCACGACGTAAGCTGGCTGCGGAGTACAGGTGTAGATACAGTAGTACGTGTACTTTCCTTATTTTCATTTGTCAATCCTTCTCCCGGTTAATTTTCCATCTGTAGCGTTGGAGGTTATCTGCGTTGCCTTTTGATTTCCTATACCCAAGACTACTCAATATGCGGAGTAGAGCAACGAGCTTCTTCACTCTAAAATCTCCCCTGTATGCAACGTTATCGCTTCTGTCGCATTTTCAAGTGTTCGTGTGGTGGCGTCCTCCGGATCAAAAGGAGAACCACTCCCTCATGCGCCTAAGTTGCTAATGTCTCGAATTGGGTAGCGAGATACCTGTGAGCAGGAGGGGAGAGTCCGGCGATACAGATTAGACCTAATGTCCGTTAGTTTAGCTGCCAACGTACAGAAATTAATGTAAAGAAGTTTTTTTTTTTTTTGGCAGCATTCGGCATTAATGGATCGAAGAGTGTATTCGTAAACGGCGTGTTTACACTGAAGATTTGGGCTGCCAGGACACTGCACTTTCAGTCCAGTATAGGACGTGCACAGAGGAAATATATGCGAAACTGCATTCCGCTGGCAGGCTTACACCTGTATACTGTTCAAAATAAAACTGGTCCGGAATTATGAATCATCCCTAACACTGTAAAATGGTTACTAACACTGGCCGAGCGAGGCGGCGCAGTGTTTAGCACACTGGACTCGCATTCGGGAGGACGACGGTTCAATCCCGTCTCCAGCCATCCTGATTTAGGTTTTCGGTGATTTCCCTAAATCGTTTCAGGCAAATGCCGGGATGGTTCCTGTGAAAGGGCACGGCCGATTTCCTTCCCAACCCTTCCCTAACCTTAGCTTTCGCTCCGTCTCTAATGACCTCGTTGTCGACGGGACGTTAAGCACTAACCACCACCACCACCACTACTAACACTGATTAGGATTTTATGATGCATAATTGAGCTTTTCTTGTTCTGTGAGTTCGCATAGCAGGACAACCCGATCTCGCCCGCATCTGGAGAAATGAAAAACTGAGGTTCCTAAAATCCTGACGCCACATCAATCTGACGTCACCAGTAAATCTCAAAAGGAGTAGGCTGACCTATCAGCATTAACTCACGCGCAAAAAAAAAAAAAAAAAAAAAAAAAAAAAAAAAAAAAAAAAAAAAAACTGTAAACATTTTTGATTATGCTGTGTCAGTACCCCCTCTAATTCTCATTTCCACAACAGTATAGCGTAATAACGTTCTCTTTATCACACTTCTCTAAAGGCTACCTTTCACCGGAGTTACGTTTTCTGGTGCTCAGCTCTTTTCATTAGTATGCTAATGACCTCTCTGCTTTCTGCCTTGTGTGGTCACGAAATGCGGAAAAAGATCGGTTTCATTTTCTCCACAGCACATTTGGTAAATTTCCCACTTTTTATTGCGAAAAATTTGACGTCAGTGTTCGCAGGTGTGATATCGCTCCAGTTCTCTTCTGACAATCAAGTACCCAGAGAGTTAGCCCAACGATGGGACACTCGAAAGGCACTCGGCACGACGTCTTTCCACGTCCACATCCGGCCGTCCAAATTTAGGTACTACATTATTTCCCTAAGTCGTTTAGAGCAAAAGCTAGATTTGTTCCTTTGAAAGGGATAAGGATGATTTCCTTGTCCATCCTTTCCCAACCCGAGCTTTTATTCTGTCCTTCCGGTCAGCTGTGGGACGTTACACTTTCCATCTTGCCAACCTGTTAAATGGTGCTAAAAAAATAACGAGCATCAGGCCTATCTATGGAGCAAAATACTAGGTCATCAGCGTTCTACCAAGTAGGGTAGACTATCACGACGTCTTTCATTATTCGTTTATCCTCACGTGGGTGTGTGCGTACACTCTGTTCATTATTATTTTAACACGAAGTAAAAATTGCGTAATGTATCCTTCCGCGTTTGTTGTCACGTCATGGGATACTGACTGCGTCATTCCTAAGTACACGTTCTATAAAGTAGTTATGTGAACACGTTTACAAATCAACTTCGCGACTCGCGAGTTGCCATACAGGCACTTTTAGCCGCGCTGCACTCTCCCACGGTCGTTGTGATCTGCTTCAGCATAAAAGTGCCCTATCAGTCGAATAATAAATTATTTTTCTTATCACGCATCCAACTCATTCGATACAAAAACAACAGTGGGCTCAGAGGATATTTGCGCAATCAGCCACGTGCTTACCGATGGACTTTTTCCTAAAAATCATATTTCTCCTTTCTTTTTATCGGATTTCATATCAAATTTTCTCTGAAGAACACGAGGTACACGGCACACGAACTACAAGATTACAGGGGCGCGACTGGCCACACAGGGAAAGTCACTGTGTAATGGAATTTGAAACAGAGATTAGAACAAGCATTGTATTAGAAGTCTAATACAATACTTAAGATGTAAATAGGGGTTAGTTCTAGCGGCTTTACAACATCCAATGGGTGGCCACTGCAGCGTGAGTGTTTTTGCCCTACGGTAATGAAATTCGTACGAGCCAAGTACAGCACCGTGCAGCCCTGCTTTTGTCCCGCGTGCCACGCTGCTGCCGCTGTGGCCCGTTCTCCACGCCGGCTTTCCCCCTGGCCGCTGTACACACGCGCCTGCGCACAATCCCTGCGGGCGTGTCCCCGCGGTAGTTAACCTGCGACCTGCCGAACGCTCCGTGACCGGCGAAAGCTCGCACAAGTGTGGCCAACCCCTCCGCTCGCTGCTTCGCAAAAAAATACGTTCTGCAGCCGAACCGGAGCCTTCCGATTATCGATCCGTATTTCCTGCACTTACGTCTCGCTGTCAGTAAACACCTATGACGCAAGGGGAGAGCGGCAACGACGCAAAACGTACGCCTGGCAGCTATTAGAACGGGATAATGCTCGCAGAATGGCAGAGGGCGTTCTGCGTCGTTGTGTAACAGTTTAATGGCAAGAAAGAAAGAAAGTCGAGCGCTGCTTCGTCTCTTAGTGTGATTCGTCACCCCACACAACAACACATGGGCGCAATACGACCGGCAAGGACTAAAAAAAATCTACATCTTTTTTCAGATAACTTGCAAGATGTAATCTTCTGAACGCGAAAAATTTGTGAATCGAAAATGTTCAATAATCAAGACAGAGGTTCGGACAACGTTTAAGCAATGGTAGAGTAAAAATTTTACGACATGCGTCGATACGCACATCTCTGCACCGACTACGTTTGTGTTCCACAATTCGCCATAGAGTGCCAGAGGGAGGATACGTGGGTACCAGCATTAATTTACCCATTTTCTATCTAATTCGCACGTACTGAATGAAACTATTTGTACGTCTCCTTATTATACACGCGAAATCTATCATTTCACCGACACCGCCGTTACTGGAGATGATAGGAGTGAATAGTATGTTTATCGAGTTATTTCGGAACGTTAGGCTTACCTTTGTGTTTGTTGGGACCAATGGCGGCAACCCCAGAATTGCGAAACTCCGCTCTGAAACTTCTCCATACTTTATGTTATTCTAAATTGGTGAATGTCACAGAAATAATAACAATAGTTACGAATCAATAGTATGAGGTCTGCGCAAGTTAATTTCTTCGTGGATATAACACTTCTTTGATTCATATGTTGGGGTGCACTCAGTCTCGTGATGCCAATTAAGGAGCTACTCGGCTACTCGACCGAATAGTAGCGGCTTCGGTCAAGAATACCATCATAACGACCGGTAGAGCGGTGTGCTGACCCCACGCCCCTCCTATCCGCATCCTCCACTGAGAATGACACGGCGGTCGGATGGTCCCGGTACGCCACTCGTGGCCTGAAGACGGAGTAAGTGCTTTGAGTCATATGTCTTCCGAGTAACTACATTTCTGAAGTCATTTCACCCCAAATTGCTGCGGGTAGATGATACTAAACATTTGATAGCCATATTTGATTGCAGTGACCGTTCGGCAGCGGTAAAATCAGATCACCTTTTCGCCCGTGTGTACTAATATGTAATATAGTTCCTTACATTTTACGTCAGCTGCTAAGCGTTGGTCGCCCGGAGATAGTCTCAAAACTGTAACGATCTTTTAGTGAGGCGATGCCCAGCATCTGCAGAATGCAAGCTACTTCACATGCAGTACCGAGGTGGCGCAGTGGGTAGCACACTGGGCTGGTACTGGGGAAGGCGACAGTTCGATCCAATTCGCAGCTGTAGGTTTTCCACGACTTCCTCAAATCGCCTAAGGCAAATGCTGGGATGTTTCCTTTATAATAGCACGATCCATTTCCTTCCTCATCCATAGCCAATCCGAGATTGTGCTCCGTCTCTAATTATCTCGTTGTCGAGGGGACGTCAAACACTAATCTACCCTGTTTCTAGACGTAGTAGCAAGTAGACTGAGTCAAGCTACTCTGTCATTAGTTAAATGTCGTACAAACCGTGCCAATCAACAGACACCGCCGACGTGAGACCAACGGGAATCATCGACTTATCAGAACAGAATTTGTATGTTGTCCCATTGTTCAGTAAATAATTGGTAAGCTATTTCTTTTTTCTGACTGACATACCACGCTCCGTCTCTCGCACCTCATTCTTCCCACACAGTTGTCCAGGGAGTGGACAGCGACGTCCAGACCGCTGTCGGTCATCCACACTTAGGCAGCTGGAGCGTGCGTCCTGCCTCACACCACCCTGCGCCTGGGACGCGGCCCGTGAGCCCCGGCCGGGGTCTGCCCCCAGCTGCGCGTGACGCCTTCCACGATTAGCGCGAGATTTAGACGCGCGCGAACCGCGGACCGCGGATGCCGCCGCGGGCGGGGGCGAGGCGCAGGCCCGCTCCATTCATCAATTACCATCTCATAACGAGGGCCGCCTGCCCCCGATAGACATCGCGGCCGGCTATCGAACGTGTCAATCTCGGCAGCTCTCGCCAGATTAGATATGCACTGCCGGTAATATGGTAATTTACCGGGCGCTCGCGATGCGGCGATAAAAATGTACGCCGGCCGGTATTTAAGAGGAGGACGAAGCGGTCCGAGCGGCGAAAACAAGAGAAAAAGGCGAAATGGCAATAAAAATGGTGGATCGCGAGGTGAGAAGCGGCGCGCTACCTCACAAACGGACGCGGGATGGAAATGCGGTCACGTGCGCGCGCCACGGGCCGCTAATAAAATACCCTCGCCAGCGCAGCGGTCACCTCGGCAGCTCCCTAGCGCCGCGGCTTCCTCCCGCTTGGCGGGCACGGCCCAGCAGGTTGTTACGGAGAACAATGAGAAACTCGCACCCGTGTCGACAGTAATTGTGAACCACAGCCACTGTGGAAGCTCAAAATGTTCGCTGACGAAGAGAGAAGAAGCGGAAGAAAGCAGTCTCGCGCATTTACGCCCCGTTGACATTGAAGAAGCTAGGACGATGACTGTAGAGCGCGAAATCGCCCACGCCCTATCGAGAACAATCCCGGTACTCATTAGCAGAAGCCGACGCCAGACGTTTCACGTAATGGATTGTTGCAGAACTACAGTTTCTCCACTACAGTACAAATTATCCCTGAATATTTCTGGTTGGTCTAGAAGCAGTATTCAGTGAAAACGCCTAAAGAAATTACAATATAAAAAGCAAGATATGACGAGTTTATTTGAAAATATAAAAAAATACACAGAAGTCACGAATAAACTGGAGCGGAATATAGTCGTCGACTCGACGTTAATAAATGTACAAGAAGTGCGTCGGGTAAAATGTCGGGGGTAAGTTTTATGATAGCTGTAGCGGCTTTTCTTAGTGGCCCGAATGAGTAGAACGAATGTAAACATAACTGGTAATTTCTCTCGCTTCTTCTATACCGGCATGTTTTATCGGCTAAGTACCTGATTGTCCGATTATTGCCGGCCGCGGTGGTCTCGCGGTTCTAGGCGCTCAGTCCGGAACCGTGCGACTGCTACAGTCGCAGGTTCGAATCCTGCCTCGGGTATGGATGTGTGTGATGTCCTTAGGTTAGTTAGGTTTAAGTAGTTCTAAGTTCTAGGGGACTAATGACCAAAGCAGTTGAGTCCCATAGTGCTCAGAGCCATTTTTTTTTGGTCCGATTATTGATTTTCCAGTAAAAAGCTCACTGTGTAGAAGCGGCGCAACTCGACAGTATTTTGTTTCACTTAGTAGTCATGTGTAAATGAAAATCATTTAAAATTACTCTCGGAAAAAGGAAGAACAAACATCATAGTTTAACATCCCATTGACAGCGAGGTCATTAGAGACGGAGCACAAGCTCGGATTAGTGGAGGACGGGAAAGGAAGACGTCCGTCTCCTTTTCAAAGGACCTATTCCGGCATTTCCCCGGAGCGATTTTGGGAAATCACGATAAACTTAAATCAGAATTTCCCAGCTCGGAGTTCTCCCAAATACGAGTCCAGTGTGCTAACCATTGTGTTACTTCTCTTCGTTTGTTCCAGGCGTTTCAGAGTGAAATGTTCGTTGAAGATATAAGATTAGCACAATTATCTGTTCAGGGATTAAGCTGACTGAAGGGACTTCCTTTGCTACCACAACGACACGAAATGGGATACTAAATTCAGATGGAGAAGTCAGCAAAAAAACATTAGAATGTATAGAGGATAAGCTATTTCAGCTTCTCGGATACCTCTAAATGGAGTGCACATTCCTTCTAAATGTCGTCTGCATACACAATGGACAATATGTCTTCAGTGAATGAAACTCCAACTAGTTCAGGATAACGCCGTAATAGGAAGAGAATGGACACCGTTAGCAAGCACGGGTTCAATTGACGAAACACTACACTCTTTAATTTGGAGCCATACTGACTATTAATAGACCGTGACTGTTTCAAAAACATGAAAAGGTTTTCAAAATTCGTTTCGAGGCGATACCTCATCATCAACATTTAATGTATGTTTATACAAATATTAAAGCTTCTTTCCATTAGTAATCCTGTAGAGAGAGAGAGAGAGAGAGAGAGAGAGAGAGAGAGAGAGAGAGAGAGAAGAAGAAGAACCTAGTAAGAGGCGATGTCACTTTGTGTATTTGTCTCAAGTTCAAACTAAAATTTTATAAAACAGTCACTCACTTTGTTGTTGTGGCGTAGCAGTTTTCGTATGACGAGTTGGAGCATCGCTATTTCCATAGCTCTTTTGGACTTCTTCGCCATAGTTTACGGAGTTCACAACGGAGTCTTTAAAGCACGATAAAAAACACAAATCATTAGTGCAGAACACAGGTTGGCGGTTAAAACAAAGCAAGTTTTGAAACTTCCTGGCAGATTAAAACTATGTGGCGGACCGAGACTCGAACTCGGGATCTTTGCCTTTCGCGGGCAAGTGCTATACCAACTTTTTTGTTTGTTCTTTTTCTTTTAAGAAAACAAATAAAAACCTCTAGTGTATGAAAATAAAAGACGACGTTCTTCATAAAATAACACAATATCCTTTGAAAACGTAAAAACATAAAAGGTAGCTATATTTCCGCAACGACCTTCTTTTTTTTTGTTAACGTAAATGAGTATAGAGTCGCACCATCAGCAGCATTTTTTTTTGGGAGCACAGGAGAAAGAAAACAAATAGGCTGCAGAAAGAGAGCTATGTGTGAAAAGGATAAACATGTGTAAGGGGAAAAAACGTTAGAAGAGGAGGAGAAAGAAGAAGTAAAATAAAATAGGAATACTTTCCGCGCCATGCTCCACTTTGGCGCGCCATCAGAACAAAATGCATTCTATCATTGACCATTGAAGGGGAACGTGGGATCGTCCAGTCTTGGCTGGCACGGTTCGTTGAGATTCCAGCTTTGAGGCGGGTTGGTGAAAATACTCTGTAAATAGTTCGCGAAAGTGGCCCGATAGTGTCGATGTCGGCGAAGGGTGTGGTGACGTACTTGGAGGCGTGTCCAAAAGTCCGCCGGGTCGACGATGTCGTCCCGGAAGAGGTAGTTGACAGCCATGCCACTGATCCATGTGATGGCGTGCCACTTAGCCGGTGGAAAGTAGGTCGTGTCGGGATATATCATCATAGTAGGAGAAACGTGATGTGGTGGTACTCGGAGGTAGAAAGCCACAATCTTCTGTACGAGGGTCCAGACAGCTGCTGCTGGCCCACACTCAAAACGATGTAAATCTGTATCTTCGACATTGCATTTGAGGCACAGGGGTGAGTCCACCAGTGCAATACGATGCAGTTTCTGTCTTGTAGTATACTTGCCGTTGACGAGAAGGTACCACATAGAGGTGGTGTCAGTGGTGTGATATGGTTGGTGGATCGTTTTCCAAACTGTAGGCCATGAAACCTGAGGTTGACGTGTTTCGGCGGGGCTGCGTGGTGGAGACTTTCGGAGAAGGCGGTAGATGTCACGGGTGGTCGTCTTCCTGGTCCTGGGGAGCTCGGTGCATATGTAGCTGTACTCCAAAAAGAAACGGCCGATATGTGACATCGGAGGTGGGATGTGCGCCAAAGACGTCGGTGGGCGTCTCGAAACAGGTGCGAGCTCGGTACCAACTGAGCTACCCAAGCACGACTCACGCCCCGTCCTCACAGCTTTAGTTCTGCCAGTACCTCGTCTCCTACCTTCCAAGTTTTGATTTGACTATCAATATGTCGATCCTGGTGTTGTCAGCAGCAATGTCTTCTGCACGTCTTGCTGTCGTACCACTGGTGCTGGTTGGGGTAATACATTACGCAATGAGCGACTCAGTCAATTTTACACTAGAAAGGAGGGTATAAATACTTTTTTATTTTCAGAATTACAAAGATATTTTTGGGATCTATTATAAATAAATATCATTAATGTAATGTATTAAATACTTTACGAGTACTGAACTGATATTTGTAAAGACCTGTGAATTTTTTTAACTCTATCGTTTCATTTACGATCTCGTTTTTCGATTTAAGGTCATGGATGTATATTTACATTTCTTCCAAGATGTCCATTCTCCAGCTCTTTTCCAAAGTGTGTAGTACTTCGAGGTCGTTATGTATTGGACCACTGTGTCCAGTTTCATTTACATGTTTTGCTACAGCTGACTTACTGGCGTGATCGAGTCTGAAACAGTCAATGTGTTCTTTAAAACGGATTTTAAAGCTTCTTCCTGTTTGGCCAGTACAGTATTTGCTGCATTGATTAGATGTAATTTTATAAATTTCTGGTTTGCTGAGTTTGTCTGTAGGTTGTTCGGTGTCACTGGCCAGTTTCTTTGTTTTGTTGTTGGTGGTGGCAAAAGTGATCCTGTTGTCTGTGTTTTTAAGTAACTTGGCTATTCTGTTTGAGAAGACTCCTAAATATGGTATCTTTATATACTTAGACTTTTGCATGCTGTGTGGGGTAGCCATGTTAGTTTGTTTGCGTTCATTTTTATTTGTGTGCTGTGGAAGTGCACCTATTTCATGTTAATGATAGCCATAGCTGTGTGGTATGTATTTGATAGTGTTTATTTCTGTCTCACAGTCAGCAGAATTCAGTGTGAATTCCCGTGCTCAGTCTGATGGTGAGGTGTCACCTCGAAAGATGTTGCTAAATAAATAATTTGATTGTCAACAAACTATGTTAGTGGTAGCGGTATTTGAAAACTTTTTCATACTAAGCACTTTAACTTCGTTTTCGAGCGTTTCCCAACCAAAACTAGTTGCTTTAAAGTTTATCGTGTTTGTCACACTGAGGTATAAAACAGACATAATGTCCTTTTTCTCGTGAAACTGCACTTAATTCGACATGAACGGCGGATAATAAAAACGTTACCGACTATCCAAAGGGCAACTCAGATTATTGTTGAGCATAAATGAAGTATTATGACTGATTGTGAACGTTCAAAAAATGTGTGTGAAATCTTATGGGACTTAACTGCCAAGGTCATCAGTCCCTAAGCTTACACACTGCTTAACCTAAATTATCCTACGGACAAATACACACACACACACACACACACACACACACACACACACACACACACACACACACCATGCCCGAGGGAGGAATGAAACCTTCGCCGGGAGCAGCCGCACAGTCCGTGACTGCAGCGCCTAAGACCGCTCGGCTAATCCCGCTCGGCGATTATGAACGGGATGACTCATTTTCACTATGAGGCTATGTTTCAAGTGTCCCCAAGGGAGTCCCCATACGACGGACGGTTGACCGTCAACAGAGTGACACGCCCTTATCCCATAGAGACTGTGGAGTCTGGCGACTGTCAACCGTACGCCACCGCATCTCTAGGCAGACGACAACGTGTCCCAGCAGCAGGACTGGAGAGGCGGCGCTGTGAAGTCGCGCGGCTGGAGCGCCGACCCGCGGCCATCTGGAGGCTGCGCTCGTGCGGCGGTGGCGCGGGATGAACTATTCATAGCGGGGCGCGCCGCTTCCAAATCCGACGGCGGCGCTGCGAAATACGGCGCAGGCCCGCCCGTCTCAAAGCGGCCGCGACAAGTTTATTTATTCATTAGCGGCTGCCGGTAGTAAACGTCACCAGTAAATCGCCACACGTGGCCGGCATCGCCTCTGCATTCACAGCTCGACCCGTCCTAGGCATAACTTTGTCGGTTATGACCGAGGTCAGGCATTCCACGTTCTCACACTGTTTCCCAGGAATTCTCACCCGTCCATTTGTTTTGTCTTTACTCACTCTCTGCCATAAGAACGTATGCAACAGTGCAAATCCCAGCCTGTAAAATAAGACTGTAGACTGCACGGCAGTAGAGCGGCTGTCCGCTGCCCCGCCTATCAGAAAGTGATCCTGGCGAGTGGTAGGCGTGGTGCTGTTTGCGCTCAGAATCAGCCGGCGCGACGGACATGTTTGCCCCCGGGCTACGCCATCTCGTAATTGGCGTCACTGCAGGACGTCACCTCTCGGTCGGCAAGGCTACCGATGTACACGTGTCCTACGGTCAGGTGACAAGTCACTGCACGTGGTAGCCGCGTTCCCAACATATGGACCCATTTCAGGCTTTCCAAGGCATAAAAAAGAAACACCGTGGGCTGAAAGTTTAACACCTTGTCGATGACCTTGTTGTTAGCGTAGAACCACCGGGACAGCTGGACAAGGGTATGGGTAGCAGCGGGTCATGGGTTCGCCGAAGGAGCCATCCTAGCATTCGCACCAAGCGGTTTAACGCAGATCACGGAAGACCTCACGTCGATGGTGGCACGGGGCTTTGAACTTCGCTCCTTCCGAATACTAATCCATGATCTCAACAATTAGGCCACCCGATCTATTCGTAGCATCTAGCACTTAGGGTCTTAAATGCATAAAGCCACAAGAGTGTGACCTCGAACGTTACTAAGCCTAAATCAACCACACTAAAAGATAGTTCGACACAACAGACTTATACGTTAGCACTCTAGAGGACGGAGTGCAGTAGTCACGCACAGACTTGGGGGGAGATTGTTTCTCACTCCAAACACCTTCCTGCTGGCTGTTAAATGAGGAGTCAAGTACGATGCACAGAGCAGTTGCGCCTCTATCGCCCACTGAGCAATAGCAAACGGGGCATCTTATTCACAACTTCGCTTTGACATCTTCCACACTTCCTTTACTCCTCCTTTCAGTAATTCCCAATTAAGTGCACCATTCATACACAACAGGAGTGTCTCATAGCAGTACCTTTTCTCTAATATTTCTCAGGTTATTCTCAGCTAATTTCTTGTGATGTGTAGGTAGCCCAGCACAAACGAATACTGCTTGCTCATGGGTGTCCCCTGAGACGCCGTGTCAACAATAAACTGTAGCAACAAGCCGTATTAACAGTTAAACCGTATTAACAAACGAAATGATGCCTCAAGAGTAATTCTACTTCCTCATTCAATTTAGCGACAGCAAATTAGTTTGTCTGTCGTATTCAGTTCAAGGACAGTTGCTGATGGAGACAGAAGATGACAGACAGTAATTTATAGTGGAGCGCCGAAGACTATGTGGGCCGAGTGAAACACACGGAGCGAAGTGGCGCGGCGGTTGAGACACTTCAGCATGTAAGCTACCCCTCACAACTACAACTTTCAGAACCGACATTTCTTCCGCTTATTCTAAATGGCAGACAATCTGCAACGATGTTTCTTTTCACATCTGAAAGCATAGCTGTCTTTGACAGTTGTTCATAAGCAATACGTGGGAAAACACTTTGGCAGCCAATCAGGAAGGAGTGCGCCGCGTGATGCATCGTGAACGTTTAGTTTTAAACGCAGAAGTTCTAGTTCGATGTTATCTGTCTTGGGGTGCCTGTCCGCGTTTGTGCTTACGCAAATGCCAGAATGGTTCTTTTGAAAAGGGCGCCGCCGATATCCTTGACCCTCCTTACACAATCCGAGCTTGTGCTCCGTCTCTACTGACCTCGTTGTCGACGAGTCGTTGAACTCTACTTTACCTTTCTTCCTTCCCAAATCTGAGCTCCTGTCCTACTCTGAAGTGACGTTGAACACTACTCTTCCTCGTCCTTGCGAAAGACCCCACAGGCAATGCTTGTTTGGCCTAATCCTCGTCATATGTTATCACAGAGTTAAACTGCATGTAGCTTCAGAAAATAATAGAGAAAAGAGCCTGCATAGGATAGTGGTCTTTGGGTCTAAGTAGTAACCATACCGCAATCTACTCGTTCTTTGGCGTACTAGCACTTGCGGAAAACCTTGATCCGGTGTCTTGATGAGGTGTTTCCGAAATCAAAGACCTATCCGTGTTCCATGGAATAGTCTTAAGAAACAGCAGTACAGTACCGAATGCTGCGGTACGTGCAATGTTTTCACACTCGGAGGAGAAAGTTGGTGATTCAAATTTCATGTCACAAATAAAAACACGTTTGTCTTAATGACTGCCACCTCAATTCCTGAATTATGTGCGTGGCACTCTCTTCATTATTTCACGATAATATAAAGCCATCTGCTCTTCTTTGAACTTCGATGTCCTCCATCAGTCCTATCTGATGAGGATCCCACACTGCACAGCAGTACTCCAGAAGAGCGCGGACAAGCGTAGTGTATGCAGTCTCATGCAGTCTCTTTAGTAGATCTGTTGCATCTACTATGTGTTCTGCCGATAAATCGCAGCCTTTAGTTTGCTTTCCCCACAACATTATCTATGTGATCGTTCCAATTTAAGTTATTCGTAATTGTAATACCCATGTATTTAGTTGAGTTCACGGTCTTTAGATTTGTGTGATATGTCGTGTAACTGAAATTTAGCGGATTCTTTTTAGTTCTCCTATGGATAACTTCACACTTTTCGTGATTTAGTGTCACTTTTTGAACCATACAGATATCTCGTCTACATAACTTGGCAATTCGCTTTGATAATCTGATTACACGGCGGTAAATGACGGCAACATGTACAAATAATCTAAGAGGCCTGCTCAGATTGTCTCCTAAATCGTTTATGTAGATCAGTAGGAGCAGAGGGCCTATAATACTTGGTTGGGTGACGCCAGATATTACGAACTGTGACCTTTCTGACGGGAGATTACGAATATAGTGACACAACTGAGACGATACCCCATTGGAATGCAATTTAACTATAAGTCGCTTGTGAGGAACAGTGTGAAAAACATTCTGGAAGTCTGAAAATATGGAATCAATGTGACGTCCCCTGTCTGTGGCACTGATCACTTCGTGAGAATAAAGAGACACTTGTGTTTCACACGTACGATATTTTCTGAATCCGTTTTGAGTATTTGTCAATGAATCGTTTTCTTCAAGGTATGTCTTAGTGTTGGAACACAGTGTTCCGAAATCCTACCGCAAATCAACGTTAGTGATATGGGTCTGTAATTCAGCGGATGACTCCTATTTTCCTTCTAGGGTACTGGTGTGACTTGTACAACTTTCCAGTCTTTGGGTACGGATCTCTCCACGAGAGAGCGGCTGTATATGATTACTGAGTAGGGAGCTACTGTATCAGCATACTTTACGATGACGAGTGGTACGACAGCTCTTACCACGTTGAGTGCCCGCAAGTGTTGCTGGCAGGAGCCGCTAATGAGGAGCGCGGTGGCGGTGTTCTCGGCCTCCCGGTGCTGCAGCGGACCGCGAGCAGAGGCGCGGCGCGGCCTCTATTCAAATGAGATCGGCGGCCCGAGTGCACCGCAGCTGGGCGGTGCGCGGCCAGTGGCACGAGGTGCGCGGCCGCCCCCCTCGCCTCCCCCGTCTGTCACCGCCGAAGCACAGTCCACTAGAGGCCCACGAGAAAGTCAGGCCGCGGCGCGTACGTCACGAAGCTAGTCCTCGCCCGCTCGCTCAAATCACCAGACAAACTACGTTTCCACACCTGTTAACTCGTAACTAGGCGTGTCCGTACAAACGAAAACTGAATCTTCTACTGGAATCCGCTATTATGGAATCTTACTGTTATTAGTCCAATAATGATGGGAAGTCCATGGGGCTACTTATAATTTGTTACGGCTGTACTGGCGTACAATAAAATAAAATCGTGCTAAAATGATTATCAGTTGCATAAGGCACCACTTCCAGCATGTGATGAGTACTGTTAAGCAGAAGAGGCTAAATGTTATAAACAAGCCAATATGCCATTTATATCGGGTACTCATCTTAAATTTTGCTGTAGTACTGTTAATCAGTAGGACTTCATACCGGCAGATTCCAGTGGAAGATATAATTCTCGATAGTACTTACACGCCCAGTTTTCTCTGCTGACCTGAGCGAGCGAGCAAGTTCAGGACTACCTTCGTGGCGAACGTACCGCGGCCTGTCTTTCCAGTGGGCCTCGAGTCCACTGCTCCGTCCAGCCACTACTCTTGTACCGTCACCCACACCTCCATTTGTTGTTTTAAAACATCATATTGTATACGTACCTTGAAACTTGCCTGTTACATTTGTCAACTTCCAATTTATTCTGTTTTATGCGTCTGTTAGCTCGCGAAAAGTTTTGCTGCGATAATCTGTGCCCACCAGTCGATATCTGTGATGTAGTCAGTCCTGATTCACCTGTGACATTCTTTGAGTGAGTGGCGGTTCGGCCAATGCGAACTCGACACGGCCAGTGTGAAGAGCACAGTCCGTACATTTTAATAAGGAGAAAAAGGTTTTGCTCCGGGATGCTCTGTGCCGCATCGGTTTTAAGAAGGAACCGTGGCTGCTCAGAGGTATATCGAGAGGGAAACATACTGGCTGGTTACATAAACTGGGTTTGTATAGGGAAACTTTTATTGGGATTTAGACCTGCATATCTCCGTACACCAGCAACGAGGTTATATACGCTGCAAATGCATTGCTTGGCGTGCCGTATTGATGCAAGGTACTCGCGTCTGTACTGAACCATTACGAGTGATATTGTGAGACATGCAGTTTCGATTAGTGTGAAACAGCATTCATTATCTTTATCCGACTCATTTGTTTCGTAGGAGAGCTGGGGAAATCAGTTCTTCATTCATCTAACGATTCTTTATATTTTCATTTGCTTCATGAATATTTTGTAAGCGGAGTCTCTGTAATGCTGTGATGTAGATATCACGTGGTCCATGTAACTTAAATTACGTCCTAACTATATCCTCGGACTGCAATAATTAATAATTTATACAAAATGTTATACATTGGGAGCATTATTTACGTAACGTTTCTTTTCAAGAAGCCGCGTGGTCATCAACTTATAAATTATTCACTAACAGGGAGTGTACTGTGACTTTTTCCCTTCGGCAATAGTATTTACTAAGTGAGAATTGTTTTCCTTGTGCCGCAGTAATTTAATCAGCGTTAAGACAGACAGCAGTATTTTTAGAACGATTCTCACAGGTTTGTGATCTTCGGAGCAGCAAATGCTATGACGTATACCAACGGCGTTCTTCTGTTGTTCGATGTTTTCAGATTCCCTGTGGAAAATAGTTTAAGCTCCTATTATGCTCCTTGCACAGAGTATATTAAACATTTCAGAGGTCAAATAACAGTTTTATTGGAACGAAATTTGGTCATTAATGTGAATTAAGTATTCTTTGTACCATAGCGCTAAATCATTTATTCCTGTATTAAGCTGTTCATTAAAAGGAAAACAGATCGCGGTACAACATCACTAGTCATGGTTACAAAAAGCATTATAATAAGGGGAATTTTCTGTAGGCATTTCTGCAGGCATTGAGATTTTTAATACCTACAGGACGTTTACAACCTCGCGTATTGAAATGGTTTTCGTTTCCAAAACATGTCCCTTAATTCCACATTTGTTGTGCGGGCGTACGTGGAACTAAGGCACTTGTTGGGTAAATCTATTGAGTATGGAAATATTTCTTTGTAAATTTTAGTGCATACGATGACCACTTCCATATCCTTATCTACTTGTTTATAGTAACTACTGAACCACTGACGATATACTGATGATAGAAACATTTTGGATCAGAGTAAAGAACAAAAATTTTTATTTTCTTGAAAGTTCAGGATTTTTAAGTATTTTATTGTTAATCGAATATGATTGCAAGTTGAGAGGGTAAAAATACCTCTACAAGATGGTAGTAAGACATTGCTTTTGAACTGTGGAGGAGTAAGTTTCAGTTTCCTGTCCGGATCACCACAATGCTACAAACCAACTGATAATGCGTTGCTAGTGATGATGAATCGTTAGGCGACTTGAAACCGACAATGGTAAACTCAAAATTCAAACGACTCGTTGCATTTATTTCTGAAAACCTGTAGTAGTGAGAAAGTCAGCAGCATGTGCAATGGTTGCTTTTACTAAATCGATGCATATAACGATGTTGGTTTTAGCATTTTAAGATTCAACAAAAGAAAGAGGGCAATTATGTGTCTTTAACGTGGCTCTGGCAGACAAAACGATTGTTTTCCACGCTGTTAACTACAAACGTTCCACAAAAAAGTGGTTTCGGGATAGAGAGTAAATGTAAATTGGATTTCTTCCCGAAAAAAGACGAAGCTGTTATACGTTCGGCACCTCACTCGCGTTACTTCGCTGTAAATCTCTTGTTAAGCCTTTGCGTGAGGCGCTCGTTGCATGCCTTGCAAGAGACTTGCCTCGTAATTGTCTGTCTGCAATTGCACCAGTCGGTGAAGCGCAGCAACTTAAGTGTAACACTCTTGTCTCTGGCTAGTTCATAGAGCAGCACACAGAAAGTGGTGAAAGAAACATTACTCTCACAGTACTTGGTGTTTATTTCGGTGTTTAAGATCTGTTCGGTCTAAAGCCCATTGAGTTGCGTATGATAGTTTCGACAGTTTTCGGAGTAACGACTAAAAAATTCATCATACCATACTCTGGTGCTGTTCAGCTTTAACTACCATTGATGTGTCCAAAAGGATAAGAAAAAATGTGTCATAGTATGCCATCTAATGAACAACGTATCACATTCTATAGACGAAATACGGACAGGTTATTCCCAAGAGGTTGTACCGGATAAACGTAACAGCCGACAGAAGACGGGAGAAAGAGGAGCCCATTGAAAGGGAAGCGAGTTGCTGGCCTTTTTTCCCGGGCGTCGCATTACCGGCCGGCCATTAGTCACAGTAAGCAGATTAGCCCTGAGTGTTGAGTTGCAGCGGGTCAGCGGCCTCGGTCACCGCCGCGCCAGCCATCCGCAGCCAGCCTCTTGAAAATTTCTGGTATCCATTCCGAGGGAATACCCGAGCGGGTATGGCGAACATGAACCAATAAAAGCTGAGGTTTGTGAGAGATGTAGCACCACTGACAACAGGCAATCCGCGATCGTGGGAACAAGCCTGACATTCACGTGGAGTATTTGGTTCGCCCTCCATGAAATCCAGCTGTTCATCAGCGCGGTGGCACGGAAGTGGGTGGGTGAAGCCTTGTGAGGGCGACAGAAGCAATGTGTTCACTACCTGCCAGACCCACACAGTTGCCCAGAACCGCCAAACGTACCCGAAAAAGAATCGTTTACGACAATACGTACAATCACATAGTATAATCTCCGTTACTTTAAGCAGAATCGCTAAAAGCACTGCCGGGATCCTTCCTTTGCTAAGGTCACAGTCTGTTTCCTTCTTCACTCACGTCCAATCGAGTTTGTGTCCCGTCCCTTAAAATCTCGTCGTCGATGGGGGGTTTTAAAACCTGATCTTCATTCTTTCCTTTTTACATTTAATTGGTTCTCCGATGTTAACAAGTATTTTAAAGCGAAATGTTGTGATTTACACTGGTGGAAAGGAATATGCATTCCCTTTTTTTGTTTTACCAAACTAGATAATACTGTTTTACTGTTTTACTCAACATTTACAGTTCACTGCACAGCTTCTTCTTTCTAAAGTATTTTCTGATATAATTCGTTCCCCTGTCAAGCACTATGACAGAATGTTTTCATTTCTATTACCAAACCCGTATTTTAAAAACTTTTGTTCTGTGCCTTGCTGCATAGTCTAGAAAGGTTTTGAAAATGGTTCAAATGGCTCTGAGCACTATGGGACTTAATATCTGAGGTCATCAGTCCCCTACTACGTACAACTACTTAAACTTAACTAACCCAAGGACATCACACACATCCATGCAAGAGACAGGATTCGAACCTGCGACCGTAGCGGTCGCGCGGTTCCAGATTGAAGCGCCTAGAATCACTAGGCCACTCCTGCCGGCAAAGGTTTTGAAATAATTATTAAAGTGTTAATGTGGAAAATATATCTTGGTCTTATTACTGACTGATTAGTCTGATTTCAGAAATAGTTAGTTAGCTCAAAACATTCTAGTTGGCCATCACGATTTTGACGTAAATTTAAGGAACAATTGCAAGTACAAAAAATGAGTTTACTGATTGCCGGTTCTCATTATACTTATTCCTCAACAGAATTTGCCACAAGATACAGTCTGTTTCAAACGCACAGCTCTGTTCACGGAAACAACACTAGAAAGAAGAATAAACTTCATAAAGTCTTAAAGCCACACACATTGATGCAGAAATATGTCCTCTGTTCAGCAATAAACGTTTTCGACAGCTTCTCGGCAACAATAACAGGTTTAGCTACAACCTCATCGGAACCAACTGATTGATATATTATTAACTGTATCACTCAACATGAATACTATAATACTTGGCTGTAGAACAGGTTCAGTACGGTTGTGTAAGCAAGTTCAGCAAATTTTTTTTACGATATTTGACTATAATATCCCTGAATCCAGTTATGCATTTTGCCTTGTAGACATTTAAATGTTGCGGTAATCGTTTTAGTTAGCACATAAGTGAAATTTTGACGTTTTCGATGTCCTTGTCGTTGAGAACCATCTTAGTCAGGATCAATGGCAGGAACATTTGCGTACGAGAGCTTTTGCAAAAAATGTATTACGTATTTTCTTTCAGACACGATTCAAACCGTGAAAGGTCACCGCCCTACGTGGTTACAAGACTAGCCCCTGTGTCTAACCTAAATAAAGGAATCCCGCACTCTGTTGCCAGCTGCAGTGTAGAGTAGCAGCTTTAGCGGTCGTCACACGCAGCCCTCCACGCAGTCACGCGCCCGAGAACGTCCGTGTGAAGGCGATTTCAGTCAACACACAGGTGTGCCGTTAAGCCTCCGGTTCAGATGCGCCCCTTACCTGTGGCGTTGGCAGCGTTTCTATTGTGCCCTCTCTGTTAGATTCTTGTCAGCCGCCTACAGTACGCGATGGGATTATTGCGTACTCTTTCGCAGATCCTTGTCAGTAATTTACAGCACGCTACACGATCATGGCGAATTCCCCTTATTGCACATTCTAATGGAATTTATGAATATATACAAAGAGCTACAGCGCTTATGGAAAATAAGAGCTAAACACTATATACATAAGAATTTAAAGATTGAAGCTTATGGTAAATTCGTTACGTTTTGGAAACCAATTTTTCCTCGACGCGAATCGTGACTTTGTTGCAAAAAAGATAGGAGACTTACGTGTATTATTTAGAAAGAAACTGAAGGAATTTTGTGACAGTAAATACAGTGAAAGGTCTCTCGATTACATTTATGTACCAACTTTTTGGTACTATGATTTGCTTTTATTTATTGTGGATCAAAAGCTGCCAAGGTTTGCTGAAAACTTTGAGTACACAGACTGATTTGATTGTCAATAATATGTGTAGAAGAAGTCAGGCCGTTTGCAGTATCATCCCGTGTATCAACTCTTTTACCCCTTTGCCTCCTGCACCTGCAGGACTCACACACTTCCCTTAACACATTTTACGTCCAATATGGTAATTAAATGACCACAGAGTAGTAAACGCGGTGGATCATTTTTCTCGTTTTTAAGCAGTAACGTCGCTAAACAATTTACTTCTATGCTTTTGTAAGATTCCTTCCATTCAATTTTCAGCAGTGTCATAAATAAATAATATGAAGACAATAATCAGTACTTTTAGTTGTTAACGTTACTGACCTCTAGCCGTAGCTTATCATGAAGTGCATTGAATGTCTCGGGAAATTGTTGTGGCAAATTTTTCGAGAGAGTGAGACTTCACTAAAGAAATAGAAAAGCTGAAAGATGTCCTTTGCAGAAATGCTCCTCCTCATAACTGTGTCATTCCAGCTGAATCTGTACTTAACGTTATCG
This sequence comes from Schistocerca gregaria, assembly GCF_023897955.1. Classification (NCBI taxonomy): domain Eukaryota; kingdom Metazoa; phylum Arthropoda; class Insecta; order Orthoptera; family Acrididae; genus Schistocerca; species Schistocerca gregaria. The sequence goes on from NC_064920.1 coordinate 1,194,403,578, forward strand.
GGCTATATAATATTCTCAAATATTTTGTCAAATGGGTAATTTTCTCGCAGATCTTTAAACAAAGAAGTATGCTTGTGGCGGTAATTCTACTCCTGAACCTAAGTAGCATGTTTGCTTCGGTTTATGTTCATGTTCCTAGCTGCAGTGGAGAGAGTAATAGTCGGTAGATCAGTTCTCGCACGGAACATGGCTGCAGATAACGTCCTTGCCGCGAACACGCCACGCAACATTTCAGAACTGATGTAACTCCTCACGCTACGCTTGCGCGCGGACTCTACCATTTATACGCAAACATTTGCGCATGGCACTTCTGAATGCCGACATGCGCGCAGGTAGGGACGTGACCCTCTCAGCCGCGCGGTTAAAACCGTACGTGTGAGGGTATATCGACAAGAGACGATGCCTTTTTTTTCGATCTATTTGCAGTCGTGTGTGTGTAGTGTCTGGCACTTGCCTGGATGCGAACCCAAATCGGGGAGTTTCCAAAGCACAGAAAAATGGCCGGCGAGAGTGTAATTGCGGAGGCATTTTGAGCGGTAACGGCAAGGCGAGCTGGGGAACAGCTGGTGCGCGGGCGTCAGCTGCGGTCTGCAGCATCACGGGCGCTGGAGCTGCCAGATGGCGGTCCGGCCGCCGGCCAATTAGAGCGGCCGTGCGCGCCGGCCACTTTGCGCGGGCGCGTGGCCGCCGGACACTCATCCTCCGCCCGCCGGCTCAGCTCGAGAGCGACAGCGGCTGCCAGGTGGGCGGCAGCTGGCTCCCTGTCAGTGTCCGAAACATGTCACCGGCACCAGAAGCTCGGTTTATCTGCATTTATTATACTCACTGCTGCGGTATACACAGGTCGGTTGCAAGGTGTTCTGTTGCGCTAGTCGAAACTGAAAAATGACGCCCCCCCTCCCCCTCCCAAGCACCACCAATATCTAACGGCACAACAAAGCAAATCTCCTTCTGGAGACTTTCCTCAGTTTTCATGCTTTTTCCTCAATTTCGTATTTATTCTCTTGAATTTTTGGAATTTCCCAAAGTAATTCCTAACTATTAGTTTTGACCAACTGTCTATTGGTCTCTGTCTCGAGTTTTTCAACAGACGTTTGTTTGATGACTTTTCTGACGTTACGCCAGTACGAGTGGTGACGGAACGTCACAAAAGTCACCTAACAAACGTTGGTCGTAGAACCTGCGACAGAAGCCAACAAGCAATTTTTCAACAACTGACCACGAAATACTTAATAATTTTGAATTAGTTTTGATGTAGATAGAGGCAATGTGTTTACTTTCGTCAGAGTAAGTAAAGACTTATTAAGTAAATGTCCCGTATGCTTTTCAAAGCAATTCTCGGTTTTAATGTTTCGTCTTTTCATTTTTTCTCTTCATCTGCTCAAATTTTTCTGTTTTTGATTTGAAAGTAACTTCTTCCACCCTCTGCCGCCCCTAAAATTTTGTCGCCCTAGGTAGCCGCCTAGTCTTGTCTAATGGTAGAAACGGCCCTAGCAATATACATCATCATTTTCGTTCTGCATGTTCATTCTCAGCTCACCACACTATTTTGTTTTAACTCACAAAACGAATACGTTTTCTCGTACATCCTGGGCTGTTACCTCGGAAAGCCGCTTCTGTGCGAAGTATTAAATCCAATGATGGCGTCATTTGCCTCAAAACCATAGCACTGCAAAGCAGTCACATAATGACGCAGATTGGTTCTCACAATACGACTCTTCATTCTTCAAAATTCACATCGTCCTCTGTGTATATCTTTTTACGTACTTAATTTCTTTGCGTAATATATTCTGCATTATGAAGAAAATGGCGTGTATGTTATGCGCAGAAGCGAGTCCTGTGATGAATTTAACTCGGTAAATTTCATCATTAGTATTTCCTAATCAATCTGCTTCTCACTGTTTCCATTAGAATTAAAAGTAATGCTTTCTGGATTTTGCGTTTTAATGGGCAATTCGGCAAACACCAAGTGTTTAACTGCGGTACCGATCGGTACTTTTAACCCACTAGCATGCTGCTACCACAATAACGAGTACCTAACGACGGCCGTGTACTGGACACGAAACCGGTTGTGACACCAAACTGTGTGCGGCTTGTGGGTGTTTATCTGCGTGCTGCTCACAACGGTAGCCGTGGCTCCGTTTGCTGTGAAATGTTCTCTACATCTGCCGAACTTGACTAATTCCAGCATCGTGGCCATTACGTGACATAATGGCTATTCTGGTGGAAATAGTGAGGTTGTTGCCTCATTTTGGAATGTGGAATTTCGAAATTTTGCGAGTAGCGTGATGTCTGGCAGTATAGTTCAAAAATGGTTCAAATGCTTCTGAGCACTATGGGACTTAACATCTGAGGTCATCAGTCCCCTAGAACTTAGAACTACTTAAATCTAACTAACCTAAGGACATGACACACATCCATGCCCGAGGCAGGATTCGAACCTGCGACCGTAGCGGTTGCACGGTTCCAGACTGAAGCGCCTAGAACCGCTCGGCCACACGGGCCGACCAGTATAGTTCACCAAGTATTTTCGTGACATTTTCAAACTGACTAAAGCCAATGCCTAATCGTACAGTTCTTCTATGAATCTTTTCTGTATGGGAGGAATTCCGCATTATATTTTTCTGTCCCTCCCGCCTCGGAAAATGTCTCAGAACAACGACAAAGATCAAGAATTGGTCGAAGGGACCTTTGGCGTGCGTGAATTAGACTTCCTTATGATTCTTCCAGAAATCTGTGTCTGGCATTTGCCTTTACTGTCCTTCAATTGATGCTGTTACTCTACCTAAAATCGGTGAGGACAGCAACTAACTATTTGAAGGTTTCGTCAAGTGAAGGTTCGCCGATCGCCTAGTCGGGCGGGATCGGATATTCTCGCCTACTTGTAAGTCTTAGACGACATTTGTCTACTTATTTAGAATTAGCTCTTCGTCTTTGCATTAGGCGTTGATCGCCAGCAAGTTCCTCTAAAATTTCGTAACAAGTTTCTAACGATGTCACATCCCTGTACAGTACTGCGTTCTCTTCGTAAAGCCTCATTAAGCTAAAGACGTTGTCCGTCACGCCAGTCAGCTCCAGAACTCCCCGGTTATCATCCGAGCAATAAGCGGAGTTTCCGAAGTAACGTTCCGGTTTCCACGCGCCATCCAGAGGCGAAGGCTTGGCTCCTAGACTGCGGGTTGGGGACTTGCCGGCTTCCACGCACCGCGGCCAGCCGCCAGTGACCGGGAAGAGCGCGGAGCGGCGACCCCTGGCGCAGTTTGTCCGCCCGGCAGTGAGCAAGCGCCGCGCCTGCGACTCAAATTGCCGGCGCCGGCGCCGACCCCGATCCCCCCAGCACACGCAACTCTCAACCTGCGGGCTCGGCCGGCCCCCGACCTCTGCCGCTGCCTCATCACGTCTTCACCATCTTTTCAGGCGTCACCGGCACTGGGTGATTTGCCTCCAGTACCTGCAATCTTAGGTCAGCTGCTGTGACGACCACACGTCACACTGCTACATGCCGGTGCCATCATGACTTTAACTTAATACGAATGGGTAAGATAAACTTCTCTGTAGTCTCACAATATACAGTGGGAACATTAATAACACAACAAACTGCAGAGGCGGATTCCTGACCGGAAACGGAGGAAGAATGGTCCTGAGCACATGTGTCCGGAAGCGGAAGGCGTGCGCGCAACGACACAGTACAGAGCTCCATCGCGTCACAACAGATGTTCAAAGTGGCTTCCATGGAACTGTACGTGATAGGGATTGTAGCGGCTGTCATTCAGGATCCACAAAATCGTACTGTGGCTTAAACCATGTTGGCGGGCCACTTGCCTGGAGCTTGTACCATGGTCCGTCTCCTTATCCTGTACAACCAGGTCCTCTAAATCTGATGTAAGCACAGTCCATCGTCTCCCTGCACGTTCGTCTGTCTGAAAGGACCCGTGATCACACAAACACCCAAAAAGGGGCTAGAAATGTGTGATGTGGGGTGCCTGTGAAGGTATTTATTTTGGCACAACCGTGCTGCCTCTCGACCGTTTCCATCCCCTTGCCCGAACACATATACCATCTCTGTTGTTTCTCACATGAATACCGGACCCTTCTGCTGCTTACAGTACCCTGCTTCAGTCACACAGCCTGCAACACATAAGGGACAGACGGTACGTCGTCAGAGGAACGTTGATTCGTCAAGCGCAATCTACCGTGGCAGTGATGCATTTCCGGACACGTATTCATAGGACCTTTTTTCCTTCATTTTGTGTCAGGAATCAGGCCCTGCAGTTAGTTTATTCTCTTAATGTTCACTCCGTATATCTAGGCGCTGTGCTGGTGAACGACACGACGACAGTCAGCTGGAGAGGAGCCCAAGTGCCCACTGCCATTCACTTGCAAAGCCGTGGAAAAGTGTGGCACCGAATGAAGGGGATCATGTAGAAGAGCTCGTGTGAAGTCTTGAGTGTTTGCATCCCCACCAGGTGGGATTAAAACAAGACGTCCGACCACTTCAGGAGGCACATTGTTATACTAGCTTATCGGTCAATCGGATCAGCACGACAGTGTTAACGGAAATGCTGCCTGAGGATAATGTGTGTGGTCAGTTCCTAAGGGACCAAACCGCTGAGGTCATCGGTCCTTAGGTTTACACACTACTTAATCTAACTTAAACTAACTTACACTAAGGATAACACACACACCCATGCCCGAGGGAGAACTTGAACCTCAGACGGGGGGGGGGGGGGGGGGGGGGAGCCGAGTGAACCGTGGCAAGGCGCCGTATACCACGCGGTTACACTGCGCGGCCTTGAGCTTAGATGGGAATTCTTCGAGGAAAGCAAACGAGCCTTCCATGAAACACATTTGAGTTACTTTAGAGTACTAATATTTGGGACAGACAGTTGAACGATTCTTCCTTCTCCAACAGTCATCTCGCGTAAGGACAGAAGGGAAAAAGAGGAAAATCAGGGCTCGTACAGAACCACACAGGCAGTTATTTTCCCTTATTTCACCTGCGAATAGAATAGATAACGGAGTGACTAGAAATGGCACGTGGTCCTCTCTACCTTAAACCGAACACTGACACGAGTAATACGTAAGTAAAAGAAATATCTTGAATGAAACATGTTGTATAGAGTTTCGTAACGCACAGAGATATACCACTGTGGTTCAGAATTCACACTCCACAAGGCTGCCAACCTGTCACATTCGGAAGACAGAAAGGAGATGTAACGGGATTAAACGTACCTTAATGCTGATATTTTGACTGAATTTTTAGCTTACTACATACTGTACAGTACTTGTAGCCTTGGCTTCAGACAAAAATGTTTACTTCATCCTGGCTCGAAATCAATGCTTGGATTGCGCTGCCAGATGAAAATTAGCTTTGATATGGTCTATGAGGTTTGCCTTGATGTCACTGAAGAAATGTTACAGCCTGCGAGAGACACTTCGCGCCTAGTCCTGCAGTGATAGCTTATTTCTTTCTGTCCACCTTCCGCCTTCCGTAATGGGCGCAGGTTTTTTTGGACATGCAAGGTCATATTAGAGAAATATCTGAGTTCGTAATACTCGAAATCATCGTATACACCTGTAACAGCAGCACTTCCTACCTGCTGGCTCACAGCCAGGTGCTTCACTGCTTACATTTCCGTGTCGGAGTCATGGTTAAGACGACTTTCTGTCACTTTCTAAACGCAGCACAGCATAACGCGGAAGACATACCACTGCACCATATTCTCACCTGCTGCCTGTAGTGAGTGAGAGAGCGTGCTCAAATACCGTTGGCAGCTCTTGCACGACGAAGAGGGAGAGCGCATTCAAACTACTACCGCTGAATACTGTGCAAATCTTTACTATGTATGTCGCTATAGTAGGGAAAATTTCATTTCTTATCGACATCTGTACCTGATAAAGACTGTTTGTATAAAAATTTCGCGGTTCGAATCCTGCCTCGGGCATTGATGTGTGTGATGTCCTTAGGTTAGTTAGGTTTAACTAGTTATACGTTCTAGGGGATTAATGACCTCAGAAGTTGAGTCCCATAGTGCTCAGTCATTTGAACCATTTTTGAAAAGTGCTCTCATTTTCTTGCAGTTGTAACGACGTAACGAAAATAGCTTCAGGAACTGTAAAACAACTACGGACAATACGACCACGCAAATAAAGAATTTTTTAACGGTGTTTAAAATATTTAAAAAGGAGCGTGGTGCTACGATATTTGTTAAAATTCGCTTTGATACTTCTGGGATGAAAGATGTGAGGCAGGTACTAATTCTGCGTGGCTAAAATTTACCTTCAGGGCCACTTTAATATCGCATACAGGGACGGAAACCCTGACGTGGCCTTCACATTTAGCACATTTCCTTTGGAGAAGTTTTGGCTACAATTTTCGACCAAGACCGTTTCACTACAGCTTACTTTCTAAGAGTTCCTAAATGCTGTTTGGAGTATTTGGAGAAACAGTATTTGCTTCAACATTCCAGAAAATAGAAGAGACCCATAGCAAAAATTGTGCGCACGATGCGTTGTATGCGAGTCGCCTGGTCCGTGGCCCCTGATCCCTGCTACTGCTGCTGGTGCGGGCTGCCGTAGGCGGGGCCGCCGGCCGCCTAATGCTGAAATACGCGGCCTCGCGGATGCCACACCTCGGCCAGTGCAGGCCCCCGCGAAATCTGCCGCTGCCAACAGCAGTCAGTTCCCATATTTACCTCTGCGTAAATAAGATTAGGCGACAGCAACAGGTAGATGGGCGTACTGTAGTTAACGGTCTGCACCACGTCAGTGCTTCCATCTGCAGTTCTACGAGTGAATGAGTATGGTTTTCGTGGAGATACACTGTACCGCAATTTCCATAATTCGTTGTCATCGTGGTCGCCGTGATCAGCCATTTGACGTCCCCTGCTGCATAAAGATATCCCCCTGACGTCCATGCATGCTGTGTCAGCCACACGCTTGCAAGTTGCTCCTGCACGTTTTCTTACGTCATCCAGCCACCGTCCATCAGGTCATCTCCGTCAGCGAGAGACTATCGTAAATCCGCACGGCTGCGTGTACTGTAACCTCGATTTTATTTAATTGAGTTCATAATTCCCTCTTCCATTTCAGTCTGTTTCACAGTCCACTATTTTCTTTTCCTGTCTGTCGTAGCAAATCCTAACAATTCTCTCCCTGTTACTCGGTGAGCAACCTTCAGTGTCTGGATCGTTTTCGCACTGAAAGTCCAGGCAAACCTGGGAATACACACTTTCCATTAACCTTACTGACACCTCGGAATCTTACTTTTTAAAATTACACTTAAGTTACAAAAAGCATTCAAGGTCAGTTTTTCACTTTCATTTGTTTCGTATGCTGTCCGCTCAATAGTTGACTTTAAGTGCCTGAAGGACAAAAAGTGCCAACTGTTCGTGAGACTTTATTGTTAATTTTTATTATTTTCTTCAAAATGGCTCTGAGCACTATGGAACTTAACTTCTGACGTCATCAGTCCCCTAGAACTTAGAACTACTTAAACCTAACTAACCTAAGGACATCACACACATCCATTCCCGAGGCAGGATTCGAACCTGAGATCGTAGCGGTCGCACGTTTCCAGACTGTAGCGCCTAGAACTGCTCCGCCACACCGGCCGGACATTATTTTCTTCTCTATGTCTTTCGTGTATATTATTTTAAGCGTATTATGACTCATTTTTAATGAATGCTTTTAAAACGTAGCCTCTTTAGTTCTGTCATTAACACAATGGAAGTGATTCAGTTACATTCCCTTACCCCTCTTTGCTTTACCAATGTGGGGATTTGAAAACCGCCTCTATCGCTAAGGAGAATAGTATTCGTGATAGAAAATGTCTGACTACGATTTTCACCCTCAATCAAAGATATGCACGGAAAAACGGGCTAACCCTCAAATGTAAAAGCTTAGAGATTAGTTTTACCACCTGTTGCTGGGTACGGGAACTATCAAAATTGACATTGGTCTCACCCACAATTCCCTTCTATTGTGGTGAAGGTTAACGGCTGTAGAAATATTTACGTACTTATTCTTCACTTTCATGTTCGCGCTATTTTATTGTATGCAACATGAGATGAAACAAACGCTAGTATGTCCATGTTCAGTGTTGTTATTAAAATTATTCGAGGCTGCTGACAACAGCGGACGGAGTTGTTGCTGTCACGGCAACCTTCTACTCTCCTACGAGCCACACGTCAAAACTAGGAAGTTACTTAAGGGTAAGGCTCTACCCAACTCACAGACAGATTTGAACAACACAGTGCTTTATTTGGCACGTTCCAATTGGATGTGGTACGCACTTGCCTGCCTCCGAAGTTTGAACTGCCTTACCACTGGCACAGACTCCTCACCAAGGTGCATTTTTATTGTATGCAGATCACTGCCAAGGTGAATCTCTGGACTTGCAGCTTGAAACTACCCACCGTTGACACTACAGTGGCTTGAGCTCAGAACAAGTGACAGGCGGGTGGCGGGCTTTGGCCGGCTGGTGACCCCGGCTCGGGCCCCGCGACGTGTGCCTTAACTCTGGCGCGCCGACGTTTACGGCGGCCTGACACGTGCAGCGAGCATAATGCCGCCGCCTGACAAATTATTCTCCCGCAACAGGAGAGGCGGCCCGGCTGGCCAGTAGCCTGCCTCGGCGCGCTCTGCGGTCACGAGGCGGCTCGCTCAGCTGAGAAACCGCTCCATCTGTGAGCGCCGACTCTGACGCCCCGTTGCAAGGTCTACACTGTAGGTATTCTGTTGCTCCACCTTTCCTTGCCGCAGCCGCTGTCGCGCCTACACCGGTCACTGCACCTCCAGGAGCTTAGCTCACAGCGACCCTTCGCCATCGCCTCCATTTGACTAACGCAAAGTGGTTGGGTGTTCACTCTGAGTCAATTAGGAGTCACTAATAAACATAAAAGTTTCACTTCCGTGGATTTCACGGCAGTACACTCCCAATTAAATTACCGTACCTCATACTTAATTTTGTGCGTATTAGGCAGAGTTACTTGCATCTGCGACTATGATAATAAATTTATAAAATAGCAGTTTCTCAGCTTCAGGCACTTTTTATGCAATATTTATTCGCTCGACGCGTTTCTGCAACATGCTGCTTTCATCAGCAGGGGTAGTTACATTCGGAACATGAACTCGCTGGTGTACCCAGAAAAAAATTGCGTCACTTCACTTGCAATGGCAATTAATAATTGATTTAGGCAGCTGATGATAGCAGCATACAGCCAAAAACTGTCGTGCTAATAAATACTGGATAAAAAATGAATTAAGCTGAGAAATCATTTTATAAACACAGTATCTTAAGGACAGGCGAACCTCTGTGTCACATGTTACTTCAAAAATCACTCTTCTTGTACGGCGGCTACTTTTGTCTCCCTAGGTCCGATGAAGCTTTAGCGTATGGGTTGCGCAGTGTCTCTACTTTACCTGTCGATCACGTCACGTCGTATTCGTCAGTTCTGGGAGCACAAAGACGTGGAAAGGTGAGTAGAACAATGGTCTCCCGGCATGTATGAAGTGTATTCTGTCATTCAGTTTCTTTGCACCTGATCTGATGCAGACCACAATACGTAACTGTCATGCGTGACATAAAGAGCGGCAACAGCGAAGGAATTTTGAAGCAGGACGCGCGGACCTCCGTGATGCAGGCGGTCAGGGAAGGAAGTGGGTGTGAACGCGATGGTCTTATTGAACGAAGGCGATTCGAGAGATTCGTCTAGGAACGGCAGTTCAGGACAAGCGAAGAGGAATGTTTTCATCAGGCATTGTCGTTATCCGTGCAATGCTCGGCTGGGATCGAGCACCACAGAGCCCGGGCATGACTCGCTCTGACTTTCATCTCTTCGCTCACACGAATCGCTGGCTGTGAGGACAGCGTTTTGGCACAGACCAGCGCAGAGAACTGGCGGAAAGCAGAGGCGGTTGCCTTCTATGACGAGAGTATTGGAAAGTTGGTACCACGTTATGACAAATGTCTACGGTGGAACGGCGACTATGTAAGAGAAGCAGCTGGACGTTGTAGCTGAATGTTGCGAATACCATATTTTTTATTTTCACATTGGTTTCCATTTCGCTACCGATCAGATCTTAAAATGCTATTCTGACCATATTTCCCCATTATATTACCACAACCAACGAGTACCGCCAAATTTCGACCGAAGCTTGTTAGAGGGGAAGAATCAAAAGAAATGCAATATTTGCGAGACCTTCATTTCTCCGTCCTACCAATTTCAACGATCAAAATTTTCCGTCTTTTCCACGATTACCTTCGTTACTTTTATTGCGTCAATCACACCCGCAAGTAAGAGCCAGTAGCTGCGCCGGCCTCAAGTGCGAACTGCCGAAAGCAGGCTGCAGACCGATAACGAAGGCGCCGACTCCGTGACCGCATATTTGATCGCCGTGCAGGTGTCCCGCTGCCATTCGTCGGTCCAAGAGATTTGCACAAGCTATTACCCACACTTTCCACGGCAGAACTTCTACTGTGGAAGGCTTCACACATACTGTGAACGACTTCAAGTGGGTACTCGCTGTGAAAGAACATATTCGTTTTTCATTTTAGCAAGGTCTTCGCTAAAGAGAGAAAATTTCGTTCTAATTAGAGAGATGATAATATTAAAAAGAAAATAAATATGACGCAAAGAAGAGTGAGAGGTTCTGGTGAGTGTCATGCGACAGTACGGCAGGTTTATTGTTTTAAGCTAAAATAGTGAAATCCAGAAAGGGAAAAACAAGATGAGAGTAATAACGTAGCTTTCCTATTAACCCACTTTATGAATCGTCAAAAGACACGTGACAACTAAACTATAAACTGGCAAGTTACATTACGGCCTACATGCCTTTTAGCGGATTGTAAGCCGATCACGAACAGCCTACGGGAGCAGCAATATCCGTGAAAGGCAATGGTTTCGAATCGAGACCGTGTCAGTTGCACATAGTCTTCATACGTCAGCACGTCTCTCTCCCGAGGTTTTTCCGTCAACGCCTCAGCCTAAGAAACGAGGAAAGTCGGACATGAGAGGTTTCGACACGTGTCGCGGGAGTGAGTGTCAGGGAACGAGCCGGAGCTGGAGGCAGCGCCCGCGCCTCGGTTATCGGCCCCCGGCTTGTGCCCGCTGTGGGGTTTCGGGAGGCCGGCCATTACTCAGCAGCGGGCTGATAGGGCGGGCACAGGTATCGCGCATCTGACGTCGCCGTATTTGCGGCCCGCTTATCGCCGCGCCGCGCTGCGCCCGCCGGTGCCGGTCACGACGCCCCTCCATAAATCCCCCGTAATGAGAGCTCGCCCTCATCCCGCCGCTCCGCTACTTACCCCCTCTCACTCCCGCCAGCTGTTTCCTGCGTCGTGTCGCTCTGCCCGTGTTCTCGGAAGCTGTTCCTCCTCTGTGGTACGGAGAAGTCAAAAGGCATTAGACAGCGGATCCAGATACTTGGGGTTCGCTCAATGACCGGGCCTATGGTACTTAGAGCTGACGTGTGTGCTATCACCACGGGAATTGGCAACGCCGATAGCGGTCGCACGGGGTCTGGCGGCCCCAACAGTGCGCACGCTGCGACTTCGTACCACCAACGCCCTCGCCGCCCGCAGTACACAACAGCCGGTGGGAGCCACCCAACCCACTTTGCTAAGAGACCCTAGCTGAAGCCGCCTAGTCGTTGCTCCGATGCCATCGTCCGGTCTTAGTACGTCGAGCCTCTTCCTCGTTGGCGCGGCCGCCACGGTCGCAGGTTCGAATCCTGCCTCGGGCATGGATGTGTGTGACGTCCTTAGGTTGGTTAGGTTTAAGTAGTTCTAAGTTCTACGGGACTGATATCCTCAGAAGTTAAGACCGATAGTGCTCAGAGCCATTTGTTTTCTTCTTCGTTAACAATGATAGCTGGATTTACTTCTTACTGTATTATTTGTAATGAGTCTTCGTGCACTTGGAAAAATAAGTAAATCTTCCGTTTATTGTGGTAACTAGTTCGTTAATTATTTCTGCTCCTGTCCAGTTTTCCCATGACGTCAGTTGTTGCACCGCTCTGTAGCCCATCTCTCCTTACCAATGTGTGCAAAGTCTTACACGACAAAGTGACGCTATATGTAAATGATAATAATACCAATAATAAAGAATGTAAGGTCGCATCGAGCTTCGCAGAGCCTGAGATTGAAAAGGCGAAGACATGTAAGCAGCATTACTGACACTCAAGCCGCACTTCAAATCGAAAGGTCACGCAAATGCTTTTAATCGGTTGTGAAACGCTTTTATGATATTTACTCAAAATTTTATTCGAGGTTCACAACAATCAAAAACCAGAAAGAGGAACCTAATTGTTCCAAGAGCCATCTCATTGCTACAAACTTCTATTCCGAGCTAAGAAACAAAACGAATATATGCAGTTCTGATTAGGGTAACACAGTAATCACTTCACGATTTTTATTGTCACCGTGACTTTTAATCTTCTGATTACGCAACACCTATTATTCGTCTTCGTTCCTTGTTGCTCCGCATTTTCCTTCTTCCTACCTTCCCACGTTGGCTTTTTCTCAGTTCCAACCAGTCTGCAGATTATTTCTAAGAACTAGGACGTATGCCTATTGCAGGGTAAACAGGACTTCAGTTCCATATTTCTGGAGATGCATTTCTCATTTCAGGTACTTGAGGCAGGTTGTACGCTCTTTGCGCTTTAATAAATATTACACCTCCTACAGATTTGCTTCTAACTTGTTTTGTTTGAAGAACGGCTTACACACCTCTGTCGACGTCTTATTGGGAGGAATGACCTACAGCCTTCCTCCGCAAAACAGATGGGAGATCAGGGCTTTAATATCTCGTCATTGGTGTCGGCGCACAAACTCTGATGGCGAGAGGAAACCTACCGTCTCCGTGCAAAGGAAACATCCTGGTACTTCTTTCGAGCGATTTTAGCGAAACCACGGAAGACCTAAATCTGGATAGCCGGGTGGGCTTTTGAGGAACTGTCCTCCGGAATGCTAGACTAGTGGGCAAACAAGTATGCCACCTCGCTCAGTCTATTTCTGAGTGAGTACGAATATTTTCCGCGCTGGTTGCTCACCGCTTCGGTCACCGACGTTAGTGTAAATGCTACAACAGTCCCGCAGACACGGGGAGTCTCGGAAGGGGCCAAGCGTCTGGCGGTCAGCTTACAGCACAGATTTCAGGGCCAAGGCGCCACCGCTCTGCTACTGGGAGCAGGTAGGCAGGCGGCCGGCGTGGGCACACGCCGTGGCTGCGACGCTCTGGTAAGCGGCGCCTAACTCCGCTCTAATGGCCGGGCTCGAGGTCCGGAACAGAGCGCAGGTGGCGCCGTAATTAGCGCGTGCCCGTCCTCACCTGGTTCCGCCCAGAGGACACTTCCGCGGAGAAATCCCTGGCTTTCTACTCGCACTGTCACCTTACATTTCCCCTCAACATCACGGTCACCTTCTGGTAATAAATCTCGACAACGTTGCTCAGTGGTCAAGTCGCTAGACTCTTATGTGGGAGCAGAAGGATTCAGGCCGGGTCTGGCAATTCCCATTGGGATTTTCGTCGCTCCATTATATCAGTTAATACTAATGTCGGAGAACTGCATCCTGAATTCCAATACCGCCAGCCGCCAGATTCCTATGAATGCTTTGCTAAGCATAAAAGTTTTTTTTTTTTTTGTTTGTTTGTTTTCGGGATCTTCTTCAATCTTGAAGGAATTATTCTTTGCACGCGCACCCGGCACCAGTCTGGGTTAAAGATAATTTGTACTTATGTAAGTAGCCTGTTTAGGTTCTTATATTGGTAACGCCGCCGCCACGTAGCGCTCTGTATGAAAATCACTGGCTGTGCTGTGTGCAGTCTGTGGCTGGTTTGCATTGTTGTCTGCCATTGTAGTGTTGGGCAGCGTCAGCTGGATGTGAACAGCCCGTAGCGTTGTGCAGTTGGTGAGCTGCTAGCAGTGGTGGATGTGGGGAAAGAGATGGCGGAGTTTTGAAATTTGTAAGAATGGATGTCATGAACTGCTATATATATTATCACTATTAAGGTAAATACATTGTTTGTTCTCTATCAAAATCTTTCATATGCTAACCATGCCTATCAGTAGTTAGTGCCTTCAGTAGTTTGAATCTTTTATTTAGCTGGCAGTAGTGGCGCTCGCTGTATTGCAGTAGTTCGAGTAACGAAGATTTTTGGTGAGGTAAGTGATTTGTGAAAGGTATAGGTTAATGTTAGTCAGGGCCATTCTTTTGTAGGGATTATTGAAAGTCAGATTGCGTTGCGCTAAAAATATTGTGAGTCAGTTTAAGCACAGTCTTGTATAAATTGTTCTAAGGGGACGTTTCACTTACAAATTCCTTACACTATTATTCTTTTTAAACCTGACATGAATATAATGCTATATGCATTCCATTACAAATTTCTTCACTTATTTATTATTTATTTCCACCTATTTACTATTTATAACATATATTTATTAATACATATTTACTGTTTCTAATAGAGGCGTTGCATATGTACTGTCAGTCTTTATTTCCATATGAGTATTCAGATAATCATTCGAGATCCATAAGTAACAGCAAACGTTCGAAGATTTCAACGGTTTTTGTGGAAAGTAAATAAAACAGCATTATCTGCTTTGGTCATCAAAACAAAGAAGTTCGAACTGGAAGACTATCGCTCAAGATAACGCTAAAAAAATAGTAAATTACAGGAATTGTTCGAACAGCCAACCGCCCAAAGAAGAAACCACAGTTTAACGCATGTTTAGATAACATCTGGCATAGTCTGAATGTCTTAGCACGCCAACTTACCTCCATCGGGTTTCTGTGAACTACGCTGTTTCAGTGTTCTCCGTGAGTTCAA